>NC_140995.1:207214779-207900391 GCF_052327205.1 Somniosus microcephalus | reverse complement strand
GGAGTTTTTGGTCGTCATTCAAATTTCTGAATTCCGGGCATATTTTTGTGAATTTTGGGTAGAAATTCTCCTTATGCCCTGATATTTTCTACACGCTGCGAGGAAGTGCATCTCTGTCTCCACCACTTCTCTCTCTCTCTCTCTCTCTCTCTCTCTCTCTCTCTCTCTCTCTCTATCTCTCCGCGGACTCATTGACAGATCTGGCTGGACCACAAAGTATTATCGGGTCCTGCTCACTACTCAAAGATAACCCCCGGCTCTGCTTCTCTTCACCACGAACCATCATCCTAAACCATCCTCACCTCCAAGAAGTGCGAGGAGCTTATGGACCTTTTGCAACAAAGATCGAGACCATCTGTTCAGCTGCCTCTGTCGCGTCCCTCCCTTCCCCATGCCCACCGGGCCAAACTTCCCCTAATGTTCCCCGCTGCCCTAGCCCTAAACTCTCGTCTTTATCTAGATTCTATCCCACCTTCTGCCTGGCTCTGTCCGAGCTTACCTTGTCCATGAGACCTACCTCTTGCTCCCTCGATCCTATTCCAACCAAACTGTTGACCTGTGTCTGTCCATTTCACCAGTCTGTCTATGTCCTCCTGAAGTCTGCCACTATCCTTGCTGTTTACTACATTTCCAAGCTTTGTGTCATTTGTAAACTTTGAACTTATGCCCACAAACCCAAGTCCACATCAATATATATCAAAAAGAGCAGTGGTCCCAATACCGACCCCTGGGGGACATCACTGTATGATTCCCTCCAGTCTGATAAATAACCATTCACCACTATCTTCTGCTTTCTGTCTCTCAGCCAAATTTGTATCTATGCTGCCACTGCCCCTTTAGTTAGTAAAATTGATTAGTCTATTATGTGGCACTTTATCAAGCGTCTTCTGAAAGGCGATCGGCACATCAACTGCACTACCTTTCATCAGCCCTCTGTTACTTCATTGAAGAACTCATATACAATTTTTTTAAAGCAAATACCATATTCATTGAAAGCTACTGAAAAATTCTCTTTCAACCCTCTTCCCCCAAATAAAAAGTAAAAATGGTAAGATTTAAGTAACTTAACCTTTTGTGAAGTCTGAGTGAAGTGTTTTAATTGAATGCGTGTCTTGTAATTTTAAACCAATGGCCTGTAATTTCCGATGCCTATGGGTGTGTACGCACCCGTAGGGACCTCGCAAGTGCCGGTTTCAGGCATGCAAATCCTCTTGACAGATTGGACGCCTGCCCTGGAGAAGGGCCTGAGGGTGGAGAGTTCCGCTTTCTGCAGAACCTCCGCCCGCTGAAATCACTTAAAAATCTTACGCCTGGTAAAAGCAGAAGTTTAAAACTTCTCGCCCGTGGAATTTTTCATTCGCATTGAACTAGACTTTTTTTAATTACTAAGGAAGCCTTAATTTTCCTGCCCATGTCCTGGAGTTCAGAGTATAGTGACTTGGTTTCACTGCACAAGGGTAAATTCTGTCTGTTGTATGAGCCCTTGAGAGTTTGAAGATAACACTGTAGTCTAGACAGGTCTTGATCCCTGTAGAGCTTGTGGTACAGATGGAGCCTGCAGAAATCATGCTATACAATAGGAAGACTACTCTATTTAGAAACATAATTAGTTGGAAAGGCATTGTACAAAACTATAATGGGTCTGAACTAGTATAATGAAGTAAAGATTCCAGTAACCAAAATGCATCGTGAAATGGCTAGGGAAGCAACCAGTAGGACAGTTCAATATTTGAGATCACCTTTACATTGCGCAATGCTATTAATCTGCCTCTTGTCTTCCTTTCCTCATGGATGTTTTAAATACTTAAAAACATTATTATGGATATTTAATGTTTCATGGTTATTACTATTGCTGTACATAAGTGGTTTATTTATTGCAATACATAGTTTATTTCATCACCTCTTCAATATCCCACAGAATACTGCTGGGAACCTGTGCCGTAAGAGCTTCTTTAGGGAGCTTATTTCATATGTTGTTTCTACCTGCGTTTACATAATTTTGGTGAATTCTGTGCTTGTTGAGGTGAGGGATGTTAGTGCTTTAGAGTGAAAGACTTCCATTCTCGGCATTGTGCGTTCCCATTGAAAACAACCCCCCTTTACTCTTCCCCTACAAAGTGCTTCAACCGCAAAAGTGACAATTACACCTGTCTCTCTCCAGGTTTCCTGTGGTCGCTGAGCGAGGTTACCAGTTAATGCTAAATTGGGGGTAGTTCTTGCACATGACCACTAGAAACTGGCCTAAGACTGACCAAAGTGATTTCAAGTAGGGCCTTTACAATAGACAATAGAAGAGACTTTAGTTAGTCAGTCGTGAGTTAAATTTGAACCTGGGCCCTGAAGAGGAACGGCCAGAATCTAACCCACTGGGCCATCTAGCCCCCTGTTCAATGCTGAATGCAATCAATAATTCTCTGGCATCTGCAAGTAACTATACATGGGCAAAAACTTATGAAACTTAAAAAAAAAAAAAACTACTTTAGACGGGGTTATGCCTTTTTATAGCATCAGTCCTGTTTAGTTTGAAACTTGAAGCGAGCTGCCACTGTGTAGCTTTTGATCTATCCATGTTAAAAGGTTTAGCAAACTCTTCCCCATGTATTTTTATTAATGAGGCACAGTTTCTCGGGGGAAATCTTAGTTTTGTCTGACAAAATTGATAACCTTGTTTTGTTTAATAAAGGTATATTCAACTCTCAACCTTCTCCAGCCCTACAATCCTCTGAATAATTAATAATTCAACTTTATTGTCATTGTACAATGCACAAGTACATGAACAACGAAATGTGATCTTGCAAGCTCCCATGAGTCCAGTACAAATAACATTAACATTAAACGTAAATAGCACCATCCTGGGAGAAGCAAAGCCGCTGCGTCTGTGCGTGCCGCCATTCCATTTCCACCATTCCTCCTGTCCGACAATCTTCAGCCCAACGCCCGGGCCTGCTCACCAGCCGCCCCTCCCGAGGCTCCTTCCGTGACCTTCTGCACCTGGCCTTCCCTGATGGTCACCCCTCCAGGTACTAACCAGGCCTGGCTCTGCTTAGCTTCCAAGCCTTGCCAGTGACCCTGTCCCTAGCGCTCCTCCAATTCTGGCCTCTTGCGCATCCCAGATTTCCATTGCTCCACCACTGGCAGCCATGCCTTCAGTTGCCTAAGCTCTGGAATTCCCTCCCTAAATGTCTGCTTCTCTACCTCTCCTCCTTTTAAGTCACTCCTTAAAACCTACCTCATTGACCAAGCTTTTGGTCACCTGTCCTAACATCGGCGTATGTGGTTCGTTGTCAGATTTTGTCTGACGCTCCTGTGAAGCACCTTGTACGTTTTTACTGTACTACGTTACAGACTCTATAGAAATGCAAGTTATTGTTGCTTTCAGTTCACATGAAGAAAACTTGTTTTGAAGAAACATGTTTATGTTGCCAAATTGTACTAAAGTCTTGGGGAAACTGCAGCCAATATTCAATACACATTAATACATGGCATGAATTTTGGCAAGATTATTCTGCAATTCTGTCTAAACCATTCTAGTTTTAAATTACTACTACTACTACTGGATTACTGAAGTAGATTAGTGACCTTACAAGGGTGAAATTGGGCACTTGTAGAATAGGTGAATTTATTCTTTCCTATTGTAATAAACTTTTTTCCAGCTCTAACCCCGCGGAATAGATTAATAGACAAGGGGTGTAGGCGTTGCATTCAAAACCTCCATCTGTAAGGTCGAAGTTATGACCGAGTTTCTGCATTTATTTTCGAACCTTACATGTACTATTGTTAAAAGGTATTGGCTATTTTAGTTGTACAATGAATCTTAACTGATCTGAAACTGTACTGGAAAATGTTTGTGTTTAACATCTTGCCTTGTGGTTTAAAGTTTTGCTACTATTTACTGACCAAAAGCCGTTGCAGTTTCCTGCTGTTAAGCCCCAGGCAATTTTCAACTTGCATGTGCCAACCTCATCATCTCTAGCCATCTACACTAGCTGCTGTAAATTTATATTAAGACAGCCTTATGTCTTTTCTTCAATATTTCTATATTTTTCTCAA
The DNA here is from genome assembly GCF_052327205.1 of Somniosus microcephalus. Lineage (NCBI taxonomy): Eukaryota > Metazoa > Chordata > Chondrichthyes > Squaliformes > Somniosidae > Somniosus > Somniosus microcephalus. The sequence continues at coordinate 207,896,341 of NC_140995.1, read as the reverse complement.
CTCTTCCTTTTAATAAGGTGTTGGAAGAATAATAATTTATTGTATCTTAGATCACAGTAAAAAAGAAGTATATTCCACTAAACTACCTCCTAATTGTTATAAAAGAATCTGTGCACTTGTGTCTGTCACCTCTTAATTTCAGATTTCATGCTATAGTATGAGAGTTTCCCATACTTCTTGTGTGACACGAAGTTCAATCTAATAGCTTAAATCTAAGGAAAGCCTACAGCATGTGTACAATATGGCCACTGCAAGCATCTAACAGAAATCTATCTCTGTCGTGAAAGCACCAATTGTCTTAGCAGCCACAGCCTTTTGGGGAGAGAGTTTGAGATTTCTGCTACCCTTTGTGTGGAAAAAGTGCTTCCTCATTTTGCTCCTAAAAGACCTGGCTCTAATTTTAAGATTACGTCCCCTTGTTCTTGATTGCTCCACAAGAGGAAATAGTTTATCCATGCCGACTCTTTCAAATCGGTTTAACACTTTAACCACCTCTATACCCAAGGGAATACAAGCCAAATTTATGTAACCTGTCCTTGTTTAACCCTCTAAGCCCTGGTATCATTCTGGTGCATCAGCACTGCATCCCCACCAAGGCCAATATATCCTCCTTGAGGGGCGGTGCCAAAAACTGAACGCAATACTTTCGGATGGGGCCTGACCAAGGCACTGAACAACCAACATAACTTCCTCTCCTTTGTATTCCAGCCCCCTTGAAATAAAGGCCAACATTGCATTAGCCTTTTTGATTGCTTCTTGTTCCTGTGCATTAGCTTTTAATTTATGAACTTGGGTGGGGGGGGGGGGGAAATTGGGTATCGGCCGGGCGCAAAGTTTAGCACCTGGTGCTAATTATCATCTCCGACTGCAATATTTGCCTCTATCGCCCCTGGAGGTGATTTGAGCGCTAAATCAGGCACTACAAACCTCGAGGCGCAAACGTCAGGGAGCGAAGCGCTAACTCAGAGCGCTACCGAAGCTCAGGCGATGCCAGTTACCATGGAAGCCAGACACACTGGCGCCGTCTAGTTCTTAAAGGGGAGGGGCCATCTTGCTGGCCAGCCGCACCCTGCTCATTACAGCCTTGAATCTCAGCCTGGAGAGACCTCAAAAGCAATTGTGTTGGAAGCACTAATGGATAGGCCCAGGGAAAGAGCTCGGCGCTTAGGAACCTCAAAAGTGGTGCTGAGCGTCAAAACTCCTTAGGACCGCGTTAAAAGCAAAAATTTTGCCGACAAGAAAAAGCAGGAAGCGCCCGCCTTTAAATAGCGCTCCCCCAGCCCCTTCCCGACTTGAAGATGTTCACACCTACCTGTCGTTCCTAGCGGCAGGCGCTAAGGCAGGGTGCGCGACTCGATATCCAGTCCGGAGGGTTACACGCTCAACTGACTTCACAACCTGCGGGCACAGGAGATCGTGGCGGTAATGTTTAGCGCCGCTGCAAAATGACTGGTCAATTTTGCGAGCGGCGCTAAAATCGCCACGCTCGGGCGCCAAGTTCCTAGCGCCCCTGGAGGTGCTAACCAACCGAATTTTTCCTCCTTGGCTCTCAAATCTCTTCGCTCTTCTACATTTCCTAATTTTTTTTTATCATTTAGAAAATGCTGCAGTTTCTTCTTGGGTCCAAAGTGAATGACCTCAAACTTGCCCATATTGAACTCCATTTGCCATAGTTTCTCCTCACTTAATCTGCCTGTCCCTTTGCAACTTTATGCTGTCATTTGCGCTACTTACTGTCCCTCTTAGTGTCATCTACAAAACTTGGATATACGGTGTAACACTCTATTCCTTCATCTAAGTCATTAATAAATGTGAAATGTTGAAACCCCAAACAGATCCATGGGGAACACCACTTGTCCAGGTGAGGGGAAATTTATAAATCTAAAGAGAAAGGTTCAGACCTTAGAGCAGTGTAGTGATTTGGGTAAAGATAAGCAGAGCATGACAGGAAGGGACAGAGTTTAATGGTTATAAAGGTAGACTATCCTTTATCCGAAAACCTCGGGACCAGCCGTGTTTCGGTTTTCGGAAAATTTCGGATTTCGGAAGGTGAGCGAAAACACTTCGGTTTTCAGAGTAATTCGGTTTGCGGGAGTGCGGATAAAGGATACACTATCCCTTATCCGAAAGGGTGGGGGGGGGGGGTCGGCAGGGGGTCGTGGTCGGGGGCGGGGGTCGGCGGGGGTCGGGGTTGTGCGCACGACTTACGCTGAGCGATTTCGGTTTTCAGAAGTCATGCTTTGCGCCACTTTCGGCTTTCAGAGGTTTTCTGGTTTCGGATGTGCGGATAAAGGCTGGTACACTATATCTTATCCGAAATGGGGTCGGGGTCGGCGGGGGTCGGGTTCGGTGGGGGGTCGGGGGTGGGGGTCGGCGGGGGTCGGGGTCGTGTGCACGACTTACGCTGAGCGATTTCGGTTTTCAGAAGTGCGGAAAAATGCTACACTATCCCTTCTCCGGCTAGGCCTGTAAGTCGTGCGCCACTCGGGTCATGTCGTGCGCACGACTTACGCTGACCGAAAAAACCTTCGGTTTTTAGAGGGTTACGGTTTTCGGAAGTTCGGATAAAGGGTAGTCTACCTGTAGTGCGTCAGTGAATAAGGTCAAACTGGGGGGAAATGTTAAAATTAAAGGCACTTTATCTGAATGCACGAAGCATTCGTAACAAGATAGATGAATTAATGGCACAAATAGATAAATATAGGTTTGATTTAATAGCCATTACAGAGACGTGGCTGCATGGTGACCAAGATTGGGAGCTAAATGTTCCAGGGTACTTGACATTTTGAAAAGACAGACAAAATGCAAAAGGGTGGGGGGGGGGGGGGGGTGGTGTGGGAGGGGTTAGACCTGATAAAGGAGGGGGGGGGGTGGTGTGGGAGGGGTTAGACCTGATAAAGGAGGGGGGTGGGTGTGTGGGAGGGGTTAGACTTGATAAAGGATGACACAAGGACAGTAGTGAGAAAGGATCTTGGCTCGGAAGAGCAGGAAGTAGAATCCGTATGGGTGGAGTTAAGAAATAATAAGGCGCATAAAACACTGGTGGGAGTAGTTTATAGTCCCCCTAACAGTAGCTAAACTGCTGGACAGAGTATTAATCAGTAAGTAAGAGGAGCTTGTAACAAAAGTAATGCAATAATGATGGGCTTTAATCTTATAGACTGGACAAATCAAATTGGCAAAAGTAGTTTGGAGGACGAGTTCATGGAATGCATTAGAGACAGTTTCCTGGAACAATATGTCATGGAATCCAACCAGGGAAGAGTCTATTTTAGATCTTGTCTTGTGTAATGAGCAGGGTTAATTAGTAGTCTCGTAATAAGGGATCCTCTTGGGAAGAGTGATCATAATATGATTAGTTCGAGAGTGACGTATTTTTAAGTATGAAACTAGAATCTTAAATTTAATTTTTTTAAATTTGTTCATGGGATGTGGGCGTTGCTGGCAAGGCCAGTATTTATTGCCCATGCGAAGGTTGTGTTGAACTCCAGCAGTCCGTATGATGAAGGCCCTCCCATAGTGCTGTTTGGGAGGGAGGGTGGTGGAGGGAGTGAATGTTTAAGGTGATGGATGGAGTGCCAATCAAGTGGGCTGCTTTGTCCTGGATGGTGTCAAGCTTCTTGAGTGTTGTTGGAGCTGCACTCATCAAGGCAAATGGAGAGTATTCCATCACACTCCTGATTTGTGCCTTGTAGATGGTGGAAAGGCTTTGGGGAGTCAGGAGGTGAGACACTTGCCGCAGAATACCCAGCCTCTGACTTGCTCTTGCAGCCACAGAATTTATGTGGCTGGTCCAGGTAAATTTCTGGTCAATGGTGACCCCCCGCAGCATGTTGATGGGGGATTTGGTGATGGAAATGCCATTGAATGTCAACGGGCAGTGGTTAGACTCTTTTGTTGGAGATGATTATTGCCTGACACTTGTGTGGCACGAATGTTACTTGCCACTTATCAACCCAAGCCTGAATATCGTCCAAGTCTTGCTGAATGTGGGCATAGACTGCTTCATTATCTGAGGAGTTGTGACTGGAACTGAACACTCTGCAATCATCAGCAAACATCTCTACTTCTGACCTAATGATGGAGGGAAGTCATTGATGAAGCAGTTGAAGATGGTTGGGCCTATAACCCTGCCCTGAGGAACTCCTGCAGCGATTAAACACAGCCAATTATGTAGGTATGAGGGACGAGTTGGCTAAGGCAGATTGGGGAAATTAGATGAAAAGGTATGACGGTAGATAAGCAGAAGCAAATATTTAAAGAAGTAATTCATAATTCTCAATGAATATATTTTCCATTGAGGGATAGAAACTCCACTGGAAAATTGATCCATCCGTGGCTATCTAACGAGGTTAAGGATAGATTAAAATAGATTAAAAGAATAGGTGTATAATGTTGCCAAGAGGAGCAGTAAGCCTGAGGATTGGGAGAGTTTTAGAAACCAGCAAAGGAGGACCAAAGAATTGATAGAGGGAGAAAATGGAATATGAGATTAAACTAGAAAGAAATATAAAACCGATTGTAAGAGATTCTACAAGTATGTAAAAAGGAAGAGATGAGCAAAAGTAAGCGTGGGTTCCTTGGAGGCAGAGACAGGAGAAATTGAGGAATAAGGAAATGGCAGAGACATTAAACAAATATTTTGCATCAGTCTTCACAGTAGAAGACACAAAAAATAACAAATAGTGAGGAACCAAGGATCTAATGAGTGTGAGGAACTTAAAGTAATTAATATTCGTTAAAAAAAATGGAGTAATTAATGGGACTAAAAGCTGACCAACCCCCTGAGCCTGATGGCCTACATCCTAGGGTTCTAAAAAAGATAGTGGATGCATTAGTTATGATCTTCCAAAATTCCCGAGATTCTAGAACTGTCCCAGCGGATTGAAAGGTAGCAAATGTAACACTGCTATTCAAGAAAGGAGGGAGAGAGAAAACCGGGCACTGCAGGCCAATTAACCTGACATCAGTCGTTGGGGAAAATGCTGGAATCCATTATTAAGGAAGTGGTACCATGGCATTTAAATCATATGATTAGGCAGAGTCAACGTAGTTTTATGAAAAGGAAATTTTGTTTGACAAATCTTAAGTTTTTTTGAGTATGTAACTAGCGGTTTAGATATAGGGGAACCAGTGGATGTAGTATATTTGGATTTCCAAAAGGCATTCGATAAGGTGCCACACGAAAGGTTGTTGCACAAAATAAGGGCTCATGGGGTTGGGAGTAATCTGTTAGCATGGATAGAGGATTGGTTATAGGACAGAAAACTGAGTCTGAATAAATGGGCCATTTTTAGGTTGGCATGTTGTTATTAGTGGGGTGCTGCAAGGATCAGTGCTTGGGCCTCAGCTATGGGACTTTTATTTATTCATTCACAGGATGTGGGCTCCAGCAAAGCCAACATTTATTGCCCATCTCTATTTGCCCTCGAAGATGGTGAGCCGCCACCTTGAATACAACTGAGTGGCTTGCTAGGGCAGTTAAGAGTCAACCACATTGCTGTGGGTAAGGACAGCAGATTTCCATCCCTAAAGGACCCCCAGATAAGTTTTTACAACAACCTGGTAGTTTCATGGTTTTTAATTCCCCTGGTGGGGGTTGAACTCCTGCCTCTGGATTATTAGTCCAGGCCTCTGGATTACTAGTCCGTAACATAACCGCTATGCTACCGTACCCTCCGTACAGAGTGTAACGTATCCAAGTTTACTGACGATACAAAGCTAGGTGGGAAAGTAAGCTGTGATGAGGACAATTTCCAATCAGGTTGGCAGTAAGAGAAGCTTGAACCTCAGGATTTTCACAAGATCGGAGGTGAAATATCAAAAACCCCGGAGTCCTGAAAGTTCTCGGATGTGAAAAATGGGTGTGCACACATTAAGGAAGCTTTGTTAGCAGCTGTATAATGCAGGCCTGGGGGACCTGCATTATATAGCATTTTCTGTTTTTATGCCAAATATGTATGGTCTGACCACCTGCCCCTTCAGTATAATTGGGAGGGAGGGAAGCAGTAATGTAAATGCTGCTTGATGCATGAAATTGGAACAAGTGGGTAAGCAGGTTGCAGATGGAGTATAATGTGGGGAAATGTGAGGTTATTCACTGGTAGGAAGAAGAGAAAAATATTTTTTAAATGACACGAAACATAGAAAGTTAACATGCAAGTACAGCAAGCAATTAGGAAGGCAAATGGTATGTTTGCCTTTATTGCAAGGGAGTTGGAGTATAATTGTAAAGAAGACTTACTACAATTGTACAGGGCTTTGGTGAGACCACACCTGGAGTACTGTGCACAGCTTTGGTCTCCTTAAGGAAGGATATACTTGCCTTGGAGAGGGTGCAACGAAGGTTGATCCCTAGGATGTGAGGCTGTTCTATGAGGAGAGTGGGCCTATATTTTCTGCAGTTTGGAAGGATGAGGGGTGATCTCATTGAAACATATAAGATTCTGAGAAGGCTTGACTGGGGAGATGCTGAGAGGCTCTTCCCCCTGGTTGGAGAGTCGAGAACTAGGAGGCCTAGTCTCAGAATAAGGGGTTGGCCATTTAGCATGGAGATGAGGAGAAATTTCTTCACTTGAGGGTTGTAAATCTTTGGAATTCTCTGCCCCAGAGCGCTGTGGATGCTCAGTCATTGAGTGTGTTAAAGGCTGAGATCGATAGATATTTGGATACTAAAGGAATCCAGGGATATGGGGATCGGGCGGGAAAGTGAGTTGAGGTTGAAGATCAGCCATGATTTTATTGAATGGCAGAACAGCCTCGAGGGGCCGTATGGCCTTTTCCTGCTCCTATTTCTTAGGTTCTTTGTCACATCCTGCTAATCAGAGTTCATCCTTTATTGCCACTCTGTCTTCTACGCCCCAACCAATTTCCAACCCAAGTCAAAAGATTACTTCCAATTTCATGCGCACTCATTTTTGCTAATCTCATCAAATGCCTTCTGGAAGTCCATATAGATGACATCCATTCATACTCCCTTATCTACCTTCTTAGTGACCTCCTCAAAAACTAGATTAGTCAGACATTACTTACCTCAACAAAGTCATGCTCAGTCACTCTATCCCTAATAGATTCTAGTAACTTCCCCACAGCTGATGTTAATGGGGGGTATATCACAGCAGAAAACCAAGCAAGAGAAGTAGACTGAGAGTACAGGAAATTAGGATGTGCCTGGAGCAGGATTTCTGTTGCCTCTCAAAATGCAGAAGTTTTTAATATTTACTTACATTCTTGGCAGTAAGAGAGGCTTGAACTCTGATATTTCACCTCAGATTTTGTGAAAATCCCCAAACCCCTCAGAATCCTGAAAGTTCTCAGATGTGAGAAATGGGTGTGCACACATTAAGGAAGCTTTGTTAGCAGCTGTATAATACAGACCCGGGGGACCAACCAAATGGTGGAAGAAGCAAATATGTCATTCTTGTACTTGATTAAACTCCGAATAACTTTTAACACTATCCTTTAATGTTCTTAGCACTTGCATGGTAAAAGCCTTCAATTTAATCTTGTGTGCTGTAAACCTAATTAACAAAAAAACTTTTGGGAAGCGACCCACATTTCAAACTGTCTGTATGTAAATTAGGCTTACAAAACAGGCAACTTTGGAAAAGTCATCGACCTGAAACGTTAACTCTGTTTCTCTCTCCACAGATGTTGTTTGACCTGCTGAGTGTTTTCAGCATTTTCTGTTCTTATGCCAAATATATATGGTCTGACCACCTGTGCCTCCAGTATAATTGAGGGAGGGGAAGCAATAATTTAAATGCTGCTTGATGAGGACCAATGCAAGCAAGTCCTGATCAGTGCCATAGTTGGATATAAATGGTATCCCACAGTGACACTTCCTGTATTCATAACAAATCTTGGACTTGAGAAAAAGCCACTCATCCCATTGAACGTCATCCCTCTCATGCAATTAAAAGTCATGATGAGTGTGTACTTTGAATAACCCCAATGTTTATGCCTCTATGACTGTGGTTGATTATTCTAAACATTTATTGCTCCTTGAGTAAAGATATTTCTGATGCACTGTTCTAAATATATTCATTAGTTAAGTAATTTAGAATTAAATCTGAATGTAAATTTCAAATAAGATCCAAATTGAAGTGCAAGCTGCAGTCCACTGGGTAGGAAGGCATGGAATTAGGAGGTAAGATTTGGAGGTGCATTGCAAATTAGCTGGACCAGAGTGAGCAAAGGGCAATTGTGAAAGGAGTTTTGTCAATGGGGCAAGGAGCCGCAGGGATTGGTGTTGGACCTTTGTTCCTTCCAGTGTGTATTACTGATTTTGTCAGTGGGGCAAGGAGTCGCAGGGATTGGTGTTGGACCTTTGTTCCTTCCAGTGTGTATTACTGATTTTGTCAGTGGGGCAAGGAGTCGTAGGGATTGGTGTTGGACCTTTGTTCCTTCCAGTGTGTATTACTGATTTTGTCAGTGGGGCAAGGAGCCACAGGGATTGGTGTTGGACCTTTGTTCCTTCCAGTGTGTATTACTGATTTTGTCAGTGGGGCAAGGAGTCGCAGGGATTGGTGTTGGACCTTTGTTCCTTCCAGTGTGTATTACTGATTTTGTCAGTGGGGCAAGGAGTCGCAGGGATTGGTGTTGGACCTTTGTTCCTTCCAGTGTGTATTACTGATTTTGTCAGTGGGGCAAGGAGTCGTAGGGATTGGTGTTGGACCTTTGTTCCTTCCAGTGTGTATTACTGATTTTGTCAGTGGGGCAAGGAGCCGCAGGGATTGGTGTTGGACCTTTGTTCCTTCCAGTGTGTATTACTGATTTTGTCAGTGGGGCAAGGAGCCGCAGGGATTGGTGTTGGACCTTTGTTCTTTCCAGTGTGTATTACTGATTTTGTCAGTGGGGCAAGGAGCCGCAGGGATTGGTGTTGGACCTTTGTTCTATCCAGTGTATATTACTGATTTTGTCAATGGGGCAAGGAGCCGCAGGGATTGGTGTTGGACCTTTGTTCTTTCCAGTGTGTATTACTGATTTTGTCAGTGGGGCAAGGAGCCGCGGGGATTGGTGCTGGACCTTTGTTCTTTCCAGTGTGTATTACTGATTTTGAAGCTGGGGACAGATTATGTCAAATTGGGAAGAGTTTCAAAATTTAGAGAACTAGCAAATAAACTGTGAAGGGATTTGGGTAGATTGGGAGAGTGGGGTGATGAGTGCCAAATGGCACATAAAATGAACAACTCCAAGATAATGAGCGTAGGGAAGGGAAATAAACAGTAGAAATTTAAACTAAATGGTCTAGGGACCTTGACACAACATGAGAGAGATCTGGGGTATTGACATGAAATGAAACCAGTAAAGTGTCAGCAGTAAGGGAAACTAACTGGAATCATGGGTAGAGATTGAGGAATAGAACACATTCCAGGAGGTGGTGAGTCTGAGCAAAGCATTGGTACAGCCACACTTGGGTTACGTGCTACAGTTCTGCATTCATCATAATACAGTACAGCAAGGCTACCCAGGCATTAGAGGCAGTGCAGAAAGTTTTAGCCAAACTGAAAACTAGCTTAAAGCATTTGAGCTATGACAAAACGTTGAAGAGCCTGAGGTTTTTTTTTACTCTTGGAGACAACATTTCTAGAGGAATAAATAAATTGATCTCCAGTAATATGTTTGAGACTGCTGCAATCTCGAACTAGAGTCACAGACACAAGTTGGAAGATTGAAATATCACAGCCAGTTTTAGATTTAACTGCTTTATGCAGAAGTTAATGAACATGTTGAGTAGACTCCCCATGGAGCCAAACAATGTTTTAAAAAAAAAACTTGAGGGAGAATTGGATGGATATTTGAGACAGTTGGGGATATTCGACCAGCACGACTGCAGCAGACCTTTCTGCTCCTATACTTTGCTATGTAACTTGTCCATGGGCTTCAGTCGTATTTTTGTGAAGCTTCTCTCCACTCCCAATGAAAGCCTTAATTTAATGGCCTTGTCACATCTGATAGGAATGTAGAAATTAGATCCAAGATGAAACGCATTTTTAGTTCAAAATTCTGACGTCGTTTCTTGGTATTTTTAAGAAATTGTACCAATTAGAGTTTTTTTTGTTGGCATTTTATGGTGCTGTTATACCTGGGCTGCTGTGTTGAGTAAAATTCATTGTACCATGCCACCTCATTCATGTTGGCAACCTACTTTGGTTTGCTCTGCTAAATCTGTAGTGTTTATAGTATTGTGATATGTATAAACCTCTGGCGCTGTGCTGGCTTTATTTGTTCTGCTGGAGTCAGCATAATGTTATTCCAATACCTGGCCACTTGTGTAGTTCTATTTTGCTGGAAGCAGTCTAGGTGTACTGATTTTAGATTCAACAGTGAGGCCTGATGCATAAGCAATAGTTAATTGCTGTTGTGCTAACCTTTTTTTGTCTGACTCATTTAAGCCTGCAAATCTTTATTTAAAAATTTGAGATGAAGCTCAAATCAGTAAGTCCCAAATCACTTAGTTCAATCTGTTATGTACATACGTGGTGGTGTCATACAATGTAGATATAATGCACAGTGAGGATCATGAAGTGCTGCATCAGGAAATAATGCATTTATAATATTGCAGTAATTTTCTGAACTGGTGAAGAGCAAACAATTGGTAACCATTTCCTCTTTCACAGGAGGAAGTGAAAAAAAAATAATGGGAGATGTGCTTTTTTAAAAAAATGCGGATTTATGCCTTCGGTAGTACAGACTCTTGTGGACATACCAGTAGGACAGTGTGGTTCACTGCAGAACAAAGCACACGGGAAGAAATACACCTTCTTAGAATCATAGGGGGGAAATTGTTTGCGCCTCCCGTTAGCGCCTTAAGAGGGCGCCAATTGGGGCGCAAAGCAACTAGAGGCCTGGCGCGGCGATGTTTGCGCCGCTTGCGAAATTAACTGGACATTTTGCGGCAGCGCTGAACACTACCGCCACGATCTCCTGCACTGGCAGATCGTGACGTCAGTCGAGTGCGCAACGCCCCGGTAGCGCCCTGGACCGGATATTGAGTGGTGCCCCCTGCCTTACCACCGGCCGCTAGCAACGACAGGTTGAGGGGAGCGTTTTGCGGTCAGGAAGGGACTGGGGGAGCACTATTTAAAGGCGACCACTTCCTGCCTTTTTTTGCCGGTGACATTTTTGCACCACACATTCTGAGAGAGAGAGAGACTTCTGGAGAGATTCAACGCTGTGTGAAGGAGTTTTGGGTACTGAGCAGCACTTTGCAGGTTCATTTTGATTTGCCCTTCCTTGATTCGCCAGCGCTCTGAGGTAGCGCCTTAAGACAGGTGTGAAGCGCCTGATTTAGCGCTCCAATCACCTCCAGGAGCGATAAAAGCCAAGTTTGCTGTCGGAGGCGATAATTAGCTACTCCTAGTAAAATCTCTCGTACTGTTGTGCAGTTTGTTTTCCAGTGAGGGTTAGACAGCTTGTTTGCGTTTTTATTAAAATTTGCAATGTTTTCCCCCTGCCTCTGTTTCTAGGTCAGAAGACTTGTCTCCATTTGCACGGCACGTTTCCATACCTTTATGTTCCATACGATGGCTACGGGCAACGGCCAGACCGGCATCTTCGTCAGCTGGCTTTCAGTATCGACCGAGCACTAAATGTATCTTTGGGCAATCCTTCCTCCAGTGTCCAGCATGTGTTCAGGGTATCGCTTGTATCTGGGATGTAAGTAAAGTTACTTGTCTGTTACAGTAGGTGCACTGAGTTTGGGTAGCGCGAATGTATTCATGTTTATTTCTTAAAGTAACTGCTTTTCCTGGGCTTTTGGCAATGATAATACTACAATTCTGCCTACAACAATGTGGCAGATTTTTTTAAATTCTAAAATTTAATTTCTTTTTAAATTAATAACAATACAGGAAACTTTGTGCTATCTGGCACCGACGGGACCGCGCTGTTACCGTTCCCTCAAAACTGCCGGACACTCCAGCGCTAATGTTGAAAGATACAGAAGCTTCTGAGCTCCGTATCTGTCAACAAACCCTGTTGCAACAGCTTCTAAACAGTCCAGTCTCTGTAGCTTAGCAACAGCTTCAGCAGACCTTGCAGAGCTTGACTGTTGAGGAAAAAAGCAATGAGAAAAAAAAACCTGACGAAAACGGCACCTGATTTTTGCCGGTGGCTCGAGCATTCCGGACAGTTAGCCTCCGGATAACACACAGTTTCCTGTAGTATGCTTGCAACCAATCCAGGACCTTTGCAGGTGCATGGTCCAAAGAATGGCCTAGGACCAGGGTGCAAGTGATTTGGGACAGGGGTGGCGGGGGGGTGGGTATTATTTACAGCTGGTGTGTGTTCTTGTGCTTACTGTCATGTCTTGCTCCAACAAACTGGCTGGGGACGAGATTTTAATTCAGAAATAATTGAAAGGGATATGGAAAATTCTCTGTTACAACTGCGGTTGGCCAGCTAATGTGGCAATTTTTTTTTAAATGTAATTGAAATCTCACCCCTTCACCTCCCAAAAGAAAATGTCACTTTACCGGCGAGGTTTAGAGAGAAATTTCTAGAGTGCAGAACCTGGACAGCTGAAGGCGCAGTTGTCAGTGGTGGGGGTGAAGGGAGGGGGGATGCACAAGAGACCAGAGTTGAAGGAACCAAGAATTCTTGGGGTGGGGGGGGGGTGCTTGTAGGGCTGGAGGAGGTTAGAGATGGGGAGAGACAAGGCAATGATGGGATTTAAACACAATGAGAATTTTAAATTGGAGGCATGGGGGGCCTGGTGCCAATGTAGGCTAGCCAGGAGCGGGGCGAATGGGAGCAGGTGCGGGAGAGGATTTGGGCATAGAGTTTTGGATGAGCTGAAGTTTGTGGAGGATAGGATCACAAGAAAGCATTGGAATAAGAGAATTTGCGTTTATATAGTGCCTCTCATAACCTTGGGGCATCCAAAAGCACTTTAGAGCCAATGAAGTACGTCTAAGATAATTACCAGATAATCTGTTTTACTGATTTGAGTTGAGGGATAAATATTGGCCAGTATACCGGGAGACCGATCCTGCTCCTCTTCGAATAGTGCTATAGGGTCTTTTACATAGAAACATAGAAGATAGAAGCAGGAGTAGGCCATTCGGCCCCTCGAGCCTGCTCCGCCATTCAATGCGATCATGGCAGATCATCTAAATTCAGTACCCGGTCCCTGCTTTCTCCCCATACCCCTTGATCCCTTTAGCCTTAAGAAATATATCCAACTCCTTCTTGAATATATTTAATGAATTGGCCTCAACTGCCTTCTGTGGTAGAGAATTCCACAGGTTCACCACTCTCTGGGAGAAGAAATTCCTCCTCATTTCTGTCCTAAATGGCTTACCCCTTATCCTTAGACTGTGACCCCTGGTTCTGGACTCCCTGACCATCGGGAACATCCTTCCTGCATCTAGTCTGTCCAGTCCTGTCAGAATTTTATAAGTTTCAATGAGATCCCCTCTCATTCTTCTAAACTCCAGCGAGTACAAGCCCAATCGACCCAATCTCTCCTCGTACGTCATTCCTGCCATCCCAGGTATCAGCCTGTGAGGACAGGCAGGGTCTCTGTTTAATGGCTCATCCAAAAGATGTCACTTCACCTCAGTGCAATACTGAGGGGGTGCTGCACTCAGCCTGGATAAGTCTCTGAGGTATGTCTTGAACCCATCACCTCTGACTCGGGCAAGAGTGCTACCACTGAGCCAAGGCTGACCTCTGCAGTTGAGCCTGGAGATGACAAAGGCATAGATGAGGGTTTCAGCAGCAGGATGGGCTGAGCAGGGGCAGAAGCAGGTGATGTTAGAGGTCGACGTAGGTGGTCTTTATGATGGCGAGGATATGGGGTCCGAAACCCAGCTTGGGGTCGCATAGGATGCTGAATTTGCAAACGGTTTGGTTCAGCCTGAGACGCTGGCCAGGGAGGGGGATGAAATTGGTGGCAAGGTTACAGAGTTTGTGGTGGGGGTGAAAGATGATGGATTCAATCTTCCTGGTATTTAGCTGGAGGAATTTACTGCGCATCCAAGATTGAATGTCAGACAAGCAGTATGAGAACAGAGGCAGTGGAAGTGTAGAAAGAGGTGGTGGAAAAGTAGAGCTAGAAATCAACGTACGTGTGAAAGTTGGCCCCATGTCTTTGGATGTGTTGCCAAGGGGCAGCATGAAGTTGAGGGGTTCAAGGATAGATCCTTGGTAGACTGCAGAGGTAACGGTGCAGGAATGAGAAGTGAAGCCATTGCTGGAGATGCTCTGGCTGCGATGGGATAGGCAAGTGAGGGCAGTCCTACTGAGCAACAACAACTTGTATTTATCTAGCGCCTTTAACGTAGTAAAATGTCCCGAGGCGCTGCACAGGAGTATTTTAAGACAACAAATTTGACACCGATCCATATAAGAATAAATTAGGGCAGGTGACCAAAAGCTTGGTCAAAGAGGTAGGTTTTAAGGAGCGTCTTAAAGGAGGAAAGAGAGGTAGAGAGGCGAAGAGGTTTAGGCAGGGAATTCCAGAGCTTGGGGCTTAGGCAACAGAAGGCACGACCACCAAAGGTTGAGCGATTTATAATCAGGGATGCTCGAGGGCAGAATTAGAGGAGCGCAGATATCGTAGGGGGGTGGGGGGGGGGCCGGGGCCGGGGGCTGAAGGAGATTACAGAGATAGGAAGGGGTGAGGCCATGGAGAGATTTGAAAACAAGGATGTGAATTTTGAAATCAAGGCGCTGCTTAACCGGAAGCCAATGTAGGTCAGCGAGCACAGGGGTGATGGGCGAATGGGACTTGGTGCGAGCTAGGACACGGGCAGTGGGACTTGGTGCGAGTTAGGACACGGGCAGTGGGACTTGGTGCGAGTTAGGACACGGGCAGTGGGACTTGGTGCGAGTTAGGACACGGGCAGTGGGACTTGGTGCGAGTTAGGACACGGGCAGTGGGACTTGGTGCGAGTTAGGACACGGGCAGTGGGACTTGGTGCGAGTTAGGACACGGGCAGTGGGACTTGGTGCGAGTTAGGACACGGGCAGTGGGACTTGGTGCGAGTTAGGACACGGGCAGCCGAGTTTTGGATCACCTCAAGTTTATGTAGGGTGGCATGTGGGAGGCCAGCCAGGAGTGCGTTGGAATAGTCAAGTCTAGAGGTAACAGAGCAGGACAAATGAGTGGCATTGGAGGAGGATGGTGTGGTTGTCAAAGGCTGCAGAGAGGAAAGGAGGGTTAGTTCACCAAGATCACAGTTACAGGATGTAATTTGTGACTGATTAGGGCCATTTCAGTGCTGTGGCAGATACCTGGTTGAAGAGAATTAAACATGGAGTTGCAAGAAAAATAGGCACAGATTTAGGAGGTGACTTCATATTCAAGGACTTTGGAGAGGAAAGGGAGGCTGTATATGGGGTGGTGATGGCTGTTTTGAAAGGGAGGGGGGCAGTACTTGATGGAGAACCATTTACAATGTCAGCTAGCATGGGGGCCAGCTTAAAAGTACAATTGTCTGTGATTGGGGGAGATTTTTGGGCAGCTGCAGACCTGCTTTAGAACGCAAGTTTTGTGTCTGCAAAGCATCGGAACTGGCAGATAAGCTGATGTACGTTAAAGGGTTGTGGTTATTTTAGTATAGATTAATAAGGCTACTTTGACAGTGTTATATCTCAGCTTCTTTTAAGAGTCACTACAGTGTATGAGCTAATTTTTTTTTAGAAAGACTGACCAAAGAATCTCAATTTCTTTCAGCTGTTGATGGTTTAAGGTAGAAACTTAATTCTTCTGATATTAAGCAAGAAACTTTGCATCTAGTGTTACCTTCTGCATTGGGCTAAAATTCCATTTAGTGCTGTGGTTTTTGATGTGTTAAACCATAAAATGTTCCATTTGTGATGTACAGTTCTATACACAGTGAATTGGAGTGTAACCTATATTTTATGCAGTAGGCTAAACCGATTCAGAGGGCCATTTCACATCGTTAAAATTCAAGTGTATTTTCTTACTGGTAAAACTGTTTGTCCTTAGTCTGTCTCTCTCTCTTTCTTTCCCCCCCCCCCCCCCCCCCCATCCCAAGAATTTCTAATAATGGGCATTACACTCATTGCTTTGTATGAAATGGTTAAAATTGTATTGTTGCATTGCAGGCCTTTTTATGGTTTTCATGAGAAAGAAAAGCAATTCATGAAGATTTACCTGTACAATCCTTTGATGATTAAAAGGTACAGTAAAGTTCTAGGTATATACTATGCATGTTGCATTTTAATTACTATACACCATGGACTTAGTTACCTGATCACAGAATTTGTATTGTTATGAAACTACCCTCTGGTAAATTGATATCATGGCAGTGAGACAAGAAAAATATGTTTGAAGTACTTGTATCATTTAATATCTGTCCTGAATGATACCTTTACTTTGACTGTAAAGGGTGAACCAGTGGCATGGGTCTGCTTTAAGTAGACCCATCCATTGGCATAGTGTCCACACACCCTTCCTTGCCATATAAAGATTGATGCAGCCTGCATAACTCTTTCTGCAATAAGCCTGGTATTCTATTCCACCCCACTTGTCCTCTTTAATAAAAAAAAACTCCATTCTATTGAACTAATTTAAAAAACCATCAAAACCCCAACTTCAAAATTAAAACAAATTGTAAGAGGGATGTAGTTCCATAGTAGATGTAATACGTACTCCTGGCACGTAATTATGTCCATTTTATTTTAAAAGTCCGTAATCAAGTGGAGTTCCTAATTCTCATTGGGAGATGGAAATTTGGCCTTTTAGCTCTGAGTTCGTAGTCTTCTAAATTCATTAAAAATGTTGCAGCATTAGTGGGATTTTTGTTTAAAAGTGGTTTTGAGTAAAGTTTGAAAGTCTTGATTCAGAAGCTTCCTGATTGCTGAGATCCAACAAGCATGAATATTTTCAAGCATCATCTTCACGGTGATATTAAAGGACTGTTCGATGCATTGTTTTGCTGATATCTCCTATTGAGAAATCGGAATATCATTGATGATGGTCTATATGGTCTGGAATTTAAGACACTGGAGAAAGCCATTTGGTGCATTGTCGGCTTTATGAAGGAGCTATCTGCTAAGTCCCTTCTCCCACACCCTTTTAATTTTTCTTTTTCAAATATTTATCCACTTCCCTTTTAAAAGCCATTATGATTTATGTCGCCACCACGATCTCCATGTCCTAACAGGCCTCTAGATTTAAAAATAAATTCTGACTTCTCCTTTGTTCTTTTAGTGCTATCTTAAATTTATGCCCTCCAGTTAATGACTGGCTGGGGGAATATATAGCATCTTATCAGAACTGTTAATTTTGAATGCCTCAACAACTTTCATTTATATAGCACTTTTTAACGCAGACAAAATGTTCTGCGGCTCTTCACCAAAGTGTAATTGGGCAAAAATTAGCATTGAGCCAAAGGAGGAGATATTCGAATGGGTGACGGCGCGTGGTCAAAGAGGTAGGTTTTGAAGAGCATCTTGAGTGAGTGGTGGATAGGCCGAGATTTAGGGAGGCAATTTCGGAGCTTGGGGTCTATACAGCTGAAGGCACAGCTGCCACTGATGGGGTGAAGTGGGGCATGCACGAGGCCAGAGTTGGGGAAACGCAGAGTTCACGGAGTGTTGTAGGGCTGAGATGGGGAGGGATGAGGCCATGGCGGGATTTGAACACGACGAGAATTTTTTAATTGTGCCATTGGTCGGCCGGGAGCCAGTGTAGGTCAGCAAGCACAGGGGTGATGGTTGAACAGGGTGATGTGAGTTAGGATAGGGGCAGCAGCGTTTTAGATGAGCTAAAGTTTATAGAAGATGGGTGGTTGGCCAGGAGAACATTAGAATAGTCGCGTCTGGAGGTAACAAAAGCATGGACGAGTGTTTCAGCAGCAGATGAGCTGAGGCAGGGGTGGAGATGAACAAAGTTACGTAGGTGGAAGTAGGCGGACTTTGATTAGGAGGATATGGGGGTTGGAATCTCAGCTCGGTTAAATAGAATGCCGAGGTTGTGAACAGTCTGGTTCAGCCGGAGATGTTGGCCAGTGAGGGAGATGGAATTGGTGGTGGGGGTCAAAGGTGATGGCTTCAGTCTTCCAAATCTTTAATTGGAGGAAATTGCAGCTCATCAGGACTGGATGTCGGAGAAGCAATCTTACACAACAGAGGCAGTGAAGGGGTTGAGAGAAGTGGTAATGGGTAGAGCTGGGTGTCGCCGTGTACATGCGTTACCTGATGCCATGTCTTCGCATGATGTTGCTGAGGGGCAGCATGTGGATGAGAAATAGAAAGTGCCAAAAGAAAGTTCCTTGGGGGACTTCACAGGTAATGGTGTGGGGGGTGGGAAGAGCAGCTATTGCAGGCAGTTATCTGGCTATGGCTGGATAGGTAACAGTGGAACAAGGCGAGGGCAGGCCCACTCAGCTGGACAATGAAGGAGAGTCATTGGAGGAGGATGGTGTGGTCAACCATGTCAAAGGCTGCAGACAGAGAAAGATGAAGAAGGATGGCGCACCATAGTCAGAGGATGTCATTTGTGACTTTTGATCAGGGCTGTTTCAGTGCTGTGGCAGGGGTGGAAACCTGATTGGAGAGGTTTAAACATGGAGTTGCAGAAAAGATGGTCACGGATTTGGGAGGCGACAACACGTTTACAATATCAGTTAGCATGGGGGCCATGAAGGAAAGTTGGGTGGTCAGCATCTCTTCGATCAGATCTCCTCTTAACCTTCTCTAATCTAATAAAAAAAACTCCCAAGCTTCTTGTTTCTCCTCATAACTAAACCCACTCAGCCCAGTATCATCATTCTATTTGTCTTCTGCACCCTCTCCATGGTTTTGACATCCTTCCTAAGTAAGGTACGCAAAACTGGACACTATATTCTAACTGCTGCCTCACTAATGATTTGTACTTGTTTGCCATTACCTCTTTGCTTTTGTACTCTATATCCCCATTCATAAAAACTAGAATCTCATGTCTTTTTAACGCTTTAGCAACTTGTCCTAATTTTAATTATTTAATGAATATTTCCTCTCACATTCTTCTTTCAAAATGCATTGCCTCATTTCTACACCACTGTTTAAATCCCTCTAGTCTGAAAAGCATCTATTAACCACTACTGCTTTCTGTCCTTCAACCAGCTCCCTATCCGTGCTTCCTGTAATACCGTGCAGCTTCACTTTATCAACAAATCTCCTGTGTGCCACTTATCAAATGCCTTTTGAAAATCCATGTAAACATCCACAGCATTTCCTTTATGCACTCAAAAGAATGCTTTATAATTTGTCACTCATGATTTTTTTCAAATCCATCTTTAATTAACTTGTCTTTCTAAGTGAAAATTTTAAATTCAAAAAAGATTTAAAAAGTTGCACTATGCAAATTATTTGTCGTTAATTTTTAAATTGACAGAGCCAAAGGTGAATTGTGCCATTACCTAATGATGCAAATTAAACACATGGGTGACGCCTGGATTAGGCCTTTGGGACGTGAGTTTGGAACCAGCCCAGATAGAAGCTGAGAGAGTCTCCTCTCTGGTTCGAGGATCCTGTATGAAATGAGCAATGTCTGCCTAATTACAGGCTTTAGTCTACTGCACAACTTTTACTCAACTGTATTAATTAGATTACAACAGTTCTAATCGGAGAAGCTAGATGGTGTGGAAAACAGTTATACTTGCGTATAGAGGGCACTTGGGCTGTTTACCTGCAGATTCTTGTTTTGGTAGACAGGAAACTCTCTTTTTACCGGCACCTAAATAACCGGAAATCTCTCTTAACCGGCAAAATTCAGGAGTAGGTTCAGGTAAGTTTTACTTCATATTAGTGGCCGTGTAACCGGGGTTCCTGGATCTGTGGCCGTGTAACCGGGGTTCCTGCACCTGTTGCCATGCAACAGGGACTTCTGGATCTGTGGCCGTGTAACCAGGGTTCCTGGATCTGTGGCCGTGTAACCAGGGTTCCTGGATCTGTGGCCGTGTAACCAGGGTTCCTGGATCTGTGGCCGTATAACCGGGGTTCCTGGATCTGTGACTGTGTAACCGGGGTTCCTGCACCTGTTGCCATGCAACAGGGACGCCTGGACCTGTGGCCGTGTAACCGGGGTTCCTGGATCTGTGGCCGTGTAACCGGGGTTCCTGCACCTGTTGCCATGCAACAGGGACGCCTGGATCTGTGGCCGTGTAACAGGGACGCCTGGATCTGTGGCCGTGTAACCGGGGTTCCTGGATCTGTGGCTGTGTAACCGGGGTTCCTGCACCTGTTGCCATGCAACAGGGACGCCTGGATCTGTGGCCATGTAACAGGGACGCCTGGATCTGTGGCCGTGTAGGGGGCTCTCGTACCTTAGTAAGTATACCTCTCAGTAATCCGGACTTTTTGATCAACCGGCACCATGCCGGTCCCGTCGGTGCTGGATAAAAAAGAGTTTCCTGTATTAAGTTAGTGGGGTTTGAAAGAAAGTGGGAGGTTTTGTTGCTATAATATACACAAGAAGGCTCTCCATTTCCTAATATTTTCATGAAGGGTACAATATTTGCAAAAATAGATGCTATAGCAATTCTACTGTCAATACAATACACTGCTGAGATTCTAAGTGCACTTTGATCAGTTTGGATATTAAAAGTTTTGTATTGCTTCATAGAGTCTGTGAGTTGCTACAAGGAGGAGCTGTTATGAACAAATCCTACCAGCCATATGAAGCTCATTTACCCTACCTCCTGCAACTCTTCATTGACCATAATCTGTATGGAATGAATCTTATTCACCTTGCAGCAGTAAAATTCAGAAAAACCAGACGAAAAGGTAAGTTTCAGTCAGTGGCATTTAGAAAAGAGCCCTAGGATAGCATGGGAGATAGTAAAATCAATGAGCAGTAAAATCCAATGAGTAGTCATCAGTGGAATTAGTTGGTTCGGAGTGATGTGCTTCCCGGTGTTTCGGTAAGAATTGTCTTGTGCTTCTTAGTTTATAGGGTAGAATTGGCTAAAGCTAGTGGTGGATTGCCTCTCCACATTTGGGTGGGGACAGGTGTATGATATAGGGGCACCCAAAAGCTAAAAGAAATGACACCATTATTGAAATGTAAGTGTATTTGGTATGGAAGTATATTTTGAAAGCTGCTGAGTACTCACCCAGTTAAGCATGTTCTGAGGGTTCCTTCTGTTAAGTAAATGTACACAAACCACGTGTGTAAACAATTCCAATGAAATTGTGCTTCTGAAAGGTAAGAGAGCTTGTTGAACCTTTTTTTTGCCATGTGTGTCAATGGGCACGAGCAGAGTAATCGGCTAAACTGCTATTCCAAGCAATCAACCCATACCCTGGCCCAAATTCAACTCGGTTGTTCCACATCACCTTCATCATTCAGTAATCACGGAACTATTCCGAGACAATAATAAAATAGTATGGTAAATCTGTTTAATATTCGGAATAGCCAATTCATAGTCAAAAATCTTGACTGAATAAAGCAAGTCTATCCTAGTCCGATAACATGCTTCAGCACCACTGAGCTGTCACAGTACAAAGCCTGACCATACATGATGTGTTCTCTTTTAACTGAATTCTCTCTTTTTCCACATTTCAAGTTAATCAGAAAGTGATTTTAAAACTGGTGTGTGATGAGGCACAATGATGCCAACACATCATTGCACTGACCAGTATGATACAGGGCCATATCTGCAACCTGTTGCAACAAATTCCAGATCTTGTGTAAGGTCTTTTGGAGAGAGAACAACTTTTGGATTAATCACAGAGGGAAAAATGAGCAGACTGGTCATCGCTGATCATTCACATGATTTCTTAGTGCCCAGTCAGACTACATATAGCCCACCTGTACATCCTGTCAACTCGGAGCTATGATCTGGTGCCTGAAGACAAGATGGAGAAGTTGAAAAATTATGGGGAGAAGGGAACAAACTAAAGGAGAAATTATAATCATATTATTAACATTGCATGAATAGAATACTGAATCTTAATGATTAGGATGCAGAAATATTTACTAAGCTTTGTGCTGAAATTATTTGCCTTTTACCGTAGGGTTGAAGTTTACATGAAATAATTTCTCATTTCACAATTCAAAGTAGTTTAGTTGATTTGTAGTTGGTTCTGAAATTTTTTTGATTTAAGATTTTCATCTTTGAAATTGCACAGTGCACCATGGCACGATTAACCTGTCTTCCATTATGTCAGTATTCTCTATCAGTTACTATTTAATCTTTGCTATTTTTGTGTGTGAAATGTCAGCCAGCTCACATACACTCTACACGACTACCATTTGACCACACTACAGGAAAGCAGCTCACACTGTAGTTTTCCTCAGTGGCAAGTCCCTGGAGGAAAAAGCTACTATATTTCAATCTTAAAAAGATGTCTGTAGTCTGCTGGCGCACAGTATTGGAGTACCAGTGATCAGTGCCATGGAGGAGGCAGGCTTGATTTTGTTTACATTTAATTACTTGTGCTTGGTTATGGTAGTAGGTCAAGTTCAATGGGATTTGGTTTCTAACCACAGGTGACGAACATGGAAAATGCTCTCCTAAAAAAGCCAGATCAGAATTAAGTAATACCGGTCGCAAAGAGAATGGAAAGTCATGGAAAAGCCCTGTCCCTACCAAGTCTACAGGATCACCAGCAGAGAAGTCCATTAGTTGCTCCTTTGTACGATGGGAAGAAGACGACATACCAAGGTTAGTTAGTAACTAAATATTTTTTGGTTTCCTCTCTTTAAAAACCCTAAATTGAATTTTAGCTTTAAATTTCTCTTCAGTTAGCATGTGCATTCTGATTCAAATGAAGAACTCTTCAGTGTCTGTCTACACGTGGGTAAAACTTTGTTATCCCATTTAAAAACACAAATCTATTTTCAAACTGTTATTTTAGCTGTCCTCGGGTAATATTAAGAGCCCTGTGGAAAAGATAAAGAATATTTTTTGTGGTGCAGCACATTTGAATGCTGAGCTGTGCCGTGGATGCAGGTTTGCACCCATGACTTATCCAACTGGTTTGTTCACAACATAGCTGTGTTACTGTGGGGGAATTATGCTGCGCGGAAGGCAGGAACTTCCTGGTAGCCTGAAAGGGTAAGTTGCTCTGGTTGCTCCTGAACAATTCCTGATGCTTGGAGTAAGAGCAGTGTTGGCAGATCTCGGGGAGTAGATTACCTGCCCCTTCCCTTAGTACAGCGCAAAGGGAAAACAAAGTATCTTGAGATAAAAGAACCTCTATATGAAGTTAATTTTAAGGTCTTTTTGTTTACTTGTTTTGTTAAGGACTTCAGATGTGTTGAACAAAGCTGTGTGTTCAGCAACATTTGTTTACCCCCCCACATTTTCAGGATAGGTCTACCATTCAATTGAGGATTTGTTCCCATTGGGAGTTTATTAACTTTGGACAACCCTTTACTGCACAGAGCCCCGCTTGCACACTAGTCCTCGCTCCTTTGTTTTCTCCTATTGTTTGAAACCCAGAAGTTTATTTTTTAAATGTGTTTTAAAATTGCCCAATTCCATCTGGTGGTACTTCAGTATCATTATAACTTGGTTCCATTTGCCTTGACAGTAGGATGACTTTGCTCAGTCTACTGCCATTCACCAGCAGCCCAGCTTTAGTGTGTATGTAGTCCAAATTAGGTAGCTCTTCGCTGACCTCCACTAGCTTCTCACCTTCCCCCCCCCCCCCCCCCCCCCCCATGCATTGATTACTTTGAAAATAGTTTTTATGTTTTTCAAATCCTTCCATAGCATTAACCAATTCCATTGCTGCTGCTCTGGCTCCGAGCTCACACCCTCCACTCTTCCAACTATGTCCTACGGTGCATGGACCCACTTTCCTCCCTCTGCTCCATTTTCAATGGCAGTGTCTTCAGCCATCATGACCCTGCAGTTTAAAGTTCTCTTCCCTTACTCCTCTCGCCTCATTAAATCTCCCTCCACCTTCAGAATCCTCTTCCAAATTTATGTATTTGGTCATTCCCACCCCCACTCCTGCATTTTGCTAAAGGTGTTGTATTGGTGCAAGTTGTTGTTAACAAGAGACTCTTCTTGGCTTTGGCATTTTGTATCCATTTGAAGAGAACTGGTTAAGGCTAGCTCCATTTTGTCTCAGAGAAAATGTCTTCCACAATCCATGTTTTTTTTTCCAGCTTGTGCTCAGAATCTGAGTACTGAACTTTCAGTTTGGTATCTGGAGCAACCCAACAGTGGGTCTTTGTAAATTTCTACCAGTGAGCAGCCTAGTCAGGAATTTTGCCAATATAAGAACCGTCAACTTTTGGACTGCAGTCACCAAGTAGCAAAAATATCACTAATGAGCGGTTATTATGCCAGACTTGTGGCTGGTATAAGTGGGCCATTAGAGGTTGTGTTGGCACAGTCTTGTGCGCTCTTTTTCTTGAGCATTTTGTGGCTGAAGCAGTACTTCAAGCCAAAGCTTTCACACTATATAGCTAGAATTGACTGAGAATTCTTTCTTCTCTCCTCCACCCCCTGCCTTTCCAAATGGAAGCCTTCATTATATTTACTATTCTGATTTGGAGTATTTTCACCTTCATTTTAACTTTCTTTTGTTGTGTCATCATAACCTACAACACAAGTTGCCTCCATTTAAAAAAAATAAAAATAAATAAATTAAAAAATAAACTAGCTGGTGATGTGCAGCATTTGATTGGACAAAGTTCACAATTCAGACATGACTTCAGAGTAGAGAAATTAGTTGGTGTTGAGGCAGAAACTGGATCACTTAGCCTATATATTGGCTTCTAATGAATTATTCAATGCCCCAGAGCTAATGGAGAAATGGACATATCAATACTCTACTATTTTTGGGGATGTGTATGGTGTGGGGCACCTAAAGGAGCTGGAAGTTGGAGGAAGAAACACAATTCTTTAAATTCCATTTTCACCATCCTCCACCAGCTTTGTGTTTTGAAGGGTTAAATTTCGAGTCTCAGTTTGGATCTGTTGACTCTAACTGGTGGTTATAGATTTATTGTGCCTATAAGAGACTTGAGGATACATTCACAGATGACTGAAGTGATTTTTAAAAAAAAAACTATTCCAGGGTAATTGCAGAATTTAGAATCAGACCTAGCAATGTTGAAGAAAAACTTCTTGAAGAAAAATTATGTTGTTCTTCATTATCTTAAGTCAGGCTATTGAAATGTGGCTATTTAGCATGACCAATAACAGTATACTGTTCTGATCAATGCATTTATTTTGCCTCAAATTTGGTCTCTACCTGTTCTACTTATAATATTTCAAGTATATTTTCAACTGGAGATTTTTTTTTTAAAACTTTTTTTTTAAGCTCTAGCAAATCGGAAAAATTTGTTGCCATGCTGCCCTTCTAGTGGAATAACTATTTCCAATGGTATTTTTACACAACAGTAGTCATTTTTTTAAACTCTTGCTTTGTGCACCTTTGCTCCAGTATTGTTTCGGGAATTTGAAATCGGCCATTCATTTTTGTCCTAGTTATCTTCATGCTATGGGTCCTTCATATTGAATTTCTGCCTGTCAGTACATTACGTTATTTGTAACCAGTTTCTGTTTGAAGATGCTGTATTTGATCAACTTGCTCAATGATCCCAGTGTATGTGAATGATATGCAGGTTTATTGAATAAACTGTACACAGATGAAAGTACACATTTGCATAAGACATTTATTCAACTCTTGGTTATGCTGCAGTTCCTTGGTACTTGAGGACATCGATCGACAGAGCACCTGTGAGCTTGAAGTGGATGCAGTTGCAGCTGATATATTAAATCGCTCAGAAATTGAAGGTATTATAAAAATGGTTTTCCGGAGGTTAATAAAATAAAACTCTAGCTCTTCTATCTTTCTCCCCATAACCAAGTTTTATGTAGAAATAATATGAGCTTTGTATCTTGCGAAAAGGTATTTCATTTTGGATATATTTGATATGCTGTAGCCAGGTTAAGCAATTTGCCCAAGTATCTTAATTTTGTGGCACATACAACTGAAGTACTGTGGTTAATTTTTAAAAATTGAATTCATACAATTTTGTAATTTGGACCAAGTGTGCATGTTCTGATTTAGAGGTGGTGTCCAGTTACTGGCTTTAGGACAGGAGTGCTGACTTTTCCCTTTTTTTTTAGCTCAGATTGGCAGAAACCCTGGCTTGCAGGCCATATGGGATGATGAAAAACAGCGTCGCCGTGAAAACAATATGTCCTCGCAAATTGAGTCACCTGATTCACAGGGTAACCACAGTGACTTATAAAGGCACAGCTTTCTGTAACTTGTACTGAATACGTAAGAACAAGAAAATCCCATGGCTACTCCATAAATCAATCTCTAGTATAAAGCAGAAGAATAAAGTTCAAAAATATAACTTCATCAATGTGCGCCAATTCTGTCTCTTCTCCCTCTGCTCTCTTCCACCTGCGTTGCTGCAAAAAGGAGTTGGGTTGTCAGTGGATAGATGCGTTGTATAGGTCAGCTTAAGTGACCATTTGTAAAACTCATTTAGTTACTGGGTTTGCATGTTCCCCCAGTAAAACATCCCAAAGTGTTTCACGTGAGCGTTATCAAACAAAATTTGACACCGAGCCACATGAGATATTAGGGCAGATGACGAAAAGCTTGGTCAAAGAGGTGGGTTTTAAGGAGCGTCTTAAAGGGGGGTAGAGAGGCGGAGAGGTTTAGGGAGGAAATTCCAGAGCTTAGGGCCTTGGCAGCTGAAGGCACAGCCGCCAATGGTTGAGCGATTTAAAATCGGGGCTGCGCAAGAGGCCAGAATTGGAGGAGTGCAGATATCTCGGTGGGTTGTAAGGCTGAAGGAGGTTAGGGAGGGGCGAGGCCATGGAGTGATTTGAAAACAAGGATGAGAATTTTTAAATCGAGGCGTTGCTTAACCGGGAGGCAATGTAGATCAGCAAGCACAGGCATGATGTGTGAAAGGGACCTGGTGTGAGTTCAGACACGGGCAGCCGAGTTTTGGATGACCAGTTTACGTAGGGGTATAATGTGGAAGGCCAGCCAGCCAGGAGTGCATTGGAATAGTCAAGTCTAGAGGTAACAAAGGCATGGATGAGGGTTTCAGCGACAGATGAACTGAGGCGGGGCGGAGTCGAGCGATGTTACGGAACAGGAAATAGGCGGTCTTCGTGATGGAGCAGATATGTGGTCAGAAGTATTAAAATGTGTATTTAAAAAGTGAACCAGAATATTACTTTAAAATAAGCCGGCCCAGAATTTTTAATGGCATAAATATAAATTAGTGACAGGTAAATTTAAAACTGGTATTTGAGGGGGCGAAAATATTTACTTGAAGGGTGTGATAAAAATGCTAACTTCCGGGAAGTTATGTCATCACTTCCTGTGAACTATGAACTATGAACTGTGTAATTACCTCACTTCCTGTAAATGTCACTTCCTGTTGGACTGGTATAAATACTGGTCTGTTCAGTATTGTAAGAGGCTTCTACCAGAGGCATGGTAAAGACCTCTCTTGTATATAGTGTGTTTATAAGTTACTTAAAGCTTACTTTAAAGTTACTTGATGGTAAGTCTCCTTTTTCTTACATCAATTTAAGTAACTTAGTATTTACACTGACAAATACTAGACCTTCAGACAAACTCGGAAGTTAAGGATCCAGGGAACCACCCATCATGGAGAAAATCCTTAGACCTATTCGTCTGGACTTGGACCCGAATACACCAGCAGCTGGCAGGGTATGGAAGCATTGGTATCGTACTTTTGAGAATTTTCTGGATGAATGTAAAGTGGATGCTCCTGCTAAATTGAAGATACTTGTCAATTATGTGACCCCAAAAGTGTTCGAATATGTTGATGACTGGGATAATTACGAAGAGGTGATTCGGGCACTTAAGAAACTGTATGCGAAGACCCCAAATGAGGTCTATGCTAGACATCTACTGGCCACAGCCCGACAAGGGCCAGGGGAATCAATTGACGAATTCCTGCAAGAACTTCGCAGGCTCAGCGTAGATTGTAACTTTCAGGCAGCCTCAGCTGAGCTGTACCGCCAAGAAATGATTCGTGATGCTTTCATCTGCGGGATTGCCTCTCCATTTATACGCCAGCGTCTACTAGAAAGTAAAACACTTGAGCTACAAAAAGCTTTTGACCTAGCTTGTTCACTGGATTTGGCAAAGAGAAATGCAGACCTCTATCAGCTGCCCAGATCTCGATCTGCTGCTGTAGCTGCAACCAGACAATTCAAGCGGTCTCAGGTGAACCCTATCATGGGGGAATCTAATTCTGATAATTCTGATGAAGAAGAGGAGGACGACCCCACTTTAGCAGCCTCTTGGCAATCTAGGAAGGAATGCTTCTTTTGTGGAGATGCTTTTCACCCTAGGAAAACCTGCCCTGCTCGCAATGCAATCTGCAGTTATTGCGGGAAAAAAGGACACTTTGCTAAAGTTTGCCTATCAAGGGCCTCTACGAGGGCCAATCCAGCTAAGGCCTACCGAACTGCCCCAATTAGGGCCTATCAAGATGCTCCAGCTAGGACCTATCAAGCTTCCTCTCGAGCTCTCTCCCGAAGAAGCACACCGAGAGTTTTAGCCACTCTCTGTGCAACGACACCAATTACAGCTGCTTGCCCACAGAACCTGTCTCAGGCAGCCACAAAAATTTCAATTAAAGGGCATACCTTAGATGCCTTAATTGACTCAGGAAGTACTGATAGTTTCATTAAGGAACAGATTGTTGCAAAATTGAAACTACATGTCTTCCCATCGGACCAGGCAATTGCGATGGCCCAGTCATCACTTAATACCAGAATCTCCGGCTTTTGTGTTGTTGATATGACACTTCATGGTCGTATGTATCCCTCCACCCGACTTTCAGTGCTCAAAGACTTATGTAGTGATCTCCTCTTAGGGCTGGACTTCCAAAAACAGCATAAGAAACTCACCATTGAGTTTGGTGGATCCAAACCCGGACTTACTATTTCTAATATACCATCTAAATTACCATTTTGTGCATTATCAGCAGCTTCACTTGATGAACCCTCATTATTTGCCAGTATTCCGCCTCAATGCCAACCGATAATAACGAAATCGCGGCGCTTTAATCAGGGAGACCAATCTTTTATTGCGGCTGAAATCTCTCGACTTCTAGCAGAGGATATCATTGAACCATGTTCGTCGCCCTGGCGGGCTCAAGTCGTCATTGTCAAGAACCCTCTAAAACCTCACAAACAGCGACTATGCATCGATTATTCGCAAACCATCAATCAATATACCGACTTGGACGCCTACCCATTGCCACGCATTGATGATATGGTTAATAAACTGGCCGAATACAAAGTGTTCTCAACTTACGATTTAAAAAGTGCCTATCATCAGTTACCCTTGAAGGTCTCAGATAAGCAGTACACAGCCTTTGAGGCTAATGGACGGCTGTACCAATTTCGTCGCCTCCCATTCGGGGTTACTAATGGAGTGGCTGTCTTTCAACGGGCAATGGATGGCCTGGTTAAGCAGGAAAACCTAAGGGACACTTTTCCCTATCTTGATAACATTACCATTGCAGGTCACGATCAACAGGAACACGACTCCAACCTCCAAAAATTTCGGGATGCCCTCCATCGCCGTAATTTGACCCTGAATGAATCCAAATCTGTTGAGTCGCAACCGACCATCAACATCCTTGGCTACTGCGTAGGCAATGGTATCATTAAGCCAGACCCAGAAAGACTTCGCCCGCTCCAAGAGCTCCCGTCACCTAAGAATCCGGCTTCTTTACGTCGGGCTCTCGGTCTGTTTGCATACTACGCTAAATGGATTCCTCATTTTTCGGACAAAATCCAACCCTTGCTGCATGCTAGATCATTTCCACTGGGAACAGCGGCTGTTGCAGCCTTTAACCTTCTCAAAAAACAGTTGGAGAAAGCGGCTCTTCACTCCATCGATGAGAATCTCCCTTTCGTGGTTGAATGTGATGCCTCGGAGGTGGCGATCTCGGCTACTCTGAATCAGGAAGGTCGTCCTGTAGCATTTATGTCCAGGACCTTACAAGGTGCCGAGCTACATTATCCTCCGGTTGAGAAAGAAGCCACAGCCATCATAGAGGCAGTACGGAAGTGGAACCATTTTCTAGCTCGCCAGCATTTTACATTGATCACGGACCAACGATCAGTCGCCTTCATGCTCGATAATCGAAAACGAACCAAAATTAAGAATAATAAAATACAACTTTGGAGGATGGAACTGGCCTCTTTTGGTTATACCATTCTCTATCGGCCTGGCAAGGAGAATGTGGCCCCGGACACCCTCACACGGGCATTCTGCTCCACTATGTCATCCTCCACTCTCATGGATGTCCACAATGGTTTGTGTCATCCTGGCGTTACGCGCATGCTACATTTCGTACGATCACGGAATCTCCCTTTTTCCACTGGAGATGTAAAAAAAATATGCTCAGAATGCCGGCTTTGTGCGGAATTAAAACCTCAGTTCTTCCGCCCCTCAGATGGTATACTCATACATGCAACCCAACCGATGCAACGACTTAGCATCGATTTTAAGGGCCCAGTGCCCTCTTCAACTCGGAACACATATTTGCTCACCATGATCGACGAATATTCACGTTTTCCGTTTGCCTTCCCCTGCTCCAATATGCTGGCGTCCACAGTAATCTGCTGCCTTGAGCAGGTATTTTCTCTCTGTGGCATGCCGGCTTATATTCACTCAGATCGGGGTCCATCCTTTATGTCAAGGGAACTCAAGGACTACCTCTCAGAACGGGGAATTGCTACAAGCAAAACAACACCATACCATCCCATCGGAAATGGGCAGGTAGAGAGGTATAACGGTATCATCTGGAATTCCGTACGTCTCGCTTTAAGATCTCGGGGCCTACCAGACCAGCAATGGGAAACAGTGCTTCCGGATGCATTGCACTCTATACGGTCCCTGCTTTCTACAGCCACAAATACTACACCTCATGAGCGGTTCTTTGGATTCCAGCGTCGCTCATCTCATGGGACATCACTCCCGTCATGGCTAACTACTCCTGGACCTGTATTACTCCGAAGATACGTTCGGACGTCTAAAAATGACCCTCTTGTAGACGAGGTCGAACTAACCGATGCCAACCCCACCTATGCAAACATACGATATTCCGACGGCCGAGAATCTACCGTATCATTACGGGATCTGGCTCCCTGCCCACCAGGACCTAGTGGGACATTGGGTGATGGCATTTCACCAGGAAACTCTTGGGACCTATCGGGTACCCCTCTCCAGGATCCTGATCGGACACCAACTAGCTTGGTGCCGGTAGAACCCCGTGCTCAAGGTTACGACCCTCCCAGTACCGCGCATGAAAGTACTGATCCGCCACAGACCAGCTCTGCACCTCCCTCTGAACAGAGGCAGTCCGACTTTGAACCTATTGGGGCTCGTACTCGAAGCCATGATCTCCCCGACCCTTCACAGGGCAATCCAGGCCACACAGACTCTGACCAATGGCCAACCGCATGTAAGCGGACCAGCGACCCTCTACGACGGGAATCCAAACGGGTGCGACTCTTCCTTGTTCGGCGGCTACGGACCAAAAGGTAGACCACAGCCTCCTAATCCTGCAGGAGGGAAGAATGTGATAAAAATGCTAACTTCCGGGAAGTTATGTCATCACTTCCTGTGAACTATGAACTATGAACTGTGTAATTACCTCACTTCCTGTAAATGTCACTTCCTGTTGGACTGGTATAAATACTGGTCTGTTCAGTATTGTAAGAGGCTTCTACCAGAGGCATGGTAAAGACCTCTCTTGTATATAGTGTGTTTATAAGTTACTTAAAGCTTACTTTAAAGTTACTTGATGGTAAGTCTCCTTTTTCTTACATCAAAGGGTACTAAACATTTGGAGGAATATGCCAGTTAAGACAGTATGACACTTGGGTGTCTGTTCAAAATGCAGCTGAATGCTAGGCTGAGTGAGTTAGAGTAGTAGAAAGGTGAGCATCAGTGGTGCAATCTTCCCAACCAGAAAATGACAACCAGGAGAAAACGCAGAATCCCGGCAGAACTGGATTTCACTCTATTTTCAGCCCTAGAGATCTCTCCGGATTCTGCCTTGACCCTCTGATTTAAGCAGACATTTTAAAAATGATGTGAATAGGAAAACTGACCTAACTGGGTCTTCTGAAATAGAATCATCGTAATTTTGGAAGGCCAATCACTTCTTTATTTTTCCTACATGTTTAATTCTACCACTTATGATGAAGCAATAGCACTTTGCATGAAAAAAAAATCTTTCTGGGATTCTAGTACTAGTTCTGGAGTTTCTAAAATGGCATACTACATCTAATATTGTTCATACCCTTTCATTTATGTTGAACACTTCTATTGGATCCTCCTTAACCTTCTCTCCAATGAATACAGCTTTAGTGGGTTTTAAAAAAAAACCTCATAACTATCCTGTCATCGCTGGTATTATCCTAGTGAATCTACTTGATATCTTTTCCATGGCTGATTTCCTTTCTATAATGGGGTGCCCAAAACCGAACACCATACTCCCATCTGTGATCTAACAAATATCTTGTGCAGATTCATCACTGCCTTGCTGTTCTCCATATTTGTCATTGTGTGATGTGGTGATGGTCAATATACTTGAAGTCTTTCACCTCATTCGGAGTAATCTTTGCTACTTGATTAGTAGAGGATTTTAGCAAGCAGAAGGCATACATGATGGATCAGCAGAACCGTAAGGAAAACATTGGCTACTCTGGTCATCCTTTTCACAGGCCAAGGCTATTTGTAGCCCACATTACAGCCAGTTTATGGGCTCAAGATCCCTTACCATGATCTCCAGTGTAGCAACAATGTTTCCAAGTGGTGGTCCCACTTTGTCCTCTTGACATCAATGACTCCTTTCCAGTCTCAGTGAGCCAAGGAGGTGGGACCATCTTCATTAAACAAGCTGTTGTCAACAAAGCACTTTCATTATATATGCCCAGGTCAGGGAATTGATCTATTTGAGCGACTGCAAGTTCAGTTGATTCACATTTGGACCAGCTTTAGAGTCCAGGCGTGAGGCGTTCTGTTGGTTGGTTTTTTTTTGGCCACATGTTAAAATAGCTGTCAGCACAGAAGGATAGGAAAGATCCTGGGGGTGAAATTTGACTTGGGCAGTATCGCATCCGACGCCTGTTATATGCCCCACCCAATTGACCCCATCCATTGACCGCTCCACCCAATTGACCCCATCCATTGACCGCTCCGATATCGCCAGTTTTGCATCTCCGCCCAAGTCAAATTTAACACTCCCCGTTTCTGTTACTTCATCCTCAGAAAGCTAGGGATTTTCTGAAAACTGAAATTTCTGCCCTTTAAATTTAAAGGGGAAATTTGAAATGGTCTGCAGCTATTTGTGAAACCCTAGAAATACCATGATCAATTGAAAAAGCTATTAATGCAAGGTGCTGTCATTCATACTTAATTTCACATTAAATTTTGAAACCTCTCTAAGCTAT
Source organism: Somniosus microcephalus (assembly GCF_052327205.1). Classification (NCBI taxonomy): domain Eukaryota; kingdom Metazoa; phylum Chordata; class Chondrichthyes; order Squaliformes; family Somniosidae; genus Somniosus; species Somniosus microcephalus. The sequence goes on along the minus strand of NC_140995.1, from coordinate 207,862,928 downwards.
AGCATCTTTATAGTTATCCATATTTAAACAATTGACTAGTAGGGTCCCATTCAGTCTGCAGAGATTTCTTACTGCTTTGACAGCTGAAATTTCTTGTTTTTAAAAAAAAAAAACCAATAAATATTGTAACTAAACTCTTTGGAGTCTTTCCTTCAAAGGTACTTAGTATCATACTGTTCAAAAGTAGCTTTCCTACTCCAATATGGTTCCCTGATGTAAAGAGGGATTCCGAGCCTTGGCTTGTGTTGGAAGGTCTCAGGGTCTTATGGTTGTAGTGCTCGAGTTGAGATCTCATGTAGCGTTGCAGGCTGATCTCTTACGAAGTCCATCAAATTTAGCAAAGTCACAAGTGGTTCATGTAGCCGAAGACTCTGAGTTGAATTTGAGGCAGTGACTCTGACGCTCTGTTTTTAGAGTATAGACAAAACTGCTGTATCCACCTCGCCACTTCATGATAGATGATAAACCTGCTAAGATAGTAGACTCCTGTTCACTGCAGAAGAACTCTGGAGAAGTCTCCCTGACTCATCAACTGGCAGTAACTTAGTGTTTACTTTGAAGTCGTACACTTCAGTATCCAGTTTGGAACTTATCTGTGCACTCATGGATGGAGAAGCTCACTCATGGATGGAGAAGCTCACAACAGTTCAATAATTGCTTGTTTCATCGCTGGGTCAAGAGTTCATCTATTCTCTGCTTCAGATTATTAATCCGTTCTAATACTGCCTTGTCAATCTCTCCTTTACATCTAGCCAGGTGGATAATAAAATTCCATTGAACTGAGCAATGATGCGCCTTCACAAGTAGAGTAAGTTCATAGGTTACTTGGAAGTAGACCTATTTAAACATAGTCTTAACAGCAAGTTTCAGTAGACCTATTTAAAACTTCTTTACCCAGAGAGTGATGCAAATGTGGACCTCGCTACCTCTGAGTAGTTGAGGCGAATAGTATAGAAGCATTTAAGAGGAAGCTAGATAAGCATATGAGGGAGAAGGGAATAGAGGGTTATACTGAGAGTTTGATGAGGAAGGATGGGAGGAGGCTCGAGTGGAGCATAAACGCTGGCATGGACTTGTTGGGCCGAATGGCTTGTTTCTGTGCTGTATATCCTATGTAATAAAAAAAAAAATAGTCCCAACAGCAGGTTTCAGTAGACTTACTTAAGCATAGTCCCAAAAGCAGGTTTCTTGCTTCTGTATCAGGGACAGAAACTGTAGGTTCTAGATTCCCTGGCCTGATTTTCCTTGATACAACAGGTTTCTGTAAGCATTTTTCCCTCTTCCCAGAGTCCTGGAGAAACTAAGCAGAGAATAAACTCTGCCCATTACTAGCCAAGAAAGTTGAGTTTCTTGGACATTCTTTAGTTATTTTCTGCTAAACAAATCTCTCTTTTCTCTTCAATAGCAAAATACTGCGGATGCTGGAAATCCGAAATAACAACAGAAGACGCTGGAAAAACTCAGCAGGCCAGGCAACATCCGTGGAGAGAGAAATAGAGTCAACATTTTAGGTCGAAACCCTTCTTCAGAACTGAGGAAAAAAAGGCAGGAAATGAAACGGATTAAAAGGCAGTTTGGGGGCTGGGAAATGGGGGAGGGGGATGAAAGAAGAGACATTAAGAGATATTCAAGGTGAGACGAGATGGTAATAGGACAGGTAAAGAAACAAACAATGGCTCTAGATGAAGTGTGAAACGCGCTGGCTGAGTGAGAGACAGCTGCCATGTGGGAGAGAAAAAAAGGAAAAGGCACAAACCAAAAGTGTGGATAAAAAAATGTAATAGGGGCCGAGGTTATGATCTGAAATTGTTGAACTCGATATTGAGTCCGGAAGGCTGTAAAGTGCCTAATCGGAAGATGAGGTGCTGTTCCTCGAGCTTACGCTGAGCTTCCGTGGAACAATGCAAGAGGCCGCAGATGGTGAGTTCTGAGTGGGAATGGAACCCCGAGCTTCCGGTCGCCTGTCATTTCAATTCACTTCCATTCCCAATCGGACCTCACCGCCTGCGGCCTCTTGCATTGTTCCACGGAAGCTCAGCGTAAACTCGAGGAACAGCACCTCATCTTCCGATTAGGCACTTTACAGCCTTCCGGACTCGATATCGAGTTCAACAATTTCAGATCATAACCTCGGCCCCTATTATATTTTCATATTTTTTTATCCACACTTTTGGTTTGTGGCTTTTCCTTTTTTTCTCTCCCACATGGCAGCTGCCTTTCACTCAGCCAGCGCATTTCACACTTCATCTAGAGCCATTGTTTGTTTCTTTACCTGTCCTATTACCATCTCATCTCACCTTGAATATCTCTTAATGTCTCCTCTTTCATCCCCTCCCCCATTTCCCAGCCCTCTAACTGCCTTTTAATCTGTTTCATTTCCTGCCTTTTTTTCCTCAGTTCTGAAGAAGGGTTTTGACCTGAAACGTTGACTCTATTTCTCTCTCCATGGATGTTGCCTGGCCTGCTGAGTTTTTCCAGCGTCTTCTATTGTTCTCGCCTCTTCAAATGAGTCTTCTGTTCCAAATGGGGAATGGTCTTTTTGCATCCCTCCTGGATAGCCACTTAATATTTGGCCTTTGAACAATAACATTCAAATGGTAGTGGAAATCCTTATGGCTGATAGGTAAGTCTTCATGAATAAAGCACGTAGTGCTCAATGTTAGGAATTATACAGTTGAAGAAAAGTGACAAGAATTCCCCATAAAATGGCACAGCAAGGGAGAATGCAGAGTATGTCTTGGCCTCAAAAAAATCTGATATTTGCTCGTGATTTTCTTCTCTAATCTAGTAATGACTCTCTAATGTAATCTGAATATATCCAATGTTTTCTTGCAATATTGTACATCCTGTTGGCAAAAGAACCAGAAATTGTTAGGCAATTAAAAAGGCTGCCTTTTAACCATGGGGTTAACCAGGAGATGAAATCCTCAGTATGACGCAAAGTACTTCGCATCTAATGAATTACTTGTAGGCAAACGTTCTCATGATGGTCTTTGTACTTTTATTTGTAGATCGTGGATCTGTACAAGTAACTGAGAGTGAAAGAATCTTCCAACGCAGAATAAAGGAGATTCTACAACAAAATAACTATTCTGTGTAAGAAGCTTCGCATTTCCTCATTTTATACATTTTATCATTTTGATCAAGGTTTTAAAACTGTGTTTCTTTGCTGTTTTTAAACCAGGTTTTTGTCGCAATCTGTGGATGAAAGTGAAGAGTTTGAAATGCTCCCTTCAAACTTGACCTTGCATATGGATTCATTGTCACCTGAAGCTCTTTCCTATACACCTGCTAATCTGGTTGAGATACATAATGATGAGCAAAGTATGAAAGACTGTTTAGTAAGATTGGATCTGAACTGCCACTTATTGTAACATCAGTAACTTGTATTTTTAATTTACCTGTTCTGCCAGGCTCAATAGCTAAGAGGAAACATTTCTCATAACCTGTCTATTTATTTGACTCTTAACTTTTTTCAATAATAATGCTTCACAATTTTGCAGTTTTCAAATTGAAGAATGTTGGTGCTCGTAGTAATGTCAAGGGGAAGTGGATAAATCTACCAAGTGATAATCATTACTAGGTCAGGAAAACATGAGTCAGTTGGAGAGCAAAGCTCCCTGTACTTTAACTGAATAATGCACCTTAATACTAAGGAAGTAATAGTTTTCAACAACATTTCCCCTAAAGACCTCTTTCCAAGGGCTAGGTACAGATCTTCACCCTTTTACAGTGCTGACCTGTGGCTAAATTCTGGGAGGAGACATTCATTCTAAAGAGCGAGTCAGCTAGCTTTCTGGAAATTGACCACTAGAGATTGACTTCACACTGTGTTCAAACAATCGCATGCATTTTAGTTAGGGTATCTCCTGATTACTAGATAGCTTTCGTTCATTAGAAATGCTTACTGAAAAATGTGGGAAAGTTTAAGGTTTTTTTCCTGCAATAACTAATAAAACTGCACTATATTTTCTTAAGAGCTTTGTAGCATAGTCTGCTCCTCTGAAATCAAAGATGTTTAAATCAAATTATCTAAAGTCAAAACTTTAGTGCACAAATGACTTGGAATTATAAGGAATAGATTTATTGGTTAAATCTTTTCACAACTATCATATACTTATTATGCTTTTTTTAATCAAATTTTTCCTCCTCCTCCCCCCCCCCCCCCAAAAAAAAGGGGCGAGTCGAGGGAATGCAGAGATTGAAGAAGCAATAGTTGATGAAGAAACAATTCTAAACATAATGGAGACCAGTCAGACGTTCCACCCCTCATCACAAAGGTTAATTCAGTCTCCAATTCTCAGTGAGTATGTAAGGTTCAGCATCCATTTTGTGTCATTGAAATTATTGACAAAATTGAAATGCAATATTGTGTAAACGGGTTTAATCCAAAACCTCCTTGTTGATGTAAAGGAAAAGTCATTGATATACGACCTTCTATATTGGTAGTCCTTAAAACTGGTGCTGGAGCAGAGACCACCGCATCGACAGCAAGTAGTGCATTGGTGATAAGTCTGTCTTGCTCAGAGACCCGCTTGGTTAATATTTCCTTGGACTACTTCAACTCAAAGCTACAGTTCCATTCTCCATAAAGTAGAAGTTAAGTTGAAAGGTGGGGGTGGGGGGGAAAAAAAGAGAGCTGCTGCCTCTGCAACTTCACCTTGCCCACCAAGCCAGCCCCAGCCTATAACTTTGCATCTTTCTCTAGTTTCTCTCCTATCTACCCTCATCTTCTCCATGTGAACCACCCTTAACTCCATTCCCACTAAACTGCTGACCACCCAACTTCCTTCCTTACCTCCATGATAGCTGAGATTGTAATTGTCTCCCTCTCCTTGGGTACTGTCCCCTTCCCTTTCAAAACTGTCATTACCCCCTCAAAAATTTCAAGCAACCACACATCTCCAAGCTCACTTTCCTCTCCAGTCCTTGTACATGTTGGCACCTCCTAAATATGTGCTCATCTTTCCTACAATTCAATGTATGAACCTCCTCAAGTCAAGTTTCCATTGCTGCAACAGCACCGAAACAGCCCTAATCAAAGTCACAAATGAGGTACTGTATGATTGTGACCATGGTGCACTATTCCATCTCCTCGTCTCATACTCTCTGTAGCCTTTGAGACAGTCGACCACACTATCCTCCTCAAACGCCTCTCCAACATTGTCTAGTTCAGGGGCACTGCCCTCACTTTGTTCCACTCTTGCCTATCTAATCGTAGCCAAAGCATCTCCAGCAATGGAACGTACACTCCACTGCCTCTGTTGTTAGACTGCCTATCTATCCAGTCCTGAATGAGTGAGTTTCTTCCAGTTAAGCATTGAAAAGACCAATGACATTATCTTCCTCCCGCTATAAACGCCAAACCCTCGTCCTTGATTCCTTTTGTTAAGTCTGTGGGTTGTATTATAAATAATCACAGACTCCACTGTTAACAAAATAAAACACGTCTTTACTATTCAGAGGCTCGGGCGATTCTGCCCTAGTTAACGTATCACAACCCTTATATACTGGTGTGGTCACTATTGGTATTACAGTATACATGAGCCAACAAATAGTGCCACACCGAAAGTAGTGCTCTTAAAGGCGAACGGTTACATTCTATAGTTCCCTTAAAGGTAAACGGTTACATACACAACACTCCTCCCTTTTTAGCTTATTACTTACAGAATCCCCTTTAAACATACAATCTTCAACTTCATATAACAGTTTACAGATATACTCTCGATGGAGTCAACGTCATATAACAGTTTACATGTTTAGTCTCTGTGGAGGTTTCCGGATCCTCTCTGGATAACGCCGAAGTGGTGTCGTCATTCCTAGCGGCCCAGTAGGGGTGCCTGGCAAAATCGATTCAGCTGGAACAACAGTGTCAGGTTCATCTGAATCCAATGTTACTAGATCAGCAGTAGGTGTTCTAGGTATTTCAGTTTCAACATTACTCGGGTCAGGTGGTGAAGTCGAGTGCTCATTTGTGGCGGACTCTATGAGCTGGTCAACATGGCGCCTTATTACATTGTCCCCAATGTTCACCGTGTACATCAACGGGCCTAGCCTTTTTTTAATAGTTCCAGGCTGCCATTTTTCTGTACGATAGTCCCGGGCCAAAACTTGTTGCCCCATCTTGAAAGACCTAGTTGCCCTGTCATTGATGTTCTGGAATTGCCGGTTCTCCACGTCCCTTCTGACATTGGGTTTAAGTAGATCCAGCCGGCATCTTAAGCGTCTGTTAAAAAACATCATTGCGGGAGTTTGATTTGTGACCGCATGTGTTGCATTTCGGTATGCCAACAAAAAACTGTCTACCTTATGTTGTAGACTTATGTCTTCATTACTCATGGCCTTTACGGCCTTCTTGAAGGTCTGGACGAACCTTTCAGCCAACCCATTGGAGGCGGGATGGTATGGGGCTGATGTGTAATGTTTAACCCCATTGCTCTTTAGGAATTTCTTGAATTCCTCGGACACAAATTGTGGTCCGTTATCGGAACAGATCTGTTCCGGCAGGCCATTCCGAGCAAACATGGTTCTTAACACCGTGATGGTTTTCTCCGTCGTGGTGGTGGTCATTTTAATTACTTCCGGCCACTTGGAGTGGGCATCTACCGCTATCAGGAACATCGAGTCCATAAATGGACCAGCAAAGTCGATGTGTACTCTTTGCCAAGGAGATGAGGGCCACTCCCATGGGTGCAGAGGAGCCGGTGGTGGTGCGTTCTGAACCCTCTGACATCCTAGGCAATTCTTGGTGATCTCCTCTATGTTCCCGTCAATGCCTGGCCACCACACAAATGCTCTCGCTAAATTCTTCATCTTTACTCCACCCAGATGTCCTTCGTGCAGCTCCTTGAGTACTTTCTTTTGGAGTTTGGGCGGAATCACCACTCTCGACCCACACATTAGGGTTCCCCGGCACACCGACAGTTGTTCTTTCCTCTGTGAGAATGCCTGCAGTGTTGGTTCGCTCTGTGCTGGCCATCCCTTCACCGTTAAGTCATAGACTCGTGAAAGAGTCGGGTCATTCCTTGTCTCCTTCTCAATCATTGAGTTTGTTATCGGCAGACATTCCACAATGGACGAGTGGAACAACTCCACTGGGTCCCCTGTACTCGCTTCTTCTACTGTCGGCAATGGTAAGCGTGATAACCCATCGGCATTTCCGTGTTTTGTTGACCTTTTGTACTCAATGTCATACTGGTGTGCCCCAAGTAAGACTGACCATCTTTGTAGCCTTTGTGCTGTCATGTTGGACACGGCCTTGTTCGGGTTAAATATGGACACCAACGGCTGGTGGTCTGTCAGCAATGTGAACCTCTTACATTGCAAGTAATGGTTGAATTTCTTCACGCCCCACACAAGACTGAGGGCCTCCCTGTCTATCTGGGCGTAATTTCGCTCCGCGGTTGTCAAAGATCGGGACGCGAAAGCCACTGGCCTTTCCGAGCCATTTGGAAGCCTGTGCGAAAGTACTGCTCCAATTCCGTACGGTGAAGCATCACACGCCAGCCGAAGAGGTAATGCTGGGTTGAAATGAGCCAACACTTCCTCGGAGGTAATCAACTCCTTGCTTCTGCGAAAAGCCTTTTTGCACTCCTCACTCCACTTCCATGGTGTCTCCTTTCGCAACAGCTCATTCAGTGGATGCAGCACCGTGGACAAATTTGGTAGGAACTTGTGGTAGTAATTGATCAACCCCAAGAATGATCTTAACTGTGACACGTTCCCTGGAGCGGGAGCCTTCACGACCGCTTCTATCTTCTCCGGTGATTTATGTAGTCCCTCGCGGTCAATGATATGACCGCAGTATGAGATTCGTTTTTGGAAAAACTCACACTTATTGCGGTTAACCCTAAGGCCATACTCCTTTAACCTGGTGAGTACCAGTTTCAAATTCGTGAGGTGTTCCTCTTCATCCATTCCCGTGATTAGGATATCATCCAAATAGCACTGCGTGCTTGGAATTCCTTGTAACACCTGTTCCATGGCCCTCTGCCAAATTGCTGGTGCCGAAGCCACTCCAAAGACCAGTCTGTTATAACGGTACAAACCTCTGTGGGTATTGATAGTTAGGTATTGGCGTGACTCTTCCTCAACCTCCATCTGCAAATATGCCTGAGCTAGGTCTATCTTCGTGAAGTGTTTTCCTCCAGCCAACGAAGCGAAAATATCTTCAATCCTTGGCAGCGGGTATTGCACCGAATGAAGCACTGGGTTCACTGTGATCTTGAAATCCCCGCAGATACGGACCTTCCCCGGTCCCCCTGGCTTACTACTTGGTGAGGATTTCATGACGGGTACAATGGGCGTGGCCCACTCACTGTAGTCTACTTTTGACAGAACCCCTGATCGTTCAAGTTCTTCTAGTTCTGCCTCCACTGCTGGTCGTATTGCATACGGTACCGACCTGGCCTTACAAAACTTTGGGCTTGCACGTTCTGCAATCTTAACCCTTGCTTTAATACCTCGCAGCTTACCCAGCCCTTGTTGGAATACTTCTTTCGCTTCATCTAATATTCGGGACAACCGTTCAGATTTGACGTCCTCTTTCTCGTGCTCCACCGACATGGCGTTTAGCTCATGCCAATCCATCTTTATTTTTCGGATCCACTCCCGTCCTAGAAGTGGTGGACCTCCCTCAGGCAGTACATACAGATCCAGACGGCGGTAATTTTTGTCTTTGTATCGCACATTAACTCCTGCCTTCCCAATAGGGAATACTTTGTGTCCCGTGTATGTCTGTAGTACTAATTCTGTATTCCGTAGTGGAATATGTTTGAAAAACTTTTTATAGTCATGCTTATTCATGACCGTCAATGCCGATCCCGTGTCTACTTCCATTTTGACTTTGGCCTTTTCAATCCGCAGCGTCATCCAAATGGTTTGTCTGTCAGCTTCGTTGTTCACGTTGTGAATTTTTAGACTGTCCAGTCCCTTGTATTTGAAGTGTGAGTCGGACTTTTGTTCCCTTGGACTCTTCTTGTACCCTTTTTTTGCGGACTCCCTCTTGTTGTCCGTCATTCTTGACCGGCATACTTTTGCTATGTGCCCGATCCTGCCACATTTCCTACATTCTTGGTTCTTAAACCAGCACTGATTCTGGTCGTGCGTTGTCTTTCCACAACGGTAGCATTTAGAAGTGCTTGCAGTAATTTGATCCTTCAGCACTGCTACGATCTCTTCGAAGGTCTGGTCCACTGGTTTAACTGGTGCTATTAGATGTTTCAAGAGCCCGTATGTTTTTGCTCCCATCGAATTTAACAAAGTTATTGCCTTGTCGTATATGGCTACGCAATATATTCCTATGCGTTCCCCATACGTGGCCCTGTCTTCTATTTCAGCATTAAAATCATTAATATTTCCTCGCTTAGGCATCTTCTTCTCTTTCCGAGAACAGCACAAGTATTTCTTTACTTATTATTAATTTTCTTCTCTTCTTGAGAACACCACAAGTATTGCTTTACTTATTTCTTGTTTCTGAAAATTCTAATTAATTTTCTAAGATGGCGGTTTCCCGCTTCTGCCTTCTTCCCCTGCGGTTTTCCCGCGAAAAATGGCGGCTTTCCCGCGCTTCTCGCTCTCCCCGCCCACTTCAATGGCGGTTTTCCCGCGCTTGACGGTCTTCGCCCGTCCCCCGACGCTGTCTTTCAGCCCGAGTGCGGCCCTTATCAGCGGATGCGATCGATGGCCCGGCTGCGCCTCGCACTTGAAAGCGGCCCCCGGCCTCTGGCTCACCCGCTCGCGTGGATCTTGCTCGCTCCCTCCCGGGCTCTGGCTTACCCGCTCGCGTGTTTCACCGCGGCTCTTATCAGGGATTGCGATCGCCCTTATCTCCCGATCGGTGGCACTGTCTTTGCAGCCAACGCTGCGGCTTACCCACGAGGTTATGGAGGCTTCAGGGTCCTAATGCCTGTCGCTTCCAGCCTGTCGGTTCCAGACTGGTGAGGATTGAAACCTCTCTTCAACGTCCTGTCTTCGGACGAAGCCGCCGTGGAACAACTGCCGCAGGGTTCGAATCCTGACTCGTCGCCAATGTTAAGTCTGTGGGTTGTATTATAAATAATCACAGACTCCACTGTTAACAAAATAAAACACGTCTTTACTATTCAGAGGCTCGGGCGATTCTGCCCTAGTTAACGTATCACAACCCTTATATACTGGTGTGGTCACTATTGGTATTACAGTATACATGAGCCAACAAATAGTGCCACACCGAAAGTAGTGCTCTTAAAGGCGAACGGTTACATTCTATAGTTCCCTTAAAGGTAAACGGTTACATACACAACACCTTTCCCCTCCTGGGCCACTGTCTCAGGGTGAACCAGACCATTCGCAACCTCAGCATCCCATTTGACACTAAGCTGAGCTTCTGATCACAGAAGACCGTCTACTTCCATCTTCATAGCATTGCCTGCCTCCACCCTTGCCTCAGTTCATCTACTGTAGAAACTCTCATCCATGTCTTTGTCACTTCCAGACTCGACTATTCCAGTGCTTTTTTGGCTGGCCTCCCACCTGCCACACTCCATAAACTTCAGCGCATTCAAAACTTAATGCCCATATCCTATCCCGATCCTGATGGCCATCACCCCAGTCCTTGCTGACCTACATTGGCTCTCGGCTCCCAAAGCTTCAAATTTATAATTCTCTTCCTCGTGTTTAAATCCTTTCATGCCCTCATTGCTCTCTATCTCTGCAACCTTACCCAGCCCTACATCCTCCAAAGAATTTTGCGTTCCTCCGATACTGGCCTCCATTGCCTTCAGCCATCTAGGCCCTATGCTGTGGAATTTCCTCCCTCCTCCTCCTCCTCTTACAACTCTTCTTAAAACTCACCTCTTTGACCAAGCTTTTAGTCATGCTTCATGAAATCGCTTCTTTGGCTCAGCGTCCATTTTTGTCTGATTTTATTTTTCTGTGAAACACCTTGATGTTTTTCTGCGTTAAAGGTGCTATATAAATGCATCTTGTTGTACAGTAGCTGTGGTCCTTAATGTGCTGCACAGATCGCATGTCATGTGTTTATAGGCCAGTGCCGTTGAATTTGATTGATTCAGATATCACTGAGTTAGCCTCTTTGGTACTTCATTGGATAATTGGGCAGCACAGCTTTATGGACGAGATGAAGACGACGAGCCACGTGGCTGTCCAAATTCATGACTGCAACGTGAAAAGGCCAATTCTGGTTATTTTTGTTGTGAAAGGCCAGTTGAAATGGAAACAACAAATGCCAAACAAGTGGGATTGCCACGTCCAGTTGAAAGCTTTGTGGGCTTTCAAGTCAGTTTTCAGAAGTGTCTAGTTTTTGAGACTCTGAGCCATAGAGTAGGAAGGAATGCATGCAAGTCAAATTTAGTTGACACTGGCATTAACCGATGCTGTTCCCAGAGGTGGTCGGCTATACTGAGTGGACAAGCTCCTCCAAAAAGCTAGAGCAATTTGGCTTCAATGACGGTTGTCATGTGAGACCCTTTGTCATATGGTAGGACTAACACAAACCCAGTCCCTGGAAGCGGGGAAATTAACTACCCACTTGAGCTCAAGCAGAAGCATCTCCTTGTTGAAGGATCTCTCCATATTCGGAACTTATCATCCTGTCAACTCTTGGATACATTTGTTACTGCTGGTGAACATTGAGTAATTAGGAAGGCAAATGGAATGTTGGCCTTTATTGCAAGGGGGATGGAGTATAAAAGTAGGGAAGTCCTGCTACAACTGTACAGAGCATTGGTGAGACCACACCTGGAGTACTGTGTACAGTTTTGGTCTCCTTATTTAAGGAGGAATATACTTGCATTGGAGGCAGTTCAGAGAAGGTTCACGAGGTTGAATCCTGAGTTGAAGGGGTTGTCTTATGAGGAAAGGTTGAGCAGGTTGGGCCTGTACTCATTGGAGTTTAGAAGAATGAGAGGTGATCTTATTGAAACACAAGATTCTGAAGGGGCTCGACAGGGTAGATGCTGAGAGGATGTTTCCCCTTGTGGGGGAATCTAGAACTAGGGGGCACAGTTTCAGAATAAGGGGTCGCCCATTTAAAACGGAGAGGAGGTGGAATTTCTTTTGAGGGTCGGGAATCTTTGGAATTCTCTACCCTAGAGAGCTGTGGAGGCTGATTCATTGAATATATTCAAGGCGGAGATGGACAGATTTTTGAAAAACAGGGGAGTCGAGGGTTATGGGGAGTGGGCAGGAAAGTGGAGTTAAGGCCAAGATCAGATCAGCCATGATCTTATTGAATGGTGGAGCAGGCTCGAGGGGCCGAATGGCCTACTCCAGCTTCTTATATTCTAAGACTCGGCCAGTGTTTGAAATCCTCATTTGCTTTGCTTCATTCAGAATGAGGAACAAATTTGTGTCCCGTCGTCGTCCCCCACCACCTCCCACTCCCAACTCCCAAGCACATTTGTTGAATGATTTATGACGCACGTCGGTTTTCACATCCCCGAGAATGTCGATACCTTTGAAGCTCTAGACCTGTAATTGTAGAACACCCATACGTATCCAGACAACATTTAGGGACCGGATGATTTAAACAATTTAGGAATAAACAGACATGAGCTTATTAAAGTGCCCTTTGTTTCACAGGAACAGTCCACAGATACATAACTAATTCTTTCAGCATATCAGACCATTATGTATATTGTATGCAGCTTGATCAATCCACTAACTGAACTTAATTATACAGGAAACTGGTTTATCCGGAGGTTGTATGTCCGGAATACTCGATCTAACGGCAAAAATCAGGAGCCGTTTTCTATAAGTTTTTTTAGTTCTCGTTCTTTTTTTTTCCCAGTCAGGCACTGCAAGGTCTGTAGCTATAGCAACAGCTTCAGCTAGAGATGCTTGCAGCTGCAGCCGACTCTTTAGAAGCTGTTGCTAAGCAACAGTGTTTGTTGTCAGATACGGAGATGAAAACCTCTGTATGCTTCAACATTAACTTTGTATGTCTGGCAGTTTTGATAGATCGGCAACACGCCAGTCCCGTCGGTGCCGGATATCACAAAGTTTCCTGTAACTCATAATGCAAGCAAAGAAAATAGCCAATAAATAACTGATAGATAAAAATGCTTCACTTTTGTCACAAGTTGCATAATCCGTTGGAAAGTGGTAGGAAGCGAAGAGTCATAATTTCAGTTTGTGGTGATGCAGCGGAGGAACTAAGAAAAATATTAAGAGGCGAGTTAGCCATGTTGCTTTCACTAAACTGGGATGGAATAAAGAATAGTGTTGGTTGGTTGAGTTGGGCAAGAGCAATAAGTGTGGTAGACATGGGCCAAAATCTTAAATTGTGTCTATTTTTAAATGAAACAGATGTGTAAATATTATTCATTAGGAATTTGAAGATTAAAGTTTAAGGCTACTTAAACAACCTGATTACAGTTATTCCCACTATTATCAAAACATGATATAACTAAGCATGCAGTAAACTCAAATAGTGGTCACAAAAAATTGCTTCAGTTCCCAGGTGCAAGAATTTCGAAGTTGTGTCCTTCAACACCATTCCCCCTTGTACCTTTCTTGCACGCTTGTCTGTATCTCTTGAGCACCCCTCGCCCTCTGGTACTTGCGCACTCGTGTTCTCCCTCGCCCTGCCCATTCTTCGTATCGCCAATTCTATTCTTCCCCTTCGCCCCTCCTGCTCTTCCCCCTCGCGGTCCTGTCTTTCTCTCATTTGTTTTAACTGCTATGCAAATGTTACCATCGTAAATAACTTAAAAGCATCGACTATGAAAATGGCACCTCAAGGTAGTCAGTCTTGTAAGTGGGTGAGATTTGCTGCTTGCAAACTAACACATTTTCAATATGTGACTGTTCAAATAGATGCCAGTCAGGACCAGGCAATGGTGCATCTGTTAGCTGGGCTGGAGGAAGACGGGTATGGGATTGCAAGATCTCCCTTTGCACCTGGTCGGTCTTCGCAACAACAATCTGCAGGAAATTGCAGCTACCAGCAGAACAGTGATGATGAAGAAAATGAGCCTGAAGTTCAGAAAGAAGAGTTGGAGCTCAGTTTAATAATGTCTCAGCGTTGGGATGGTGTATTTCCAGATAATGTTGGGAAAATGAGGTATGGAATTTACATATATAGTGTATCAAACACTTGAAGTGCACAGTAGTTTCTGTGACTGATTTAAGTATTTAATTTTTATTATGCATGTTCATCTGCAGGCAATATTCAGTATTGATCCAAAGAAAGTACAGGATGGTACAAGCCTTGGCTCAGTATTGGCACTGTCTACCCAACAGTACACCAATGCTGTCATATTACCAGTATTCATATAGCGTTTCACAGTCTTGGCTAACCAATATTTGATCTGGCTCAACCACATCAGACTCTGGGTTGATGGGCCTTGCTCTCATCTGCCAAAACTGCCCACTACTCTACGATTATCCTGGAGAACAAAAATAACCCAGGCTCCTTTTTATTTATTACCAAACGCCTCCTTTAAACCCTTTTCCATTCCCCCTCCACATTCTTCTTAACTACTACTCATGGATTTCTTTGTCACCGCAATGGAGATCATCCATTCGTTGCCTCTGCTGCTTCTCTCACTTCCCCATGCCCATTAAGTCAAATCTCCCTGCTTATTCCCCAACACACTCAACCGTTGGACCCCCACTCTCTAGTTTCTTTCCTGTCTCCTCCTGTCCTCTCCAAACTCACCTTGTCTATGAGTATAGGACAAGGGGACATAACCTTAAAATCCAAGCCAGGCCATTCAGGAGAGAAGTTAGGAAATGCTTCTTCACGCAAAGGGTGGTAGAAGTGTGGAACTCTCCCACAAAAAGCCATCGATGCTAGCTTAATGAATAATTTTAAATCTGATATTTTGTTGGACAGGGTATAAAAAGATATGGAGCCAGGCAGGTGGATGGAGATCAGCCATGATCTCATTGAATGGTGGAATCGGCTCTGAGCTGAATAGCCTACCTCCTATGTTCCTATGACCTACCTACTAATTCCGCAACCCCATTCCTACAAGACTCCTGACCATCCAACTTCCTTTCCTGACCCCCATGCTAGCTGATATTTTAAATGACTCCCTCCTTTTTGAAACCGCCATCATCACCCTCCAACTCAAAAATACTCACCATGGTCTTCTCTCTCTTCTCTAACTAGCACCCAACCTCCCTTCCCTCTTTAAGGTCCATTGAATATGTTGCCTTTCAGATCTGTGCCTATCTTCATAACCATTTGAATTCCTCCAATCAGGCTACCATTCCTCCCATGGCACAGATGGCCCTTCACTGGAGTGATAAATGACATTCTTTGTGACTGCAGTGAATTACCTGTCCTCAACCTCTCTGCAGCCTTCAACAGGGTCTTCCAATACCTCTCCCCTGTTCATATAATCATAGAAATTTATGGCACAGAAAGAGGCCATTTGGCCCATCGTCTGTCAGGAGAAAAAGAGCTATCCAGTCTAATCTCACTTTCTAGCTGTTGGTCTGTAGCCTTGTAGGTTGCGGCATTTCCAGTGCATATTCAAGTACTTTTTAAATGCAGTGATGGAGTGATGGTTTCTGCCTCTACCATCCTTTCAGGCAATGAGTTCCCGCTCCCCCCCCAAGCCTCTGGGTAAAACAGTTTCTCCTCAACTCCCCTCTAATCCTTCTACCAATTACGTTAAATCTATGCTCCCTTGTTATTGACCTCTGCTAGGGGAAATACGTCCTTCCTATCCACTCTAGGCCCCTCATAATTTTATACACCTCAATTAAATCTCCCGTCAGCCTCCTCTGTTCCAAAGAAAACAACCCCAGCCTATCCAATCTTTCCTCGTAGCCGAAATTCTCCAGTCCTGGCAACATCCTCATAGATCTCCTCTGTACCCTCTCTAGTGTAATCACATCCTTTCTGTAGTTGTGGCCTAACTAGTGTTGCATATAGTTCAAGCATAATCTCCCTGCTCTTATATTCTACGCTTTGGCTAATAAAGGAAAGTATCCCGTATGTCTCTTAACCACCTTATCTAACTGTCCTGCTACCTTCAAGGATCTGTGAACATGCACTCCAAGGTCCCTCTGTTCCTCTACACTTCAGTATCCTACCATTTATTGTGTATTCCCTTGTTGGGGTTGCGAAGATTCACCAGGCTGATACCTGGGATGGCAGGAATGACGTATGAAGAGAGATTGGGTCGATTGGGCTTGTACTCGCTGGAGTTTAGAAGAATGAGAGGGGATCTCATTGAAACTTATAAAATTCTGACAGGACTAGACAGACTAGATGCAGGAAGGATGTTCGCGATGGTTCTGGACTCCCCGACCAGAGGTCACAGTCTAAGGATAAGGGGTAGGCCATTTAGGACAGAAATGAGGAGGAATTTCTTCACCCAGAGAGTGGTGAACCTGTGGAATTCTCTACCACAGAAGGCAGTAGAGGCCAATTCATTAAATATATTCAAGAAGGAGTTGGATATATTTCTTAAGGCTAAAGGGATCAAGGGGTATGGGGAGAAAGCAGCGACCGGGTACTGAATTTGGATGATCAGTCATGATTGCATTGAATGGCGGAGCAGGCTCGAGGGGCCGAATGGCCTACTCCTGCTCCTATCTTCTATGTTTCTATGTTAGCCCTCCCCAAATGCATGACCTCTCACTTCTCCGGATTGAATTCCATTTGCCACTTTTCTGCCCACCTGACCAGTCCATTGATATCTTCCTGCAGTCTACAGCTTTCTTCCTCACTATCAATCACATGGACAATTTTTGTATCATCAAACTTCTTAATTATCCCAGCTGTTGTCCAGCTCCATGGGACTGTCCTTGTTTGTTTCCAGTCTTAATTATCCATTACTGTAGCATCTCTAGCAATGGCTTGGCCTCCCAGACGTCCATCGTTTGTCGACTTTGTCCTCTTGTAAACGTCATCTGCAAACATGGGGTCAGCATCCACATGTATGCCAATGGCACCCAGATCAGCCTCTCCACTGCCTCCTTGTTGTCTAACTGCTTGTCTGACCATGTCTTGGATGAACCTCAACTTTGTCCAACTAAACATTGGATTGACCGAAGCCATCATCTTAGGTCCTCGCTACAAACTCTATGTTCTCGCCACTGATTCATCACCTTCTTGACCACTGTCTTTTTGATGACTCATTGTTTGCAACCTCAGTGTCCTTTCCAGCTGAACTCCTAATCCCATATCCCCTCCGTTTCTCCGACTCTTAGTGAGGGGGAAAATTGCCATTGAAGTCACAAAACTTGTTAAACTTTTCAATGGAGACATTACATTGAAAATCTGATTATTTTAAAAAGTTGTACATTCTACTCGTGTTAGTTCAAAGTTCCTTAATTCATACGAGATAATTTAAATTGTGCATAAAAGGGCTACTGGATAATTTGAATTGGGCAAAAATGAATAACTTTGAATTATCAGAAGTAGATCATTGTTAAAGGTTGGGAATGGATTGAAGAGAATTCAGTCCCATCATTTTTAAGGTATTTTATTAACTTCTGTGGTCTCGCCGCACTACTTTTGGCTAAAGGTAAATGAGTAACCTGCTTCTCTGCCAGATCTCTGCTGTTCAGTGAATAGACAACAGATGCAATGAGTCATCTGCTATCTTGGTCAAGGCATGTAGGTTGGGTGCAAAGCACCCAAGAATGATTTACACATCCTGTAGTTGTAGGAAAATTCTATTGATGAATAGCAGACAAAATGCACAGGATTTACTTGATTTTGAAGAATTTTCAAATACAGGGAGGACAGAGTGCAAACTTTATTTTTTTAGCATTTAAAACTGGATTGACTCTGGAGATTAGTGTATTTGGTGAATAGGATATTTTATGCTGAAAATGCTTGTTATTAAAAAAAAAAATTAAAAATTCTGTTTCAGATTTTCAGAGAAGGACGTAAGTGACAGCTCATCAGAGGAAGATAATGCGTTCTCTGATGGTCAGATAGAGTGGCGAGGAAATCGGAACATGATGGCTAATCTTTCTATTCCTCAGTTTGATGGGGCTGCAGATGAGAACACTGGTATGTGTCTTTATTTCTGTGCTGTAAACCATTGAGTACTGAAGGGCTAGGTCAGCTTACAAGGCACGCACATATTGGATCTGTTGGAAAAGTCTGCATTCTTATTACTGTGGATTAAATTCAGGCTGTTGCAAGGTAGTAGATTATTTGATGAGTGGTAGTTTTCTGACTTTAAAGGAAATTTGAGCAGTTCATTAATGTTGGTTGGCATTTGAGTTGAATTGATCTTCCTTCTAGCTATTCATTTACTCGGCCGGGGGAGGTCATCTAGTATAATATAAAAATCGGTAGGGCACACACTTCTTGTTCGTCACACTTCTCACACACACACAACACAATGCAAATTTGGGTTACGCTTTAAATAAAGTATAAAGAACCAAAGGCAATCATTTGCAATATACAGAAGAACTCTTAGAAATTCAACACCAGAGCCATCATATCTGCAGGCTCTTTAATTCATTGGCCCACACAAAGCCAAGGTCTATCTTCACCCTGAATAGCAGGTAACAGGGTGCGGTAGCATAGTGGTTATGTTATTGCACTAGTAATCCAGAGGCCTGGACTAAAAATCCGGAGACATAAGTTCAAATCCCACCACGGCAGCTGGGGAATTTAAATTCAGTTTTATATAATAAATCTGGAATTAAAAAGCTAGTATCAGTAATGGTGACCATGAAACTACCAGTGAACCCATCTGGTTCACTAATGTCCTTTCGGGAAGGATGTCTGTCGTCCTTACCCGGTCTGGCCTATATGTGACTCCAGACCCACAGCCATGTGGTTGACTCTTAACTGCTCCCTGAAATGGCGGCGGCTCATCACCACCTTCTCGATGGCAATTAGGGATGGGCAATAAATGCTGGCCTTCCCAGCAACGCCCACATCCAATGAATAAAAAAAAGTTTAAAATTTACAATGGCTGCTTTGTTTAAAAAAACATCTTTAATTAAAGTTGAAATAATAGTCTCCTAACAGCACCTGTAGCTGCAAAAGCCAGTAGTGGGGTTTGCAATGCCTAGTGTGATCCTGGGACTTGGGATTCAATGTTGTGGATCCTGGATAGGGATCGAGATTGCTGTTCACCTTTACCTTCATTCTGCTATTAGGATCTGTCTCTCACCAACTCCTCCATTCTTCATTCTCACTCACCTGTGCTTGCCTCTCCCTTTGGCTCCAGCTTCTGTTCACCTAAGCATTAGAAACAATGCAGGCAACGCTGTTCTTAGTGACTAAACTTTCTTCTTGCTGTTGCTTTACTTCCATAATACAAGGGTTTTAAGAAGTGTATTCTGGCATTTGTCGTCATTAAAGTGATAAGGTATTCTGTATATACAAATCTTTAAAGCCAGTTGGATTAATACCAGTTTGATTAGGCCCATCAGGTTGAGTATTATAGTAAGATGTTCTCAAATTAAGCAGGTTGCAATCTTTCTTTAGGCTTTTTTTTACATTGTAGTGCTGCCACCAATAACTTTAGCAGTATCGCTGTAAAGTAAATGAGATTGTGCTATGGCTTCCTAAAGCACGGAGAGCCACCTGCAGAGTTAATTTTCTCTGGTGTTTCTTGAGGCATTTGTAGCAATTGTAAACACTGTGACCGGGAGGAGAGTGCTCGAATTTATTTTCTGTGTGTCTCCTCCTACAACTCTTGCGACCTCTGCGCCAACTGTCCTCAGAACACCGTGCAGTTTATCGCACGCTGCCTTTCAGGATCTTCCCAAGTCATTGGGTTGTTTAAAGGCAGTATTTCCCTCCCAGCCTTTCTCCCTGCAAGCAACATTGGTAGACTCAAATAGTAAATGTATTTTCCCCACCAAAATTAGCAGATGCTTCGTACAGAGATTAGTCTGAAGCTAAAGTTGCAAGTGACACGTTCATTTGTTCTTGTGTTGTGCAGTATAAAAGGCGATGGTGTATGCACAGCACTTGCAGATTCAGGTGCACGTATATTAATCTATTTAAAATTCAACCATGAATTTTTATTTGTACTCCCTAACATCAATAACTTACATTTTTATAAGCTCTTTAACATAGTAAAACATCCCACGGCGCTTCATGGGAGCATTATCAAACAAAATTTGACACCTAGCCACATAGAAGATATTGGATCAGGCTTGGTCAAACAGGTTGGTTTTAAGGAGCGTCTTAAAGGAAGAGAGAGTGTTTTAGGGAGGAAATTCCAGAGCTTGGGGCCTAGGCAGCTGAAGGCATGGCCGCCAATGGTAGAGCGATGAAAATTGGGTATGTGCAAGAGGCCAGAATTGGAGAAGCACAGAGATCTCTGCATTGTAGGGCTGGAGGAGGTTACAGAGATAGGAAGGGGTAATGCCATGGAGAGATTTGAAAACAAGGATGAAAATTGTAAAATCAAGGCGTTGCTGGACTGGGAGCAAATATAGGTCAGATTTGATGGGTGAATGGGACTTGGTGCTGGTTAGGGTACAGGCAGATGAGCATAAGTTTGAGAGCCAGTTTAACTGCAGTAATTCATCTAAATGGAGGCAGCCCTGGAGCGGGCTAGGGAGGAAGAATGTAGGAGGTCCGGAGTGAGCGTGGACTTGGGTAAGAGGCTCAATTCCTTGACAACTGGGACTATCTTGCATTTCATACTCCCTGCCCTCCAAGTCTTGCACCAACTTGACTTGATAATATATTGCTGAGAAGGGGTGGGAGCGAGAAGCACTCTTGCAAAAAAGCAGGCAAGAAGACTGGGAGGGTTAACTTTGAAGCTGGGAAAGGAGGCACAGCACTACCAGGAAGGCAATAACCTATTCGAGGTGGAGCCAGCTTTGAATGGAGACTGCAGACTGGTGCTGGTAAAGAAGCAGGTTCTAGGCAAGGAATGAACCTGCGAGAGAAGCTTGCAGGGAGTCCGTCTATGGAGGCAGATCGTGAGAATTGATCTGTTGATCCCAATTGATATACTAAGTCATGTGGTTCCTATGGACCAATCAACAGAGAAGAATGGAAGCAAAGTTCACATAATGCCCACTTGTTACGAGAAATTGGCAGATCCAAGAGGGAAAATCAGATAGCTAGAAAAGGTCATTGGACAATTTGGTTTCTCTCAGTCACGAGATACTTTCTTGTAGCGAGGCACCATCCTAAACCTGCACAATTTAGTACGTGTTCAGCAGCAAACTTGTCATCTTTGCTGTAAGATTTTGATACAAGTACATGGGGCCATTTAACTTTATAGAATGCAGACTAGTATCTATTGCAGGATCCTTGGTTAGAACTGAGAAAATTCAGTGTATATATATTATTCCCACCCCCCTTAAACTACAATAATTTTGTGTGCAGTTGTGCAATTAAATGTACAGCAATAAGTTTATATTGTAGCGATATTTTAGTTGGTATGTACTAGGATAGCAGCATTAGTGTATTGAAGTAACCTGAAAGCACTTCATTCAACATTTCTTTGCAGAGAGTGGTTTAACTGTATTACTCCCTTTTTTCTTTCCCCACTCAGTGAGTTGTGGGTCACAGTGACTGCAAGTCAGTTGAGAAAAACACCGTATTTCTTTAAAATTCACTGAATAGCAGCCCAGCCCATACCTCTCCCCCACCTTCCCATCCCTTTTTGTTAACAGTTCATTGGATAACTGGTCAATTCCTTAGAGAGATGAAACAAAACATTTTATTAATTTCCTGAAAAACTAAACCGTCTGACTGGACCCAAAAATGAAAGGCTGATCTAAATTCCATAGAGCTTTAAACTGATATTTTACAATCAAATTTGCCTTTTATCTTGTGCATTGTTAATTTTGTACCAATTTACTGACCAAAGATAAATATGTGGATGGTTTTAAGTGCTTTTATTGCTTTTCAAGGAGGGGAAAATGCAAATAAAGAACAAACTTATTTCTATCGTGTCACTTGGGACATCCCAAAGGGCTTCACAAGGTTAATTACTTTGATTTTTTTTGATGATTACAGCTCTGAAGGACTGGGGCATTTTTCAGTGTTAAAGTCACTGTAGTTATGTAGTTCAACTAGACATTTAATTGTATACAAGATGTTTATGGAATATGAAGCATTTTTAAGAATAGCACTATATTGAAAGTGTTTGGAAACTCTTTTTTATTTGTCAAGTACCCAACATGATGTGATGTAATTGGCTTGATATGAATTGCAATAATGAGATCCTGTTGCCACTTCCAGTCATTTTTGGGATGAGTCTTGTGCTTTATTCCAAACTTATGGAAAAACTTATACTGCAAATTCACACCCATGGGGACCTGGATTGAGATTGCTCTCACATTTTACTGGGGTACAGATCTGTCCCCTCTTCTGGCTGTATGGATCCAATCAGTGTTGGGTTGAAACAAATCAAAGAAGTGATGTGCTTATCCAGAAATTGTATGTTATATAACTTGTTTTCCACTTTCTCATCTCGCAATTTCCTACAGCATGTATTTGTTCCCTTCTCCTTGGTTTCCTCTGACCACATGCCACACTTGTAAAGGAATATACTTAAAAAGGAAACATTTGCAGGGCTATGAGGAAAGAGCAGGAGTGGAACTAAATGGATAGCTCTTTCAAAGAGCCGGCACAGGCACGATGGGCCTGAATGGCCTCCTGTGCTGTATGAATCACACTCAAAAGGAAAAGGAGCATTCTGCTTATTCACAGGCCTCTGTTGATGCTTTTTAAGTTAGTGATAAGTGAGACACCTAGGGTGACTTGCCCTCACCTGTTGTGGGCAAGTGCCTGTCCTCTATTAAATGCCTTACAGTACAGCTGAGATGAGAAGCTTGCTATGTAGAATTGCAGATGGAAACCCATATCCTACCCCTTTGTAGCACAGTTTAATGGATCTCCAGTGTTCAGCCCTATTTGTGTATTTTCTAATTTTATGATGTGGAGTTAAGAAATTATGGGAATATTTTGGCCCCATTAGTGGATCTCTTGTGGTGATTGCTGGTCTGGAACATGGTTATGATGTTTAGCTGCTAACCTAGCCTGTTCCTTTTTAAGGCATTACTCTAAATAGGCTACTTTGCTGATGTCAATCACGGGACAGTTGCAACCAACAGTCCATTGAAGGGGCCACACACCCAAAATAAAAGTAAGAGGGAACATTGGTTGCAACTGCCTTAAATTTCAGGCTCTTAGCTGGTTTTTCAGGAAGGGAAAGAAAATTGCATGGTGGTCACCTCGAGTACCATTCAAGCCTGGGTCCAAGTGTCACTAATGTGTGAAAATTGTTCCCAGCTGAACGAACTCAATTGAGGAGAATAGCGTGGATGCAGGTGGCTAGTATAGGAAGAGAGAGAGAAAGTTAATTACTGTACTTTTAACGTTGCAAAATTTGCTGGTTTTTATTGCATCAAGCTGAAATATTTTCATGTTCTTCAGTAATTCCGTGGTTATCTTACTGAATTTTAGATAACACTTTAACTGAAAATGGTTCAAGAACTCATTCTACATTAGCAGTCCGAGACAAAGTGCTGACAAAGACGACTTTTCACAAAGAAACTATGATATTAGAGCTGCCGTCATCTGATCACGTTGGACTACAGTGTAATCATGCAGGTACCACACCTCATACACTCAGTGGTTTGAACTCTGCAGAATTACCTTCGTATCAAAATTCATTCACCACAATAAAGAAGCCTGAACACTCCGTTTCTAATGAAACCAGTTATGATTTAAAATACAGTGCACCTAGTGAAGACCTTGGCTTTTGCAATGTGAGGCTTGTGGATGCTGATGTGGTAGATAGATCTCCAGATGCAGTCTGTGAAAACAAACATATAACCAGTGACTACGAAAAACAGGTATCAGCACACACTGATAGACTTCAGAGAGTAAAGCGATATATCAGCATTAACTGTGAAAAGAATTTACCGTTTACACACCAGAGGAACTTAACCAGTGAAGATGAATTTCACAGTAATTCAACTCTCAGTTCCTTAGTCGGGAGGATAGCTAATAATGTGCCTCTTGCATTCAATAAAAAAGAAAACAGCATGTGTGATAAACCTTTGATTCCCCTAGTAGGTATAAAAAATGGGGTTCAGCTTTTTGAAGAACACAAAACCACCGCAGCAGATGCTGAAAACAACATTGAGAAAAGCCTTAGTGATCTTAAAATTAGATATGAAGACTTTCAAGCAACCCAAAGAGACAGAACAGTCATTGATCAGCATGAGGCACAATACACATTTTTTCCTAGTGTGGTGCTTCCCAACTGTCTGAAATGCCCAGAAAAAGTCTTCAAACCTTCTAAAGTTCAGAAACCAGATGACCGCAGGTTAAAGCTCAAATTGGGTAGAAAGAAATCAAATGGTACCCAGTTGACGAGGAAATCTGCAGCTGCAAAGATAAAGAATGCCCATTCCACCGAACTGAATTCTTGTAGCAATGGACTACTGCAAAATAAAGTATCACTGGATCAGAATTCTATTCCATCTTTAGATAATGGACTTCCTTTAGCACCTCAAATCTTTAATATGGAAGGATCCCCAGAAAATGGCCTGGAGGGACAGTCCTTTCAATTAGCATGCAGTAAATATACACTCCGAACAAAGCGAAAAGTAAGCTACGAAGCTGAAGACAGTGAACATGGCCATGGCTCAGAAATCTTAAAGACAAGTCCAACTCGGCCAGAATGTTCAAAAGTCAATGATAATGGTACAGATTGTGTTCAGCGATCACGTAAAAGGAGGAGGTTTAATAAGAAGGAACCCCCTGTGATTATAAAATATATTATTATTAACCGATTCAAGGGTAGGAAAAATATGTTGGTTAAGATTGGGAAAGTGGATTCAAATGAAGACCATGTTGTGCTTGATGATGATAAACTGCAAAAGTATCACCAACTTTCACCGTTAAAAGACTGGTGGCCCAAGATCACCGAACCACCTCTTGTTATCAAACCTTTTGCAACACCTACACCAAAGAGAGGGAAAAAAGCGAAAGTTCAGTCGAGCTTAAAGAAAAGAGCTGGAAGATTCAAAAAACTACAAAAAAAGGAAAAACTGGGCATTGCTAGCCAAAGTCAAGTAAAGAGAAGTGAATATACTGCAAGGAAAATAGAATTTGCACCACTCTCTCCGCCTTCTCCTTGCTATAGTGCTGAGACTGATGACTGTTCAACAGACTATAAAGACGTAATGTCTAAACTTGGCTTTATGTCTGAGAGGATGCCAAGTCCTTCTAAACCCTCACCACCTCGATGCTGGTCACCAAGTGAAATGCAAGGGGATGGAATGCCATCCATTGTATCAATAGAAGACGACGTACTGGTAAGAGACTGTGATCCATATGTTTTAAACAATTCTGATGAGAAAATTTTGTCGCAAGGCAGTAGAAATCGTGCAAAAAAGCAATGTTTGAAATCCAGGAAAAAATCTCCCTGCAATGCTAGCACTACAGCTAAAAAGACAAAGGTATCCCAGAAAGCTAAGCAGGTGACAGCTGATGACAAGGATGAACAGAAGGGAAAACAGCGAAAGAAAACCAGGAAAAGATGGACTCGGAAACCGAAAAATACAATTCCTCACCTTGATGAAAAGCAAGGAACATTTCAAAGTTTGGAACCACATGAGCAAACAGGAAGCTCTGAGCTAGTCAACAGTGAACTGAATTCAGCCTCTAAAGAGAAAGCTAAAAGTAGGTTTTGTGGAGATTTTGAAAATTTGCTCGTTGCAGAATCAGAGCCTGTTTCCAAGACTGATGAGCAACCCAACATTCCTCTTAGTATCTGTTCAACAGGGCATCTTCCTTCAACGCAACCTTACTCTGAAGAAATTCAAGAAGATTCTGGGGGTTACTATAGTTCTTTGCTGGAAACCAATGACAACACAGACCTGCCTGGCTTTTCTTATCCGCCAGATGAACAAGTCTCAGACACACTATCTCAAATAGCAACATGTTCTCAGGCCCAGTTGCACTCCAGTCTTCCTTTCAGTCTCAGTAAAACAAGTCCTTCATGCACACACTCTGATTCTATTTACATGTTGGATAACAAAACTCAAATGACAGATAATTTCCAATTACCGATGGACACGAACCTTGCACCACAGGCAGGATTTGCTCAAAGTGAGCATTGTTTTGATCACTTAACGACCTCTTCCACTGTTCAACCTCGTCCGCAGTCTTTGCAGTACTCTCACCTGCCAGTTCAGTTAACTGAAGACATGTGCAGACTACAGAGAAACAATCCATCACTGCAGAGGTCACAGATTATGAGCTACACAAAGACTGGTGGTCAGCGCATTTCTGAAGTTAGAGAGATTCAAAATGGAGAGGATACGCGCATGTATCAATCTGATCAAAAGTCCACATTACCTCGATCAGAGCTTGAGATTGATTGCAAAATAAACCATCCATCTCGACCATTCCAACAATCCAAACTTGATCAGCAATCAAAACCTACTCTCATTATTTCTGAGGTAAATCGACATTTGGCATATTCACCAGTGAACAGTGTTACAGATTTACCTGCCAGGATTTCTCCGCTAGGAAGTGAAAAGGATGGTCAGTGTCTTAATCTTACTCCATGTAGCCATAGTAAATTGGTGAAAAAAGTTTTGGAAAGGGAACAAGAAACTGGCAACATTTTGGACATATCTGATTTCACCCCTCCTAGAATAAAGCAAAGATCTGTGTCTGAAACTTTTTTGGAAACAAATATTATGCCCCAATCTCAGAAATCTGAACAAAATATAAGATTAGATAGTCAAACATCCGTTAGTAATGGTCAGTCTAGTCTCACGGTTTTAAGAGAGTTACTGCAGAAAAGGCAACAAAAAGCACACCAAGAAAATGTTCAAACCCCTTCACTAAAACCACCGTTTAATAGAAGTATTTCTTACCCAAATGAGCAAAATGAATTCAATAAAAGTTCTGCTAACACAGGCTTCTCTGGTCTTCTCCCTGCTGCTCATTCAAAATCTCCAAAGGATGCTTCCTCTAAAAAAACAAAAAACACAAGAAGTGCAAAGATTGCACAGAAGAAAACCAAAACCTCAAAAAGGGAGTTGACCAAGAAATCTCAAACTTCTCAATCTAAATGTCCCTTTTCTGATGACAGCCCTGTTTTCCATTCCGATGCAGGCTTTGATAGTTGTTACAGTTTTGATAGCTTATCGCCTGAACTTCCCCAGTCTTACAATTTTGATATCAACACTGTTGGACCAACCAGATATTGTACCATATATTCTGGGTGCCAATTCATGCCAGCAGCTGAGCAAAATCTGCCTCAGAAGTTTTTGAGTGATGTTATTCAGGACTCTGTTCCAGCCCAGGCAGTAATAGATACTTGTGCTTACAAGTCCCAGAGCAGTAAAATGCAACACCCTGACCAGGTACACCAGCCTTCAGACAATACAGAATGGGTCAGGCCTGGCTCAATAAGCCCTGATCTTTTTGAAAAGTCCTCTTTAGACAATGGAGAAAAGTTGAAACAATTAAATAAAAACTCCAATATTCCAGTTGAAAATGCTCTGTCAAGCTCTCCTGAGTCATCCAGCACCCATTTGTCTGGAATGTCAACTATGGAGTTGACTAATCAGACCCCTAATCAATATTGTGATTCTTTGGAGAATGGAACTTCCTGTAGCCCTGTAAAGTCATCCAGTAGTCAAATCATGCTATTGGATGAAGGAAGTGGAAGAGAGTGTGACAGATCTGAGGTGTGTCTGTCTGGCCTTTCTACTGGTTCAAGTCCAAATGGAGTTATGGGATTTATTGGTGATGACATTGCTGCAACAAGCTGTGAAGATCCAGAGCTGTGTGCTTCCAAATATAGTAATGGTTCCCCTGCAACGTCTCATAGTTCTCCAGCATCCGTCAGTTCCCCATTACAAACCAAAAATAACTGTTACATCAGCCGTACATCAGGTGCTCACATATTAAAGCCTTTAATGTCACCGCCAAGTCGAGAGGAAATAGTGGCAACACTGTTTGATCATAACCTGGCAGAAACTGTCTACCAAGAACCATTCTGCAGTGATCCTTCAGATGCTCCAGAAAAACCCAGGTAAGAAGTCTAATTGCCCTCTACATATGTAAAATTATGAAAGCATTAACTTACTATCAGAAGTCCTATTTGAGAATTAATTATGATGCTGGACTATAATTTTTTTTTTGTTCAAACTTTTGACTTATAGATTATGATGTACAGAACTGCTCATGTAACTTGAATGTTTCTTGCTTTATGTACAAATAAGATTGACCCTCTGGTGTTCACTGTTGTTCACTTCACTGTTGTTCACTCTTGCCCATTGTTGTACCTGTCTGTGCATGCCTCAGCTGGCTCCGCCCCTGGCTCCACCCATATGTCCTGGTATGAAGGCGGCTGCTCTGCAGTTCCCCAGGCATTCAGGACCGGTCGACCACTAGAGGCATGCCTTCGTTCTTTAGCTAATAAAAGCCTGTTTGTTACTCTCTTAACTTCCAGTCATTCTCAGTAATTGATAGCGCATCACCCTCAAACAATTTCTCCCTGAATGATATTTAGTAGATTCAATCTCCGACCCCTCCCAGAAATTCACACTCCGTAGTTAGGTGATTCTCTTAACTGTTATGGCGTTTCTCTCTGAACAAGCTTCAATCTCCTATTCCTTTTGGCACTAGATCTCCTGTTGTCATTCATACTTTGCAGTGTTTCTTTAGCAGTTTTATTCATTTCCACACAAGTAGATTCTTTCAGGTACTAATTTTTTTTGCACCTCGACACCCAGCCTAACAACCACCATCAAAAGGGCAGAGGGGATTTAATCGGAGGCAAACTATGATCCCAAAAGAATAAGACTGGTGCTCCAGCCCAGTAGGAGGATACAAATGGCTGGTGGATCTTATTGAATGTTTGATAGATGCCACTAGGGGGTAGTTATGTCGCCCCTTACAGATTTAGGTGGCTCGTTTTCTTGACACAGTTTTGAGAGTTTGAAGCCTACTGTGCCTCAATATGCAGAAGTTTTCACTCACCAGGGCTATGGAATAGGTTCCATTTAGGAGAGGAGAGCTTTGTATTCCCTAAAAACACATGTTTAATCCATCTGGTACAGGGTACCTTCATTCTAAAGAAATTCAGAATGTTTTTTCTACTGCAGATCATCCAAACAGTGCAGCCAGCATAGTCAGTCTGAAAGATGCATATTTCTGTATTAGGATCAGGGAATACCACCGGAAAGTACCTCATCCATTGTCATTGTGGAAACTCCGAATAAAGTACTAGAATCATAGAAATTTACGGCACAGAAGGAGGCCATTCGGCCCATCGTGTCTGTGCTGGCCAAAAAATTGCTATTCAGCCTAATCCCACTTTCCAGCTCTTGATCCGTATCCTTGCAGGTTACAGCACTTCAAGTGCATAGCCAAGTACTTTTCAAATGCGATGAGGGTTTCTGCCTCTACCACCCTTTCAGGCAGTGAGTTCCAGACCCCCACCACCCTCTGGGTGAAAAATATTCTCCTCCTACTCCCCTCTAATCTTTCCACTAATTACTTTAAATCTATGCCCCCTGGTTATTGACCTCTCTGCTAGGGAAATATCCTTCCTATCCACTCTATCTAGGCCCCTCATAATTTTATACACCTCAATTAAGTCTCCCCTCAGCCTCCTCTGTTCCAAAGAAAACAACCCCAGCCTATCCAATCTTTCCTCGTAGCTAAAATTCTCCAGTCCTGGCAACATCCTCGTAAATCCCCTCTGTGCCCTCAAGTGCAATCCCATCTTTCCTGTAATGTGGTGACCAGAACTGTGCGCAGTGCCATAGCTGTGGCCTAACTAGTGTTTTATACAGTTCAACCATAACCTCTCTGTTCTTGTATTCTGTGCCTCGGCTAATAAAGGAAAGTATTCTGTGCCTCGGCTAATAAAGGAAAGTATCCCGTATGCCACCTTAATCACCACATCTACCTTTCCTGCTACCTTCAGGGATCTGTGGACATGCACTCCAAGGTCCCTCTGTTCCTCTACACTTCTCAGTATCCTACCATTTATTGTGTATTCCCTTGCCTTGTTAGCCCTCCCCAAATGCATTACCTCACACTTCTCCAGATTGAATTCCATTTGCCACTTTTCTGCCCACCTGACCAGTCCATTGATATCTTCCTGCAGTCTACAGCTTTCTTCCTCACTCAACCACACGACCAATTTTGTATCATCTGCAATCATGTCCCCTACATTGAAATCTAAATCCATGATGTATACCACAAAACGCAAGGGACCTATTACTGAACCCTGTGGAAGACCACTGGAAACCGCCTTCAGTCACAAAAACACCCGTCGTCCATTACCCTTTGCTTCCTGCCACTGAGCCAATTTTGGACCCAACTTGCCATTTTCCCTTGGATCCCATGGACTTTTACTTTTCTGATCAGTCTACCATGTGGGACCCTGTCAAAAGCCTTGCTAAAATACATGTAGCCTGCATCAAACGCGCTACCCTCATCAACCTCCCTTGTTACCTCCTCAAAAAAATTCAGTCAAGTTAGTCAGACATGACCTTCCCTTAACAAATCCATGCTGACTGTCCTTGATTAATTACTACTATTCAGTCAGACTTTCGTTTCCAGAGTACTCGCCAAGTCTTTTAGTAGAGATTGTTTCTTAGCATAAGTAAAAGCCCTTGCACTTATGCCAATAGCCAGATGACTGGTGCAGGTAGCAATTTCTGTCCCTACTGGATTATCAGTTTTGTGGTTAAGTAGAGGAAATCCCAGTTGAGTCCTTTTAGATCTAATTTTGAAATGGAAGCAGTTATTGTCTCTATTGCTGGACAAATTTGCTTATTCAATATGTTCAGCAATTTATGCAAGGGTCCTGATACAGGTACAACACCATCTCGTATCCAGAGCCGGGTGACTCTCTAGCTATCTTTGTGTATGTATGTATGGCTTCTTTTTAACTTGGCCACTGTATGTAGACAGGTTGACTGAGTGGGCGAGAACATGGCAAATGAAATACAATGTGGGGAAGTGTGAATTTATCCACTTTGGTAGGAAAAACAAAAAAGCAGAATATTTTTTGAATGGTGAGAGACTGGGAAATGTTTGCATTCAGAGGGACCTGGGTGTCCTTGTACATGAATCACAGAAAGTTAACATGCAGGTACAGCAAGCAATTAGGAAAGCAAATGGTATGTTAGCTTTTGTTACAAAGGGATTATAGTACAGGGGGTATGAGTAAAGCAGTCTTACTGCAATTATATAGGGCCTTGGTGAGGCCACACCTGGAGTACTGTGTACAGTTCTGGTCTCCTTACCTAAGGAAAGACATATTTGCCTTAGAGGGAGTGCAGCGAAGATTCACTAGACTGGTTCCTGGGATGAGGGGATTACCCTACGAGGAGAGATTGAGTAGACTAGGCCTATATTCCTTAAAGTTTAGAAGAATGAAAGGTGATCTAATTGAAACATATTTCTTAAGGGGCTTGTCAGGGTTAATGCTGGGAAAATGTTTCCCCTGGCTGGGGAATCTAGAACACGGGGTCACAGTCTCAGGATAAGGGGTCAGCCATTTAGGACTGAGATGAGGAGAAATTTCTTCATTCAAAGAGTTGTGAATCTTTGGAATTCTCTACCCCAGAGAGCTGTGGATGCTCAGTCATTGAGTATATTCACGACAGAGGTCGATAATTTTTTGGGAACGAAGGGAATTAAGGGATAGTGCGGGAAGGTAGAGTTTAAGGTAGAAGATCAGCCACGATCTTGTTGAATGGCAGAGCAGGCTTGAAGGGCCAAATGGCCTACTCCAGCTCCTATTTCTTATGTTCTTATGAATGTTTTTGCACTTTGGACTCTGGCCCTGTCCTAGTCTCCTCAAATTTGTGGATTGAAAAGCTCTCTAGCAATGGATATAGAACAGCAACATATTGGTTGCACTATGACTATAGCTGCTTCCTTCAGTGCTAGCCTATATGCAAATCCCTCCCTGTTTGGATGGGTGCCCAGAAAGAGGGAGCTAGCTTACAGATAATGTGGGATCTCCCA
Organism: Somniosus microcephalus; assembly: GCF_052327205.1. NCBI lineage: Eukaryota > Metazoa > Chordata > Chondrichthyes > Squaliformes > Somniosidae > Somniosus > Somniosus microcephalus. Next base: position 207,830,995 of record NC_140995.1, on the reverse strand, counting down.
AGACTTCTTGCCTGTCGGTCACTTAAACTGAAGAACAATCTGGCTAGCCCTGAATCATTTCAGGATTGAATGTATGGCAGATTAACTGACAACATAAGTGGTCTGATGCATAATCAGGCAAAACTCACTCCACAGCCCTACATCTAAAAATTCTGAAGATGCAGCACTAGTGTGGACTAAGCACAAAGGAGCTGTTGACCCAATACCTGGCAGGAGTACAGAATGAGATCGTCGATGCACTTGGCAGATTCAGGATCTAACCGTACAAATGCCACCCCAACCCCATTTCAAGGCAAACAATGGCATTTTGACAGATGGGACTGCCCCAAGGTAGACCTTCACTTTGATCTGACAGGGTAACAAATTCTTTGATGTCACTGTGCTCTAACTTTGACTACAGATATAAATCCTCAGAGCCGCACCAGTTTTCTTTGTGGAGTTTGAGCAAATAGCTGTGATGGTAAACTAACCTTAGGCAGATTCTTCCCCTTTTTTTTTTAAAGTGAAGTTCAACTTTCATGTATAAAGATTGTTCCAGGCCAACCTTTTCTCTGATCTGTGGTTTAGAGTTGTGTTTTGCACTATTTTACAGTTTTTTGGTTAATTTTGTTGTAAATATTTTAATGCTGCCTTTACTCAGCAGTAGGACTGAATCCGATGTGTTGGCATGGTGCATTTCACCCAGAATATTTAGCAAATTCAATCTTGGCCCCCTCCCAAAAATCTGATTTTTGAAAGGCTAATTCTGAAAGAAACAATCTGTTCCTAGGAAGGAAAAGTCTGATCGCAGCTTCTTGTCACCTGAGGAGTGGTTATTTCAGATGGCAAGAGAGATTAAATCTTTGACAGGAATTCTTGAGCAGTTCCTGATGCCTGCTATCCATCTAGCATGGACTTGCACCAGTGCGAATCAGTTGCCTGAGCAGCAATGCTGACGAGATCCATCTCCCATTCCAGGAGACTCCAGACTCCCAGAGGTTCTGGGAGGGTTGGCAGCCCTGCTAACTAGGCCTTCGCAAGAGTATTGTGTCCACTTCTGTGCACCACACTTTAGGAAGGATGTCAAGTCCTTGGAGACAGTGCAGAGGAGATTTACTTGAATGATAGCAGGGATGAGGCACATCAGTTATATGGAGCGGTTAGAGAAGCTGGTATTGTTCTCCTGAGAGAGGAGCAGGTTAAGGGAAGATTTGATTGAGGTGCTCAAAATTGAGGAGTTTGATAGAGTAAATAAGGAGAGAGTTTCCACTGGAGTGAAGGTCAGTACCCAGAAGAAACTGATTTAAGGTAATGGTGAAAGGACCAGAAGGGAGATGAGAATTTATTTTGCAGCGAGTTATGATCTGGAATGCACTGCCTGCAAGGGTGGTGTGGAAGCACATTCAATAATAACTTTAAAGGAAATTGGATAAATACTTGAAGGAAAAAAAAATCAATGTTGTGGGGAAAGAGCAGGGGAGTGGGGGGTAATTGGATAGCTCTTTCAAAGGCACAATGGGCTGAATGGCAGCCTTCTGTGCTGTATGATTCTATTAGGTTTACTCATCAGGTCCCACTGTCCGAGTGTTGGTATTCTGCCCATTCCGCTGCTATAATATATGCTGTTCTGGGCTGGCTAAGCAGCAGGAAACTTGATATAGCTTTGTGCTGGTAAACTGCACATTTTTAGCTGGTTGCACTCCTGTAGTGCTCATGCGTAGTTTCTTACCAACCTCCATATAAGCTTGCTGTGTGCCCCTATAAATTGAGATTGTACACATTAGAATCGAGCAATCGAACTATACTTGTGATTTCTTAGTAGTATAGCTTAGAGATACGTGATTTTCATGGACAGCTGCAACCTTGCATTTGGGGCTGTTTATTAGTGGTTTTCTAAGATTTGTGGTGGTGAAAACCCACATTAGGTCTTTAGAAGACCTGGAACAAGTGGTGAGAAATCAACAGGAAATTACTGTTGTAAGCATTTTCAGTGGTTCATTTTTCTATTTTCTTTTGGACAAGGTAAATGCAGCACATCAGATCACTTCTTGCAAAGCTAGTATATCTGGAATTGTTCTCCATTTTGGTGCTGCCTAATTATTTGAGTGCTGGTTACATGCAGACATTTTTTGTTTGAAACAATTTTTTGCAATAATTTGTCCTCTTGGAAAGATTACACCATAAAGCCTAAAATGTCTCGTGAGATGAATTTGTAATTATAACTATCCATTCAGTACTTACAAAATTGAGACTCAAAAAACATACAAGCTTATTTGACTTCCGTAAGATGAAATGACAGTGATAGGCTGACTGTGTCCAACAGTAAGAATTGTGTAAACATTGTTCATGGGTCCAAGATGCAGCAGGGTTCAGAATGTTCCTTACAACTTGTGCTACTTTGGATACCGAGTTAAATGAGTACTGTCCAGCTGACCAAATGTTTTCCTTCAATCATAGGGAGATAGGAGGACGAGTTTTGACAGTTGAAACCAGGTTACCGAATGAATTGCCAGAGTTTGATGGCGATTTTTCACTGGAAGGGCTGCAGTTCTGGAAGACAGCTTTATCGGCAATGACACAAAATGCTAGACCTGGCTCCCCTGCCTTTACCGGAAACCGGCATTCTGCTGCTCAAAGAGTGGGGGCTGGTGCAGGAACTTCTGAAGACCAAAAGATTATAATCCTGCCATGTAAAAGTCCACCTAGTTTACAACGGGTGCAGTTGTGGCTTCAGGCAAAAAGAGAATATGATAATTCAAAGAAACGTTCAAAAAATCTAACTGAGAATACCAACCAGAATCGGTGCTTGCAGGCTTCACAAGCAGGTCGGACTTCTACAGCTGAAGAGTTGGCTACGGCAATTTCTGCAGTGCCTGACCAAGAGCAAGTTGTAAGGCATACTCAGATAAGTGAATCGGACTCCTCTCCTGAAACACCGCTCCTAAAAACCCCAGAGCAGAACAACTCGAAACCTAGGTCTCCAGCAAGCCAGCTAACTAAAGTAGTGGAGCAGTGTGAAGATGATGACGATTACTATCGTGCATACAGTTCTCCCGATTCACCACTGTTGTCTCCGTGGCAGCAACCAGCTTCCCCTAATGCAATGCAGTGGGAGCCAAATGAAGAAAATAGGAAAGTAATTGAGCCAACACTAGCCTGCAGCGCGGAGATTGTTGCAGAGGATTGCCCATCGCCGCCCTACAGCAACATGCCTCCAAATGCTGGACGGAGCGATGAACAGCTGCTGGCAAGATCACCCCTTCAGCCTAAACTAGGAGCTGCTGAGAATTCTGCATCTGTTCTACATAGCACACCTATTGCACGGAGAAGTAGAAGTGATGGAATTCCTGAAGCGCTTTACTGCACTCCCATACAAATGGGTGGGTATTCATTTCTATGGTTTTAAACTGTTGGTACAAAAATAAGTATTACTGTCATTGGGGGGAAAAAAATCTGTTTTAACTGATTTCATGTTGCAATTCCAATATAGCATCTTTTATACAAGCTTCGTTAGGATTCCCCCAAAGTAACCCATAGGTTTAAAAATAAAGATTCTAGATAATAAATTGTTAGTTGTCCGTTTATTTTAAAAAGTAGATTAGTAGCGATTGTCTTCTGTTGGTTTGTGGAGATTTTGTTTAAACTTTGTGTAAATATTTTAACAAGAGTTGTTAAAATTGGAGATGCTGGCACTTTATTTAGGTGCAGTGTTTTTAGGAAATTTGGGTTATGCCAAATTCTGTATTCTCCAGAAACTCTGGATTATCAGATTCCAGTTTCTATGGACTAAGGATGGTTGTGGAATGTCGCACTATAATGCCCTTCTTTCAGAAAACTGCAGTCAAAAGAAAAAGCAACGTATCAACATAGTTAACACTTCAAATTGGGTGTTGTGTATAGAAGCGTATGTTGTCATTCTCGTGCCTCTCTCTTCCCTTCCTCCTCCCCCCTCCACCTCATCTCCTAGATGTACGACTTCAGTTATGTGGAGGGACTAGAGAAACTGGGGTTATTGTCCTTGGAGGAGAGAAGGTTAATGGGAGATTAGATAGAGGTGTTCAAAATCATGAGTTTGGATAGAGTAAATAAGGAGAAACTGTTCCCCGTGGCAGAAGGGCCAGTAACCAGAGGACACAATTTAAAGTAATTGGCAAAAGAACCAGAGGCGACGTGAGGTGAAATGTTTTTACACAGTGAGCTGTTATGATCTATTGGTGGAAGCCGATTCAATAATAACTTTCAAAAGGGAATTGGATAAATACTTGAAGGGGAACATCTTTGCAGAGTTATGGGAAAAGGGAAGTGGGACTAATTGGACAGCTCTTTCAAAGAGCCAGCCAGGCACGATGGGCCAAATGTCCTCCTTCTGTGCTGTATCATTCTAGGAATACAAGGGTACTCTTTTTATATAAAAAAATTCTGACATACCAGGTGTTTCAATTTTTTTTTACTGTACTGTAACTTAAAAATAACTGCTGGTAGATTTATAACTACTTGCAGTAGCCAAGGTAATTAAGTTTTTGTTTAGGAAAGATGTCTGTCACCTCCACTTAATTGCTGCTTATACGGTGTTGGCCGTGGCTCAGTGGGTGGCACTCGCCTCCGAGTCAGAAGGTTGTGGGTTTAAGTTCCACTCCAAAGATCTGAGCACAAAAATCTAGGCTGATACTCCAGTACAGTACAGTACAGTACTGAGGGAGTGCTTCATAAAGGCATAATCAGACAATGGCTGCTGCGCCAAAGAAGAGGTTAACATAGGCTTGGTCAAAGCGGGAGGTGGAGGGGTTTCAGGAGGCAGTACTCATTCTACCATTCTCTTGGGACTCCAGTATTTTGGCTTGTTAGTTACTAAATTGAATCTGCAGCTGGTAAATCATTTCATAGTTCCCCCAATGATATATTATAAATATTGTGGTATTTTAATATCTGGAGGCAGCTAGGTGCAGCAGATAAAATATAATGGCTCCTTTAACTCTCATACCAAAATGCATTGTACTGGATAAGCCAGTGAGTAGCTGAGCCATACAGACCATGAAGATCTCAGATGTAACAGCATTAGGGATGCTATCATTTCCTTCAGCATTCTAGGTTATGTTGAGAGTTTACTGAGATTCTAGGTCATATTATGGCAACCCCACTTATTTACTGTTTACCAAATTCTGGTCCTAGTTAAACTGGATACTACACACCACTGAGCCTTAGCAAGTTGGGTTTGTGAAAAATTTTGTTTAATATTCAAATTATTTTAACCTATTCAGAGCCCAGGCTTCAGAAGACAAGTCAAAGAAAGGCCTGTAATTCTGACTCCTTGAGGAGAGTGCTGCTAACAACTCAACTTAAGGTAATACACAAGCTGAAGATTCATGTGTTGCAGTGTTTTTAAATACACACAAATGTGCACAGTTGTTTCCAGATATTTGAAATTGCTAAATAAATTCAAAGGTAAGTGTATGCAGTCTGCCCAGTGCCGTGGCATGGTTATATTTCCGGTTTGTTTTCAATGTCTTGCCAGATCTGAGACTCTAACATGTTACTTGGTACTTACTGTGAGCAAAGAAGAAATGAAATTATAAACGTCCCATTTAAGAATTTTGGAGAAAAACTGCGATTTCCAGTGCAGAATGCCAAAACGGCCAGACATTTACACTATGTTGGGGGAGAGCTGAGCTAAGTAATCAAGATCTCAATCTTACCTAGGGTCTAACCTTAAGTGTTGATCTGTAGAATTATGAGAGGTCAAGGGTTCGGATACCTTTTTTTAATATATTTTTTTAAATAACAGCTGCGCGCATTTCTACTCCGTTGTATCATATTATTTGGTCCGAGTTATCAATCAGGAGGCGCCTGCCCGATCTGTTACTAAATGCTCCCGTCTCAAGCGCACTTCATTGGGACTGAGGACTGAAAAGTGGCAATTGGTGTGGAAAATTCAGGAGAATATTGTAGTTAGGAGCCTATAAGCTTGACTTTGTGCAAAAAGGAAGCACCTGGAGTTTCCATAAGATGGATGTCAGTTTTATTTACTAGTTTGTGTTTCTTCCATTTAAAAGGATGTACCAGGTAGATGAACTAAGAGCAATTGCCAGTCTAGGGAATTGGCTCCAGTTGGAGCAGCTTTTATTGCTTTGTGCTCATATACCCAATTTACTACCATTCCTTCGGAACCGCCAGGGATAACTAGGACATTCTACTTGTGTGATGGACTCTTTCTGGTACAACATGTACTGTAATGGGTTTCTCTCCACTCTGAAGAATGACCTCATCCCCAATTCAAGTTATTAATGAATAATTTGCCTGTTTTCACTAGGTATTATTGTCTTGATCTAGCCATTGGATCTTCACTGTCACCAGTTTTTAATATTACTTTGGTGTAAGATCAGCTTCACATATCTGATATAATTGGTAGATGCTTATGCTGGGCAGAACCTGGAGAAAAAAAACCACTGCCCATTATGTTAATACAAAAGCTATTGCTAGCTACTGTGTTAAATCTGTTGTTTAAAATGGATATTGCAGTAGGTCTTAACAGGCAAAATCTTTCACATGCACCTCATTGTCCATTCCCAATGCAGACAGGTGCACAGACATTTAGGGGGAGAAATTCAGTATCGCCCCGTTTGGGGCACAATTATTAGCCGGGCGCAAAGTTCAGCGCCTGGCGCTAATTATCGGCTCCGACTGCAAACTTGGCTTCTATCGCCCCTGGAGGTGATTGGAGCGGTAAATCAGGCGCTACACACCTCTCAAGGCGCTAACGCCGAGGAGCGAGGCACTAACTCAGAGCGCTGGCGAAGCTCATGTGATGTCAGTCAGCAATGGAACACACACACTGGTGCCGGCCAGTTCTTAAAGGGGAGGGTCGATCCTGCTCTCCATCCACATCCTGCTCATTGCAGCCTTGCATCTCGGCCTGGAAAGACCTGTATATCAATTCTGCTGGAAAGAACAATGGAGAGGCCCAGGGAAAGAGCTCAGAGTGCAGCCCCCATAGTCTCTTCTAAATTGATGCCAGGAAGGTCAAATCAAAATGAACCTGCAAAGTGCTGCTCAGTGCCCAAAACTCCTTCACACAGCGTTGAATCTCTCCAGAAGTATTTCTCTCTCTCTCTCTCTCTCAAAATGTGTGGTGCAAAAATGTCGCCGACAGAAAAAGGCAGGAAGCGGCCACCTTTTAAATAGCGCTCCCCCAGTCCCTTCCCGACTGCAAAACGTTCCCCTCAACCTGTCGTTGCTAGCGGCAGGGGGCGCCACTCTATCCGGTCCAGGACGTTGCACGCTCGACTGACGTCGCGATCTGCGGATGCAGGAGATCGTGGCGGTAATGTTTAGCACCACCGCAAAATGTCTGGTCAATTTCGCGAGTAGTGCAAACATTGCCACACCTGGACTCTAGTTGCTTTGCGCTCCATTAGCGCAAAGCAACTGAATTTTTACCCCTTAATCCCTCAGATGTTTGAGTCACATACAGGAGCTGAACAATATGGGTGAATGATCTTGTCAGCAACTTCTATAGCGCTGATCTCAGTGGAGCTGTCAACTTGCCCAACTTTTAAAATCATTGCAAAGCCATAACCCACTGTCTGGTGAGCAGAGTGTATGCTGACTGTACGTTTCAGCATGTGGTACGTATATTACTATAAACTTACTGTGAACTTCATTTATAGTGGCCATGGTTTATCCAGACATTTGTGTGAACTGAGCAAACATCTTTCCAAACCAAACAAATTGCCATACTGAAGATTCCTTGGTTTCTTGACAGACTTGTAGCTCATGATTTTAAAGTTCTGATTCTACAGTCCATTGGAGCAAGTTTCTTGGTTACAGTGGTCATTGGCACATACCAGCCAAATGGGGTTTAAAAACATAAGAAATGGGAGCTGGAGTAGGCCATTTGGATCTTCGAGCCTGCTCCACCATTCAAGAAGATCATGGCTGATCATCTACCTCCACTCCACCTTCCCGCACTATCCCCATATCCCTTAATTCCCTTAGTTTCTAAAAATGTATCGACCTCTGTCTTGAATGTACTCAATGACTAAACATCCACAAAGATTCACAACCCTTTGAGTGAAGAAATGTCTCCATCTCAGAATTTTGTGTTTCAATTAGAACACCTCTCTTTCTTCTAAACTCTAAGGAATATAGGCCTAGTCTACTCGATCTCTTCTCATAGGGCAATCCCCTCATCCCAGGAACCAGTCTATTGAATCTTTGTTGCACTTCCTCTAAGGCAAGTATGTCTTTCCTTGGGTAAGGAGACCAGAACTGTACACAGTACTCCAGGTGTGGCCTCACCAATGCCCTGTATAATTGTAGTAAGACTTCTTTACTCTTATACTCTAATCCCTTTGTAACAAAAGCTAACATACCATTTGCTTTCCTAATTGCTTGCTGTATCTGCATGTTAACTTTTTGTGTTTCATGTACAAGGACACCCAGTTCCCTCTGAATGCAAACATTTCCCAGTCTCTCTCCATTCAAAAAATATTCTGCTTTTTTTTCCCTACCAAAATGGATAACTTCACACTTCCCCACATTGTATTCCATTTGCCATGTTGTTGCCCACTCAGTCAACCTGTCTGTATCTCTGCAGCCTCGTTGCATCCTCCTCACAGCTTACTTTACCACCTAACTTAGTATCATCAGCAAACTTGGGTACGTTAGTCAGTCCCTTCATCCAAGTCATTAATATAGATTGTAAATAACTGAGGCCCAAGCATTGATCCTTGCAGTACCCTGCTAGTTACAGCCTGCTAACCCAAAAAAGTCCTGTTTATTCCTACTCTGTTTTCTGTCCATTAAGCAGTCTTCAATCCATGCTAATATATACCCTCAATCCCATGAGCCCTAATTTTGTGTAATAACCTCTTGTGTGGCACCTTATTGAATGCTTTTTGAAAATCCAAATGCACTACATCATCTGGTTCCCCCTTCTCCACCCTACTAGTTACATCTTCAAAAAACGCTAATAGATTTGTCAAACAAGATTTCCCTTTCATAAAGCCATATTGACTCTGCCTAATCACATTACAATTTTCTAAGTGCCCTGTTACCACGTCCCTAATAATAGATTCTAGCATTTTGCCTACTACTGATGTCGGGCTAACTGGCCAATAGTTCCCCATTTTTTTCACTTCCTCCTTTCTTAAATAGTGGTGTTATGTTTGCTATCTTCCAGTCCTTGGGGGCTGTTCTAGAACCTAGGGAATTCTGGACGATTAATACCAGTGCATCCACTATCTCTGCAGCTACCTCTTTTAAAATCCTAGGATGGAGGTTGTCGGGTCCAGGGGATTTGTTGCCACTTAATTCCATTAATTTCTCCAGTACTATACTGATTTTCTTTACTTATACTGATTTCTTTAAGTTCCTCACTCTCTCTAGACCCTTGGTTCCCCACTATTTCCGGAATGTTTTTTGTGTCTTTTACTGTGAAGACGGACGTTTAATGTTCTCTGCCTCTAATGGGCCCATGTTTACTTTCACTAATCTCTTCCTGTTTACAATCTGTTTTTATATCTTTCGCTAATTTACTCTCTTTTTTATCTCTTTCCATATCAGTTTCTTGGTCCTCCTTTTGCTGAATTCTAAAATCCTCCCAATCCTCAGGCTTGCTACTCTTTTTGGCAACATTATAAGCCTCTTCCTTTGATTTAATGCTATCTTTAACTTCTCTTAGCCACGGTTGGACCACTTTTCCTGTGGGATTTTGTGCCTTAAGGGAATGTATATTTGGTGTGAATTATGTCTACCGTCATACCTTTTTAATGTAGTTTCCCAATCTACCTCCGCCAACTCGCCCCTCATACCTACGTAGTTTGCTTTGTTTAGATTTTAAGACCCTAGTTTTGTACTTAACCAAATCACTTTCAAGCACAATATAAAATTCTATCGTATTGTGGTCACTCTTCCCTAAAGGCCCTTTACTACATGATTATTAATTAACCCTTTCTCATTGCACAATACTAGATCTAAAATAGCCTGTTCCCTAGTTGGTTCCTCAACATACTGATCTAGAAAACTATCTTGCATACATTCCATGAATTCGTCCTCCACACTATTACTGCAAATTTGGTTTACCCAGTCTATTTGTAGATTAAAGTCCCCCATGATTACTGTATTACCCTTGTTACATGCACCTCTAATTCCCTGATTTATACTCTGCCCTACATTACAACTACTGTTTGGGGGCCTATAAACAACTCCCACCGATGTTTTCTGCCCCTTGCTGTTTCTTAGCTCCACCCAAACTGATTCTACTTCTTGATTTTCTGAGCTAAGATCATTTCTCTCTCTCCTTTATCCCATCCTTTATTATCAGGGTTACTCCTCCTCCTTTCCCATTTTGCCTACTTCTTCTAAAAGTTAAGTATCCTGGAATATTTAGTTCCCAACCTTGGTCACTTGCAACCACGTCTCTGTAATGGCTATTAGATCAATCCTATTCATTTCTATCTGCATTATTAATTAATCTATTTTGTTGTGAATTTTGTTTACGTGATGCATTTGCAAAGGAAGAACTTGCATTTACATAGTACCTGGAGTCATGTTGCTTCAGGTTCAAGCAAGGTCCCACAAACACAACAATGTCAGTGAGTGGACATTGCTTTAAAGCACGAGCTATGAAGAGCTGCAGAACTGTGGTTGATGGTTCATTTCAGTTTGATGTTGTTCAGGGTTTTGTTTGGTTCTCCTATTAGCTAGTAAATATCTAGACACAATTGCAATGTACTGTAAAAATCTACTTTTGTCACTTAAGCTATTTCACAATATGCCATGTTGACCATGTGTGTGTACTTTTCCAGAACCAGTTTACTGTTCAATCTTCAAAGAAAAATGTGTCCGAGATAGAAGGACCAACTCTAAACAACTCCTATGGCTTCAAAGTCAGCCAACAAAACCTCCAGGAGGCAAAAGCTTTGCACGAGGTATTGTATCTTCTTTTCAGCTTTGGTATAAAACCTCAGCCCCTATGTAAATAGACGTCCCTATCATTTTTGAAGTTACTTTAGTAAGCTATTGCCTAAACATTATCAAAATGACTTGTCTCAGAATTGAGTTTTTGTTAAATTTGCTAATTTTTTTTCCTTCCCCCCCCCCCCCCCCCCCAAATATGAAGTTATTGAACATTCTATAAAGAAAATGGTACCCACGGGCTGAACAAGTGCCATTAGGGAACTTCCTGTTCTAGAATAACTACCAAAAGCAACAAAAGGGTTTTCCACAACGCAAAGTAACTTACTTGTGACAATTGTTTCTTGAATCTTAGCAGTTTAATCCGTATAAGATTCAAGTAAAATTGTGTCTAATTTGATTACTGTGGTGGGAAAGTCAGAATTGCTATCTTGTAATTGTCGCTGTTATCCTACAGTAGTATGGTGTATTGAAATGCAACAGGTGAGTGGAACCCAGGTCTGTTCCAATCTCGGCTGCACTATTGGAGGGAGGCCAGGTGATTCCTCATAATGGGGGCGGGGGAGAAAAATTAGAAGGTAGAGAACCAGATTTTCACTACCCTTTCTGTGGGGGAAAAGGTGCTTCCTGATTTCATGCCTAACTGACCTAGCTCTAATTTTAAGATTATGCCCGGCTTGTTCCGATTCCCCCACCAGAGGGAATAGTTTCTGTGTCTACCCTTTCGAAGCCCTTTATCATTTGAAACACTGCAATTAGTTAATTCCTCAACCTTTTAAACTCAATTGAATGCAAACTAAGTTATGCAACCTGTCCTAATTTAACCCTTTAAGCCCTGGTATCGTTCCGGTGAATCTGCACTGTGCCTCCATCCAAGACCAATATATCTTTTGAGGTTCAGTCCCCAAAAATGAATGCAGTACCACCTAGAGATAAAGCCCAACATCCCATTTGCTTGTTTGTAGCAGTGCACTAGCTTCTGGTAATCTGAGTACTGTACATGGACATCTAAATCCCTTTGCTCCTCCACAGCTCCTAGTCTCTCACCATTAAGAAAGTATTCCGATTTGTCATTCTCCGATCCAAAGTGGATAACCTCATACTTCCTCACATTGGTCTCTGTCTGCTATAGTTTTTGCCCACTCAATTAGTCTGTCTATGTCCCATTGTAACTTCCTGCTCCCATCAAAGCAACGTACTGTGCCTCTTAACTTAGTGTCATATGAAAACTTGGATATACTGCTCTCTCTTCCTTCTTCTAAGTCATTATATATGGTGAAAAGCTGAGACCCCAGTACAGATCCCTGGGGCACACCACTTGCCACATCCCACCAATCAAAGAATGTTCCTTTTATTCCTACTCTGTCTCCTACCTCCTAACCAATCACCAACACCTCCAAATCTGTGCGCTAGCATTTTTGATGACCTTGTACAGAACCTTAACAGATTCCTTCTGAAAGTCCGCAACACCTATAGACACTCCCCCTATCCACCATGCCAGTGGCTTCTTCAAAAAATCCAACTACTGCATATTAGTCCGACATGGCCTATGCTTCACAAATCCATGCAGACTCTTGGATCATCTCATACTTGTCCAAGTGCTCAGTCACTTTGTTCCTGATTCCAGTAACTTCCCTACAACTGACAGATCTGTCATTTCTTGGTGAGCCACACCAGGAAGGTTGCAAGTTGATCTTTTGGTTTAAAAGTATACAAAGTTTTGAACACATTATCCCAAATAAATTAAAATTATAATTTTCATGCCAAGAGTTCTTCCCTAATTCATGTTGTTAGTAAAAAGAAAAAACCTAGATTTCTGCACCCTCTGCTTGGACTAAGTTTACTACAATTTTATGATTTAATAATTTAAATGCAATACACATTGGTGCTCTGACCTGTTTCTGTTTGCAGGTGCAGTACCTTGTACTCATGAGTATGGAATTACATGCTCGCACAAGACGTGATTTGGAGCCTGACCCTGAATTTGATCCCATCTGTGCCTTATTCTACTGTATTTCTTCTGATGCACTGCTTCCAGAAACAAATAAAACTGAGGTTACTGGTGCTATAGTAATTGATAAGGACCATATCTGCTCCAACAGAAGCGCCTCTTCTCCTGGTATGAAGCACAGGCCAAATAGCCACTTATTAATAATTGGGGATATATTATGCCAATAGCATGATTGCACACTGGAGAGTACAGAAGCTGCTCAACTGCTAAGCTCATATTCTGCAAGTTAAGGGGAGGGCAAACTAGTTTTGTTTGTATTTGCTTTGTGAAAACAAATATTCATTTAGATTACTCTAAGTGCACTGCAATATTTATATTTACTCAATTTACTATGAGAATCCACTAAGTACAGCACCCCTTGTAACTTTTCGATTTACAAACATTGTAATTACATGAAATGAGTTAATTGTTGTCCTTAATTTAATACTGATTGCTTCCTAAATTGTTATGTTCATAATCTGGTTTGTTTGATGAACTAAACAAACCCAAGTGTAGAAAGGTCATAGTACAATAACAACTTGCATTTACATAGTGCCTTTAACATAGAAAAATATCCCACAGCACTACATTTGTTGTTTGTGACTGGGCCAAGCATGTTTGGAAAAGTACGGCACTTCCCCTATACAGGAGCTCACATCTTGGTGCAAGTGTTGACCTGAAGGAAATGATCTGCAGTGCACTTGGGAAATTTAGAATCTCTGCGATCAGCAAATCAAACCTCTTTCCTCACTTGAACAAGATGTGAACTTGAGGCTATATTTACTTCTACACATGTACATTTTTCTAATTCCCCAAATCTGCTGAACTAGCCATTCTTATGTGAATATTGGCATTATGGGGCATCACAGCGAAGACCAATTCTGTCCTTGCCCAACATGCATACTTTGTAGCTAGGGTCACTAGATAGCAACCAGGGAGAGGAATCCTTTCTTTCTCTTCTACACGAGGGACACTGAGTCCTATTCTAGTGCTCAGCAGAAAATCCACTGATTTAGCACGTACCGCAGATTGAACCTATGACCGTCCTAATCTATATTGTTCAATGCATTAGCCCATTGAGTCATTGGAGGGAAACTCCACATTTATACCAGGACCCCTCAAAATGACAAAAGTTAAGAATCTGGCATTCTGGATTGACGACTGACTTACCTGATGACATCAGTTAACCATAACCTGTAAATTTATACAGCCATTAGATTGATTACCTCCCGTAGAATTCTGTTAGCCAGTTATTTGCTCTTTTTTTTAAAGGCTGCATAGGACAATGCACAGGTTGGAGCTCTCTTCTGCTATTGTAATATTTTATACACTTTCCTCTGTAACTATGATAATCTCAATAGTTTCGCTGACTTGGCATTACATGAATTGAGTGAGCCACTAGTTTCATTTCAACAAATAGCAGAGTCCTTGGATTATGCTGGACGATCTGAGCTGTAGTGTAGTGCACCCCTTTGTTTTGGGTCTTCCCTTCCCCCCCCCACCTTTCCTTTTTTTTCCTCTTCTCTCTCCCACATGGCAGCTGTCTCTTATCCTGCCAGTACACTTCGCACCTAATCTGAGCCGTCTTTTGTCTCCACTGTCCTATTAGCATCTCGTCTGGTTTTGAATACCTCTTAATGTCTCTTTACTTCTTTTGTTCTATCGCAGCCCTGACTTCGATCTATTTCATTTCCTTTCCAGTTTTGAAAAAGGGCTTCGACCCGAAACATCAGCTCTAATTTCTCTCCACGGATGTTGCCTGGCCTGCTGAGTTTTTCCAGCATTTTCTGTTGTTATTTCGGATTTCCAGCATCTGCAGTATTTTGCTATCGTGAGCTGTAGTGCTGTTGGGTAGTATTTTGCAGCATGAAGTGTCGGTATGAATTTCTAGGTTCTGTTACATTTGATCATGAGTAAAATGGCACAATGTTTATTCACTATTTCAGGGCTCGTGAGCCAAACCCCACTGCTCGTTAGATCTGGTGTGACAGGTCTTCAAGTTTCTTATGTGAACAATGAGAAGGAACTGTTTCAGGAACTCATTAATAACATCAGAAGGTATTGTATATACTCTGTTCATTATAATTATTTGAAGACTGAAATATTTTTTTTGAATCCTCTCGCCTCCCTTCAAAACTTTCCTAAAATAGCTATATTGTGTTCTGTAATGAGAGTTGTGAATATGTCACTTTAGGAAAAAGAAATCCTTTTCTCCTGGAAGGGAGAGAATCAGCGTGATGTGGATGTTTCAGTGCTGATGCGAATCATTTTATTCATTACCAGCTATGTTTCTCTCTTTTGTGGGCCCACCAAAGTAATGCTAGCACACTTTGGAGATTAATCTGCATTTGTCATAATTTTGCTCACTAATAATATCTGTGTGTTTATGTATGTTTTTAATTAATGCATGTAATGTATGGAGAGGAAAAAGGCTATTATTCCTTCCTTGGGGGAGGTTGTACGCTCAACGGGATTTTCTTTACTGAAATTATTTTGAGTGGAAACTCATTTGGGCAATCTGTAGTGAGTGGTGCACAGCAGGTATTTTTTGACTACAAGTATCACATTGTATGTGATCAGAGTTTTACCATTTGTGTTCTGAGCAGTCATTGGGAGTTTTTAAAAGTAAACCTATTTCAAGGCACTTTGGAGTAAATCTGAGTGGCATGCAATATTAAATGAATGGACCAAGTGTATTACACCAGTGTCCATTTTACTTGTGTCTTGAAAATATAATTGTATAGAAGTGTATAACTTGCATTGATGAAGCACCTATAACATTTAAAATGTCCCATGGCACTTGAGAGGATAGAAAAAATATAAATTAAAGTAATGGCACTGAGCCATGAGGGAAGGGGTGTCCAAAAGCTAGGCTGAAAAGACAGATCCTGAAAGATTTTTAAATAAGCACAGGAGTGGTTTAAGGCAGGATTTCCTGAGATTGGGGCTGAGGTGACAGAAGGTTCTACCACCCGTGGAATGAGTGGAGGAGGCGGTGCATAAATGGCCACTCAGAAGACCAGAGGGCATGGGAGGCAACGTGAAGCTGGAGGAGGTTGCAAAGGTAACTCCTTAAAGCGGGGTCATGCAGGGATTTAAAGACGATGTTTTAATATTGAATGTCTTTATAGGGAATGGCACTTGTGAATGAGCGTGTCGGCAGCAGACGGTTTGAGGCAGGGGCTGAGACGGATGATGATATGGAGGTGGAAGTTGGCAGTCTGTGATCGAGAGGATATGGGGTCGGAAGTTCAGCTCTGTCAAATAGGTCGATGAGGTTGCGAAACACTCAGTTCCGCCTGAGACAATGGCCGGGGAAGGGGATGGAATCAGTGGCAAGGGAATGGGGTTTGTGGTTGTTCCGAAGACAATAGAGGAAATTGCAGCTCATCCAGGCTGGAAGTTGGACAAGCAGACTGACAACACAATCAGTGAATGGGTCGCGAAAGGTTGTGGATAGGTGGAGCTGATTGTCATCAGCACATGTGTGGAACCTTGACGCCGTGCCTTCCGAAGGGACGGCATGTATAGGAGGAGGCCAAGGATAGATCCTTTTGGGGTGGGGGGATACGGAACTCCAGAGGTCACTGTGAGGGGGTGGGAAGAGAGGCTGTTGCTGGAAATGCAGTTTCTCTCTCGCTCACGTGCACTTTAACTCTCCTGTCTTCATCAAAAGAACTGATCTACACAGAAAGAGGCATCATGTACAACACAAGGTGCGAGAGTGAGTGCAAAGCGAATGAGGCTGCCATGGAAGTCTTGGAGATGGTGTCTTTTAAATGTTCTCATTCTCTGCGAGTTATGACTTTTCAAATGATCTACGTGTCTTGTATTTTAACCTATCTGCACAAAAATTGAAACTGAATAGATGGCTGATTCTTAAATAATCACCTTGAACTCGTCTTGTATTAGGTACGATCCTGATATTCTGCTAGGGTATGAAGTTCAGATGCATTCTTGGAGCTACCTTTTTCAGCGAGCTGCTGCACTAGAAGTTGATCTCTGTCGGATGATCTCCCGTATTCCAGGTTATGCTAATTTAATGTTGACAAATACGCTTTCAAATACATGCCCACATCCTATGAATAATTTTTTTTTAATGTAGTTTCTCTGCTATCCTTGTGCCTTCTCTGAGTTCATCTTATTATCCACTAGACCCGCCTCCTGTTCTCGCGACACTCTTCCCACTATATGGCTGACAGCCAAATTTCACTTTCGGGACCCTTTTGCCATCGCTGGTTGTTGGTGGAGTTTGTGACAAATTGAACCTGTTAAAATGACTACTTCAAAAGGAGGGGAAAAAAATAGATGTCTAAATTCACCTAAAAATAAATTGTGGTGCTATATTTACACAAAGTTCAATTCAAGAATGTTTGGTTTCTCATTTATGGTTGATGATGAGTCCTAATTAAATTATATCAAACTTAGCAAAATTATGATTTTATGCTAAAATAGATAATCAGGCATGGACATGCATATAAAGTACCAGTAGAACGACACATACTAATGAATAGAATACAAACATTATTTCCAAGACTGCTACAATGGTATTAAGAGGTTTTCAAAAAAAAACTGAAACAATGTGTGTATGAAGATTTTAAAACAATATTTTGTTTTATCAGATGACAATAAAGAAAATCGGTTTGCTCCAGAAAGGGATGAATATGGTGCAACTGCCATGTCGGAGATAAACATCGTGGGACGGATCATTCTGAATGTTTGGAGAATGATGAGGAGCGAGGTAACTGGTCACTTTTGCAAAGTATGAGATGGTACCTCGCTAGCATGACACAAACTGAGTAGCTTCAGTAAACATTTCAGACTTGGTAAATCTCCAAGCAGCCTCTGATCTCTAAATGTTGATGATAAAACACAGGCCTACATTTTTTTTCTCTTTAGTATATATTGAATACTTGAAGAAATTTGTAGGTAAAGAGCTGAACAGTATACTAAATAAAGATATGTTTTTTAAGTGATGTAACTGAAATAAGTACATATTTTTTTAAAAAGGGAGACAGCTAATCTGAGTAATTACAGGCCAGTTATCTTAATATCTGATAGGTTAATTAATTAGGATGAAATGACCACATGTCTAGATAGAGAAAATTGTTAGTAGTAGCCAGCACGCGTTTCAAAAGGGACAATCTTGCTTTACAAACCTCATCGAATTCTTTGAGAAGCTAACAGACATGGTAGATGGGGGAATGAAGTAGATGTAGTGTACATGGACTTTAGGAAAGTATTTGACAAGGTATCACATGGGAGGGGGTTAAGGGGCATGGAATTAGGAGGAGGTTGGCAAACTGGATTAAAAATTGGTTGTAAGGGGAAAAACAGAGTTGGAGTTAAGGGCAGAAGTGGGTAACTGTGTCCCTCGGGTTCCGTTCTGGGGGCACTTCTGTTCACTCTGTACATCAATGATTTGGATATATGCCCAGAGGAAGTGGTGTTGAAGTTTGCAGGTGATACCAAAATAAGAGGAAGCCCAAAGGAAACTGCAAATAGATATTGATAAAATGGTGGAATTGGTTTAAGAACCAGCGGATGTAATTCATTCAGTGTGAGGTGATGCATTTTTGTTTAAAAAAGAATGACAGCAGTAATTATACTCAATGGAAGGAGGGTCAGGGCTGTGGAAGAGCAGAGATTTGGGGGGCAGGTTCACAGCATTAAAGGCAGCACCTCAGATTGATACGGCTGTAATAATTTTCACTTCAAGAAGTATCAGTTATAAAATATAAAAGCGAAGAGGTGATGATGAGCCTATATACAGCCTCAATAAGATCTTTAAGTACTGTGTGCAGTGTTGGGCTCACTATAGCAAGAATATTGAGACTTTAGAGAGGGTACAACGCAGATTCACTAGGATGTTGCCTGGTATGAGGAAATATGAAAAAAGACTTGGAGCAACAGAGATTATGGCGTGATATAACATGTTGAACTGCTATCTTGTTCCTTTTCGTCTTGTTACTTTAAACGGCAGATTACACACACGCATTCAGTTGTAGCAATGCAAGATCAGACTTCATTAAAACCTCATACTTCACAAACCAGTATGAGAGCTAAGACATCATACTGTCCACAACCAGTATGAGCTCTGTTGAGACATCATACTCCACGATTCCAGTATGAGCTACTAAAACACACTCCTCGCAATCTTGTGCCATTCTTTACCTTTGATTACTACATTCCATGCACACAACCAATAAATCATAGTACATCAAAGGTGCATACAAATGTCAACAGAATAATAACCTAAACCCAACAAACATGCACTTAATCTCCTAATTATTTTATTACAGTAAACACAAGTGACCTGATTTCCAACCTGATA
The DNA here is from genome assembly GCF_052327205.1 of Somniosus microcephalus. Classification (NCBI taxonomy): domain Eukaryota; kingdom Metazoa; phylum Chordata; class Chondrichthyes; order Squaliformes; family Somniosidae; genus Somniosus; species Somniosus microcephalus. The sequence continues at coordinate 207,811,778 of NC_140995.1, read as the reverse complement.
GGCACACAGGTCAGCCTTCTGATCTGTGGGAATATATTTTCCTTAAACCCCCATACACAATTTACAACCCATGCTCAGCAGGAAGCTTATTTAACTCCTCAGGTGCTGACCCCACAGACCGCTCAAAGAACATCGAGGACCCAGGCAGTGTGAACCCTCGTTCCCAACATAACACACCTATTTAAAATTAGGAAAGGATAGGACTGGGTATGTAGAAACAGATTTGTTTCCATTAGTTGAGCAGTCAAACATGAGGGGCTATAGTATAATAAGAGTAAATGTCAGAGATTTCGATCCGAAGGTGGGAGAAACTTCTTCAGCGACTAGTTGTGGGGCTGTGGAATTCACTTCCCACATTAGTGGTTGAGGCAGAAACTATATCAACATTCAAGATTAGATTGGATAGATGGATTAAGGAAAAGGGATTGAAGGTACAGTATATAGAAACAGGGTGGGTAAATGTGATTAAATCTATTTTGTTTCGCATATAGGATAAATGCTGATGAAGACTAATTGGGCTGAGAGACCTGTTTTCATGTTGTAACTTCTAGGTGTTTGAGTTTAATAGGAAATACAGGGCCATATGCATTATATCGTAATACACAGTAAAGGAAGCTTGCAATAAATAATGTCCATGATCACCAGAAAACCATAAACTCGTGCTTACACACCTCGTACAACGCCCTGTTCTAAAAGAGTGATGTCCATATGCTGCTACTCCTCTCATTTATACTGAGCCAGTATCTAATGTGCTGGTCTCCACTTTTATACAGAGACCCACACAGAGAAAACAATCCTGCAATGGCTGCCTTATTCTGGCAGTAAAATCACATGCGACTGGTTCCTAGGTTTGCTTTCACTAGAATTCAGCTGAAGGAAGGTATCCATATATCTGCAATCGGCTGTATTCCTATAGTGCAGAAGTGCTTTTAAAAGGACTTGTCGCTCTGTTGGGGAGATCGAGACAAGTTTAATCTCTAAAGCAGCCTGTTCTCAAAGCTTCGCTACAAAAAATGTAACTTCAAACAAATTATCTTTTGAGGCAAGTGATTTTCTCCTAAACTGTGTTCAGTAGCAAAGTGTACTAAATAATCCCCCTTTGTTTTAGGTTCCAAAGTCTTTGTTGCAACTTCCTGAATGTTTTCATTGGATACCATGGCTTCTAATAGTAGAACAGTCATTGAATATTGAGCTGAAATGCCAGCAAGGGCTTGGTTACACATCCCTTTAGGATCCATTTGTGGGACGTGAATATCATTCTCTGCTCTGTTTGTTTGTCCACAAGCTTTCCATTTGCAATAGGAACACTGGTCCTATTAGAAGCAAAATAAGGTGTTTTTTTTGTTGATCATTAATTCAGTAGCAGTTTGTAATTTCTAAATATCAACACTTTTTCACATTTTGGCCTGTGCTGCAATTTATTTTGAAATATCCTACAAAGTATTTTAAAAGATTAGGATGTGTAATCAAGTACTTGTTGGCATTTCAGCTGAATATTCAATGATTTAAAAAAAAAAAAAAATTAGAATCCATGCCACCCAACAAAAAATCCTATAAGTTACAGAAAAAGACTTGGGAAGCTAAATGAAAAGGGAACCTCTTTCGTGCACTTTGCAACTGAGTACAGTTCAGGGGGGGAAAGCATTTGTCTCAAAACATGGTTTATTCAAAGTTACATGTTTGGTTGCAATGTTGCCACAGAAATGATACTGCCCATCTGCAGAGGAATTATGTAAAGTTTACAATTTCTAATCCGTTCAAGTAACTGACAGCTACACTCAGCTGTACAATTTCCTGCACTATAATATAGAAAATGTCTGAACCCTATTGGACATTTATTATATCTTTGTGTCTTTTTTTCCACCCAAACCTATCTCCATGGGGCAAATATCAATCTGAACATTATTCTACAATACATTTATTGACATACTTTTGGTTACTGTCAAGTTCAGTTAACTGTACAGTGTCTACTTGTGTGTACAAACTGCCATGATTTTGTGCAGTATTGTAATTTTTTTTCTTCTTGCAGGTTGCTCTCAACAATTACTCTTTTGAGAATGTAGCCTTTCATGTTCTTCACCAGCGTTTTCCACTCTTTTCCTTCCGTGTCTTATCCGACTGGTTTGATAATAAGACCGATCTGTACAGGTAATTCGCCGTGCAGCTATATTTTAATAGTTAACTTGCATGCCTGGATTACATTTGGATTTCCCAGTATAAGTGTTTGATTCACAGTTCCATATTTATAAAACTCAAGCCTATTCAGTTATCCAATCCAGCTTATATTAAACAAGATATACCCTGAGAAATGAAGCAATGAGATGTAGACGCACCAAAAGCAGTGAGCCTGAACTTGGATGGCAAGAGTACTCACTAACCTCTGGTCAAGGAGCCCAGTCCCAAGCAATGACTTGTTTTAGGACTACTCTCATGGGCCCATTATAGGGCAACTCATTGTGCTTATTTTTAGCAATAACATTGGTGCTATACAGGAAACTCTTTTTTATCCGGCACTTCCGGGACCAGCGTGGTGTCGGTTGATTAAAAAGTCCGGATTACAGAGAGGTATACTTACCAAGGTACGAGTGCCCCGTACACAGCCACAGGTGCAGGAGCCCCGGTTACACGGCACTTGTGCAGGAGTCCCGGTTACACAGCCACAGATCCAGGAGTCCCTGTTGCACGGCCACAGATCCAGGAACCCCGGTTACACGGCCACTAATATATAGTAAAACTTAACTGAACCTACTCCTGAATTTTGCCGGTTGAGAGATTTCCTGATATTTAGGTGCCGGTTAAAAGAGTTTCCTGTATGTAGGTATATACAACCAGAGATTTGAAAGCATCAAACCCTGAACACAAACCATTTAATGCTGAGTAAAAATTGTAACTACTTTGTTTCCATAAACTAAATATATAACATTTGATTGTAGATCAGATATTAGCATATTTTCCTCCACCCAAGTGTCAAGAGGCCAGAAACCTGCCTGCTCCGAGCCCATCAGCTGTGGGCACTCGGCAGCAATGGGCTTCATAACTTCTTTTCAGACCTTGGTCCCAAACAGGAGCAACCAAGACAGTACATTGTAGTTGGGTGCTGAATTAGTCAGTTTTGGTTATACAAATTTTGGGTCTGCTGTAGATACCTTCTCCGGTTCATGTCCCTTGTGTTCTGGAGTTAACTCGGCGCGCGACATAACATTTATACGTAACTCTGGGGCGGTAACAATGTTCCCTTTGTTGTACAAATTGAATACCATTGTTGTAGGAAAAATGATTCCTCGGAAACTAGACCAAAGAGAGACAACTTTATTAAATGACGGAGCTCTGGGAGAAGCGTCTGCAACCACGCGGTCTGCGAGAGCACCTTCTCCCCGATTGTAGTACGTGCCGAGCTTATATACAATTCCAAGAAGTTGGTTTTAGATCATTTACATTCATCCAATCAATTCGTTTATTAGCACATATCGTTATTTTCCTCCAGTCAGGAGTTTACACACTTGTGTTGCCAATTCTGCCTCTTCAGGTCTTCATTCCGTCTTGTTCCCCGGCGGAATGTGATTAGTTCGATAATAGGATACAAGTGATTAGTTCGATGATAGGATACCAGTGAACCTTGTTAGTCCTCAGTGATCCAATTAGTCCCAGTCAGGACACGAGACGAACTTTGTTCCAGCCATGCGTAAGCGTGGCATGTCTCACTGTGCAGTGATTCAATTAGTCCCAGTCAGCGAATTTGTTGTTTGTGTCTTTTCCAGCAAAATCTTGTCCAGCAAAATTTTATTCTAACAATCCCTCCTCTTGGTCCTGGAGCACGATTCATTTGCTCCCAGATGACCATCCTCGGTCCCCCTTTCGTCGGTGCTTACAGCCACTGGCTTATGTCCGGGGGTTTGGTTGTTCCTTCGACAGTGTCGTATTGGTGTTCTTCGTCCCTTGGTAGCAGGTTGGTGTGTTCATCCTTGATAGAGGCGATCGGCATCACGGTTTTCATAGCAGTTTGGCAACACAACTTCATAAGGCTCAGCGCACAACACATCAACATACAAATTACAACTATTATTATTATCCCTTGCATCATCCACGCTCCCCACCCGGTTTTCCCTAGCAACCAATCAAGCCACCCTGTGCTTGTGGGTTGATGGAGCTTCTTTATTTCTTCTTGGATATGATTTGCTAGGCTCGTGATATTCTCGGAGCTATCTGGGACATATGTACAGCAGTCTGTCCTGATCAGGGCACAGGTGCCGCCTTGCGCCGCCAACAGATAATCTAGGGCTATCCTATTCTGTAAGGCGGTGGTCCGGATCGCCACCATTTCGGCACTCATTTCTCTCAGGGACTCAGCCATATCGTTGGCTATTTGTTCGAGCACTGCTGCCACGTTTATGGATTCCCTTGCTATTTTTCCTGTTCCGTACCAGGGGAATGCTATAGCCCAGAATCTTTTGGTTTCCGTAATAGCTCTCTTAACACGCTTGGCTGGTTGCCATAACGACTGGTACCCGTAGTGGTGGGTATGGGAGGATAAATAATGGATGTATGGTACTACGTATCCTACATAGCATGACCCAGTCCAGGTTCGTGGAAGCCATGTATACGCCTTATATCCGCAAATGAAATAGGTATTATTATAGGCCTCAAATTTGTTCCAAAGTTGGTACATGATCCCAGGTATTCCCCTCCAGGGTAGATTGCTAGTCCGGTTTAGCACTTCGGATAAATTAAACGTTCCCACGTAGGGCCATTCTAGGGCACCTGGTGGTTTAGTACTGGTTTTGGTTAAAGTGTAATTATACTTGCACTTACTCCATCCAACCACTAACCCTGTCTCGTCATAGTTTACCAAGCAGACTTCCCCCTCTCCATTGTTTAGTTTTCCCCCTGTGCTGACTAATAGCTCTTCTGGATACCTTCGATTATCGTACTGGGGATGAAACCATCCTTTAAAGTTCGTGGGGTTATACCCTGCCTGTTTCCACTCATGTTCCAGCTGATCTGGATTCAAGCTATTTTGGGTTTGTATGGTATCCTCCTTCTTCCAGGTGGTATTAGAGTATAATAAACACCCTACCATCTCCTCTACCTTAAAGGGTAAGAAGTCACACGACACCAGGTTATAGTCCAACAGCTTTATTTGAAATCACAAGCTTTCGGAGCGCTGCTCCTTCTTCACCTGAAGAAGGAGCAGCGCTCCGAAAGCTTGTGATTTCAAATAAAGCTGTTGGACTATAACCTGGTGTCGTGTGACTTCTTACATTTGTCCACCCCAGTCCAACTCCGGCATCTCCACACCATACCTTAAAGGGGATAGGCCTTAATGGGATTCCTCCCCCCGTATGGGTGGGCACATGGGCGCACACCCAGCAGGAACTTTGGCCCATTTTTTTCGCATAGACATATGACATATACAGAAAGGTATTTACATGCAATCCTCTCTCTTTACGTAAATGGGGTACCGCGCTTCCCGTGACAATATAAAATAACGCCATTACCCATAATACTCTAAACATGATTAATATATCACTACAGTCCAGTCTTTACAGGAATTTTATGACAAAGGGTATGCAGATCACCTGTAAAACAGATTCAGAAAGTAGCCAGTCAGTTGTCTTTATATACTTTCAATTGTGTCCAATGCTTCCATACTCCTTTACCCCTTATGTCTAGACAGACACAGGTATCCCCACTGATTATGATTTTATATGGCCCACTCCATTTTGGGGCGAACCCTGGTTTGCTGGGCAGAGTTTTCACCATGGCTTTACTACCCGCTGAGGGAACATAAGCTGTCATTGTGAGCTCTTGTGCCCGATCCTTGTCCTCCTGATTATCGCGGACATTCTTTCGCATCTCCTTTAATTGAGTGCTAAGTTCCAGAACGTATCGTTTTAGTCTATCTTTTAAAGGGCCTACATCGGCCCCACCTGTTATGATGCCTTCTGGCAATTGCATCGCCCTTCCTGTCATCAATTCATAAGGGGTCAAGCCTGTCGTTCGGTTTTCAGTGGCTCGCAGCTTCATTAGGATAATGGGCAATACTTCAGTCCAGGTTTTCCCCGACATCTGCATTGCCTTTGCCAATGCATTTTTAAGGGTTCGGTTCATTCGTTCCACCATGCCCGAACTTTGAGGGTGGTATGGGATGTGGAATTTTTGTTTAATTCCCATTAATTGGCATACCGTTTTTATGACACTCCCGGTAAAGTGGGTACCTTGATCAGAGTCCATTTGAATTGGTATTCCCCACCTGGGGATTACTTCTTCAGCTAAGACTCTGGCCAACCGTCAAAGCGGTGCAATTTCGCGTGGGGAAAGCCTCTACCTAGCGGGTGAATTGGTCTATGACCACGAGGCAGTATGTTTTGCCGTGTGACGGTGGAAGGGGACCTGTGAAGTCTATTTGTATATGCTCCCAGGGCCCTCGTGGCCTTGGTTGATGTCCCATTTTGACTTTTATGGGTCGCCCAGGGTTATACTGCGCACAGGTGATACATCGATGGCAGTATCTCGCAATATCTCTTCCCATCCCCTTCCACCACCATTCTTTGCTGAGGCTTCCCATCATCGCTTCTCTCCGAGTGTACAAGCCCATGGTGGAGTTCTAATAGCGTATTTTGAATGCACTTGGGGGCCATTACCCTGTTATCCTTTCGCCAGACATTATCGCTTCCCCGCTTTGCGCCTTGTTCTTCCCACGTACCTTTTTCGACGTCGGGGGTGTCCTCATGGAGTTCGTCAATACTTACCTCGTCCTCGGAGCTGCTCACAGCGGCTATTGGTACTTCTTCGATCCTTTCTTGCTCCAGCGCCCTTTGTGCTGCTTGGTCCGCAGCCTGGTTCCCCTGGTGATTTAACCAGTCCGGGCTAGTCCGGTCCGGTTCCCTCTGATGTGCCTTAATCTTAATTACTGCTACCTGTTGGGGTTTGTCGCTAGCTTCTAGGAGGGCTTCTATCCTCAGCTGGTGTTTTATGGGATTGCCTCCCGTAGTAATGAATCCCCTCCTACCCCATGCAGTCATATAATCGTGGACCACCCCAAAGGCATACCTACTATCTGTGTAAATGTTCACGATTTTATTCTCTGACAACTCTAGTGCCTTGGTGAGAGCCACTAGCTCTGCCACTTGGGCTGATAGGCCTCCATCAATCCGTCCTGACTACGGTTTTTAATTCGCCATTAACCACCGCCCACCCCGTTCGGGGCAGCCCATCTATATACTTGCGTGAACCATCTACGTACAACGTCTCTTCCGCTGTCGCTAAAGGGGTGTCTTTTATCCTATCTTCTTCCAGATTCATATCTACGTCCCCACAGTTGTGGGGCTCCCCAGTTCCCAGTATTCCTTCTGCCAGGTTCTCCCCCGTGTCTCTAACAATGGTTACTGCTTTACTCGGAGGGAGGAGGACGGCCTCCCACTTGGCACGTCTCATGTTCGAGACGGATCTTAATTTCCCGGTATTCAGCATCTCTACCAGAGTGTGTTTAGTGTGCAATATAATGTTTCCTGTCATTACTATCGGCTCACTAACCTTTACTGCCCAAGCCGCACAATCCAATGCAGCTATGCACCGGGAGAGCCCTGTGACTACCGGTCCCTCCGCTGTGGAATAGTAGGCGACGGGCCTTCTTTTATCCCCATGATCCTGTGTAACTACTGCTGTGTAAAACCCTTCTTCATTGTTGCAATGTATGTGGAAGTCCTTACTCATATCTGGCAGTCCTAGCCCTGGGGCTGATACTAGCTCAGACTTTAGTTGAGTATAAGCTTCCTCTTGTTCCGGTCCCCAATCTATCGGTTCCAACGCGGGTTTACCCCCTTTCACTAATCTTTGTATAGGTTCTGCTAATTTAGCGAACCCCAGGATAAAATTTCTACTGTAATTAAAGAGCCCCAGTACCTTCCTGACTCCGCGTACTGTCACGGGTCTCGGCATGCCCTGGACAGTGTGTTTCCTGTCCTGTGGCATTTCTTTAAGTCCTTGGGAGATTAGATGTCCCAGGTATAGGACCTGAGTTTTTCCTATCTGTGCTTTTTTAGGGCTTACCTTGAGGCCAGCCGTCTCTAGGGCCCTTAGTACTAAATATAGGGTTGCCAGATGGTCTGCCTTCGTTTCCGAGGCTATTAGTATGTCGTCGACGTACTGCAAAATAGTGCTTCCTTTAGGTACTTCTATCTGTTTTAGGATATCACTCATGACGCGGTGAAAAATAGCTGGGCTATTATGGAATCCCTGTGGCAATCGGGTCCATGTATATTGTTTATCCCCTACTGTGACTGCAAATTTCTCTTGTGCTTCCGGATCTAATGGGAGTACCCAGAATCCGTTAGCTATGTCTAAAACGGTGAATATCTTCTGTTCAGGGGATAGCCCATTCAAAATTGTTGAGGGGCTGGCAATGATGGGGTGTAATTTAGGAGTGACCCTGTTGAGGGCCGTATAGTCTATAGTCAACCTATAGCTCCCATTAGGTTTCTCTACTGGCCATGTGGGGGAATTAGTAGTGCTCGTGGTTTCCCTCAGGATACCCCTTTCTACTAGCCCCTTCACTATGTCCATGACTGCCTTCCTGGCCTCCGCCTTTATTGGGTACTGGCGGTGGGATTAGCCAATGTCCCGCCCCGACTCACAGGAGCCATCTCGACTATTTCAACATCCCCCTCGCCTGCAGGGGCTGTTGGTTCTGCACTGTAATATGGGGGAAGGGAGGTGGTGTCTGGACAAGTCCCCATTCGCCCCCCCTCGTATACCTTACACTCTAATTCCTTTATAATCTTTGCTTGACATTTCGCCTTTGTCTCTAGTTCCGTAACCATCTGTACTTTGTCTTGTGCAACTTTCTTTATTACGTTTACTTGTTCAATGAGTCCTGCTAGTGGTGTACTAATAACACTCCTGCCGCCTTGGTTTTATCCTTTGTCTGTTTAGTCAACCAGCTTCTCTGGAGTTCTAAAGTCTGTGACACATCCCAACCGTCTTTCTGCATCTCCTTAATTAACGACTGTCGGTTTGTCATATAAGAATATGTGAGGGAGCCTGAAGGTCCCCTCTTAACTTCCTCACCTGACATCGCCGCTGCTTCACCGATCGTTCCTTCGTGTCTGGAGATCTGTTCCTTAGAGAGCCCCCCTATTCTTTCCTTCCGAGAATACCCGAGCTTCTTGTCGCACTCTATGCCAGCGTTCTCAGAGGTCCGGGTTTGTCTTTCTCTCAAAACTGCCCGGACGTGTAACGCTTGCTTGTTGGACGGGGTTTCTACCCCTCCCCGGTGTCTGTTTACCTGATCAGGGTCCTACAACACCGACACTAATAATCTCCTAGTTCACTTAGCAACATGATATAATGCAGAAAAATGTTAACCGTACTCGACTAGTATCACGACTTTAGAACACCTTGGAATCTCGGCACCTACTTCATGGTCCTGGCCTTCGCGTGGGGCATTTGCCCTCTTAACAACCGGCCTGAGGCTAGGTGTCTGAGACAAGTGTCCTCCTGATCCGAGGTTTTTCTTAGTTACTTAGTTACTATTACACAAATACAAATACACACATACAAATCAAGTAGTGTCTCTTACCCACTCAGTCTGTGTCCCAGATTCGTTTTGGTGCCGCTTCGCCGTTCAGTCGCCTTGTCGAGTGTCTCTGATTTATGGGTGGTCAAAAATCTGACTACTCACCCTGGTCACTGACTCGAGCGATTGTTCAGCTCCATGGCACCCTGCTCACAGCGCCAATTTGTTGTAGGAAAAATGATTCCTCGGAAACTAGACTTTGAGTAAGAGAGACAACTTTATTAAATGACAGAGCTCTGGGAGAAGCGTCTGCAACCACGCGGTCTGCGAGAGCACCTTCTCCCCGATTGTAGTACGTGCCGAGCTTATATACAATTCCAAGAAGTTGGTTTTAGATCATTTACATTCATCCAATCAATTCGTTTATTAGCGCATATCGTTATTTTCCTCCAGTCAGGAGTTTACACACTTGTGTTGCCAATTCTGCCTCTTCAGGTCTTCATTCCGTCTTGTTCCCCGGCGGAATGTGATTAGTTCGATAATAGGATACAAGTGATTAGTTCGATGATAGGATACCAGTGAACCTTGTTAGTCCTCAGTGATCCAATTAGTCCCAGTTAGGACACGAGACGAACTTTGTTCCAGCCATGCGTAAGCGTGGCATGTCTCACTGTGCAGTGATTCAATTAGTCCCAGTCAGCGAATTTGTTGTTTGTGTCTTTTCCAGCAAAATCTTGTCCAGCAAAATTTTATTCTAACACCATAAACTTGCCACACGTCCTACTTGTGCTTCTTCAGTCCTTTGATATGCGGAGCTGATGAACACTCTGAGAAAAGTTCGATGACCATTCTGTTTCTGAGCGTGCTCTGTCTGGCCTGAAATTGGGACTGTATCCCATTTCCCAATGTTTACATCCTCCACCTTCATGAACAGAAAATAAATCCGTCCTCATTTTTCCTTCCTTAAATGACACAGTACATTCCTCCACTCAGCAGAAATGAATTTAGAAGAAAGTCTTCTGATAATATGATATAGATACAGATGAGAGTTCCTTTGTAGATAGAATCCTGTAATGAGCACAGTAACTTCTGGAGTGTTTTGGTGGTTCCAATGTCTGGGATTTTATTCTATTACAGATGGAAGATGGTTGATCATTATATTTGCCGTGTACGTGGAAATCTACAGTTGCTGGAACAGCTGGATTTAATCGAAAGAACGAGCGAACTGGCCCGACTATTTGGTATCTTATTCTATCATGTGCTGACAAGAGGCGCACAGGTTAGTGGTTAACTTTCAGGTTCTGTCTGGTGCAGAAACGATCCTGTCATTCTTAAATATTACCGTTTACTACAGTTATGATTTCATTTTTATTTCATTACATAAATAGAATGAGAACTATTTTAAAAGATGTTGGGATAATACATCAATCAGAATATGTAAAACATATACTATTGACTTTTTACCTTTTCCCATTGTATTTGTAATTTGCAACTATTCGAATTGTCATAAATGAACAGGAAAAATGGTGAATAAAATCATTATGCTAAGTTTTTTTTTTGCATGTAAACCAGGAAAATGGATTATATTCCTGGATAATGCTAAGTAAGAGGAGCTGCTGAACCACAGCTGAATTTGGTGTTCACAGCGATTTCTAAATTTATAGAAAGGAAGTTGGCATGCTCCACCTTTTCTGTCACTCTGTTCCACCCTTCCCACAAATAAAACCCTGCTTCCAGATTTGGATCTTAACCTTTGTTCTGCACAAAACTCTTTGAACGTGAAAGGTTTCATAGAATTATGGTGGATAGCAATCGTACTGATTGTACACTCGTTGGTAAAATTTGTTGACTTTACTTAAGATCTCTCTAACAATATTAAAGGACATTTACTGGACACAAAACAATAATCTCCTCCTGGGTTAATGTGTCCCACCTAGATTTGTAGGATATTTGCAAAACACTTTTTTTAAACAAAGGAGACATTCATTTGGATAGTTATTGTAATCAGTGTCTTTGAACTAAAGGTATTCTGTATTACGTAATGGCTTCCTCCATGCACTTTTGGTTAAATTAACAGCATTAATTGATTAGCATGGTTTAACGTTTGGGCAAACCATTTATCTGCGTAAAGTACAACGAAAGGTCATTTAGTTTATATTTTAAACACTCTTTTTAATTAAAATATGCTTGAACCTCTCCTTCAGGTGGAAGGCATTTAATTCCTCTGGAACCACTTGTTGACTTTGTAATGCTCTAAAACGGTCAAAAACAACAGAACGTTCCCAATTGGGATCATACAACATAAAGAAAAAATGAATTTGCACTTAGTGCCTTGGCACGTCCTCGCAAAACCCTTCACAAACAAAGTACTTTTTAGAAGTGTAGTTACTTAAGTACAACGACTTGCATTTGTAGCGCATCTTAACTTAGTAAAACATCCCAAGGTGCTTCACAGGATCGGAATCAAACAAAAATTGATACTGAGCCAAGGAAGGAGCCATTAGCACAGAGGTAGGTTTTGAGGAGCGTCTTCGGGAAGGGCGAGGCCATCGAAGCATTTCAGCACGGATGAGAATTTTAAAATCGTGGTGTTGGTGGACCGGGAGCCTATGTAGGTCAACGAGCACAGGGGTGATAAGTGAACGAGACTTTGTGTGAGTTAGGATACGGGCATCATGAGTTTTGGATTAGCTTGTTTATGGAGGGTGAAAGATGGAAGGCTGGCCGGAGAGTAAACATAACCAATTTCATGCACCAAATCCCACAAACACAAGTGAGATGAATGACTAGTTAAAATAGGTTTGGTGGTTTTACTTAAGGCAAGACTGTTGGCCAGGAGACTGGACAAACTCCCTGTTCTTCAATTAGCTCCATGGGACCTTTACATTCACCTGAATAGATTCAGTGTCTCTTCTGGCAGTGCAGCACACAAAATACTGAAATGTTGGCCTAGATTGTGCCTCCTAGAGTGAGGCTTGAACCCACAACCTTTTGACTTGGGTGAAAGTGCTACCAACTGAGCCAAGTGGCCATTTAAGTAGGAAGTGCACTCCTCCCATCCACCCATGGTTATTGCAACCGTTTATACTGGCCACCTATTGGTAATCACTTGCCTTTCCCATAGATGTCAATTACAAAGCCACCGCTTATACTGATTAAAAGATCCGGATATTTCAGGCAAACTGATTTTCCAGCAGCTGCCCAATCAGCTCTTTGAACCGCATTAAGGTGAGATTACCTTGGCTAGTTACATTTTAGTCTGTTGATCAATCTGCCAGAGCAAAAGTGCCCTTCACAACAACTAAGGTTTTACTATCCACCTTCTATAGTACGCAGACTGTGTTAGCACCAACGCACCTGCTATAAGCGGTAGGGGATGCACTGGAGATATAAATGATTCTGTAATCTTTACCCTTGCTTTTGATGATTATGCGACATACCAGTAGAATTTGAAACATATCTTGATTTCAAGAATGATAGCTACCAGTCATCACAAAGTCTGGGTGCACATGGAAAATAGCCACTTAAATGAGGTCCTGCAGAATGACTGGTCCCCGTGGAACTGTACCCTTACAGGAGCGGGTAGCTTTAGGAGAAGAGGAAGGGTAGAAATTGGTGCAAAATGAATGATGGTTATAGTACCTAAACTATCTCTTTGTTCATTCTCCCTCTGACTTGCGTTTGTGCTCTCTTTACTCCTTCCCCCTCCCCAGCTCTTTCTATAACAGATAAACATTCCAGACCAATCACTTGTGTGCTGAAGGAAAAACATGTAAAGTAATCAAAATTTCCTCTCTTGACGTGTGATTACCAGATTTGGACTTTTCTCACGTTAACCGATCTTCAGTCGCACATTATTGCCCATAGTAAAACCAGATTCATTAGATTTAAGCCAGTAGCATTGTAGAGATGGCTGAAGTTTAATCCTATACTAGTAGATGTCCAACTGTGAATCATTTACTCAGTAAATTTAGTACAACCTTCAGAACCATATTACAGCTGTACTGTAGGAACTCGAGATTACACTGACAGGAACGAGAGAGCTTTGATGTAGGTCATAAGTTGCAACAAGTCAGCACCCTGGGTTGTCTCTTATCTAAGCCAGTTTTCCATGCAATGCTGTTATCCAAAGTTTAAACAGAGCTATCTTTTAGAAATCTGTGTAGCAAACTGTTTTAGTATGTTGCATAGACCATCTGGATTTGTGTCTTGTTTGAAAGCAGTAATCTCATTGTAAATCTTTCTCCTGTTTTACATAGCCTTAATCAGCCAGGACCACATTAACATTTTATACTAAAATGCTAAGCAGACACAATTATAATGTATACATTTGTTTTGGCAGTAGCAATAGGAATAATTTATAAAATCCTACTTCATGTTCAGTGAAGGATTTTTGGGAATCATTTATACCGTTACAGCACACATCCAGAATGTAATGCTTCTGAGGACCTTTTTAGCTCAAAATATAATTAATACGTTACAGCATAATCTTTTCAGAGCACATGGCTTTTGCTAGATGTAAAAGTAACTCCTCTGTGAAAGTGAGAAATACTTGCATAGGTTGAACTCTCAGTACCTACGATGGCACCATTGAAGTTATTGTTGTGGAGCATGTTCATAATGGCTCTTGCAAAAAATTGTTTCTGAAGCTTGCAAGTGCTGCAGTAAGACCCACCATGGGACATTCGATGTTTACTGCAGAGAAGACTCTTCGGCCCATCATATCTGTGCGGCTCTTTTGGAGCAATTCAAAGCTAATTCCGCTGTCCTACATTGCTGCTTAAAATATTTATCCAATTTTCCCTTTAAAGATGTAATAGCCTCTGCCTCAACCTTTCCTTGTGTCAAAGCCACCCATGCTCCAGCAGCCCTGTGTTTTTTTTTTTTTTTTTTTTAATTTTTTTTAAATCTTCCTTACCCTTTGATATACCTATCAATTCATCCAATGAAAAGCGACGAGTTAAGAAAGTAACTATAGGTTTTTATTGGCTAAATAACAGAGCCCACCCTCGTGGGTGATCGGATCCAACAAGGAGGAATACCAGCCAGTCGACCACCTTTATACCTGGGCAGGTAGGTGGAGCCATGGGCGGAGTCAGCAGTGGTCAGCCCAGGTATAACAGCGTGACAAGAGGCGACCTCGTGTAGTGATACAACAGTGTAAACAGTGATAACCATAGTGTAACGATATAACAGTGATAACCAAAGTGTAACGATAGTGAATGATAAAAGTGGTTTACCACATTCACCCCTTGTTTAGATTTGAGTCCGGCGGGGTGAAGTGTACTACCAGTTCGGGTATGTCAGTCTGTCCGGAGGCCTCGTAAGCCTTTCTGATCGTCGCAGCAGCGGCGGCGGTGATGCAGTATCCGACGTTAATGCTGGTGTCTGCGTGGTCGGCGAAGGCTCGTGGGGTTCCGGCATGCCGTCTACCTGGGCTGGATCTGGGGGAGTGGTGGGGGGTAATGGTGGTGTCTCAGGGGTGCCCGAGGGTGCAAGGTCTCGTAAGGAGACTGTGTCCTCCCGCCCGTCTGGGTATGCCACATAGGCGTACTGGGGGTTGGCGTGCAGGAGGTCCACCCTCTCGACCAGGGGGTCCGTTTTATGGGCCCTCACGTGCTTTCGCAGCAAGACGGGCCCCGGAGAGGTCAGCCAAGTTGGTAGCGTGGTTCCCGTAGTCGACTTCCTGGGGAAAACAAACATTCGTTCATGGGGGGTGGCGTTAATGGCAGTGCAAAGCAGTGACCGGATGGAGTGCAGCGCTGCCGGGAGGACTTCCTGCCAGCGAGAGGTTGGGAGGCCCTTCGACTTTAAGGCTAAGAGAACGGCCTTCCAGACAGTCGCGTTCTCTCTTTCCACCTGGCCGTTCCCCCGGGGGTTGTAGCTGGTGGTCCTGCTTGCAGCAATACCTCTCGCTAGTAGGAACTGGCGAAGTTCCTCGCTCATGAAGGAGGAGCTCCGGTCGCTATGTATATAGTTCGGGAACCCGAACAAGGCGAAGAGGTCGTTCAGGCATCTGATGACCGTGGTACTGGTCATGTCTGGGCAGGGGAAGGCGAAGGGGAAACGGGAGTACTCATCAATAATGTTGAGGAAGTACACATTACGGTCAGAGGACGGGAGGGGCCCCTTAAAATCGATGCTCAAGCGCTCGAAGGGGCGGGTGGCCTTGATCAGGCTTGCTCTGTCCGGCCTAAAGAAATGCGGTTTGCATTCGGCACAGGTTTGGCAGTTCCTGGTCATGGTCCTGACCTCCTCGATGGAGTAGGGCAGGTTGCGGGCCTTAATGAAGTGGTAAAGTCTGGTGACCCTGGGGTGGCAGAGGTCGTTGTGGAGGGTCTGCAGTCTATCACTTTGCACGCTGGCGCATGTACTTCGTGATAGAGCATCTGGGGGTTCGTTCAGTTTACCAGGCCAGTACAAGATATCATAATCATAGGTGGAGAGCTCGATTCTCCACCTCAAGATCTTGTCGTTCTTGATTTTGCCCCTCAGCTTGTTATTAAACATAAAGGCGACCGAACGTTGGTCGGTGAGGAGGGTAAATCGTTTGCCTGCCAGGTAATGCCTCCAGCGTCGTACAGCCTCCACGATCGCCTGGGCCTCCTTCTCGACCGAAGAGTGTCGGATCTCGGGGCCCTGGAGGGTCCTTGAGAAGAAGGCCACTGGTCTCCCCTCCTGGTTAAGGGTTGCGGCCAGGGCGAAGTCGGATGCATCGCTCTCCACTTGGAAAGGGATAGACTCATCCACCGCGTGCATTGTGGCCTTAGCAATGTCTCCCTTAATGAGGGAGAAGGCTGCGCACGCTTCTGCCGTCAGGGGGAAGGAGGTGGACTTCATGAGGGGTCTGGCTTTGTCCGCATAATTGGGCACCCATTGGGCATAGTAGGCGAAGAGCCCCAGGGTTCTCCTCAGCGCCTTTGGACAGTGGGGGAGGGGAAGCTCCATGAGGGGGCGCATTCTTTCGGGGTCGGGGCCGATGACTCCGTTCTCTACTACGCAGCCGAGGATGGCAAGGCGCGAGGTGTTAAACACACATTTCTCCTTATTGTAGGTGAGGTTCAGCCGCTGGGCCGTACGGAGGAATCTCTCCAGATTAGCATCGTGGTCCTGCCGGTCGCGGCCGCAGATGGTGACGTTATCTAGATAGGGGAACGTGGCTTGCAGCCCGTTCTGGTCAACCATCCGGTCCATCTCCCTTTGGAAGACCGAAACCCCGTTGGTGACGCCGAAGGGAACGCTCAGGAAGTGGTAGAGGCGGCCATTCGCCTCGAAGGCGGTATACTGGCGGTCCTCAGGGCGGATAGGGAGTTGGTGATAGGCCGACTTAAGGTCGATGGTAGAGAATACGCGGTACTGTGCAATCTGATTGACCATATCAGATATGCGGGGAAGGGGGTATGCGTCCAGCTGGGTGTACTGGTTTATGGTTTGGCTGTAGTCGATGACTAGGCGGTTTTTATCGCCGGTCTTGACGACTACGACCTGAGCGCGCCAGGGGCTGTTGCTCCTCTCGATGATGCCCTCCTTCAGGAGGCGCTGCACTTCAGAGCTAATAAAAGCTCTGTCCCCGGCGCTGTACCGCCTGCTCTTGGTGGCGACGGGTTTACAGTCGCGGGTGAGGTTGGCGAACAGGGAGGGAGGCGGGACCCTGAGGGTGGATAGGTCGCAGGTGGTACGCGGTGGGCGGTTTAAAGGCTGCTGGTTGTCGACTGTGAGTGGGGGGAGGGGTCCACCGTACGCTAGAGTGACACTTTGAAGGTGGGATTGGAAATCCAGCCCTAGTAGGACGGCAGCGCAGAGTTGGGGCAGGACGAGAAGTTTAAAATTTTTATACTCCGTGCCCCTAACCGACAGGGTCACAACACAGTAGCCGCTGATGTCTGTAGAGTGGGACCTAGACGCCATCGAGACCCGGTTGCGCGTTGGCCGGACAGTGAGGGAGTAGTGGCTCACCGTGTCTGGATGGATGAAGCTCTCCGTGCTTCCGCTGTCGAACAGGCAGGTCGTGGCGTGGCCGTTTACTTCGATGTCCATCATGGACTTGGACAGGTAATGCGGGCGAGCTTGGTCCAGTGTGACGGAGGCTAGTGTATGGCTGAGCGAGCTGCTGTAGTCTGCGGGTGAGGCGGTGGTCGGGTCTGGAGGCGAGGTGGCGGTCGAGTGTGGTGGGTAAAATGGCGGCGCCCACGAGGTGGGGTAAGATGGCGGAGAAGATGGCTGCCCCCACAACTCACATGTGGCACTGCTGGTGTCGGTGGCCTTGATCAAAGATGGCCGCCCCCACGACTCACGAGGGGATACTGGCATCTGTGGCCTTGATGAAAGATGGCCGCCCCCACAGCTCGCATGAGGCACTGCTGGTGTCTGTGGCTCTCCCTCTGCAGGCCTTAGCGAAGTGGCCTTTCTTCTGGCAACTGGAGCAAGTCGCGTTTCTCGCAGGGCAGCGCGACCTCGGGTGTTTCGCCTGGCCGCAGAAGAAGCAGCCGGCGGCCCGATCGCGGGGGTCCGATGTCGCTGCCGGTACCGGGGGTGACGGTCCCGATCGGGTCCGGGACGCCGACGCTGAGGTAGGTCCCAGGGGCGGCGCTGCGAGGGGTATTGCGGTCGGGGTCGGTCTCGAGTCCCAGGGTCGCGAATTACAGTACCTGGAGTACGCCTCGAGGTCCCGATGGGCCACTTCTAGGGAGCGAACGAGGGCTGCAGCTGTGTTCAGGTCGAGGTCCTTTGCTTCAAGCAGTCTTTGCCGTGAGTAGTCGGACCGCAGGCCTTTCACGAAGGCATCGCGGATATTATCTTCAGTATTTTCTGCCGCCGTTACCGCTTTAAAGTCACAGTCCCTGCCGAGTGTTTGTAGCGCCCGTAAAAATTCATCTACAGACTCTCCTGGCTGTTGCAGGCGGGATCTTAGGAGATGTCTGGCATACATGGAATTTACCGGGCTCCGGTACTGTTGTTTCAGTAGGTTGATGGCGGCCTCGTATGTAGTAAGGTCCCGGATGAGTGCGAATACTTTAGGGCTCACTTGGGCGGTCAGAACTCTTAGCTTGGATCTCTGAGGCACGCCGGATTCTCCCAGGTAGGATTCGAAACAGCTCAGCCAGTGTTCGAAGTCGAGGGCTGAGTTTGCTGCCTGTGGGTTTAGATCCAGGTACAGTGGTCGGAGGGCTCGCAGCCAGGCCGGCTGCTGTGGCTGTTGTAGCTGGGCACCTGACTGGTCGTTTGGCTGCTCTGTTGACTGGTCGTTTGGCTGCTCAGGTAACGACATTTTAAAATTTAGCCAATAAAATTGATATACCTATCAATTCATCCAATGAAAAGCGACGAGTTAAGAAAGTAACTATAGGTTTTTATTGGCTAAATAACAGAGCCCACCCTCGTGGGTGATCGGATCCAACAAGGAGGAATACCAGCCAGTCGACCACCTTTATACCTGGGCAGGTAGGTGGAGCCATGGGCGGAGTCAGCAGTGGTCAGCCCAGGTATAACAGCGTGACAAGAGGCGACCTCGTGTAGTGATACAACAGTGTAAACAGTGATAACCATAGTGTAACGATATAACAGTGATAACCATAGTGTAACGATAGTGAATGATAAAAGTGGTTTACCACACCCTTCTACTTATAATTTCAAATTGACCAAACGCCACTGATTTCCCACCCAGAGGAAACCGGACGAATATGGAAAAAGACCATCGAAAGTCTTCAGTAAGAAAATTGCATTCCTTTACTTACCTGTCTTCACCCCCGCATCCACTACCCAAGTGAAAAAGCCACTGGGGAGTAATGAGCGTTGATCTTTAATTAGTTCAAGGTCTCCTATTCTGAGCTAGAGCAAATCAAAGAATATTTAATGAAATAATGAAAATATCTTTATGAACCACTGAGTAAGATGCAGTTTACGTTTTGCTTTCTGTGCAGCAGCGAGCTGTAGGAGTAGAAGGGCACAGCATTAGTAAGGCTGTAAATTTTATATATTTTTACAAAAAACTTAACGATGGAATTACATTTTGTAATTCTGATTGTAACCGTGACCAAAGGGATGCTAATTAAACCTCATTTGCATGGGCACTTGGGTTAATTGGAAAAATAATTTAAAACTTCATGAAAAATTAGGGAATATAATTGTGATGTTTTTAGGAAAAGTTTATTAAAGAAATCTATGCTCATTATCCTATCTCTGACTAGAAAATAGACTCTTACCCAGCACATCAAATACTGCGAGTGCCTGTTATAATGAGACATCATTTAGCTGAAAAGCTTCAGATGACTTGGTGTGAGGGTTCGGGTTAATGAAATTTACTTTAGAACTGATTTGTAATATATTGCCAAATTACTCCAAATACCTGTGTACCAGTACAGCTACATGAAAATGATTATCTCTGACTTTGTCAATAGTTTTGGGGACTATTCGATTAGCTTTCATATTCCATTGGTTACCTGCCTAATATCCCCTCTCTGGCAACAGACAAATAGAATTTACAAAGGGAGGCTGGTGACCCATTAGCCATGCACCTATGATTGCAGACTGATGGGTTAAAACCATCCTCTGTCCGTTGGTTTTAAGGGTTGTATGTGAAATGAATTTTGAAATCTCAAACCATTTTTTAGTGTAAAAAATTGCTCTTAATTCAGCACTGAGAAATAGTGTCACATGGGTCCAATAGTGGGCATTCCTAAGTTGAGCAGACTGAGGCACATTGTTAGGTTGGGTTGGGCAGAAGAGGGCTTTATTCTGCTATAATTGTGCCGTATCTGCCCTGAAAGAGTGTTTGTTTTCAAGCTTTGAAATTTCCCCCTCACCTCCAGAGCACAGAACTCACCAAGAAAATAAGTTACAGAAACCAAGGGCTCCACTAATGGCATGGTGTAAAAACATGCTTCCTGATCTAGCACTAGATCATCTGTCATGAGTTTGGGCTATGTTAAAATCTGTGTAGTTACTTGATCTTAACCCTAGTGATGTTGGAGATGTGGCTGTCAGTCTCTGCATTCTTGAGATCGGGATAAAATCTGCTAGGTTTCCTGAAAGCTATCCGGTGGCCCCTAGTAGAAAGGGCATGTACGTAGACGTTGTGTGAAGACACAATTGAGCATGCCTGTGATCAGACACACACACACCTCTCCCTTTGGTTGAATCACCTGCCAGCACTCATGGTCTTGGTTGTCATAAAGAATATCACCCTACAGGAAAGATGCCTGCTCTGGTGAATTAAGTCTTTCAGGACAGAAAGAAAATGGGCAAAGGAAAAAGGGAAAAAAATGTACATAAACCAAAAAAGTTTTGTTATAGTTGACCAACAGTCTTTGTAATGCATTCCTGTTTTTGCAGTATCGTGTGGAGTCAATGATGTTGCGTGTTGCCAAACCAATGAACTATATCGCTCTAACTCCCAGTGTCCAGCAGCGATCCCACATGAGAGCTCCTCAGTGCATTCCTCTTGTGATGGAGCCTGAATCTCGCTTCTACAGCAACTCCGTCCTGGTTCTGGATTTCCAGTCCCTGTACCCTTCTATCATCATAGCTTACAACTATTGCTACTCCACATGCCTGGGCAACATCGACTACCTTGGAAAGTAAGACATTTTTCTTTTCTAATTGTATTGCAAGTTATGGTGTCCAGTGTGACCAATCTTGATGGAGATTGGATTGAACTGGTTCAAAAAATAAAATGACATTTAAACCAGGGTTACCTCAGATGGCCTTTTGAGCAGCTTGAATTTTATTCCACCTTGGACAGTAACTAATTCTTCTACTACTACAGCTAACTGCTCACTAGCATTCTATAATTTAACAAAATAATACAGACTACAATATGGTAGCACAGTTTATTATATCTGTTGAGGACTATATTAAAATAACGTGATAACAACCAGTATAATATGCAGCAAAGGTAAATTCACCTTGTACAAGCAATGAAGTGAAGATTTACTATGTAACTCTGAATGTACACCGTAATTAGTCATCGTGTGTCCAGTATGGTACCAATTGAGGGTTTTTAACATATGTGACCTTGAGCAATCATCATGCAGCTATGATCAGCCAAAAGAGAGAGGCAGTACTGCCCTTTAAAAATTAAACTTTAAGTATTGGAACATTACAGCTTTTCAGACTATTTGTATAGTTTTTAAATATTACTGTGATGCAATAATTACTCTAGTACTTTCAAAGAACTAGCACCAAACTATTGCAAAATACTGGGTCAAAATTTGCGGTCGGCAGCGTACCTCCGGCATACGCCGCTGACCTGCGAAAAGAATACGCACCTACCTGATGACCTCCTGCGTAAACTTGCGCTCTGACCCTGCGAGTAGGAAGGCAACGTAATGGCCCATGGATCCCAGGGACGCAGCCTGTCCGGAAGCGTACCTGGAATCGTGTGGGCCTGGTCCTCCAATCAGAAAACAGATTGTCTTTTATTCATTGAAATTACTATATTACTTCATTACTGCAGCCTTTAAAATACAGATAGATTTAGCTTTTATCGAAGTAATCCAATGCATTACTCATAATTCCCACTTCTAAACAAATACTGTGCACTAAGTTACGAAATGTGAATGTTTTTTTAAAAACTGCAGCTTTAACGTACACTAGGATTGCTTCTCATTAAAGCTTTTAAAGTTCCTGGATGTCATTTAATTTTTTAAAGCATTTTTTTCATATCTGGTGTCCCCTTACGCTGTGGAAACAGGCCCTGCACCTGCTTCCACCAGCCGTTACATTTCCGTACGTAATTGCTGGGCAGCTGGTGGGCAAATAGCCCAACTCTGCGCCAGTGATTAGGTTTGAGGTGGCAGTTCGGATGGCCTGTCGATCCGAACTTGTGGTGGATTTCAAAGGCAGTATGACAGCGTACTCCGAGTACGCCATCATACCTACCGCAAAATCCGGGCCATTGTCTTTAAACAGTTTTCTTTTGGCGAGGGAGGGTCGAGTTTCCTACCTGAAATATGTTTACACTTTGTGAATCTGGAAGTAGTCTTAAGTGGCCTCTGCCCACCCCACCCAATGCCAGTGCTCACACCCAGAAGGAAAACAACTTGGGTGAAGTCCAGCCTGGTGCCATTCACGGGCATCCTGCGGCGTTTCGATGCTGATCTCTGCTTGAGCGCACAAGTCAGATTTGACTTTCTTGTCTCCGATTGAGGAAGCGGGAGAAAGACTGTTGTGAGGATTCGATTACCTCGTCCCCTTCACCTTGCTCTTCCCTTCATTGCCCCCGACCACCAGACCCGTCTGTTGGAGTAAGTGTCGCAGTATACTGGCAACATGAAGGAATTGAGGGAGAAGTTCTAATGTGAAATTTACCAGGATAAAAAACAAAACCTTGTCCTTTTTATCTTTTATCAGAGAAGAAGAGTTTAAGTTTGGCTGTACTTCCCAGAGAGTGCCTCCAGAATTACTTCACCGGCTCTGGAATGATATCACTATATCACCAAATGGGGTGGCCTTTGTTAAGGTATGAATTAGTCAACTCTATTATGTATGGTATTGAAGGTAAAATTAGTAGAGGGGTATTTTAAAATTATTCAAAGAATATTTGAATGCTTCTCTATTATTGAAGAACAGTGATTGGAAAACAAGGTGCTATTGATGATGTAGTGTAGTTGATGCTTGCAGTGAACTGAACCCAAATTGCCTGCCTGGTTCACATTAAGCAGGAGGACCAGCTTTGAGCAGAAAAGCTCACTTGCTGCCCAACTTGAGCAAAAATGCAAATCTCACATGCTCAGATATTGCTAATCCTAAATTTCATTTTAAAAAGAGCAACTTAATTTGATGATTTTTCTGCTCCTGAACCTCTGCAGTGCTGTCCGAGGCTGAACATCAGGAGGTGCACATGAAGAGTATATTTTTCCTCTTCCCCAAATAGCTATGAAAAAATAGGTTGACCTTTATTGCATATTTTCCCAAGGATCACTGGCATAAATAACGGTGTGAGGCACCTCGGGCATGAGCCTGCATTGTACCACTTGAACAATATATCAGGGATGGGCTGTCTGTGGCCAATGGGAATTGCTTTCATTAGCCTGATAAAGACTGAATAGGCTGGGCTCTTTTCCCTGAGTAGGCTGAGGGGTGACCTGATCGAGGTCTTTAAAATTATGAAAGGGTTTGATGAGGTAGATTTAGAACAGATGTTTCCGCTTGTGGGGGTGACTAAAGCTAGGGGTCATTAATAAATCCAATAAGGAATTCAGGAGAAACTTATTTAGAGTGGTTAGAATGTGGAACTCGCTACCACATGAGTAGTTGAGGCAAATAGCATAGATGTATTTAAGGGGAAGCTAGATAGTACATGAGAGAGAAAGGAATAGAAGGATATACTGATGGGGTGAGATGAAGAGGGGTGGGAGGAGGCTCGTGTGGAGGATAAACACTGGCCGACTGGCCTGTTTCTGTGCTGTGTGTTCTATGTAACGTTCGCTTGTCTCGGGGCTAATTCAAATGACAGTAAATTGCAAAATAGGCTGACCTATACACCTGGTACAGTGGTGTGAAGCAAGCAGTTTAAATTATTTTCTGGATCCATATGTTTGGATTCAACCTTTTTTTTTTAGCAACTTGTTCTAATATGTGGTGGTGTTATTGCTGTTGTAGCCATCTGTACGAAAAGGTACGTTACCAAGCATGCTAGAGGAGATACTGAAGACCAGGATAATGGTGAAACAGACCATGAAAGCCCACAAGAAGGACAAAGCCCTCACAAAACTGCTTCATGCTCGACAGATGGGTCTAAAGCTCATTGCCAACTTCACTTATGGTTACACTGCTGCTAACTTTTCTGGAAGAATGCCATGTGTTGAGGTACATTAATGATGCATAAAATACAAATTTTCAGAAGATGATGCTTTTTCAGTTACAAATAAAGAAAAAGCCTCCAACTTAGCCAAGTGTTAAGGGCTGCCTTTTAAAAATCAAATCCATTTCACATGTATAATTGCATGTACATGTATAATTGCATGTGCATGCAGACTGTCGTTACGAGCTTTATTTGGGCTGAATGACCTGTTTCTGTGCTGTAACATTGCCATTATATAGAAATAATATATAATTGTTTATTGTATATAATTATTGCTGAAATAATGCAGCAATAACTAAGATTACAGACACAGTAAGAGAACAGACATTGGTGGAGTGGGCAGATAGGTGGCAATTTAATGTGTAGAAGTGTGAGGTAATAAATTTTGGGAGGAAAACCAGGAATGGGTGTATACACTGCATGAAAAGATGCTGAAGGGTGTGGCTGAACAGAGGCCTAGCGTTGCAATTACTTAATTCCAGGAACGTACAAGTAGTTAGCCATAAAAAGATCAGACAACCTTTTGGGTTTTATAAACCAGAACACAGTACTGTACTAGAGCAAAGAGGTAATGATGAATCTGTACTGTGGAATAGTTAGGCCATGTTCGAGTACTGTGCAATTTTCAGCATCCCATTATAGAAAGGACAGTAAAACCATAGTGAGTGTAGTGTAGATTCTCTAGGCTAATGCCAGGGATGGGAATCTTGAGATGTAGGAACTATTTCTACTGGAGCAGAGAAGGCCAAGAGGAAATTTAATGGGAATAGCAGGAGAATAATGAGGTTTTTTTAAATTTTCATGAGTTGAATCAGAAAAGACTGTTTCCTCTGATTGGGACATCAGTGACAAATGCCATCAATTTAAAATTGGTGCCTCCTTTCTCCCACCACTTTCAAAAGGTCAAGGATAGGAATCTCCATTCACTTTCAGATAAATATATTAATCCATATATGTAGAATAGTCTAAACTTAATTTCCTATGTACTGTAGTATGAAACGTTTAAGTCACCTCTGAACAAATCTAATGGTTTCCACCTTTTATTGTAATATACATGAAAGAATGATGTCATGAAGAATCTCTCTCTACATCTTGTAAAGGTTCATAGTGTGTCAAATTGGAATGAGAAATTGTATCGTTTGTACAGAAAGTAATTTTGGAATTTTTTTTTTTAGATTGGTGACAGCATTGTTCTCAAAGCCAGAGAGACACTTGAGCGTGCAATAAAGTTGGTCAATGAGACAAAGAAGTGGGGAGCGCGTGTTGTGTATGGAGACACTGATAGGTATCAACTGTTGATCAAACTATAATTGACTACAATGTTAAATTTAACAGCTAATGTAACAAATACAAGATTTCTCTAGTTGGCAAAGGTCAAAAGCAAACCACAAATGCTGGCAATCTGACCTGGAAATATTGGAAATGATTGCTGATCAGCATCTGAAAGAAAGGTTATACCTAAAATGTTAACCTTTCATCAGAACTGATTTGCACTTGGGAGTCTGAGTACTAGCTTGCAATAGGGAACCTGGGTTTTGACAGGCCTCATTCAGATTTGAGCTTCCCATAAGCTTAGAAGGAATATTTGGAAAGAAAAGAAAACTGGAAAGCATAATCAGTGTCATAGCTACGAAAATGTTGATCCTGGACCATCTTGGCATGGAAATATATCACCCACCGTTCCTTCATCGTCGCTGGGTCAAAATTCTGGAACTCCCTCCCTAACAACACTGTGGGAGTATCTTCACCACACGGGCTGCAGCAGTTCAAGAAAGCAGCTCACCACCACCTTCTCGAGGGCAATTAGGGACGGGCAATAAATGCTGGCCTTGCCAGCGACGCCCACATCCCAGGAAGGGAACAAAACAAAAGCGGCAAATGCGGCAGATTGAAATTAAAACAAAAAACACAGTTACTGTTTGTTGTGATTTTCTGAGTTGATTTTGTTCTTTTACAGCATGTTTGTGCTCTTGAAAGGAGCTACCAAGGAACAGGCCTTTAAGATTGGACAAGAGATTGCTGATGCTGTGACTGCAACAAATCCAAAGCCTGTGAAACTGAAATTTGAGAAGGTAAGGTGCCTCCTTTCAATACTGGAGGGAAAGTCAAGTATAAATGTAGCTGCATTACTCCGCGTTTCCTACTGGGCAAGTCGTTCTGCAAAGATCTTGCTGAGCAAGTTGCCTGATTGCTGTGTTGATTGATCATTTAAAAAAAGCACACTAAAATATTGCAGTCTAGGTAATACCAATAAATTTCAAGTCACTGTTGCACTTTTCAAGCTCCTAATTCTTGTTCTGTAGGGTCTATTATGGTTGTTTAGAGAGGCTGCCTGGGAAGCAGAACTAAAATTAGAAATGGTGAAAGGTTCTAAGATTTTGTATTAAGATTATACTTTCAAAGTTCTCAAACCATGTATCACAACAAACTGCTTTTTTATGACTGTTAATAATTTAGCCATTTATCCTGGATTAAAAGGGATGCGCTATTCTTGCAAAGATGTTTGGCAAAGCATTATTTTGTTTAATGTACAACATAATGGTGTAGCTCATATATTATTTGCACGTGATCCCAATGATGCAGGGTTCTTCACATCCTCAACATTTTTCATGAAAACAATGCTTAAGAAGATTAGAGAAAATGTAGATATGCATTTTGAAGTCACATTTCAATTTGTTTGTGATATGTTTTTGCAGGACCAGAAGACTCAAACTCTAAACGTTGTGCAAATTTTTTTTTCTTTTGCTCTACTAGGTTTATTTGCCATGTGTCTTGCAATCAAAGAAGAGGTACGTTGGTTACATGTATGAGAGTTTAGACCAGAAGGATCCTGTTTTTGATGCCAAGGGAATTGAAACTGTGCGGCGAGACTCCTGTCCTGCTGTCTCCAAGGTATGAAGTATTTTATTTATCTTTTTATTATATTGCTCCCTTCAGTCACCATACGGTTCCCCCCCATTGATTGCACCAATGAAAGAAAATAATTTCAAAGTTCAAGCACTTTATTTTGGTCTCAAATGCTAAAGCTATGTGTTTTTAAGACTAAAATAATGATTTTGGATCTTTCTTCAACTGGTTTAACTTGAGTATGATGCTATGGTTTCTGCTTCGCATCAACACTAAAGTGGAAGCATAACTTGCGAATCTGATTGGATGACTCCCACACATCATAGCAGGAATGAAACTTTCATGTAGTGCATATTTTTCAGATTGGGTTATTGTCCCGAGCATCTGAACCCAGGCAGATCAGAGCAAGGGCACTCCCTGCATGTAACGGGAGTGTTTTATAGTCAAGCATGTCGGCCAATTTGCAAACAGCCAGTTCCCGCAAACAGCCAGTTCCCACAAACAGCAAAAGATAAATGACCAGTTACTCTGTTTCTGGTGTTCGTTGAGGGATGACTGTTTGAATGGTCCTTTGGCATCTTTTATGACCACCTGACCGGTCAAATGGGGCCTCAGTTTAATGTCTTATCTGAAAGCAGCACCTCCGACATTGCAGGACTGACACTCCAGTGTCAACCTAGATTATGTACTTAAGTCTTGGAATGGGGCTTGAACCTGCAAGCTTTTGACTGAGGTGGGAGTTCTACCCCGCTCAGCTTGGCTGTATTGACACGTAGGGTTAATACTACTTGACGTATGGGCAAGTCCAAAATGCCTACTGCCACACAACCTCTTAAACATGCAACAGATATCAATGGATTTTAATGGTGAAGGTGCACCGATGTGTAGTTCTCAGCTGACCTGGATCTCTGCAGTTGTAATAGCTATGGCTGAACGAAGCATCTTCTATTCTTTGTCTGAAGTCTCTAGCAAGACTTGGATTCAGAGAAATGAGAACTCTGTACATGAAGGATGTTCATTTGCTTTTTGAAGGGTAGTAAGTTGTAAATTGATCCAAAGTTCTCATCCATCAGTTGGCTTAGGTATTATTTGTGTTTCCCTAGCCTCATTAAAAATATGTTTGTGCAGTTAGTTTTAAACTAAATGCAGTACTTCACCAGCTTTGTGTATCACAGTAGTGTCTGCTGCTGTTTCACTTTTGAACCTTTCCTCAGATTCTAGAGCGCTCAATAAAACTGTTGTTTGAAACAAGAGATATCAGCCAGATCAAGCAGTACGTTCAGAGGCAGTGCACAAAAGTACTGGAAGGGAAGGCCAGCATGCAGGATCTGACTTTCGCCAAAGAGTACCGGGGGAGTGATTCATACCGCCCAGGGGCATGTGTCCCTTCTCTAGAACTGACCAGGTGGGTCGTGCTGATGGAGCCAAATCCTAGAATGGCCATTGATTTTTAGAAGGGACCGATTGCTGTTGGTTCAGTTGAGTGGTTTGAATCACAACTGTGTGAATGCGGCATTTTGGCCAACGTAAGCCTATGGAAGTCTGAAGAAACTGCCTTCCAGTTAGTACAAAGCTACTACAGTGTGAACCGATGTACTGTGGTAAATTACATTTCACAGCTGTGTCTCATTCTCTAGAGGATTACTAAATCTTATTTGAATAAAAATTTTAATTAAAAGTTTGATTAGACCAGTAATAAAATCAGAAGGATATTTAAGTACAAGCACAGGAGCAAATGAAAACTTTATCAGCACAATTATGACACCATTGAATGCAGATTAGAATAATTTAAATGTTAAATTAACATTTCTAGAGGTATTCACAAGAGGATAATGCTAACTTAACAATCGAGTTTCTGAGACCAGGTTCATAGCCTCACCCACTGACAACCTTTTAATTGATCACCCTCAACCTTAAAACGATCTGACTGGCACCTGTCCTAAATATGCCCCTCACGATGCGGAACTTGTGTCCTCTTGTCCAGCTCGTATCTAAAAGTATTTCCTCGGGTTTACCTTCCCGTCCTGTATCTTGTATATCTGAGGTCCCCTGAGCCAGATTTTGAGCCTGAAGAGCCCTGCCATATGAAAGTTGTTCCTCATAACCTATCCCTCTGACACCAGGGATTTGCCTTGTTGCTTTTCCCTGCAGTGCCTCTATGGATGGTCCCTTTATATTGTGCCAACCACAACTATATGCAACACCTTATTCAGCAAGGCCTGCCCCGCTGTGACCTCGATTATCGTACGATTATCCTCTACTTCCTTTTAGCCAGTTACTGATCCAACATCCATGTCTTGCCCTTGATACCTACTGACCTTGGTTGCTTATGCAGGACTTCAGTAAATGACTTTTGAAAGTTGAGGTGCACTATGTTGTGTGGCTTGCCCCACCCATCAACTTGGAACATTACCTCTTATTCAATTTAATGCCTCTCAAATAAGCGACAATGTAAATGCAGGTTCTAAATTGGCTCTTTTTAAAACAAAAGTACCTGCCACTAGTAATGAGTGATAAACACAACTAGATCTAGCAAAAAAAGGCTGAGATTGATGTGGCAAAACTTAGCCCTTCTAACATTGTTGCCTGATGTTTATTGGGTTATTTTCATACATGTACCTTTCCATTTTGCTTCTGACAGTTGATTGTATGTATTAGTTTTCCAATTACGTAGGTCAGTCTAATGGGTTTGCAGTTGTTGGGCTTGCCTCTGCCACCTTTTTTGAACACGGGAACAATTGTCTATTTCTAGTCTGTCAACCTTTGACCCCCTCTAAATGACCATCAGTGCTGACTATCTGTGTTTAGTTTTGATCATCAATTAGCAGTTTGTTACAGGAAAAAAACCAATAAGACTAACCCCAAATGTGAGGGTGATTAGCTGCGAGGAAAGATTCGAAGCTTGAGGTCTACTGTCTATAGAGAAGGTGGCTAAGGGAAGACTGCAAAGTATAGAAAATATTAAATGGTATAGATGTGGTAAACCTAGAATATTACTGCAAAATACACCCAGCAATTGGGACCAGAGAACGTGAATGTACATTTAGTACAGCTACCAGAATAAAATTGTTTGCTCATAGTGCTACGAATTTGAAACACTTTACCAGGTAAGGTAATGAAGGCAAAAATATTGGGATTTGTCAAATACAATTACAGTGGATACCATGATGGGGAAGTTAATGTACCACAGGGATGAGTTTTGGGCTTTTATCATCCCCTGACTCTTGTTTTATATTTTGAGAGTCTAGTTCATAGAAGACAGTTGCTGATAAAACATGTGCAATGGATCTGTCTTAGCACATTTACTGAAGAATAGGCAGCATGCTTAATGAGGCTTGTGGGGAATCACATTACCCTGACAGTAGCCCTACATTTGTCAGCAGCATCCCAAATTAAAGGTGGTGCTGCTGCTTCCGGGAGAGCTGAGACACAAGACAGGCTTCCAGAGACTGTGCTCCAATGATGGTATCAACAGTGACACAGAGGCAGCAGCATTTACTGGCACCTGAGGTTGATGCTGTTCCACCTGCAGTTCTGCACATGCTCCCTTTGGCCTCGAAGTGTGCAGTAGCCAGAAAGAAAATCAGTAACTGTAACTTCAGCACAGTCTTGATAGTATAAATGAGTCAGGTTCCATAGCAATGAGCTGTAAAATGTCCCTTTTTGACTCTGCTCTTGAAGAATAACTGCTGTAATATCTTGGCTTACATGTCATAAAATGGTGTAGGTGTTTGAACATCACCAGATATCAACTCAAGTCATAAACATTAAATACAAAATTGATAAGACCAACTCCAAGGCTGTTGTAAATCCAGGCTGTAGCTCTACCTGTGATGCGAAGCCTCATTCTAATGTGCAACTATGCATTGTGCCTTTATAGAAACAATACTGAAACTTTGAAGGGGTAGGAAGTCATGGGGGGGGGGGGGGTGGGGGGGAATTTGATCCTTTTATATTCTACACAACTGTACTGTTTCTGCGTGTTTCAAATCGCGCTCTCTAGCTTGCATCCCTTTTACCTTTTAAGTTACAGAAGAGCGATCCCAAAATGACTACCAGATACCGTGTTTAGGTTGTCATTTGTATCACTCTCCTGTTTTTTCCATTTGGAAAATGGAGACCTAGGTCACTATTCCACTGAGCCTTCAAGAGAGTGGGCAATATAAATGATTGGTCTTAATGGCTCACGCCATGTTTTCAATCTGATTTGGTGGGCCTGGCAATTGACTCTGGCCATTCGCATGAGTTAATGTGATTGTATCATTAAGCTATTTTGTGTTACAACCTAAGTAGACTGACTGTAAAATGGCTCAACGTATTTAGTGTGCCAGAAAAGGAGGCAGTTCAACTCACAGCAGACTAGCAAGATCCACAAAAATCGAGGTTTCACCGCTCCTGATCTGAATGATCATTGCCACCCTATGATCAGCCATGATCGCATTGAATGGTGGAGCAGGCTCGAGGGGCCGAATGGCCTACTCCTGCTCCTATCTTCTATGTATGTTTCTATATCCCTGCATGCAACCTCAGGGCCTATCCTATTTCTCAGGCCCCAGCGACTGCTCCTTTTGACCTTTCTTCCCACCTCTGCAACTCCCCTCAACATCTGTACCTTGCCCCCTCCCGTCCTGCTTTCAAAAACTGTCAAGCTTCAGGTCCACTGCCTGTAAAGTTCAGAGATGTCTTTATATGTTGTGAATGCTACAGAAATGTTAGTTTTGCTTAGTAACACTCCAGTAAGGTATGCGCCTATGAACTTTTTTTTTAAGCTTATGGCTGAACGATGCTTTCGCATGAAGCCATCTGCTGGTTGATGCAGAATCTGCAGTGTCCAGTGAAGCAGCATTGAAGCCATTTGAACTGGAACATTTTAAATTCGATCTCTATTGACGCCACTTAACTTTTGTGCATTAATATAAAAGAGCCTTTAGATCCCAACAATGTAGTCTCAAGTAAATTCCGATAAGTGTCTTTAAGTCGAGGAAATATGAGTGAGCTATTGAAATAATAGTTTTACCAGATGCTCATGTTGCTGCAAGTTTGCTAATGGATACCTTGTTCCTAACAGGAGGATGCTGTCGTACGATCGGCGATCTGAGCCTAGGGTAGGCGAGAGGGTCCCTTATGTCATTGTGTATGGAGTGCCAGGGGTGCCTCTCATTCAGCTTGTCAGACGACCGATTGAGGTGCTGCAGGATCCCAGCTTGAGACTGAATGCTACCTACTACATCAGCAAACAGATCCTGCCACCCCTCAACAGGGTCTTCTCTCTGATTGGTGTGGATGTTTTCAGCTGGTACCATGAGCTACCCAGGGTAAGAAGCAATAAGATTTCCCTATATACGCATTAGATTTGTAACGCTGTCTTGTTTAGTTTTTATTGATCTGGCCACTAACATGCACTTCAGTTCTTAACTATCAGGAAGATCGACAGAAATGAAGCTCAGGACAATAATGCAAAGCAGCTCAGAAAAGGCTGTCGTTTTGAAGTGTGCCACTTTGCATTGTTGGAGCTGTTCTGCACATTGGGAGCTAGTTAGCCCCATTCTCTCTCTTCCCCTACTGCTGTAATGGCAGTGTCTGCCTCTTCACCTTCTCCTTCAGCACCCACTTACACCAGCTTTTGGTTCTCCTCGATGGCCATTGCCCCCTCTTGGTCAGAGACCCTTGGTTATGTAATCAAACACAGTAGCCAATTTGAGCACAGCAAAGTCCGACACGTGACAATGAGATAAATAATTGGTTAATCTATTTCTGTTAGTGATCGAGGATGGAATGTTGGCTAGGACTTGGGAGAACTCCCTACTATTCTTAAAACAAGTTTTATTTTTAAAGAACTGACCTATTGCATAATCTCACTGCTACTTCCTCTGTTAAAAGAATGAAGGTCAGTGCGCCCTCAATGGTCCAGTAGGTACACCACTTAATATGGTACTGAGACATGCCAATAGAAAGGCTTCACGTTTTCAGTCCCTGCACTGCCTGATTTCAGCTATGGGAGCAAGCAGTTTGGTGTTGAATTGGCCTCTGCATCCCTGGGCTAGGGAGTTGAGGGAATTGGTCAGTATGCAAGCTCTAGAAGTAAAGGGAATTAAGGGTTACGGGGAGCGGGCAGGAATTTGGACATGAGTCTAGGTTCAGATCGGTCATGGCCCTGTGGGTAGCGGAGCGGGCCCAGGGGCCGTGTAGCCTGATCCTGCTCCTATTTCGTGTGTCTAATTCTGTTAGATTCAGGAGACGGTTCTGTGATAGTGGATTGGCGGTTAGGATCAGATCAGCCATGATCTTATTGAATGGTGGAGCAGGCTCGAGGGGCCGATTGGCCTACTCCTGCTCCTATTTCTTATGTTCTTATGTTCCTGATTGTTATCCAGTGAGCCCTGCTATAAAGTGTACACCTTGTGATAGTCACCCACTATCAAATAGCTCCCCAACACTCCAGGCTCACTTGTGAGGAATGGGTGCTTGGGCTAGCTGCTAGAGGACTGCCAGGGACTATGAAAACCATCAACTATCAAAAGGGAACTGGATAAATACTTGAAGGGGAAAAATTTGCAGGGCTCTGGGGAAAGAGCGGGGGGAGTAGGACTAATTGCGTAGTTCTTTCAAAGAACTGGCACAGGCATGATGGGCTGAATGGCCTTCTGTGCTGTACGAACAATGACAGACAGGTAAAGACCCTCTAGCCCATCCAGCCTGTCCTGTCCCCCACAATTGTGATACCCTGTGTATCACAATATATAAACACTTCACACACCCCCCCCCCCCCCCCCCACCCTGCCCAAAACCATGTGATCTCCTGGGAGAAGCAAATAAACAGATTTAAAAACCAGGCCAGTTTGGGAGGAAAAATCTGGGAAATTCCTCTCTGACCCATCTTGGCGATCAAAACTGATCCAGGAGATCGCTCTGGCCCTTAATTCCCCAGCTCTCTAGGAGGAATGCAGCGAATCTGTGTCTACCGCACGAGACAGCAGCCTGTTCCAGAGCTCCACTATTCTCCGGGAAAACAACCGCCTCCTAACATCTAACCTGGATCTAGCCTTGCACAACTTAAATTTGTGACCCCTGGTTCTCCTTAATCTATTTAATGGGAACAAACTGTCAACTAACAATCTATTCCCTTCATCTTATAACTCACAGTCAGATCACCCCATAATCTACACTTCTCTAAAATGTAGAGTCCCAACTCTTGTAGCCTATATGTTGATAACTAAGATGCTTTAAACTGGGAATTAGTCTAGTGGCCCTCCTCTACACCCGTTCCAAAGCCCCCCTCACCCACCATGTGAGGAAACCAAAAATGGACACCGTCTTCTAAGTGAGGCCTGACCAAGGTCTTTTACAAGAAGAAAGTAGTTTGCCACGTCTTATCAATTGTCCTATGAATGCACCCCAAAACCCTATTGGCTCTAGCTATTGCTTCACGGCATTACTCATGTACCTTTTTAGAGATATATACACTAAATATATCATTCTGTGATTGAGTTCATGAGAGCAGATTCATGGAACGGTGCCCACATTATGCTGGATGCCTTTATTAGGACAGTTGAATCTGTTCGTGCCTTGCATGTACTGAGCCTGGATTGCAGCCCTGCGACTCGGCATAACTGAGCACTGTGCCAATAGTCTGTCCTTGTTGAAATGACAGTCTTAATCCATTGTGGGTGTGAATGCTGTGTACTTCCAGAGCAGGGTATAGTTAGTGACTTGGCAGCAGCATTGCAATATACAGCAGAGAGTCAGCTGTGCATCCCACACTGCAGGTTTTTTTGATCGTACCACTGCCCGCGCCATCACCAGCTATACAGATTGTAAACTCGCTCTTTGCCACCTGGAGTTGTCTGCCTTTCATCTTACTTGGCTTTACCTGAATGCTTTAAAAGAAACCATCTCTGCATTGGAAGCTGAAGCTCAAAGTGAAAAGTAGCGATTCAAGTGTTCTTAAACTTGGTTTTTAACATTTTTAGGTCCAAAAGGCGTTTTCGACAACTCGCAATGAACAGGACAGTCGTAAAGGAACCATCTCCCAGTATTTCACCACCCTGCACTGCCCAGTCTGTGACGAGCTGACACAGCTGGGCATCTGCAGCAAGTGCCGAAGCAACCCTCAGCAAGTCGCTGTGATCCTTCATCAGGAGATTAGAGAGTGGGAATGGAAACAGGCTCAGCTGCTAAAGGTACTTTCACTAAATCACATGGCTGCAAATTAAGCTGTTACTCTAGGTAAAAGCCAGAGGCTAAAACAATAACGTATTGGGCCAAAATTGACTTTAATTCAATATTGTTCTTTTTATTAATGATGGTCACTCGTAATTTTATTGAAGTAACACTTGGGTTTGGATTTTCCTCCCCTATCCCACCCCAAATTGTGCAGAATAGTGGGGAAAGTCCAGTGGTGAGGCCTACCACTGCCTCTATGCCCCAAGCTCGATTTCCCCCTCCCCGTTTCGGGGCCTCCCTACCACTACCCCAGAGATTATTGCCAGGCTTCACCTGGCAGGGCCGAGGGGCAGATGGCAGGAAGATCCGCTGCGATCCTGGATTCTGCCTCCCCACCAGCATTTATGTTTGCGGGCAGGGAAGGGGTGGCCACTAGCAGGGGCAAAGGAAAGGGCTGTGTAGTGACCTCCTCTCCCACCATTTCATCCCCAACACTTGCCTGTTGAAGGTCTCAGCCGAGGCCTTCAGTGCGACAGTTGTTCCTGTCTTCGGGACTCTTCTGCCCTTTTAATGTGACTCCCACCTCTTCTAGCAGTGCAGCGGTGATACCATTACAGCACCACTGGCTTTCCCTGCGGGCCACTGGTATACTTGGAGCCTGCCATGAATAGCTAATATTACCCTCAGCCCAGGAAACTGAGACAGGTCATCGTGAGGTGGTGGGTGAAAGTTCTGCCGCAAACTTACAGGGGTTAACCTACCAGCCATTAACCTACACTGTGTGGGTTTCATATCAAAAACGGCTTGGAGTGTTCCCCATTCCAATTACATAAATAAACCACATGATCACAAAGGACCCTGATCAAAAGTTGCGTTTATATTAATGCATGGAGATATACCAAGACTGCTGTAAATGCCAGATACATTCTAAATACTGGTAATGTGCATCAGCATTGAAGTTTCAGCTGCAGACAAGCCAGTGCTTTTGTAGGGTCTATGCCTGAAATCTCTTGCTGTTTGTTGCACATGCTGTGCATCTTCTGTAAATAAAAGAATTCACTTATTTTTCTAGCTTTCTTTAGCTAATGATCAACTGTTCTAAACATTGCTTAGTATCTAATTATAAATAAACTTGCATTTATACAGCACATTACAGTGTTGAACCCATTCAAAGTATTGACACAATACTTGAGGTAGCAAGTGCACAGAATGTACTCTGGGTGGGGGACTTCAATGTCCATCACCAAGAGTGCTCGGTAGCACCACCACTGACCGAGCTGGCTGAGTCCTGAAGGACATAGCTGCAAGACTGGGCCTGCAGCAGGTGGTGAAAGAATCAACATGAGGGGGAAAAACCTACTTGACCTCGTCCTCACCAATCTACCTGTCGCAGATGCATCTGTCCATGATAGTACTGGTAGCAGTGACCACCGCAGTCCTTGTGAAGACAAAGTCTCGTCTTCACACTGAGGACACCCTCCATCGTGTTGTGTTGCACTACCACTGTGCTAAATGGGATAGATTCAGAACAGATCAGGCAGCTCAAACTTTGGCATCCATGAGGCGCTGTGGGCCATCAGTAGCAGCAGAATTGTATTCCACCACAATCTGTAACCTCATGGCCTGGCATATCCCTCGCTCTACCATTACCATCAAGCCAGGCGACCAACGCTGCTTCAATAAGGAGTGTAGAAGAGCATGCCAGGAGCAGCACCAGACGTACCTAAAAATGAGGTGCCAACCTGGGGAAGCTGCAACACAGGACTACATGCGTGCTAAAGCAGAGATGAGGAGGAATTTCTTCTGAGTGTTGTGAATCCTTTCGAATACTCTACCCCAGAGAGCTGTGGAGGCGGAGTCATTGAATATATTCAAGGCGGAGATAGACGGATATTTGAGCTACAGGGGAGTCGCGGGTTATGGGGAGCGGGCAGGAAAGTGGAGTTGAGGCCAAGTTCAGATCCGCCATGATCTTATAGAATGGCGGAGCAGGCTTCAGGGGCCAAATGGCCTACACCTGCTCCTATTCCTTATGTTCTAAACAATGGAAGCAGCATGCTATATACGGCGGTAAGCGATCCGACAACCAACGGATTAGATCAAAGCTCTGCAGTCCTGCCACATCCAGTCATAAATGGTGGTGGACCATTAAACTGACGGGAGGAGGAGACTCCATGAACATCCCCATCCTCAATGATGGCGGAGCCCAGCACGTGAGTGCAAAAGACAAGACTAAAGCAATTTCAACCATCTTCAGCCAGAAGTGCCGAGTGGATGATCCATCTCGGCTGCCTCCTGAGGTCCCCGCCATCACAGAAGCCAGTCTTCAGCCAAATCGAATTACTCCATGTGATATCAAGAAATGGCTGAGCCCACTGGATACAGCAAAGGCTATGGGCCCTGACAATATCCCAGCTGTCGTGCTGAAGACTTGTGCTCCAGAACTAGCCGCGCATCTAGCCAAGCTGTTCCAGTACAGCTACAACGTTGGCATCTACCCGACCATGTGGAAAACTGCCCAGGTATGTCCTGTCCACAAAAATCAGGACAAAGCTAATCTGGTCAATTACTGCCCCATCAGTCTACTCTCAAATCAGCAGCAAAGTGATGGAAGGTGTTGTCGACAGCGCTATCAAGTGGCACTTATTCACCAATAACCTGCTCACCGATGTTCAGTTTGAGTTCCGCCAGGACCACTTGGCTCCAGACCTCATTACAGCCTTGGTCCAAACATGGACAAAAGAGCTGAATTCCAGAGGTGAGGTGAGAGTGACTGCCCTTGACATCACGGCAGCATTTGACCGAGTGGCATTAAGGAGCCCAAGTAATACTGAAGTCGATGGGAATCGGAGGGGGAACTCTCCACTGGCTGGAGTCATACCTAGCACAAAGGACAATGGTTGTTGGAGGCCAATCATCTGAGCCCCAGGACATCACTGCAGGAGTTCCTCAGGGCAGTGTCCTCGGCCCAACCATCTTCAGCTGCTTCAATGACCTTCTGTCCATCCTAAGGTCGGAAGTGGGGATGTTCGCTGATGATTGCAGTGTTCTGTTCCATTCGCAACTCCTCAGATAATGAGCAGTCTATGTCCGCATGCAGCAAGACGTGGATGACATTCAGGCTTGGGCTGATAAGTGGCAAGTAACATTAGCACCACACAAGTGCCAGGCTATGACTACCTCCAACAAGAGAGCATCTAACCACCACCCCATGACATTCAACATTACCATTTCTGAATCCTCCAACATCAACATCCTAGGGGGCACCATTGACCAGAAACTTAACTGGGCCAGCCACATAAATACTGTGGCAACAAGAGCAGGTCAGAGGCTGAGTATTCTGCGGCAAATGTCTCGCCTCCTGACTCCCCAAAGCCTTTCCACCACAGATAAAGCACAAGTCAGGAGTGTAATGGAATACTCTCCACTTGCCTGGATGAGTGCAGCTCCAACAACACTCGAAGCTCGACACCATCCAGGATAAAG
Organism: Somniosus microcephalus; assembly: GCF_052327205.1. Lineage (NCBI taxonomy): Eukaryota > Metazoa > Chordata > Chondrichthyes > Squaliformes > Somniosidae > Somniosus > Somniosus microcephalus. The sequence goes on along the minus strand of NC_140995.1, from coordinate 207,772,965 downwards.
CAGCCCGCTTGATTGGCACCCCATCCACCACTTGAAACTTTCACTCCCTCCACCACCGGCATACCGTGGCTGCAGTGTGTACCACCTACAAGATGCACTGCAGCAACTCGTCAAGGCTTCTTCGACAGCACCTCCCAAACCCATGACCTCAACCACCTAGAAGGACAAGGGCAGCAGGCGCATGGGAACACTATCACCTCCATGTTCCCCTCCAAGTCACACACCATCCTGACTTGGAAATATATCACCGTTCCTTTATCGTCGCTGGGTCAGAATTCTGGACCTCCCTCCCTAACAGCACTGTGGGAGTACCTTCACCACACAGACTGCAGCGGTTCAAGAATGCGGCTCACTACCACCTTCTCGGGTAATTAGGGATGGGCAATAAATGCAGGCCTTGCCAGCGATGCCCACATCCCAGGAATGAATAAAAAATTATATTTTCCAGTGGTTAAGTAGGCAAAATGTAGAAACCATTCTACAACAGTAATATTCCTCAAGTAACCATGAGAGTTTCTGTTTGTGATGCTGGTTGAGGGCGCAATGCTGGCCAGGACACCAGAATTCTCTGTCTTTGTATAGTACCATGGGATAGTTTACTATCTACCTGAACCACCAGAGCAGGCAGGTGACGTGTCACTTCAAAATCTCATCAATAGAACAACACCTTTTGGCAACGCTACACTTCCTGGAGTATCAGCCTAGATTGTGACCTCAATCCCTAGGTTATGGGGCTTGAGCCCAAATTGGAAGTAATATGTTTGTAGTGCTAACAACAGCAACAACTTGCATTTATATAACATTCTATCATATAAGAAAAAAAAGTCCCATGGTGCTTCACAGAAGCGTGAGGGGTTGGGGGTGGGGGCGGGAAAGAACTCCCAGCCACAGGGAGATATTAGGATGGGTGAGCGAAGGTTTAGTTGAAGAGGTAGGCATTAAGGAGACTAAGCAGCAGGACATGGAGGGGTTTAGGGAGGGAATTCCAGAGCGTGGTGCATAGTGGCTGAAGGCGTGGCGCAAATGGTGTGGTAGTTGGGAGATGCACAAGAGGCCAGAGTCAATTCGGGGGGTGGTGGTGGAAGAGAGGAATAGGAAAAGAGGGAGGAAAGAGAAATGTTTATTTGTAGCGGTTACCTGTCATGGTAGATTCTGTGAACTAACAACTGATTTAAAAACTTGTTTCTGTTAGGGGTGTTGAATTCAATGTCTGAGATTTAAATTTTCGATGTTACCTTGTGGTGTCCTGGTAAACATCCTTTCTTCCCTTAACTAACACTGCTGAAACAGATTAAGTGGTCATTATTCTTGTTTGTGAGAGCTTTCTGTTGGGTTTGCAGTGACAACATTTCAAAAGTAATTGGCTGTGAAGTACTTTGGCATGTTCTATAGAATCCTAGATTGGTTAGAGGGCAGGAGGAGGCCATTCGGCCCTTCAAGCTGGGGCTGGGGCCGGCTCTGCACGAGCACTTCAGCTAGTCCTGCACCCTGCCCTTTCCTCGTAGCCCTGCAATTATTTTCCTTCAGGTACTTAACTAATTCCCTTTTGAAAGCCACGATTGAATCTGCCTGCACCACCCTTTCAGGCAGTGCATTCCAGATCATAACCACTTGCTGCCTAAAAAGAATTTTCCTCATGTCGCCTTTGGATCTTCTGCCAATCGCCTTAAATCTGTCCCCTCTGGTTCTCAACCCTTCCGCCAATGGGAACAGTTTCTCTCTGTCCAGACCCCTCATGATTTTGAACACCTCTATCAAACCTCCTCTCAACCTTCTCTGCTCTATGGAGAACAACCCCAGTTTCTCCAGTCTGTCCACATAACTGAAGTCCCTTATCCCTGGAACCATTCTCGTAAATCTTTTCTGCACCCTCTAAAGCCTTCACATCCGTCCTAAAGTGCGGTGCCCAGAATTGGACACACTACTCCACTTGTGGCCGAACTAGTGTTTTATAAAGGTTCATCATAACTTCCTTGCTTTTGTACTCCATGCCTCTATTTATGAAGCCCAGGATCCCGTATGCTTTTTTTAACCGCTTTCTCAACCTGTCCTGCCACCTTCAATGATTTGTGCACATATACCCCCAGGTCTCTCTGTTCATGCACCCACTTTAGAATTGTACCCTTTAGTTTATATTGCATCACTTCGCACTTTTCTGCGTTAAATTTCATCTGCCACGTGTCCACCCATTCCACCTGCCTGTCTATATCCTCTTGAAGTCTATCCCTATCCTCCTCACTGTTCACTATACTTCCAAGTTTTGTGTCATCTGCAGATTTTGAAATAGTGCCCTGTACACCTAAGTCCAAATCATTAATATATATCAAGAAAAGCAGTGGTCCTAGTACTGCTCCCTGGGGAACACCACTGTATATCTTCCTCCAGTCCGAAAAACAACCGTTCACCACTACTCTCTGTTTCCTGTCACGTAGCCAATTTTGTATCCATGCTGCCACTGTCCCTTTTATTCCATGGGCTTGAACTTTGCTGACAAGCCTATTATGTGGCACTGTATCAAATGCCTTTTGGAAGTCCATGTACACCACATCAACCCTCTGCGTTACCTCATCAAAAAACTCAATCAAGTTGGTTAAACACGATTTGCCTTTAACAAATCTGTGCAGGCTTCCCTTAATTAATCCACATTTGTCCAAGTAACTCTTAATTTTGTCCCGGATTATCATTTCTAAAAGCTTCCCCACCACTGAGGTTAAGCTGACTGGCCTGTAGTTGCTGGGTTTATCTTTTATACCCTTTTTTGAACAAGGGTGTAACATTTGCAATTCTCCAGTCCTCTGGCACCACTCCCGTATCCAAGGAGGATCGGAAGATTATGGCCAGTACCTCTGCAATTTCCACCTTTACTTCCCTCTGCATCCTAGGATGCATCCCATTGGTGACTTATCTACTTTAAGTACAGCCAGCCATTCTATCAATTTTTATCCCATCCAATATCTCAACTATCTCCTTTCACTGACTTTGCATCTGTCTTTACCAAGGAAGAAGATACAGCCAAAGTACTCATTCAGTACCTCAGCTATGCCCTCTGCCTCCATGCGTAGATCTCCTTTTTGGTCCCTAATCAGCCCCACCCCTCCTCTTACTATCCTGAAAGGTGCTCCTATAAATGCAGGTTTATTCCTCCTTTACATGTCGTCTTCTCCACTAGCTCCTTGTCCCATTCCCTCTCTACCTCTTCCCCCTTTGTGTCTTTGAGGCTGTATGTGTGTCTGTCTTTCACCTCTCTCTTCCCACACCACTCCATCCCTCCCTTTTCATAAACCAAATGCACCAGATAATGGTTTGTGGAAAATCAGCCACTTCTAATATAGTTAGCATAACCTATTTGCTCAGGTAGCACGTGGGAGCTGTGCAGCCAAACAGCATTTTGTGGTTCATTTTCTGTAAATTCCTAGTGCCTGACAGACCGCAGCTGTTAGAAAGTTTTTGCCTTCTTTTGAATCCCTGATTACTCACAGAAGTCTCTTGTTTTTAGATTTGCAGGAATTGCACAGGCTGTGTGGACAGACAAGTTCAGTGTGTCTCGCTGGATTGCCCGGTCCTGTATAAGCTGTTCAGCGTAAGCCGTGACCTTACTAAGGCCCCTTACCTTCGTCAATTATTGGACCAGTTTTGACAACTCTAATCCACTCGAGGCATTGGCGGGTGCTCATTTCAGTTTTTGCTCAGCCGCATCTTTATTGTGTGTGCAGATATCTTGGTCATGGTGAGCTTACCATGACTGCAAAAGCTGAGCTTTTGTAGCCAACGCGATTGAAGTGTTTTGCCATAGCAATTTTGAGTGTGAACATTACGATATCTATTGCAGTGCAAAGGAAGTGTCAATTAGGTAATTGTTTCACTTGTTGGGAGATCATTTTTAAAATAAAGTTGTGAATCTGTCTCATTTCCATTGTAATGGATGATTGAACAGCCCTGTAAATAAATGTACAGTACTATTTCGTATGCAATTATGGTAAATGGAGTTCAGATCTATGGGCACTGAAATGTGGGTAATTAACAACTGTGGTGCAAATTTCAAGCTGCATATGTTTACAGATGATTTTCTACAATATATTGAAGTTTTATGTGTTGTATGTTTTGACAACTTTTTTCAATTCTATTTTTGGTTTACCTTTGATAGTTGCTTTCTCTTGTGTGCACCGTCGTAAACTTGCAGTACAAAATGTAGCAGTTTGTTAAAAGCACTGTCATGTTGATGTTTCTGGGTGCTTTGCTACGAAAAACAATCATGGCTAGACAAGATTTTGGAAACAGTGCTGTGTGGGGTTGTTGCAATATCTTGATTATTTATTTGGATTATATATTATGGCACTTCATATCTTTTTTAAAAGTTTATATTGTTTTCAAAGAAAAGCTTAACAGTTTCTCATTACGTCAAGTTTGATTTGCCAAAATTTGTACAAATGAGGCACTTTTTTTTCAATGGTTGTAAAGCTGTATTGAAATATAAAGGAATTATATGATCCTGTTTATTTTGTAGCTTCTGATTTGTTGTACTCTACTACTAATCATCCTGAACCTGGAAATTTTCTTTAAAAACATTTGTTTGATATATTGTCACTAAATTAGGATAAATCAGATTATTAAAAGTTTACCTTGTTTAAAATACTAGGTGGTGTGTTTTGGAAAATTAGTCTGTGTCCGTAAGAATTGGCAAAGACCATGGGAACTTGCACTCTAAAATTCCACAAGCTGAACAGGACTTCAGGACAACTGCAGGCAAATGGATTTCAATGTAGGCAAATGTGAGGTCATCCACTTTGGACCTAAAAAAAGGATAGAACAGAGTACTTTCTAAATCATCATCTTCTCTTAGGCAGTCCCTGTGAACCAAGGATGACTCGCTTCCACATTAAAAATGAGTTCTCAGGTGACTGATGAGTCCAATGCGGGACCTACAGTCTCTGTCACAGGTGGGGCAGACGGTGGTTGAAACGTCTGAGCTCCCGGGCAACGATAGCATTACGGCGTTCCGGTCTGTCACTGTTGGGGTTGTCCATGACGTTCATTTTAAAGGGTGGAAGATGCCTGTGTGTGAATTCTTTTAATGTGGGGTGGCCGTTCTACACCAGCTACCACACGGGCTTGACAGAGCAAGGTTTTGGTCCAATGGCAAGGGGATCCAAGACGATTGGAGACCAGGCTCTGCTACAACGGCCTAGCGTGTACACACTGCTACTGTCCTCTCTGCCTGGGTTTCGTAGGATGCATTGTGGTCCTCCCGACCTCGCTGTTGGCCCGTGCTGCACCTTCCCTGGGCCCCGACCCCGCTGCTGGTCCACGCAGCGCCACTCCTGGGCCTTGACCTCGCTGCTGGGCTCGTCCTGGGTCCTGGCCACAGACATATAACCACACCCCACACTGTAACAGTGATATAGCCCACACTCCTCACTAACTCCAATATACCCCACATGCCACACAGTGATATACCCCAAAGCCCTCACCTAACAGTGATCACTTTCTAAAAGGTGAAAAGTTAGCAACAGTGTAGTTCCAGATACATCGATCATTAAATGTAGTGAACAGGTAGAGAATAAAAAAGGCTAATGGAATCTAGGGGGATTTATATCGAGAGGACTAGAATTCAAAGGGGCAGAAGTTATGTTACAGCTGTAGAAAACCCTGGTTGGACCACATTTGGAGTACTGTGAGCAGTTCTGGACACCACACCTTATATTGGCTTTGGAGGGAGTGCAGTGTAGATTTACCAGAATGATACCTGGCCTCCATGGGTTAAATTACAAGGAGAGATTACACAAACTAGGGTTGTATTCCCTGGATCGAAGTTTTCAAGCCATTCAGGGGAAAAGAATAGGGTAGAGGGAAACTATTTCTGCTGGTTGGGGAGTCTAGGACTAGGCCCTAAGCTCTGGAATTCCCTGCTTAAACCTCCGCTTCTCTACCCCTTTTTCCTCCTTTAAGACGCTCCTTAAAACCTACCTCTTTTTGACCAAGTTTTTGGTCACCTGCTGTAATTTCTCCTTATGTGGCTCAGTGTCATTTTTTGTCTTAATACTCCTGTGAAGCACCTTGGGACATTTTACTACGTTAACGGTGCTATATAAATACAAGTTGTTGTTGTCGTCCCACCAGGAAGTTGCTGGTGGGGACAATGGTAATACCATTGAATATCATGGGAAGTTGGTTCGGCTCCAGTGGTGGAGATAGTCATTGCGACAGGAATGTTACTTGCCACTTATCCAAAACTGAATGTTGACCAGGTCTTGCTGCATAGGGCAGTGACTTGCTTCATTCATCCTAGTAGTCCAGAGACATGGACTAATGATCCAGAAACATGAGTTCAAATCCCACTGGCAGCTGGGAAATTTAATTAAATAAATCTAGAATAAAAAGCTAATATCCGTAATGGTGACCATGAAACTACCCGATCGTTGTTAAAATCCCATCTGGTTCACTAATGTCCTTTAGGGAAGGAAACCTGCCATCCTTACCTGGTCTGGCCTATATGTGACTCATATGCGCAGCAATGTGGTTGGCGCCTAACTGCTCTCTGCAGCATGGTAAACCATTTCCCCCTGAAATTCCTTTCCTGACTTGGTTTCACTGCCAGCCTTGCTTGCAACCACTTGGGCCCCTTGTTGTGGAATTCATAGAAAAATAGGAGTAGGCCCTTCGAGCCTGCTCCGCCATTCAATACGATCATGGCTGGTCCTCTCTCACTGCCTTCCTTAAACCCCTCCGCCACCTCCCTCCGAAAAATTCATCCCTTTTACGGCAGGTCTGGTCACCTGCCTTTGGCTGAAGACTTGTGGTTGTTTTTGAATGCTGCTTGGACTATGCTAATCTGCTCTTAACCATCCAAGACGTGACATCATTACCTGAAATTCAGTCTCATTTAGTCATCACTGATCTGTTTTGTGAAAACCCTGAAAAAGGGATCAAGGTCCAAAGGGCAATACCTTGTATTGGTAACATTTACTTAGCACCCACACATAAACCTCCTTCCTGTGACATTCATTGTGAAAGTTGGGCATTGTTGAGGTCAGTGACACGAGAACAGATTAAGGATACATTTTATCTAAATCTGAATAATTTAAATGAAAGCCAATTGTCATTTTTGTTGAGCACAATAAAATTTTATTTTCACCAGCTAGAGGTTTCAGACTTAATACACAAAACAATCAAAATAAAACTGCAAAACTCTTCTGAAGGTAATCTTCAAAACTAACGATGGCTCTTGCGAGTACTGGGTACTGGATTCACCAAACAAGTTTCTGAGCAATCCAGATGTTTTTGCAGCAAATCCAATCAATTAATCCAGAAACCAACCAATTTACCCAACTGGATTTACAAATTAAGATTTGTGCTATATTTTTGCATGGACTGAAATATTTATAAAGCTATCTGCAAATACAGAATTCTCTCTCTCTCCGGTTGAGTGGCTTTGAATGTCCTCTTGCCCGGGTGGTTTGTAGTACTGGCAGGGATACACCATTGAAGTGGCATTGCAAATACAAAATCTCACTGACAAGATTCAGAACTGTTCCTCAACACTTTCCCACAGGTAAATGAGAACAGGCAGGCTTTAAATGAACAAGAAAAAACAGCTAGTCAAAAGCCCCCAAATATCTTTAAGGAAATTAATGTATAGATTGGAACAGTAATATAAATCCCCTTATACAATGGACACACCATTTAAACAACAAATGTCAGAAAGTGGTATAGAAAGCATGAAACCAAAGGAAAAATACTTTCACTGCACTCATTAAAGGAAAACTCCACAGAGAGGAACATATATACTCCTCAGTGAAATAATCTAGTGAAAGTGGAGAGGGATCACAGATTCTAGCGCACACACACGTGCATTTTACATAATTTGGATATTTCAATTAACCTTTTGAAGAAAGGATTAATAAAAAGTTCCATTTCTGTCAATCTGCTAATATTTGAATTTACATAGGTGATCAAAACAGTAAATTATCTCATTCTATGAAGTGTAAACATACATGCAACTGCCAAATACATGCACCCATCCATCACAAAATAAATATGGTACAAAAAAACAAGTGAGTATGCTTGCTAAGGAGTGTGCACCTCTCACACCAAGACCTATATCAAATAAGGAAAACTACTGGCACTATACCTATACACTATCAAAATCAGCAACAAGGATCCCATTGTAACAATACACAGCTAGATTTGCTAACATCTAAAAAGCAGATCACTAGTGAAATATTACACTTCTGACATCAATCCCATCATACACCCAGTGATCCAGTATCAATAACCTCACCATTCAACTGATTCAGAATATTACTCTACGTAAAGGGACCACAGCTTCACATGGGAAGAGGATTATAATAAATCCATTTTAAAGGGGGAAAGGGAAGGTTTAATTGAGAACTGCAATATGCAATTCTGTACCAGTGCCCACCACTTCTAAAGTGACTCTTTAAAAGAACTTCAATTTTATTTTCCTCTTTAGAATATCTATTGCTTGGTAAACCAGACAAGAGCAAATCAGGTATCATGATCTGTGATCATTTTTCAACATTTAAAGCACAGCTTCTTTGCTGGACATAAAGAAGCTATTAGCATCAGATTTATATCATTGTAAACAGCCATTTCATACACATTTGATTTTCACAGTGTGAATAAGACTTCCAGTTTAAACATTAAGGCTAGAGCCTGAATGCTGCATTATCGCAGTGATCAGATTGTAAAAAGCTCCGATCAGTACAATTTAGCAAATTAACCAGTGCATCAGAATTGATTACAACTGCTTACAGCAAGGTAAAAACTTCATTCTTCAGCTCCTATTGAGCTTGGTCCAATACTACTAAATCGTATCAATTATCAGAAAAATACCTGCTTTTATTGACAGTCAGTATATTCTTAACTACTTGTGACGTGTCACAAACATCAGTCATGTAACTCAATGAACTTAGGACTAGTTTTAAACTACTTAAAATGCAAAGATGTTATCAAGGAAATGACCATCACCAGTAAATGCACGATAGATAGCATACTACCCACTTCCCCCAATCTACAGGCCTACCAATACTACACTTGGAAAATCAGGAAAGGCAGCTTAACTGATGATCAAGGCTGTCAGCTTGAGTCATTTGCTCAGTTCTTTCCATTCAGGCCTTTTCTGAAACCATAAATAGGAATCTTCCCAGTCTTTTGGTTGATGGGCAATCCTGCAAATGTATCTTTAACTGTACTGATAGTTCCTTGTTGCCACTATTGAAAAGCACTTTTAGTCAGACAGCTGCATTAGGAGCCTGAATTCTGAAACTGGTAACTGGTTGTCTTACAGAGGCCGTACTTATAGTCACAATAGCGACCAATATTGATATCTGGAGAGCATTTGCAGTAACTTTAAAATAATGAGCAAGAATTATTTATATGCAAAGCAAACATAGTTGCTAACATGTAATAGAGATTCAGTTTCCTTTATAAAATAAAAATATCAGTTATTTACAATTCATTGAACTGGGTTCATATACTATTGACTAACTTTCACCGATGTATAGTCAGTTGCTGACGTTAAAAAAAAGAACCATCATTCCAGTTTGCAGGTATTCCAGTGTGAATATTCACAATTTCCAAATAGCCCAGCAGTCACAGCTTGTGTGGTCAGTTCACAACATATACAGAACTTTCCAAACACTCCAATAAAGTGCTTCTCGTGATTTTTCCAGTGGTTCTAGGGCAAGAACCAGAATTCATACAATGGCTAATTAATTTATAATAATGGCATTTAATTTTGAGATTTTAATCCCAAGGAATCTGCTTTGTATTAAGTTACTGGCTTATTTTCAGACAGGTACCCCACACAGGGAAATCCATCACCATGTTTCATAGTCTCTAAACCAAACTACAGGAAACTTTGGTTTATCTGGAGGTTGTATGTCCAGAAACCGCAATCTACCGGCAGAAATCAGGAGCCGTTTTGTTAGGTTTTTTTTTCTTCTCGTGGCTTTTTTTTCCAACAGTCAGGCTCTGGAAAGTCTCTCTGAAGCTGTTGCTAAGCTACAGAGACGCTTCCAAGGTACAGGCCGACTGTTTAGAAGCTGTTGCTAAGCAACAGTGTTTGTTGTCAGATACGGAGATGAAAACCTCCGTATGCTTCAACATTAACGCTGGTCTGTCCGGCAGTTTTGATAGATCGGCAACAGCTCGGTCCCGTCGGTGCCGGATATCACAAAGTTTCCTGTACTGAGAAATGCAAGCATGTAGAGTTTCTATTTGCCAGAGTACACAGCCTCCCTCCAGACACATCCCACATACCCAAAGTCCAGAGAGCTTCTTGTGCATTTAAAGTATAACCACAGCGCTGACGTGGAGTGCTTTTGCTTCCAGAAACACAGGTTTTCTCGGAGACAATCCGAAGTCTTTGATTTCCAGTACATAACACAGATACTGTGACTTCTTGGATCAGCCTGTTATTAGTGGTGTCACAAATGTGTAAATTTTGCTAATGTCACGTCAAAACACAAATATCAAATGGGTCTTTTGTTAAAATGGGACTAACTGGATAGTTTTGTCAAAGGGCCAGCAACGTCACGATTGTATCATTCTATGATAATGGACATATAGAATCTTAGAATTATACAGCACAGGAGGCCATTCGGCCCTTCACACCTGCACTCTGAAAAAGCTATTCACTTAGTCCTATTTCACTGCTCTTTCTCCTCACACCCTTTTATGGTTTTATTTTTCAATTATAGTTACGTGTTTCCAGTGCGTTGTGTGCACAGACACCGAAATTAGGTGTCCTGCCATTGAATTGCACAGTTTTACATCCAACCTCTTCATCTAAAATGTACAGTAATACAATTGGAGGTTTTAAGGATTCCATCCTGCAGTAAAGGAGGCGAATTACAAATAGAATGTTTGCCACGCGATGCTCTTGCTAAGAATGGTTCTTCAACCCAGTGACCATGAAGTTCTTGTAGTCTAGATGAAGATTAGTTAAAATCTGACAGATAATCCAACAGAGAAACAATACAGAACACAATCAGAACTTGTTCCCCAGATTGACATAGCCCCTAAACCAGCTCCCATGTGTTACAAGACTTCCCAGAACCCTGACACGAGCTACAAATTGTCATGCAAACATTTTCAATCCTTTTTAGACATCAAAATCTCAACGTAAAATTTACTCTTTTATTTAAACCAATGCTAATTTAGCCTAATAATCACAGAATTACGAGCAATCTTCTTACATATTCACATTTTCATAGATTTTTGTTTAGACACACAAGAATCAAATGTTTAAATGTAATTCAAGTCTAGAGTCACCTTTAATTCTTCCGCTACGTCTTCTGGTGATGCGCAAAAATCCTACTTGTAAACATATCAGGAATTCTGCTTAGGTTTTAATGTTCAGTCATTTTTTTCTCTCTCCGAGTTAAGTAGTTTCTTTTTTGGAGAGCCACCTAGATACACAGGGGAGGAGAGAGAAGGAAAAGAACAGTGTTCTGGAGAGAATTGTTCCGTGGCCATTATTGAAGCGTCTCCAACTGGGGTCTTGTCTGTGACAATCTTTACATCACTCATTTCAATTACTTCAAAATCTGCATCATTCCATTCTTCGGGAGCGTCCTCGTCGTCTTCATCTTCATCTTCATTAGGCCCCGACCCCAACAAAGCTTTTCGATCTTCACTTTCCGGTTTGACACTGCTCGGAGATGAAGCCAGCTTGTACATCACAGGGAACAAGATGGCTGTCATTGTGGAGGTCCCCAAAGCGGTCAGCATCAATATAGGGTAATGCTTGATAGTATCGACGCCTTGAAGGAATCCTACCAAAGCTGGAACCACCATCTCGCCCACCGCGGCTCCGAAAACAAACAGAGCGGCCGACTTTCCGGTGGTGGTTGTGTACTGCTTAACCCAGGATATGCCGCTGGGAAAGGTGGCAGCCATCGAGGCTCCGTAAATAGCAGTGCCCACCCACAGAGAGGTGTGGCTGGTGTTGTAAAGTGTCAGAAACAGGGAGGAAATGGTGCAGCCTATTAGACTGAGCAGTATCATAGTTCCAGGGTGAAGGCACGCAGCACAGAATATTGCAAGTCCTCGTGCTGTGGCAAACGTCCCCCAGAACAAGGAGTTTAGGCCCGCGGCCTGGTTGTCGTTCATGTGAGCAAAGTCTTTCGCGTAGGTGAAGATGTAGGATCCGTAGGCCACCTCGGCTCCTACGTACCAGAAGAAGAAGAAAAACAGGAGGAACAGAATAGCATAGTGGTATCTTGCAACGGGACCCTCCTGCAAAGAAACCCCAGCCCTGCCTCGATTTGGACTACTCTTTAAATAAACGATGAAGAACCACACAGAAACTAAAAGCACAAAGCTTCCAACGATGAGGTACGTCCAGATAAAAGGGGTGAAGCTTGAAACACTCATTTTCAACATGTACACGAAACCTTGAGAGGCGTTTCTGGTGCTGGTCAGTAGGTCGTTCCTGCTTTCATTAATGGTCTTTTGTAAGTTGCCCAACACCGGCTTTGCGAGGATCGGAGTCAAAAATGCACCTAAAGCAAAACTGAAGTGCAGGGCCTGCATGTAGGGTCCGACATTCTCCCCCCACGTAATCAAAATAAGCAAATTTCCACCTGTAAACAAACAAAATAGGTTATTTACTGCAGTCACTTCAAAATGCATCAAGGCGAGCTCTTCTCATCTATTTGGAAGACCAATAAAACAAACTGCCAAATTAAAAAGCAAAAACTATAAATGCTGGAAATACACAACAGGTCTGTCAGCATCTGTAAAGAATAAAGACAGGTTAACTTTTTAAAAAGTATTCATGAGGGCGTCTCTGGCAAAGCCAGCATTTATTGCCCATCCCTCATTGCCCTTGAGAAGATGGTGGTGTGGGCCACCTTCTTGAACCGCTGCAGCCCGTGTGGTGAGGGTACTCCCACAGTGCTGCTAGGGAGGGAGTTCCAGGATTTTGACCCAGCGACGATGAATAAACGGCGATATATTTCCAAGTCAGGATGGTGTGTGACTTGGAGGGGAACTTGCAGGTAATGGTGTTCCCATGCGCCTGCTGCCCTTGTCCTTCTAGGTGGTAGAGGTCACGGGTTTGGGAGGTGCTGCTGAAGGAGCCTTGGCGAGTTCAGGTATAACCATTTGGCCATAATGGAAAACAAACATAGGCAAGCTCCTTAGGCAAACACATGGCCCTGATTCATTTAAAGAGCTGGTGAAAGATGAAACTGTTGGCAGGGCCTGGGGGGTGGGGGGGGGGGGGTGACTTTCAGAAGTATTAGCACTCAGGTAGATGGACAGCCTTCATAAACACACTCTGACACTCTGAATCTGAACATGATCTGGATCGCCACTATGGGGGGATACTGTATATAATTGGTATCAAATTGGTGTAGAAATATAAAATGGCACACTTGCAGACTGGAGCACCAGTTTTAGTGCAAAAAGGCTTTCATTTGGGAAGCTTAAACCGTAAGCAGAAATACTTTTACAGATTAAAAGAAAGTAGCTGTCATGAGAATAGGGATGGTATCATGCTCAGATTAATGTAGCAAAAGCTGCTACCACAGCAGACAAAATGTCAGTGGAAAAGACACTGGCAGCGATAATAAAGTCACTCTTAGTTATGTTAGGAGTTGTTTAAAAAGGGAGAAAGGGTTAGACCGAGTAATCACAGGCCAGTCAGCATAACCTCGGTGGTGGGAAAATTATTAGAAAAAATTCTGAGGGACAGTATTAATCGTCATTTAGAAAGTCACAGATTAATCAAGGACAGTCAGCATGGATTTGTTAAGGGAAGGTCATGTGTGACTAACTTAACTGAATTTTTTGAGGAGGTAACAAGGTCAATGAGGGTAGTGTGTTTGATGTAGTCTACGTGGATTTTAGCAAGGCTTTTGACAAGGTCTCACATGGCAGACTGGTCAGAAAAGTAAAAGCCCATGGGATCCAAGGGAAAGTGACAAATTGGATCCAAAACTGACTCAGTGGCTGGAAGCAAAAGGTAATGGTCGACGAGTGCTTTTGTGACTGGAAGGCTGGTTCCAGTGGGGATCCGCAGGGTTCAGTACTAGGTCCCTTGCTTTTTGCGGTATTTTTTAAAAATTTGCTTATGCAATCTGGGCGTTGCTGGCAAGGCCAGCATTTATTGCCCATCCCTAGTTGCCCTCAAGAAGGTGGTGGTGAGGCGCTTTCTTGAACCGCTGCAGTCCGTGTGGTGAAGCTACTCCCACAATGCTATTAGGTAGGGAGTTCCAGGATTTTGACCCAGCGACAATGAAGGATCGGCGATATACTTCTACGTCAGGATGGTGTGTGACTTGGAGGTGGTGGTGTTCCCATGCGCCTGCTGCCCTTATCCTTCTAGGTGGAAGAGGTTGCGGGTTTGGGAGGTGCTGCCGAAGAAGCCTTGACGAGTTGCTGCAGTGCATCTTGTAGATGGTATAAACTGCAGCCGTGGTACGTCGGTGGTGGAGGGAGTGAATGTTTAAGGTGGTGGATGGGGTGCCAATCAAACGGGCTGCTTTGTCCTGGATGGTATCGAGCTTCTTGAGTGTTGTTGCAGCTGCACTCATCCAGGCAAGTGGACAGTATTCCATCACACTCCTTACTTGTGCCTTGTAAATGGTAGAAAGGCTTTGGGGAGTCAGGAGATGAGACACTCGCTGCAGAATACCTAGCCTCTGACCTGCTCTGGTTGCCACAGTATTTATGTGGCTGGTCCAGTTAAGTTTCAGATCAATGGTGACCCCCAGGATGTTGATGGTGGGGAATTCGGCGATGGTAATGCTGTTGAATGTCATGGGGAGGTGGTTAGATTCTCGCTTGTTGGAGACAGTCATTGCCTGGCACTTCTGTGGTGCAAATGTTACCTGCCACTTATCAGCCCAAGTCTGAACGTCGTCCAGGTCTTGTCATGTGCAGGCATGGACTGCTTCATTATCTGAGGAGTTGTGAATGGCGCTGAACACTGTGCAGTCATCAGCGAACATCCCCATTTCTGACCTTATGTTGGAGGGAAGGTCATTGATGAAGCAGCTGAAGATGGTTGGGCCTAAGACACTGACCTGAGGAACTCCTGCAGCAATGTCCGGGGGCTGAGATAATTGACCTTCAATCACCACAATCATCTTCCTTTGTGCTAGGTATGACTCCAGCCAGTGGAGCGTTTTCCCCGATTCCCATTGACTTCAGTTTTACTAGGGCTCCTTGATGCCACACTCGGTCAAATGTTGCCTTGATGTCAAGGGGAGTCACTCTCACCTCACCTCTGGAATTCAGCTCCTTTGTCCATGTTTGTACCAAGGCTGTAATGAGGTCGGGAGCCGAGTGGTCTTGGCGGAACCCAAACTAGGCATCAGTGAGCAGGTGAATAATTGGTGAATAAATGACGCTTGATAGCACTGTCGACACCTTCCATCACTTTGCTGATGATTGAGAGTAGACTGATGGGGCGGTAATTGGCCAGGTTGCATTTGTCCTGCTTTTTGTGGACAGGACATACCTGGGCAGTTTTCCACATTGTCGGATAGATGCCAGTGTTGTAGCTGTACTGGAACAGCTTGGCTAGCGGTATGGTTAGTTCTGGAGCACAAGTCTTCAGCCCGACAGCCGGGATGTTGTTGGGGCCCATAACCTTTGCTGTATCCAGTGTGCTCAGCCGTTTCTTGATATCACATGGAGTGAATCGAATTGGCTGAAGACTGGCTTCTGTGCTGGTGGGGACCTCGGGAGTAGGCCGATAATGGATCATCCACTCGGCACTTCTGGCTGAAGATGGTTGCAAACGCTTCAGCCTTGTCTTTTGCACTCAAGTGCTGGGCTCCACCTTCATTGAGGATGGGGATATTCATGGAGCCTCCTCCTCCCGTTAGTTGTTTAATGGTCCACCACCATTCACGACTGGGTGCGGCAGGACTGCAGAGCTTTGATCTGATCCGTTGATTGTGGGATCGCTTAGCCCTGTCGATAGCATGCTGCTTCCGCTTTTTAGCATGCATGTAGTCCTGTGTTGCAGCTTCCCCAGGTTGGCACCTCATTTTTAGGTACGCCTGGTGCAGCACCTGGCATGCTCTTCTACACTCCTTATTGAACCAAGCTTGGTCCCCTGGCTTGGTGGTAATGGTAGAGTGAGGGATATGCCAGGCCATGAGGTTACAGATTGTGGTAGAATACAATTCTGCTGCTGCTGATGGCCCACAGCGCCTCATGGATGCCCAGTTTTGAGCTGCTAGATCTGTTCTGAATCTATCCCATTTAGCACGGTGGTAGTGCCACACAACACGATGGAGGGTGTCCTCAGTGTGAAGACAGGACTTCGTCTCCGCAAGGACTGTGCGGTGGTTACTGCTACCAATACTGTCATGAACAGATGCACCTGCAACAGGTAGATTCGTGAGGACGAGGTCAAGTGGGTTTTTCCCTCGTGTTGGTTCTCTCACCACCTGTCGCAGGTCCGGACTGGCAGCTATGTCCTTCAGGATTCGCCCAGCTCAGTCAGTAGTGGTGCTACTGAGCCACTCTTGGTGATGAACATTGAAGTCCCCCAGCCAGAGTACATTCTCTGCCCTTGCTACGCTCAGTGCTTCTTCCAAGTGGTGTTCAATATGGAGGAGGAGTACTGATTCATCAGCTGTGGGAGGGCTGTCAGTGGTAATCAGCAGGAGGTTGATGCTTGACCTGAAGCCACGAGACTTCATGGGGTCCGGAGTCAATGTTGATTGAGGACTCCCAGGGCCACTCCTTCCCGACTGTATACCACCTGTGCCACCACCCCTGGTGGGTCTGTCCTGCCGGTGGGACAGGACATACCCAGGGATGGTGATGGGAGGAGTTTGGGACATTGGCTGAAAGGTATGATTCTGTGAGTCTCTTACTTGACTAGTCTGTGGGACAGCTCTCCCAATTTTGACTTTGCAGGGTTGGGCTCGGTGTGCCGTTGCCGTGTCCATAACCGAGGTCAATGCTGGGTAGTCCGTCCGGCTTCATTCTTATGATGTTTCATAGCAGTTACAACTGAGTGACTTGCTGGGCCATTTCAGAGGGCAGTTAAGAGTCAACCACGTTGCTGTGGGTCTGGAGTCACATATAGGCCAGGCCAGGTAAGGACAGCAGATTTCCTTCCCTAAAGGGCATTAGTGAACCAGATGGGTTTTTACGAAAATCCGATAGTTTCATGATTACCATTACTGATATAGCATTTTATTCCAGATTTATTTAATTAACTGAATTTAAATTCCCCAGCTGCCGTGATGGGATTTGATCTCCCATCTCTGAGATCATTAGTCCAGGCCTCTAGATTACTAGCCCAGTGACATTACCACTATGCTACCGTTCCCATATATATCAATCAATGTGGCTGCAGTGTGTACCATCTACAAGATGCACCGCAGCAACTTCTTCAGCAGCACCTCCCAAACCCACGACCTCTTCCACCTAGAAGGACAAGGGCAGCAGGCGCATGGGAACACCACCAACTCCAAGTTCCCCTCCAAGTCACACACCATCCTGACTTAGAAGTATATCGCCAATCCTTCATCGTCGCTGGGTCAAAACCTGGAACTCCCTACCAAACAGCACTGTGGGAGTACCTTCACCACACGGACTGCAGCGGTTCAAGAAGGCGGCTCACCACCACCTTCTCAGGGGCAATTAGGGATGGCCAATAAATGCTGGCCTTGCCAGCGATGCCCACATCCCATAAACTAATGAATTTTAAAAAATGATTTAGACTTCAATGTAGGGGGCATGATTAAGAAGTTTGCAGATGATACAAAGATTGGCCATGTGGTTGATAGTGAGGAAGTAAGTTGTAGACTGCAGGAAGATATCAGTGGACTGGTCAGGTGGGCAAAAAAGTGGCAAATGGGATTCAATACAGAGAAGTGTGAGGTAATGCATTTGGGAAGGCCAACAAGGTCAGGGAATACACAATAAATGGTAGGATACCGAGAAGTGTAGAGGAACAGAGGGACCTTGGAGTGCCTGTCCAGAGATCCCTGAAAGTAGGACAGGTAGATAAGGTGGTTAAGAAGGCATACGGGATACCAGATTGGATAGGCTGCGATTGTTTTCTTTGGAACAGAGGCGGCTGAGGGGAGACTTAATTGAGGTGTATACAATTATGTGGAGCCTAGATAGAGTGAATAGGAAAGACCCATTTCCCTCAGTGGAGAGGTCAATAACCAGGGCGCATAGAAACATAGAAGATAGGAGCACGAGTAGGCCATTCGGCCCCTCGAGCTTGTTCCACCATTTAATGAGATCATGGCTGATCATCCAAATTCAGTACCCTGTCCCTGCTTTCTCCCCATATCCCTTGATCACTAGAACTAGGGGGCATAATCTTAAAATAAGGGGCTGCTCATTCAAAACTGAGATGAGGAGAAACTTCTTCACTCAGAGGGTGGTAGGTTTGTGGAAATTGCTGCCCCAGAAAGCTGTGGAAGCTACATCATTAAATAAATTTAAAACAGAAATAGATAGTTTCCTAGAAGTAAAGGGAATTAAGGGTTACGGGGAGCGGGCAGGAAATTGGACATGAGTCTGGGTTCGGAATGGTCATGGCCCTGTGGGTAGTGGAGCGGGCCCAGGGGCCGTGTAGCCTTGTTCTGCTCCTACTGTGTTCTAATTCTGTTAGATTTCAGGAGATGGTTTTATTCCTGTTCCTGGCTGGGGTGGAGATCGCCTTTACAGAAGGTAAGTACTGTAGAAAATATAGGGACAGAGTGATCTCCTGGAAGAATTTCGATCGCCTAGATGGGTCAGAGAGGAATTTCCCAGATTTTTTTCTCCCAAATTGGCCATTGGGTCTTTATCTGGTTTTTCGCCTCTCCCGGGAGATCACATGGGTTCGGGTGGCTGCAGTGATAGAAGATTTGAGGTTAGGATCAGATCAGCCATGATCTTATTGAATGGTGGAGCAGGCTCGAGGGGCTGATTGGCCTACTCCTGCTCCTATTTCTTATGTTCTTATGATCCCTTTAGCCTTAAGAAATATATCTAACTCCTTTTTAAATATATTTAATAAGCTGGCCTCAACTGCCTTCTGTGGTAGAGAATTCCACAGGTTCACCACTCTCTGGGTGAAGAAATTCCTCCTCAGCTCTGTCCTAAATGGCTTACCCCTTATCCTTAGACTGTGACTCCTGGTTCTGGATTCCCCTGCCATTGGGAACATCCTTCCTGCATCTAGTCTGTCTAGTCCTGTTAAAATTTTATAAGTTTCAATGAGATCCCCTCTCATTCTTCTAAACTCTAGCGAATATAAGTCTAATCGACCTAATCTCTCCTTATGCATCATTCCTGCCATCCCAGGTATCAGTCTGGTGAATCTTCGCTGCACTCCCTCCATGGCAAGAACATCCTTCCTCAGATAAGGCAACCAAAACTGCACACAATACTCAAGGTGTGGTCTCACCAAGGCCCTGTACAACTGCAGCAAGACATCCTTGCTCCTGTACTCGAATCCTCTTGCTATGAAGGCCAACATACCATTTGCCTTCTTAACTGCCTGCTGCACCTGCATGCTTACCTTCAGTGACTGGTGCACAAGGACACCCAGGTCTCGTTGCACTTCCCCTTTTCCCAATCTATTGCCGTTCAGATAATAATCCATCTTCCTGTTTTTGCCACCAAAGTGGATAACCTCGCATTTATCCACATTATACTGCATCTGCCATGCATCTGCCCAATCACCCAACCTGTCCAAATCATACTGGAGTTTCTCGGCATCCTCCTCACAGCACACACACCCACCCAGCTTTGTGTCGTCTGCAAACTTGGAGATATTACATCTAGTTCCCTTGTCTAGATCATTAACATATATTGTGAATAGCCGAGATCCTAGCACCGATCCCTGCGGTACCCCACTAGTCACTGCCTGCCACTCGGAAAAAGACCCGTTTATTCCAACTCTTTGCTTCCTGTCTGCCAACCAAGTCAGTACTTTACCCCCAGTCCCATGTGCTTTAACTTTACACGCCAATCTCTTATGCATAGACTTAAAGTCATTGGCAGAAGGATTAGTGGGGAGCCGAGGAGAATTTCTTTCACCCAGCGGGTGGTGGGGGTCTGGAACTCACTGCCTGAAAGGGTGGTAGAGGCAGAAACCCTCATCGCATTTAAAAAGTACTTGGATATGCACTTGAAATGCCGTGGTCTACAGGGCTGCGGACCAAGAGCTGGAAAGTGGGATTAAGTTGAATAGCTCTTCTTCGGCCGGCACAGACACAATGGGCCGAATGGTCTCCTTCTGTGCCATAAATTTCTATGATTCTATGAGTCATAGCACCGTTAACAGATTCACGGCAGAGAATGGCAATAGATTGGGAGAAGGGGAAGTGCAATGAGACCTGGGTGTCCTTGTGCACCAGTCGCTGAAGGTAAGCATGCAGGTGCAGCAGGCGGTTAAGAAGGCAAATGGTATGTTGACCTTCATAGCGAGAGGATTCGAGTACAGGAGCAAGGATGTCTTGCTGCAGTTGTACAGGGCCTTGGTGAGACCTCACCTTGAGTATTGTGTGCAGTTTTGGTCGCCTTATCTGAGGAAGGATGTTCTTGCCATGGAGGGAGTGCAGCGAAGATTCACCGGACTGATACCTGGGATGGCAGGAGTGACGTATGAGGAGAGATTGGGTCGATTGGGCTTATACTCGCTGGAGTTTAGAAGAATGAGAGGGGATCTCATTGAAACTTATAAAATTCTAACAGGACTAGACAGACTAGATGCAGGAAGAATGTTCCTGATGGCCGGGGAGTCCAGAACCAGGGGTCACAGTCTAAAGATAAGGGGTAAGCCATTCAGGACAGAGATGAGGAGGAATTTCTTCACCCAGAGAGTGGTGAACCTGTGGAATTCGCTACCACAGAAGGCAGTTGAGGTCAATTCATTAAATATATTCAAGAAGGAGTTAGATATATTTCTTAAGGCTAAAGGGATCAAGGGATATGGGGAGAAAGCAGGGACAGGGTACTGAGTTTGGATGATCAGCCATGATCTCATTGAATGGCGGAGCAGGCTCGAGGGGCTGAATGGCCTACTCCTGCTCCTATCTTACATAGATACATAGATACATAGAAGATAGGAGCAGGAGTAGGCCATTCGGCCCTTCGTGCCTGCTCCGCCATTCGATGAGATCATGGCTGATCCTTTAATTCAGTATCCCGTCCCCGCCTTCTCTCCGTAACCCTTAACCCCTTTTGCCCGTAGAAATATATCTAATTCCCTCTTAAATATATTTAATGAGCTGGCGTACACTGCCCTCTGTGGCAATGAGTTCCACAGGTTCACCACTCTCTGAGTGAAGAAATTCCCCCTCATCTCTGTCCTAAATGGTTTAGCCCTTATCCTTAAATTATGTCCTCTAGTTCTGTTCTCACCCGCCAAGGGAAACATTCCTTCTGCATCCAGTCTGTCTAGACCTGTCAGAATTTTATACACTTCTATGAGGTCCCCTCTCAATCTTCTAAACTCCAGTGTGTACATCCCTAAACTACATAGTCTCTCCTCATAGGTCATTCCCGCCATTCCTGGTATCAGCCTGGTGAATCGCCGCTGCACCCCCTCCATGGCAAGAACATCCTTCCTCAGATGAGGCGACCAAAACTGTACACAGTACTCGAGGTGTGGTCTCACCAGTGCCCTGTACAGCTGCAGCAAGGTATCCCTGTTCCTGTATTCTAACCCTTTTGCTATGAAGGCCAGCATACCGTTTGCCTTCTTGACCGCCTGTTGCACCTGCATGCTCGCCTTCAGTGACTGGTGTACAAGAACACCCAGGTCTCTCTGTACTTCCCCCTCTCCCAATCTATTGCCATTTAAATAATAATTTGCCCTCCCGTTCCTGCACCCAAGGTGGATAACTTCGCACTTGTCCACATTATAGTGCATCTGCCATTTATCCGCCCAATCGCCCAGTCTGTCCAAATCGCTCTGGAGCTTCCTGGTCTCTTCCTCTGAGCCCACCCCCCCTCCTAGTTTAGTGTCGTCTGCAAATTTGGAAATGCTGCATCCGACTCCCTGATCCAGGTCATTAATGTAAATTGTGAACAGCTGGGGGCCCAGGACAGATCCCTGTGGTACCCCACTTGTTACTGCCTGCCATTCAGAAAATGAGCCGTTTATTCCAACTCTCTGTTTTCTATCTGACAGCCAGTTCCCTATCCACGCCAAAACTTTCCCCTTTATCCCATGAGCCTCAATTTTCCATGCTAATCTTTTATGTGGGACCTTATCGAAGGCCTTTTGGAAGTCCAGGTACACCACATCTACTGGCTCTCCCCCATCTATTCTACCAGTTACTCCCTCAAAAAATTCCAATAGATTAGTCAAGCACGATTTACCCTTTGTAAATCCATGTTGACTCTGTCCTATCCTGTCCCCATTTGCTAAGTGCTCCGCTATTTCATCCTTAATGATGGACTCCAGCATTTTGCCCACAACTGATGTAAGGCTTACAGGTCTGTAATTACCTGCTTTTTCCCTACCCCCCTTTTTGAATAGTGGGGTAACGTTAGCTACCCTCCAATCCATCGGCACTGTTCCCGAGTCTAATGAATTCTGAAAAATCATCCTTAGTGCATCCGCTATCTCTAGGGCCACCTCCTTCAGTACCCTAGGATGCATGTTATCAGGCCCTGGGGATTTGTCCACCTTCAATCCCTTTAGCTTCCTTAACACCATATCCTTAGAGATATTGATTTGCGTCAGTTCCTCCTTTGCCAATGTCCCTATTTTTCCCGATATCCCAGGGAGGTTTTTTGTGTCTTCCTTCGTAAAGACTGACCCAAAGTATGCATTTAGTTGATCTGCCATTTCCTTATTTCCCATTATATATTCCCCCGTATCTGACTGCAATGGACCAACTTTGGTTTTCACCAGTCTTTTCCTTTTGATATATTTATAAAAGCTTTTGGAGTTAGTTTTTATATTTTCCGCCAGCTTGTTTTCGTAAGCTATTTTGCCCCTCTTGATCATGCCCTTTGCCCTCCTTTGCTCTATCTTAAACTGTTCCCAATCTTCCGCTCTGGCGCTTTTTTTGGCTATTTTATGTTTCTATGTTTCTATGTTTCAAGTGGACTCCCAGGACTTGGCAGAGGTTTTAAATGGCTACTTTGCATCAGTCATTACTCCTGTAGACTATGCTCAGTTACCATTAATGCAGTGTGTTGTTAACACTAACACTGTAAATGACTTTAGTCATCAGTCTGCTCACTATTCTAGTTCCCAATATTTGCATTATATTGAAAGGATATTGCCTTCTTAGGGAGAACAGAAACTCAGGGCCAGGAGACAGCATTTAGGAAATCAAACCGAACAAGATTGGGACCTGGAGTAAATGCAAGGCTTGAAATATATAAAGACAGATTTTTTTTTTTTTTTTTTAAAAACAAGTTTAATTTCTCTCCTGTAACTTAACACAAAACAAAAGTCAAGAAACTTTTTCTTTAAATCAAGGTACAGTGAAGACTGGTCGAATTCTGACATTAAATAAAAAAAATAATTTTGAGGCAGTTCACCCAGATGGCTCAGCGAGGAGAACACACCGCCACAGAGAGCTGGTACTCATTCAGAGAGAATCAGAAGGTGCCAAGTTCGATCCCTGGCAGGGTGGAGCTGGCACGGTGTGATGGGGTGGAACAGGACAGGGGCACATTGGTCTCAACATCCTTAGACTGAGGTAGGGAGCAAACAGGGAAAAAAAAATCTGAGCCAGTGTTGCTGCTTCTGGTTACTAATCAGTGATACTTGTTGCAAAGTACGATCACAGTTATTAGGTAACTGGGGCTCAACAGATTTGCACCCACAGTTGAGCACCCTCCTGACACGCTCAGTCGGTGAGGTCACTGGCATGTATGGGATTGCTCACCAACCTTCAGGATTGGGGGAGAAAATTGGGGGGGAGATGGGGAAAGATTTTGGAGATGTACAAATTAAGAGAAGTGCATTCCAATTACTTTGTCTAGCCAGGAATATTGTGATCAACACAGGACTAGCCACTTGATTGAGGTCACAAGCCAACCTGAATCCTGCTCCGTACCACAGTCCAAAGTAGATCTATTACTCCCAGCTTTGCGACGGCAAGGGTATTTCTTTTACGTGTACGGATCAAAACCAAATGGCTTTGTGTTCAGGTTTTAAACGTGCTTATATCTCAAAGATTTACCAACCTGTATCCAGGAAGCCCATTGAAATTCCAATGAGGGACATCAGTGTCATCAACACCAGCGTCTTCGTACACCATGGAATAGTATACAATCCTAACGCAGTCATCAGCATCGAAATTCCTGAAGGGAGGTTTTCACAGCAACATTATCAGAATCAATAAGACTGTGCAAAACAGGTTTCGGTATTTCTGAAGTTGTAAGCTTAAGATCACACACACACGTGTGGCAAAATGACCGCTTTCCTCCCTCACAAGAAAAAAAATCATTTAAACTTGCCAACAATAAGTCTGTGGCTGCTCCACAAACGAGGATAAAGAAGCAAATGCACAGTGCCTTCTTCAACCAAACCAATCAATATTGTAGTCAAAAGACAGAAGGGCAAGTCGAGGCTTTAGCTACGGGGGTCAATATAGTTCTCCAAATGTGGGGGGAAATAATAGCAGCAACCTTAGGTTTCAATCACGTACGGCCAGCTCAGATTTTACTGAAAATAATTGTGTCTAATGTAAATCAGAGTTAAAATCTCATCCTCGTCCCACCACCCACTCTCAAAATAGCTTCTATTTTAGGCCGAACAAGCTAGCCAAGTTTAATTGCTCGACCCTGTTAAAGGGAGTTCAAAAGATTTTGGCCATAAAGTCACATGAATCGGGTTCAAAAATCATAAGAAATATTATTTCACAGAATTTTTAAAAAACGAGTGTGAGGGGACTATGGGGTGACATCAGAAATCAGTGCCAAGTTCTTTGAAACACCAAGGGTGTCAGTGTGGTTGGGGGAGAGGGGGGGGAAGAGAAGAGAGCGCAGTTGGCAAATGGCAGGAAAGAGATGCCGGGACTGGGGAACGAGAGGCAGAGGAGACTGCAATCAATA
This sequence comes from Somniosus microcephalus, assembly GCF_052327205.1. NCBI lineage: Eukaryota > Metazoa > Chordata > Chondrichthyes > Squaliformes > Somniosidae > Somniosus > Somniosus microcephalus. Next base: position 207,747,936 of record NC_140995.1, on the reverse strand, counting down.
TTCGGTGCTGACCTTAAATGGCATAAGTTAAACGGAGGACTATGTAACCTTAGGACTGCAGCTCTGATTTTCTTGGTCTGTATGCAGTCCTCACCACTTATAGTGGGTGTGTTGGTGTTAACACGATTTGCCCGCTATACGCGGTGGATGGTGTAGCCAAAAAAGTAAGCAACCAAAATATTTTTTTAACAGGGAAGCTCACTTAGTAACTGCCTCTCCTAACTATTAGCAGTTGCATCCAGAATCTCATCCCTAAGGTAATCGCACTTTAACGAGGTGCAAACAACTGATTGAAACGGCTCGAGGACCCGGTTTAGGCTGAAATCAGCACAGCCTTTTTAGAATCTTTACAGCACAGAAGGAGGCCATTCGGCCCATCGTGCCTGTGCCGGCTCTTTGAAAGAGCCGTCCAATTAGTCCCACTGCCCTGCTCTTTCCCCATAGTCTTGCAAGTTTTCTTTTAAATAGATATGTACAGTGTAAGTACTTATTGAACTGCCCGAAATAATCGGCACACTTAATATGGCAGGGGAGTGGGACTAGCTGAAGTGCTCTTGCAGAGAGCCGGCACAGGCTCGTCAGGCCGAATGGCCTCCTTCTGTGCTGTAACCATTCTATGAATATGTTATAAGCGGCACCTTTGTAACTGAGATCTGTGGTAATGGGAGTGGTTAGCGCCATTTACTCAAACGTTGTCCCTATATTCATCCTTCAAGTTAATATGTGGCATTTAAATGCTAATCATCAAAAATAGGCAGTCTGGATATAAACAATATTCTCAGTGAACTCAGATTGTGTCATCTTACATCATTCTCTATTCATTCTACTCCTGGAAGGCTTGAACTTACCGAGTAACAAGTGGTTATTCACGTAGTCAAACATTAGCCCACCAACCAGCGAGCCCCCTACATAGCCCAGTGAACGGCCCACAAAGATGTAGGCGATGTCACTGATATTTTTGTTAACGTTAGTTGCCAACTCCTTAAATGTAGGTCCCAAAATAGCAATGCTCATCCCCTGAGAAAAGAACAAAGCAGACAAACAGGGGTCACTACATGGAATAGCTGACAAGTGACACAAGTAAACGAGTTTCAAGCAGCACAAGCGGACTGTTCCAGGATCCGTTATCTTCTACCTCGTAGCGAGGCTGCAAATCGTTTGAAATTTCCCTACAGTTCCACAGCGCCTGCCAGTGCTGTACCAAGAGGCGGATCGTCAGTCTCACCAGTGAGTGTCAGTGGGCTATTCGTCATGGTGCTGGGGTGCACAGAGAAACCCAATCCTGCTCTTACCCAGTGGCTACTGACCAGGAGCAGGAAAGCCGGCTGGTTTTTCCTCTTCCCCTTGCCCAGGGAGCCTGAGGCTGAATGTAGCAGCCTTACCACCAACCAGGCTGAGGTCAGCACAGACACCAAGGATGAAACCTTCGACCTTTCTGACCTGATGGGCCGACTTGTGCAGTATCATCATCAATGGAACCAACACAAGAGCCCAACTTTCATTTTTTGACTGCAAGGTAAAAAGGAGGGGTGGGATTTTCTCCTCGTGTCAGATAATAAATTGACCCAAGTAAAACATTACCCATTACTTCAAGTAAATTTAAGATGTATTGGCAGTCATTTTCTACAACTAGATATAGCCAAAACACTAGTTAGGTCTCAGCTGGAGTACTGTATACAATTCTGGGCACCACACTTTAGGAAGGATGTTAAGGCCCTGGAGAGAAGGTTTACCAGGGATGAGAGACTTGAGTCATGTGGAGAGATTGGAGAAGCTGGGATTGTTCTCCTTAAAGCAGAGAAGGTTAAGGGGAGACCTAATAGAGGTATTCAAAATTATGATAATTGGCAAAAGAAGTAGAGGGGAAATGAGGAAAAATATCTTCACACAAAGGGTTGTTAAGATCTGGAATGCACTACCTAAAAGGGCGGTGAAATCAGATTCCGTGGGAACTTAAAAAAAAAAAGCCCAATTGCCTCTTGAAAGAACTAATTTGCAGGGTTTTCGGGAGAAAGCTGTGGCATGGGACTAAATTGGACAGCTCTTAAGAGCACAGGCACTGCGGGCCGAATGGCCCCCTTCTGTGCTGCAAGATTCTATGATTCTACCCTTTTACCAATCGTGGTACTTGGTGTGTCTCTGGGAAGGAGACTGTGGACTGCAGCACTTACTCTAAAGATCAGATCGTGTAAAGTCAGCCGAGAGCAAACTCATGCTTATTTAAGGCCAAAATTAAAGCAAAATGTTCATAATAAAAAAACTTCAGATTTAATCAACAAAACAATTTTGGAAGAAACAAATATACAATAATTCAATAACTAACACCTAAAAAGAAAATGTGCATTTATATAGCACCTTTCACATCCTCAGGATGTCCCAAGGTGCTTCACAGCCAATAATTACTTTTGCAGCACAGTCACTGTTGTTATATTGGCAAACGCGACAGCCAATTTGCTGGAGACAAGGAAAACTCCCCTGCTCCTCTTCAGATAGACGTCTCCTTTGAAAGGCAGCACCGCCAACAGTGCAGCACTCCCTCAATAATGCAGTGGAGTTTCAGCCTGAATGATGTGCTCAAGGCCTGGAGTGGGGCTTGAACCCACGACCTTTTGACTCAAGGGTGCCATCACCGAGCCAAGCTGACACTTACAAAGCATAATGCTGAAAGGAGTTAATGTACGTCATTATTTGCAACCCCCCCCCCCCCAAGCTCCTTTTCCCAGCTGACGGCAAGTGTCACGGCGACTGAACGGGTACTCTATGTTAATGCTGCCCATCACCAAGGAGCGATGAACTGCTCCCTGCACCAAAGTGACTGCAGCTGTCACCACAGAGCTGCAGCAGGCAAACACCAACATTTCCACCCTCTCTTCACCCGGGTAATTGTTTTTATTCAGATTCTAACCACAACTTTGGAATTTATCCAAATGGGGATTACCAGGTTTCATCGGATTAAACCTTAAATCGGAAGGCAAACCTCTAGGAAAGACTTACTTCACTTCTACAGACACGGGACCAGTGTCAGCACCGTGGTCTGTGTGTAAATACAACTCATGCACCTTAAGTTCTCATTATAACAACAACTTGCATTTATATAGCGCCTTTAACGTAGTAAAATGTCCCAAGGTGCTTCAGAGGAGTACTATAAAACACAATTTGACACCAAGCCACATAAGAAATTAGGGCAGGTGACCAAAAGCTTGGTCAAAGAGGTAGGTTTTAAGGAGCAGCAACATATCACCTTTGTGTTCTTCTGCTACGGAGGGGATGGAGCAGAATTAATTTAATGCCAAAGGTGCTGCCAATATAAATTTACAGGAAAGCGTCCCGACCACTGCTCCTGCAGGACATGATTCCGATTCCCTCACCTAGGGACAGTTCCAAAAAGTCACATCACCCCCTACAGCTGAAACAGGTTCTCAAAATAAATATTAAAAGTAATGGATCACAATACGAACAGTCTTAGTGCAATTTGTGTTCCTCTACGGCCTGAAAAGAAACTTCTATTTCCTAAGAACATTAGCAGAAAGCCAGAACTGGCCACCTGCAATCTACTTTATCGTGGTAAAAAATCACAGGATTGGGGGTAATATTCTGGCATGGATAGAGGATTGGCTCTCTAACAGAAGGCAGAGAGTTGGGATAAATGGTTCATTCTCAGACTGGCAATCAGTAACTAGTGGTGTTCCGCAGGGGTCAGTGCTGGGTCCCCAACTCTTTACAATCTATATTAACGATTTGGAGGCGGGGACCAAGTGTAACATATCAAAGTTTGCAGATGATACTAAGATGGGAGGGAAAGTAGTGAGTGAGGAGGACATAAAAAACCTGCAAGGGGACATAGACAGGCTAAGTAAGTGGGCAGAGATTTGGCAGATGGAATACAATACTGGAAAGTGTGAGGTTATGCACTTTGGCAGGAAAAATCGTAGAGCAAGTTATTACCTTAATGGCAAGAAACTGGAAAGTACTGAAGTACAAAGGGATCTGGGGGTCCTGGTGCACGAAACTCAAAAGGTTAGTATGCAGGTGCAGCAAGTGATTAAGAAGGCCAATGGAATGTTGGCTTTCATTGCTAGGGGGATAGAATATAAAAATAGGGAGGTATTGCTTCAGTTGTACAAGGTATTGGTGAGACCGCACCTGGAATACTGCATACAGTTTTGGTGTCCATACTTAAGAAAAGACATACTTGCTCTCGAGTCAGTACAAAGAAGGTTCACTCGGTTAATCCCGGGGATGAGTGGATGGACATATGAGGAGAGGTTGAGTAGATTGGGACTCTACTCATTGGAGTTCAGAAGAATGAGAGGCGATCTTATTGAAACATATAAGATTGTGAAGGGGTTGGATCGGGTGGATGCGGGGAGGATGTTCCCGATGATGGGTGAAACTAGAACTAGGGGGCATAGTCTTAGAATAAGGGGCTGCTCTTTCAAAACTGAGATGAGGAGGAACTACTTCACTCAGAGGGTGGTAGGTCCATGGAATATGCTGCCCCAAAAAGCTGTAGAAGCTACATCATTACATAAATTTAAAACAGAAATAGACAGTTTCCTAGAAGTAAAGGGAATTAAGGGTTACGGGGAGCGGGCAGGAATTTGGACATGAGTCTAGGTTCGGATCGGTCATGGCCCTGTGGGTAGCGGAGCGGGCCCAGGGGCCGTGTAGCCTGATCCTGCTCCTATTTCGTGTGTCTAATTCTGTTAGATTCAGGAGATGGTTCTGTGATAGTAGATTGGCGGTTAGGATCAGATCAGCCATGATCTTATTGAATGGCGGAGCAGGCTCGAGGGGCCGATTGGCCTACTCCTGCTCCTATTTCTTATGTTCTTATGTTATGTGGCCTCTACCCCATCATCAGCTTCCCAGTGAAAATTTTCAGCTTACATAGTCCCCGATCCCAAAAGAATCCAGACCTAGCGCCCTCCAGGAACCCCACCCATCTCACCCCACAACCCCAGTGGGCTACATAGTCCATTGCATCCTCTCAGTCTATACTTGTTTTTGTAATCTCCAATCCCATTCCCAACCAGATATTCATCCAGCTCTTATTTGAAAGCGTTGACTAATCGACTTTACAAATCTGCCTTTTCTGGGAGTCTGTTCCACATCATTACTATCCTGTGGGAAGCAGGGGGAGGATTATTTGGATTTTAAATCTGTGTCCTTACACCTTCCTCCCTCTGCCCCATTTTGTTCATTCAGTGAAAGCTAGTTCAGTTCTACCAAGATCCTCCTCGTCATTCTTCTCTGAACCTTTCACAATGCGTCAATGTTCTTCTGAAGGCACAGTGGCCCCAACCAGTCCCAACTGTACATATTCAAGATTAGAATAACTTATTTTGAATTCTAGTCAAATAATCCACTCCTGTACTCAACTAGACTTGATAACAGTGTCACATTTGACTGGACATCTTCAGTGCCTAATCACAACAGATCCTTTCCAGTTTTCCTAGTAGACATCTCTTCATCATGTACATGCCCCTTGATCTAATGTGCATTAGTCTACATTAAAATCCGTCTGTCATTCCTTAACCCACTGCACAGCAAGAGGTAAACCATGCAGCTCCTGCAAACTATTTTACTAACAATACGGTGTCAATCTGGGAATCAACTCTCTCCATAGCATCATTTTTAACATGGCTCTTTATACCAAACTTAATAAAGTGATATTCTTTTTTAAAAAGGCACGTCCTCCCGTCATATGACAGATGCTGAATCACAATAAAAACAGACCTAGTTAGTGCAGAAATTATTTGGATAAGGATTTCGAGAGACTGCAGGTAAAATCAGCCAATTTGCCAATAAATGCACCATAGCCAAATTCAGTCTTTCATTAATTCAACCTAAATAAAAAGCAGGTTTGGAAATCACGAGGTGGTAGAATAGGTACACTGCCCTGTAACTCTACTCCCTCAAGTCAACAATAAAAAAATCTACAAACCAGCCAATTGATGTCCTGGCAGAGATTAATTCAGCAGTGACTGCAAGCCACACCGAGCTCCTTCTGGTGGGTATGTCTTTGCACTGAATTACGCAGTGTCATGCAGTGTTTGCCCACTAAGCCACTGTGGGAGCCAGAGAAAACAGTGCCAATTAGGATCTCTGAAGAAGCACGGCTTGAAAGTGCAACACACAGACGCTGCACTGGAGCACGACACAGGGCTGCGGCCTGCTGACTCCCCACCTCGCTCTACCACAGAGCGCTGGGACAGGAGTGTGGATCTGCCACCAATATGGAAATACCCCATCCCGCTGACACACACAGTGAGTGGCAGAGGTGGGGGGAAACGGTTATGTTTTTAAAAATAAAGTCAGTTGACTGGATCTGCAGGTCAGTGGAAATCCAACACAAATGCTGTGGGGTCAGTTGAATGCAATCAAGTAATCCCTTTGAGCCTCTGATCAGCAAGAATGGAATTCATCAAGGACAACACACACACACAACTTACAAAACCCTGAAAATAATCCAACACAAAAAATGTAACATTCACGTGCTTTGGGGAAGCCCACACATTAAAAACCAGTTTAAAAGCGCCAGCTGCCTGGTAATATTTGCATTGAAAGTCCTCAAATAAAATCAGGGGGGGGAGGAAGAGAAGAGATACTGAAAAACTTTCTGAAAACTGTTACAGAACTCGGTGTACAAAAAAATCAGCTGAACCAGCAGGATGCACCTGAACCTAAGGCGCCATTTCAAAGGTCATATACAAGGTCATAGTTCAACAGTCAAATGAGAAACAAAAGCACCAAAGTAACTTGGGGTCTTCTGCATTATTCTCCTTAATGTAAAGTCCTTTGAGATGTCTTGCTGTACACGAGGAGTGCTACAGAACTATACAAGTGGTTGTCTTTTACGTGTTTATTTTAGTTGTATGGGGTGGGTGCAATCGGTCTAAAAGGTGAATACTTTACTTTTAAGTCTCCTGCAGGTCAGAGCTAACACCATGAGAGATCACTCCCCTGTACCTGGTGTGGAGTCTCACTACTTCTTTTCATGTCAGCCTTTGGCAAAGTAAATTTCCATTCATCTGGTTTTCACGTATAACTAGCTGCTCACCTCGCTTGGTGTATTTTCATTTTTTTTTTTTTTAAAAAGCCCCCACTGAAAACAATCTAAACCACCGTATTTGTAGTATGTTTAGTTTGCAATGTTACCAGCGTCACAGTAAATGGCTCCAGAAGCAATACTTCAGTAGCACCTCCCTCCCCTACGGCCTCTACGGCTGGGAGGGACAATGTTGTGGGAACACAATCACCTCGAAGTCACGCACTGTCCTGACTGGGACATGTATCACGGTCCCTACATCGTCACTGGGACATGTATCACGGTCCCTACATCGTCACTGGGTCAGTATCTTGAAAGTCCTTACCCGACATCATTGTGGGAGCACCGTCACCACAGGGACTGCAGCGGTTCAAGGAGAAGGCGCCACCACCACCTTCGCAGGGCAATTAATGCGGCCTAGTCGTTGTGGCCCACATCCCGAGAATCAATAAAAAGGAAGTTGGTCCTGACCGACTGACAACACAGGTTTGCTGTTGTTGGTCTGTGCAGATCCTCTCCAGTTGTCGGGAAGGTAAATAGTTACTTGCATTTATATATAGGGGGAAAAATTTGGTTGATTAGCGCCTCCCGTTAATGGGGCGCAAAGCAACTAGCACCCAGGCGTGGCAATGTTTACGCTGCTCACAAAATTGACCAGACATTTTGCGGCGGCGTTAAACACTACCGCCACGATCTCCTGTGCCTGCAGAACGTGATGTCAGTCGAGCGTGCAACGCCCCGGTAGCGCCCCAGACCAGATATTGAGTGGCGCCCCCTGCCTTACCGCCTGCCGCTAGCAACGGCAGGTAGAAGGGAACGTTTTGCAGTCGGGAAAGGGAGCGCTATTTAAAGGCGGCCGCTTCCTGCCTTTTTTTTGTCGGCAAAAGTTTAGTTTTAACGCTGTCTGTCTTAAGGAGTTTTGGCCCTCATCACCACTTTTGAGGTTCCTAAGCGCCGAGCTCTTTCCGTGGGCCTATCCATTAGTGCTTCCAACACAACTGCTTTTGAGGTCTCTCCAGGCCAAGATTCAAGGCTGCAATGAGCAGGGTGTGGCTGGCCAGCAAGATGGACCCTCCCCTTTAAGAACTGAATGGCGCCTGTCTGTCTGGCTTCCATGGTAACTGGCATCGCCTGAGCTTCGGTAGCGCTCTGAGTTAGCACCTCGCTCCTCGACGTTAGCACCTTAAGACAGGTGTGTAGCGCCTGATTTAGCGCTCCAATCACCTCGAGGGGCGATAGAGGCCAAGTTTGCAGTCGGAGGCGATAATTAGCGGCGGGTGCTAAACTTTGCACCCGGCCAACAATAGCACCCCAAACGGGGCAATACCGAATTTCTTCCCCATATATCCTTGTCACACTGAAAAGTCTCAGTGCTTCACACAACGAATTATTTCAGAAGTGCAGTGACTCGTTATATAGGGAAACAATACAGCGGACAGCGCAGTGTCACAAGTCACAGCCTAAAGAGAATCATGGACTTCATTCTTCGAGTTGCTGTGGCCTCAACCCCATAATATAATCGGGGCAGCTTCTTATGATGGGAGCTAAGTATTGCAGAAACGCTCCTCCCAAAAGCAGCTCAGTGATTTAAAAGCACTGTTAAAATAATTTGTGGGCCACTGTCTGCCTGAAGAAGTGCCTTTAACCAAACAGAAGAGGCAAGAGATTTTCATTAAGACATCGCGTGCGAGTGAGTCGATGATGCGTCTCAATGTGATTTACATTGTCATTTGCAAATGAGAAAAGGTTTGCTGAATGCCTTTTGAAGTAGTCAGTACAACATTAAACTGGTTTACTAGCTGATTTAGGTACAAGAAAATTACCTACCGTCAGTAAACTCCTCACTGTCGAGGAAGAGTGCAACGTCTTAGTGTTAATAATGAAAACCAGGTGAAAATGGTCACCCGTAAGCCAGAGGTCTCAAAGCCCCCTCTCTCAGAATAGACTCCACGCAAAGGGCTGCTGATCCTTATTCATTCACCTCACTCCAAAAAAGAGAGTGCTCAGAGGGTAGTTAATAAGACCCTATGGCACTATTTTGAAGACGACCAGGGGAGTTATCCCCAGTGTCCTGGCCAATATTTATCCCTCAATCAGCATCATTAAAAACAGATTATTCAGTCATCATTGCTTGCTGCTTGTGGGAACTTGCTGTGCGCAAAATTGGCTGCCACGTTCCCTACATTACAACAGTGACTACACTTCAAGAGTACTTCATTGGCTGTAAAGCACTGTGGGACGTCCTGAAGTCATGAAAGGCACGATATATATGGAAGTATTTCTTTACTTCCAAATCTCACACAAACAATGCCTTCTTGGGGGGGGGGGGGGGGGTGGTAGTGCATTCGCACACTCGCCTTCCATGTAGCTCACTTTCATTTTTAAATTAAAAGGATAAACTTTGAACCATTAAAAATCATTATACAGTTACACTGGGGCAAAGCTAGTCACCATACAGACAAAGTGCCGCAGAGAGCAAAGCAGCTGGAAAGGCGAGGCACAGGCTGTGTACAATTTTGTAGCAAATATAACTCCAAAATTTGGCGGTTTCCTCCCCATTTCAGACCATTGACCACATTTTCTAAAAGGATTGAACACTGCAACACTCTCATACACTGTACACTACCGGCAGGACGTCAATCAGTTCTATGGCCAGTGACAGCTGACAGCTCCCTAGATTCTGAAAGGTCCCAGTGGATTGGAAGGAAGCAAAAGTAACAGCACTATTCAAGCAAGGAGGGAGAGAGAGAACAGGGACCTACAGGCCAGTGTCTGCAATGGTTAAGTGAGTGGGCAAGAAGGTGTAAGAAGGTATACGAGTATAATGTGGGGAAATGTGTTGGAAGAATAGAAAAACAGAATATTTTTAAATGGTGAGAAACTAGTAAATGTTGCTGTTCAGAGGGACCTGGGTGTCCTTCTACAGGAAACACAGAAAGTTAACATGCAGGTACAGCAAGTAATTAGGAAGGCAAATGGTATGTTGGCCTTTATTCTAATGGGGTTGGAGTATAAGAGTAAGGAAGTCTTGCTGCAATAATACAGGGCATTGGTAAGAACATAAGAAATAGGAGCAGGAGTAGGCCAATCGGCCCCTCGAGCCTGCTCCGCCATTCAATAAGATCATGGCTGATCTGATCCTAACCGCCAATCTACTATCACAGAACCATCTCCTGAATCTAACAGAATTAGACACACGAAATAGGAGCAGGATCAGGCTACACGGCCCCTGGGCCCGCTCCGTTACCCACAGGGCCATGACCGATCCGAACCTAGACTCATGTCCAAATTCCTGCCCGCTCCCCGTAACCCTTAATTCCCTTTACTTCTAGGAAACTGTCTATTTCTGTTTTAAATTTATGTAATGATGTAGCTTCTACAGCTTTTTGGGGCAGCATATTCCATGGACCTACCACCCTCTGAGTGAAGTAGTTCCTCCTCATCTCAGTTTTGAAAGAGCAGCCCCTTATTCTAAGACTATGCCCCCTAGTTCTAGTTTCACCCATCATCGGGAACATCCTCCCCGCATCCACCCAATCCAACCCCTTCACAATCTTATATGTTTCAATAAGATCGCCTCTCATTCTTCTGAACTCCAATGAGTAGAGTCCCAATCTACTCAACCTCTCCTCATATGTCCATCCCCTCATCCCCGGGATTAACCGAGTGAACCTTCTTTGTACTGACTCGAGAGCAAGTATGTCTTTTCTTAAGTACGGACACCAAAACTGTATGCAGTATTCCAGGTGCGGTCTCACCAATACCTTGTACAACTGAAGCAATACCTCCCTATTTCTATATTCTATCCCCCTAGCAATGAAAGCCAACATTCCATTGTGCAGTTCTCCAGGCGTGAGACCAGGCCTGGAGAACTGTGCACAGTATTGGTCTCTGTACCTAAGGAAGGATATACTTGCCTTAGAGGGGGTGCAGATTAATTCCTGGGATGAGAGAATTATCCCATGAGGGGAGATTGTGTAGAATGGGCCTATACTCTCTGGAGTTTAGAAGAATGAGAGGTGATCTCATTGAAACATACACAATTCTGAGGGGGATTGACAGGGTAGATACTGAGAGGTTGTTTCCCCTGGTTGGAGAGTCTAGAACTAGGGGGCATAGTCTCAGGATAAGGGGTCGGCCATTTAGGACTGAGATGAGGAGAAATTTCTTCACTCAGAAGGTTGTGAATCTTTGGAATTTTTTATCCCAGAGGGCTGTGGATGCTGAGTCGTTGAGTATATTCAAGGCCGGGATCGATATTTGGACTCCAAGGCAATCAAGGGGTATGGGGATCAAGCGGGAAAGTGGAATCGAGGTCAAAGATCAGCCATGATCTCGTTGAATGGCGGAGTAGGCTCGAGGGGCCATAAGGCCTACTCCTGCTCATAATTCTTGTTATGATGCTGTTGTGCACTATGAGTGTGCAAGTCTGTCAGGGGTGGTACACAAACCATCACACTGGCAGTGGTGCAGAGCTTGCTACTTGTTCCCAAATTCCTCTAACTATTTGATATCTCCTAAAAATCTAGTTAGGTATCTGATACAAAACATAAACCACTTGGGAACAATACTTGGGTTTTAAATGCAGACCTGACTCAGTAAAAATGTTTCAAAATACATACACAAACATCCTGAATGTCTGCTAGAACAACCCACTCGCCCTGGCAACACTCAAAGCCCTACTTGTGCTTATATTTCTTATTTACTAGATTTTGTGTGTATCTGGAGGTCAGTATGATAGTGTGTCTGTGTGGTGATGTGACCACGTTTCAGTATGGTGATATATCCATACCAGTACCGTATCTGGGTGTACTCTGTTGGTGCACACAAAAACAAATAAACTGTAACTTAACAAAAATACATTAAATGAAACTTAACAAATTAAATTAAAATTTGGTTGCCGGGGGTGATGCTGCACTCCAGTCCCTTCGGGGCCCACTGGTCGCGGAAAGCCTCGAGTGTGCCGGCGGACATGGCGTGCTCCATCTCCAGGGCCACCCAGGCACGAACGTGGCCGCAGGAGAGAGGCAGGCAGTCGGGCCGAACGACGTATCTGGGTGTAAGGTGTGCAGAGTGCAAGTCACTAGTGCTACTGATGTAAGATACATCACTAGTGCTCCTGATGTGAGTAGTTACTAGTGTCCAGAATGTCAGCTCACTTGCAAACGTGGCCCTTGCCATCCATAAGCTTATTGTGGATGACTGCATCGATATCATGGCCCTGACGGAAACTTGGCTGAGGGGTGATGACACCTTACCATTAAATGAAGCCTCCCCACCTGGCTATACCTTCCACCACTTGCCCCGCCCAGACCGCCGTGGTGTCGGTGTGGCTCTCATCACCAAATCACACCTTGGTCTGTCCCCCTATTCCTCCGGCAGTTTCTCCTCCTTTGAGCATCTCACCTTATTCCATCCCTCTCCCCCCTCTCATTTAAAATTCTTGTTCTCTATCTCCCACCCAAGTACAGTACCATAAAAATGTTATTACCGAGATATCTTCACTATTCTCATCCCTCCGCCTTTGCACCGAACGACTTCTCATCCTTGGTGATTTCAACCTCCATCTCAATTCATCATGCTCTCTCTTCTGAGTTCACTAGCCTCCTATCCTCCCTTAACCTCTCCCTCCATGTAAACTCCCCAACCCATATTCATGGCCACTCCCTCGACCTTGCCATCTCTCGCGGCCTCGCTACTCCCATCGTCTCAATTGCAGATAAAGCCATCTCTGACCATTTCCTCGTATCGCTCTCCACCCACATCCCCCTTCCACCCCCCCCACCCTACTTCCATCTGTGTCCGCCCCTGGAAAAATCTCTCTCCCAACTCTCTTACAACTGCACTTATGAAATCCCAACTGTCCAGCCTTTGGCCCTCCATTCACCATGACATTTCTGCAGCTACCGATCTGCTCAACCACACCCTCACCACCACCTTTGATGCCCTAGTCCCGATTAAAACAATTACCCTCTCTCACCCTGGCCGTTCCCCGGTACGGCTCTCACCTTCGCTCCCTCAAGTCCAAGGGACGCAGACTCGAACGGATATGGTGGACAACTGGTTTAGCCATTCACCGCCAGATCTGGCTGGATCACATAAAGCATTATCGGGTCCTGCTCTCGTCTGCCAAAATTGCTCACTATTCCAGAATCATTCTTAAATGCAAAGATAAACCCCGACTTCTATTCTCCACTGCTAGCCGTCTTCTTAAACCCCTCTCCCCTGTCTCCTCCACCCTCACCTCCGATAACAAGTGCGAGGAGCTCATGCACTTCTTTGTTTCTAAGATTGAGACCATCCGTTCAGCTGCCTCTGCCACTTCCTTTCCTTCCCCTAGCCCACTGGGCCAAACTTCCTCTCAGGTTCCCTCCTGCCCTAGCCCTGAACTCACATCTTTCTCCAGTTTCTCTCCGATCTCCCCTCATGACCTCTCCGCGTTCATCTTGTCCATGAGACCCACTTCCTGCTCCCTCGACCCTATTCCCACCAAACTGCTGACAACCCAACTTCCTTTTCTGGCTCCCATGTTAGCTGACATTGTTAACGGTTCTCTCTCCTCAGCTACTGTCCCCTCTCCCTCAAATCTGCCGTCATCACCCCTCACCTCAAAAAACAACCCGATCCCTCTATCCTTGCAAACTACCGCCCCATCTCCAACCTCCCTTTCCTCTCCAAAGTCCTTGAACGTGTTGTCGCCTCCCAAATCCGTGCCCATCTTTCCCGCAACTCCATGTTTGAATCCCTCCAATCAGGTGTCCGTCCCGCCACAGTACCGAAACGGCTCTCATCAAAGTCACAAATGACATCCTTTGTGACTGTGACAAAGGTAAACTATCCTTCCTCAGTCTTCTTGACTTGTCTGCAGCCTTTGACACGGTTGACCACTCCATCCTTCTCCAACGCCTCTCCACTGTCGTCCAGCTGGGTGGGACTGCACTCGCCTGGTTCCATTCTTATCCATCTAATCGTAACCAGAGAATCACCTGCAACGGCTTCTCTTCCCGTTAGCTCTGGTGTCCCCCAAGGATCTAACCTCGGCCCCCCTCCTATTTCTTATCTACATGTTGCCCCTTGGCGACATCATCCGAAAACACAGCGTCAGTTTCCACATGTACGCTGACGACACCCAGCTCTACCTCACTACCACTTCTCTCGGGTCCTACACAGTGTCTAAATTGTCAGACTGCTTGTCCGACATAGTTCTGGATGAGCAAAAACTTTCTCCAATTAAATATTGGGAAGACTGAAGCCAATGTTTTCGGTCCCCGCCACAAACTCCGTTCCCTAGCCACTGACTCCATCCCTCTCCCTACCATCTGTCTGAGGCTGAACCACACTGTTCACAACCTTGGTGTCATATTTGACCCTGAATTGAGCTTCCGACCACATATCCACAGCATAACTAAGACCGCCTATTTCCACCTCCATAACATCGCCCGTCTCCGCCCCTGCCTCAGCTCATCCGCTGCAGAAACCCTCATCCATGCCTTTGTTACCTCTAGACTTGACTATTCCAACGCACTCCTGGCTGGCCTCCCACATTCCACTCTACGTAAACTTGAGGTCATCCAAAACTCAGCTGCCTGTGTCCTAACTCGCACCAAGTCCTGTTCACCCATCACCCCTGTGCTTGCTGACCTACATTGGCTCCCAGTTAAGCAACGCCTCGATTTCAAAATTCTCATCCTTGTTTTCAAATCCTTCCATGGCCTCGCCCCTCCCTATCTCTGTAATCTCCTTCAGCCCCCCCCCCCCCCCCCAGATATCTGCGCTCCTCTAATTCTGCCCTCTTGAGCATCCCTGATTATAATCGCTCCACCATTGGTGGCCGTGTCTTCGGTTGCCTAGGCCCTAAGCTCTGGAATTCCCTGCGTACACCTCTCTTTCCTCCTTTAAGATGCTCCTTAAAACCTACCTTTGACCAAGCTTTTGGTCACCTGCCCTAATTTCTCCTTATGTGGCTTGGTGTCAAAAACATTTTTTATCTTAAAATACTCCTGTGCAGCGCCTTGGGCGTTGTACTATGTTAAAGGCGCTGTTTAAATACAAGCTGTTGTTGTTAATGATGTGGATCTCGGTGTGCACAGGTGTGTATGCGTTTGAGTAGGTGCGTCAGTCACGAGTTTCTCGGTGTGTGTAGGTGTGTAAGTCACGAGTTTCTCGGGTGTGAGTAGGTGTGTAAGTCACAAGTTTTTCGGGTGCAAGTAGGTGTGTAAGTCACGAGTTCCTCGGGTGTGAGTAGGTGTGTAAGTCACGAGTTTCTCGGGTGTGAGTAGGTGTGTAAGTCACGAGTTTTTCGTGTGTGTAAGTCACGAGCTTCTCGGGTGCGAGTAGGTGTGTAAGTCACGAGTTTCTCAGGTGTGAGTAGGTGTGTAAGTCACGAGTTTCTCGGGTGTGAGTAGGTGTCAGTCCCGAGATTCAGGTGTGTAAGTCACGAGTTTCTCGGGTGTGTAAGTAGGTGTGCAAGTCATGCGTTTTTCAGGTGTGAGTAGGTATCAGTCACGAGATTCAGGTGTGTCAGTCACGAGTTTCTTGGTGTGAGTAGGTGTGTAAGTCACGAGTTTCTCAGGTGTGTGTATGTGTGTAAGTCACGAGCTTCTCGGGTGTGAGTAGGTGTCAGTCCCGAGATTCAGGTGTGTAAGTCACGAGTTTCTCGGGTGTGTAAGTAGGTGTGCAAGTCATGCGTTTTTCAGGTGTGAGTAGGTATCAGTCACGAGATTCAGGTGTGTCAGTCACGAGTTTCTTGGTGTGAGTAGGTGTGTAAGTCACGAGATTCTCAGGTGTGTGTATGTGTGTAAGTCACGAGCTTCTCGGGTGTGAGTAGGTGTGTAAGTCACGAGTTTCTCAGGTGGGTAAGTCACGAGTTTTTCGGGTGTGTAAGTCACGAGCTTCTCGGGTGCGAGTAGGTGTGTAAGTCACGAGTTTCTCGGGTGTGAGTAGATGTGTAAGTCACGAGTTTCTCGGGTGTGAGTAGGTGTGTAAGTCACGAGTTTCTCGGGTGAGAGTAGGTGTCAGTCCCGAGATTCAGGTGTGTAAGTCATGAGTTTCTCGGGTAAGTCACGAGTTTTTCGGGTGTGAGTAGGTGTCAGACACGAGATTCAGGTGTGTCAGTCACGAGTTTCTCGGGTGTGAGAGTAGGTGTGCAAGGCACGAGTTTTTCGGGTGTGAGTAGGTGTGTAAGTCACGAGTTTCTCAGGTGTGTAAGTCACGAGTTTTTCGGGTGTGTAAGTCACGAACTTCTCGGGTGCGTAAGTCACGAGTTTCTCGGGAGTGAGTAGGTGTCAGTCCCGAGATTCAGGTGTGTAAGTCACGAGATACTCGGGTGTGTGTAGGTGTGTAAGTCACGAGCTTCTCGGGTGCGAGTAGGTGTGTAAGTCACGAGATTCTCGGGTGTGAGTAGGTGTGTAAGTTACGAGTTTCTCGGGTGAGAGTAGGTGTCAGTCGCGAGATTCAGGTGTGTAAGTCACGAGTTTCTCGGGTGTGAGTAGGTGTGTCAGTCACAAGTTTCACGGGTGTGAGTAGGTGTGTAAGTCACGAGTTTCTTGGGTGTGTGAGTAGGTGTCAGTCACGAGTTTTTCGGGCGTGAGTAGGTGTGTCAGTCTCGAGATGCAGGTGTGTAAGTCACGAGTTTCTCGGGTGTGAGTAGGTGTGTAAGTCACGAGTTTCTTGGGTGTGTGAGTAGGTGTGTCAGTCACGAGTTTTTCGGGCGTGAGTAGGTGTGTCAGTCACGAGTTTTTCGGGCGTGAGTAGGTGTGTCAGTCTCGAGATTCAGGTGTGTAAGTCACGAGTTTCTCGGGTGTGAGTAGGTGTGTAAGTCACGCGGGTCCCCGGGGCTGCCACACTCACCAGGCCGAGGAAAGCGGCGCACAACAGGAGGGTGTCGGCCCAGCGGCCGCCCCTGATCACCTTCACCTCGGCCTGTGCTCGGGCCCGCTGGCCGCCCGGCCGGCCCCTCAGCCCGGCTCTACCGCCGTTGGTGCGGCCGGGAGGGCCCTTCTCGAACAGCGTCTCCTCCTCCTGCTCTTCCTCCTCCTCCGGCAGCTGCTGCAGCGGCCGCGACAACCGCGCGAAGCGCACCGGCTTCTTGCCCACGGCCGAGGGTCCGCCCGCCCGGCCCGGCATCACCCCCGCCCCGGCTCACAGCGCCGCTCCACCCGCCGCCGCCAACATCATCCGCCCGCGAGCCCGGCCCGCCCCGGCAGGAAGTGAGAGGCGGTGTCACAAGCACCGGAACATCACAAAGCAGCAGGGAGACAACCCGGGCCACTGGAACATACCGCACAGAAAAATAACACTGCAAAACACAGAAATAATACTGCAAAATACTGTAATAACACTGTAAAACACAGTAATAACACTTCAAAATACAGAAATAATACTGCAAAACACAATAATAACACTTCAAAATACAGAAATAACACTTCAAAATACAGAAATAATACTGCAAAACACTAATAATACTGCAAAATACAGAAATAATACTGCAAAACACAGTAATAACACTGCAAAATACAGAAATAATACTGCAACAAAACACAGTAATAACACTGCAAAATACAGAAATAACACTGCCAAATACAGAAAAAGTACTGCAATATACAGAAATAATACAACACAGTAATAATACTGCAAAATACAGAAATAATACTGCAAAATACAGAAATAATACTGCAAAACACAAATGATACTACAAAACAAATAATACTGCAAAACACATAATATGGCAAAATACAGCAATAATACTGCAAAACACAAATATACTGCAAAATACAGCAATAATACTGCAAAACACAAATAATACTGCAAAATACAGCATTAATACTGCAAAACACAAATAATACTGCAAAATACAGCATTAATACTGCAAAACAAATAATACTGCAAAATACAGCAATAATACTGCAAAACAAATAATACTGCAAAATACAGCATTAATACTGCAAAACACAAAATACTGCAAAATACAGCAATAATACTGCAAAACAAATAATACTGCAAAATACAGCATTAATACTGCAAAACACAATACTGCAAAATACAGAAATAATACTGCAAAACACAAATAATACTGCAAAATACAGCATTAATACTGCAAAACACAAAAATACTGCAATATACAAATACTCTTCTTAGGCAGTCCCTCGGAACTGAGGATGACTTGCTTCCACATTAAAGATGAGTTCACAGGTGACTGATGAGTCCAATGCAGGACCTACAGTCTCTGTCACAGGTGGGGCAGACGGTGGTTGAAGGGTCGGGTGGGTGGGGTGCTTGGGTTGATGTGCGCTCCTTGCGCTGTCAGTACTTGGCTTCCGCTTGCTCCCAGCGAAGAGACTCGAGGTGTTCGGCGCCTTCCTGGATGCTTCTCCTCCACTTTGTGCGGTCTTGGGCCAGGGATTCCCGGGTGTCGGTGGGGATGTTGCACTTTTTCAAGGAGGCTTTGAGGGTGTCCTTGAAGCGTTTCCTCTGCCCACCTGTTGCTCTCTTGCCGTGCCGGAGCTCCGAGTAGAGCGCTTGTTTTGGGAGTCTCGTATCGGGCATGCGGACAATGTGACCCGTCCATCGGAGCTGATCGAGTGTGGTCAAAGCTTCGATGCTGGGGATGTTGGCCTGAGCAAGAACACTGACGTTGGTGCGCCTATCCTGCCAATGGATTTGCAAGATCTTGCGGAGGCAGTGTTGGTGGTACCTCTCCAGTGCTTTGAGGTGCCTGCTGTACATGATCCATGTCTCTGAGGCATACAGGAGGGCGGTGCACAAATAATACTGCAAAACACAAATAATACTACAAAACATAGAAATAATATTGCAAAACAAATAATACTGCAAAATACAGCAATAATACTGCAAAACACATAATACTGCAAAATACAGCATTAATACTGCAAAACAAATAATACTGCAAAATACAGCATTAATACTGCAAAACACAAATAATACTGCAAAATACAAATAATACTGCAAACACAAATAATACTGCAAAATACAGCAATAATACTGCAAAACTAATACTGCAAAACAGTAATACTGCAAAACACAGCAATAATACTGCAAAACACAGCATTAATACTGCAAAACAAATAATACGGCAAAACACAAATAATACTGCAAACACAAATGATACTGCAAAACACAAATACTGCAAAACACAATACTGTAAAACACAGCAATAATACTGCAAAACAGTAATAATATTGCAAATCACAGCATTAATACTGCAAATCAGTAATAATACTGCAAAATACAATAATAAACTACCCCAACACAGAAGCAGATAAATAACCCAGAATAACAATACTAACCCAGAATAACAATACTAGCCCAGAATTTGCGGTGGGTAATAACAGCGAATAATCAGCATTCGCCGTTATTACCCCTCTGAAACTGACTGCAATTTCAGGAAGTAGCGCATGCGCATCTAAACACGGAAATCCTGAAGTTGTGGACAGTCATTCAATGTTCTGACACTGGCTGCGCTGTGGCAGCTCCACTCCCCTACACCCCCCCCCCCGCCCCACCACCCCATAGCTGCCAATCAGTGAAACTCGCGAAAACTTGGGCTTTTCCGCGGTAATAGCGCTGTTCAATACTCTCTTGTTAGAATAGGTGTAACTGGGGTTTTAACAGTGTATTGACTGCTAAACAAACATTCTGGCCCTGAAAAACTCATTTTATTTTTGTGGTGTGTCAAATGTCACTTTTGTGGTGTGTCAATCCATTTTTATTTTTTAAATTTTATTTTAATGTTTTTATTTTAATTTTTTTTTAAGTTTGTTCACCTTTATTTCAGGTTTACCTTTTCCCCATGTGAGAGCCCCAATTTTTGTTTTGCTCTCTAACATTTTTTAAAAAGATAGAATTTTAAGAGCTTACCCACTTCCTGGTTCCCGGTCTGTGAGAATTCTGCATTGCGATTGGCTGCTTAGACAGCTGGTTGACGTCGCAGCAGCATCGCGCTATGGAATTCCCGCTAAACTACACTGATCTCAATTGCACGTCGGAAAAGCCGAATTTCTCGCCACAGAGATCGCGAGATCTTTGTGGGAAGCTTACTTTGGGGTCAGCGCTGAACACCTTTGCTTCAACACTGACCGTAGATTACAGGCCAGTATGCAGCACAGTAATGAACTACTGCAAACCATTGCAATAAACTAACCCAACACACAGCAGCAGGAAAATAACCCACTGTAATAATAACATGCAGTACAGTAATAAACAACTGCAAAGTACAGAAATAAACTATCGCAAAACATTGGCCCATAATTTCCGACAGGAGGCTTCCTGCGCGTGGATGCCTCCTAGCGGGAAAAAATCTATACACTTACCTGAGGGCTCCCGAGGTCCGGCCATTTCCGATCCTGGGCCTCTCCGCAGTCGAAATACGCAGGGCCCAGGTATCCCAAGGGCGCAGGCGGTTCACAAGCGTCGCTGGAATCACATGGGCCAGGCAAGCCAATGGGAGAAGGGAATCTCCCTTCATGCTTTTGGCAGGTAGACCCGTCAAAAGCATGAATGGGGATCACTGAAAAAAGACATCAAAACATTAAATACATTTTTTTAAAACCATCACGTTTTTAAAATTAGTTACAATTACATTAAATTAAATATTTTAAACAAAAATTTAATTTTTTGAAAAAAATAATTAAAGTTTTTTACAGGGCTAAAAATAAACTTACCTTTTTTAAAGTATTCATGAGGATTCTTGACAGATCGGAAATGCCGGTTTTCAGCGCATGCGCTTCGCATGCCTGAAACCAGCATTTCCGATGTCCCTATGGCTGTGTACACACCTCGTACACATCCGTAGGGATCGGAAAATATGGGCCATTGTAATATACTACTACAATACTACATTCCAACAATGACTACGCTTCAAAAGTACTTTATTGACTGTAAAGCGCTTTGGGACATCCTGGGGTAGTGAAAGGCGCTGTGTAAATGCAAGTCTTTCTTTGTTTTAATAGGCTAATGCAAGACACAGCAAAAAAAAGGACTACCACAAAACAGAGTAATAAACTATCCCCAAAACTGCAATAAACTACCCGAACACAATAATAAGCTACTTCAAATCACACCAATTAACTGCAACCAATACAGCAATAAACTCCCCAAACACAGCAATAAAGTAACCCAAAACAGAAACAATAAACTACAGTCGTAAACTATTCCTAACAGTAATAAAGTACAAGAGCTGTAAGATGGTAATAATCTACCACAACACAACAATAAACTACTCCCCAAACACAGTAATAAATTACGCTTCAACACAGCAATAAACGACCCTAAAACACATTATCTGCCAACACGGCATTAAACTAACCCTAACAGTAATAAACTACCCCAAAATACAACAGTAAACAGTCATTATGTAGAATAAGATTACCATATTTCGCTATCTCAAAAACTAGGGGGAAGGGCACATGGTTGGTGTGGCTAAGATCAAGGTTTGAATTTTGAGGTCAATGTTGAAAATTGAACAAAAATCTGAACAGTGTAACTCCTCTAATGGTCTTATGGGTCAAGACACCACTCAGTGAGCCATACAGGCCAGAAGATCCCAGGTTTGAGTCCATATTAGGTGACCTCAGCCAGAGAAGCAGTTGGGGTGCTAACATTGCCCCTAACATTGCCCTCAACATCCCTGCAGTCAAAATAAACTTAATCAGGCATCCTGCTCCTGCCTGTTATCTAGTGATCCTTGCTAGAAGGTATGTGTGTTGTATGGACGTCAGGCGGGGACAGCATTGGTTTAGTTACGATGCCCACCACAGTTAAATAGCCTGATGACTTGTGCAGCAATGCACACAGTGTCCGCAATAAAATAGAGGAGCTGGAGGCAATCATGCATTGGGAGGAACCAGACATAGTAGGGATTACTGAGACATGGCTACAGAAAAATCAGGACTGGGAATTAAACATTGCAGGGTATAACATATTTAGAAAAGATAGAGTGGGAAAAAGGGGAGGTGGCTAACATAATGGCAGTAGAAAAAAGGGACGTAGATATTAGCAAGACAAAAATAGAATCCATATGGATAGAGATAAAAGATAATAAAGGATCAATCACACTAATAGGCGTAGTCTACAGACCACCTAATAGTAGAAGGGAGGTGGAGGAAGAAATATGGAGACAAATTAGAGAAATGAGTAAAAAATATAGAATAATAATCATGGGGGGATTTCAACCACCCTGATATTAATTGGACAGAAGAGGTAGCTAAATGGGATAAGGGAATGGAGTTCCTACAATGTCTACAGAACTCCTTTCTAACCCAATTTGTAAAAAGCCCAACAAGGGAGGATTTGCTATTGGATCTAGTAATGGGGAATGAGCCAGAGCAGAGAAGAGAAGTAAAAGTAGGGGAACATATAAGCAATAGTGACCATAATATAATACGCTTTAAGATGATAATAGCGAAGGACATAAGTATGACAAAAAATCAAGTTAATAGATTGGAGAAAAGCTGATGTTGAGGGGCTGAGAATAGAACTTGGGAAGATAAAATGGGCAACAATATTGGCAAACAACGATGTAGAACGACAATGGGAAACATTTAAACAGAGTGCAGGAAAAATATATTCCACTAAAAGGAAAGAACAAACTAAACACTAATGAGACTCCATGGATGAATAAAGACATAAGGGAACAATTGAGGGTAAGGAAAGAGGCATACATTAAGTACATAATCAGCAGAGGAGTGCATGATAAGGGAGAATACGAAGAGATTAGAAGAGAAAGTCGAATAAACAATTGGGAAGGCAAAGAGGAACTATGAAATTAAATTATCAAGGAACATAAAACAAAATAGTAAAATATTTTACAGGCACATCAATAAAAAAAGGAAGGTTGGGATGGGAATAGGGCCGTTAAGGGATGGACAGGATAATACCACAGGTAACGATAGGGAGATGGCAGAAATATTAAATCATTATTTCGCTTTGGTATTTACCAGGGAGGTAGAACAGGTGGACATGACATTGGATGATGAGATTAGTAATGAGATAAGTGCATTTAAAATTTAAAAAGGGGATATATTAAATAAACTAATCAAACTCAAAGAGGATATAACCCCATGTCCGAATGGATTGCATCCACGCATTTTAAAATAATCTAGGGAAGAGATAGCAGAGGCATTACTACGCATATTTAATAATTCGTTAGAAAAAGGTGTAGTGCCAGAGGACTGGTGGATAGCTAATGTAATACCTATATTTAAGAAGAGGGATAGAACATGTCCAGGGAAATAGAGTCCAGTCAGCTTAACATTGGTGGTAAGAAAAATAATGGAATCCCTACTAAAGGAGAGAATAGAAGAACATCTAGAAATGAAAAGTATAATAATGAATAGTCAGCATGGATTTCAAAAGGGAAAATCTTGCTTGACTAACCTTATTGAATTTTTTGAAGAGGTAACAGAGAGAGTAGACAAGGATAATGCAGTAGATGTAATTTATCTAGATTTTCAAAAGGCCTTCGATAAGGTACCCCATAATAGACTAATGAATAAGGTCAGAGAATGCGGAGTCAGGGGACAAGTAGCAGAATGGATTGCTAGCTGGCTTCAAGACAAAGTACAGAGTGGGAGTAAAGTGTAGCTATTCACAGTGGCAGAAGGTGGGTAGTGGTGTTCCACAAGGATCAGTGCTGGGACCACGGCTGTTCACAATTTACATTAACGATTTAAACTTTGGAATCAAATACAAAATGGTATGTTGGCCTTCATAGCGAGAGGATTCGAGTACAGGAGCAAGGATGTCTTGCTGCAGTTGTACAGGGCCTTGGTGAAACCACACCTTGAGTACCACAGAAGGTAGTTGAGGTCAATTCATTAAATATATTCAAGAAGGAGTTAGATATATTTCTTAAGGCTAAAGGGATCAAGGGATATGGGGCGAAAGCAGGGACAGGGTACTTACTGAATTTGGATGATCAGCCATGATCTCATTGAATGGCGGAACAGGCTCGATGGGCCGAATGGCCTACTCCTGCTCCTATTTTCAATGTTTCTATGTTCTAAATTTGCAGATGATACCAAATTGGAGGGGATAGTCAATACTGAGGAGGACTGCAACAAATTACAGGAGGACATTAATAAACTTGCAGAATGGGCAAATAATTGGCAAATGATGTTCAACACAGATAAATGTGAGGTATTACATTTTGTTAAGAAGAATAGGGTGGTCACTTATCACTTGAAGGGTGCGAGTCTAGGTGGGACAGAGGAACAAAGGGATCTCGGAGTACAAATACACAAATCACTAAAAGTTGCGACACAGGTTAGCAAGGCCATAAAAAAGCAAACCAAGCACTAGGGTTTATTTCTAGAGGGATAGAATTGAAAAGTAGGGAAGTTATGCTAAACCTGCATCGAACCTTGGTTAGACCACACTTGGAGTACTGTGTGCAGTTCTGGTCACCATATTATAAAAAGGATATAGAGGCACTGGAGAGGGTGCACAGAAGATTTACAAGGATGATACCAGAAATGCGAGGGTATACACATCGGGAAAGGACGAACAGGCTGGGTCTCTTTTCTCTTGAAAAAGGAAAGCTGAGGGGTGACCTAATAGAAGTCTTTAAAATTATGAAAGGTTTTGATAGAGTAGACACAGAGAGAATGTTTCCACTTGTGGGGAAGAGCATAACTAGAGGCCATCAATATAAGATAGTCACCAAGAAATCCAATAGGGAATCCAGAAGAAACTTCTTTACCCAGAGAGTGGTGAGAATGTGGAACTCGCTACCACAGGGAGTGGTTGAAGCGAATAGTATAAATGCATTTAAGGGGAGGCTAGACAAGCATATGAGGGAGAAGGGAATAGAGGGTTACGCTGATGGATTTACATAAGGAAAGACGGGAGGAGGCTCGAGTGGAGCATAAATGCTGGCATGGACTGGTTGGGCTGAATGGCCTGTTTCTGTGCCGTATATCCTATATAATCCTATGTGATCCTACGACTTTCACATGAGAAGAAAGGGCAGTTAGATGAAGCACCAGAGGGCTAACAGCGCCCTTGGGATTGCACTGCAGCAAGATCCCAGAGCCTTTAGGCGAGGAGGGCATTTGGAAAGGAGGGTACAAGAAGGTGTTGAAGGTTAAAAGATGATTGACATTGCTTACCTCATCTAAAGGTTCTCTCCTTGGAGACTGAGATGGAGATTGAGGTACAGTAGTTATTAAATTGCTTTGACGAAAGTCACAAGCAGTAAGCCTGGAAAAGCTGTGGCTCCCTAGCATTGACTCAGTGGAGGCAGTGAGGTAGTGTGAATATTGAGGCGACAATTCTACAAGAACTCTCCCAGACTTAAAGAAAATATTGCAGTTTAGGGATAAAGAAACAAACCAAGGCTCCCCTAGGATTGCTACCTGTCTGTGATTTTTTTAACTGGGCTGTTTGAAAATTTCTAATGTGTAAACCAATCATCAGAAGTCTGCTTTTTAAAATAGAATTCATTATTTTTATACTTTACTGCAGTGTCTTAAGACATGTGGAGAAGGTTTTCTCTGTGCACCACATGCAGTGAAACCATGAACACGTTCTTTATAAGCAGGTTAATGATTTCAGTACACCCGCACACAGAGGACATTTTTCCCCTGTGGGGGCATGAATTATTAAGGTTCTCTATTAATTTTCATCAGCAGCAAAGGAAACCGTAGGAATTGACCCTCTTCTGTTCTCCAATCTGGTTTTGGATTTGACAAATTTTAAATTCACTCCCACTCATCCCTCAGGGTTCCTCTCTCTCATTTACAATGACTGCTAGTGATGAGCCTTCTTGTGTAAGGATCTATGGAATCATACCAGATGAAGATATGAACACGTGAATTAATAGCCACTTGTGAATTACTCTCACTGAGAATTGCTAAGCAAGGAGATATTTTCATTGATTTAATGCACCAGTGTTAGAGTAGACAAGGACCGGAGAGAAAGGGAAGCTACAAATCAGACATATGCCAGTTTGATAATGTTAGCATTCCCACCCCACCATTTATAGAAACAACCTTTTCTTTCAGAAATTTGATTTGGGACACAGTATATGAGTAATTTGAGACATGACATGTGGTAAGTGTACCACGCTTGGGAGGAACAAGTGATTTTGGACCTATGGTTTCCCAAAGCTCTCCACCACTGGGGGTTTTCCGCGCCTCATGTCTGGGTCTGTTGTAAACTAATTGATAGAGATTGATTGCCGTGATTAGTCAACAACTCCATTATCACTGTATCAGGCGACAACCAGGATGGTAGAAGGTGATCTAGATAGACCGTGGTCTTTTCTCGTCTCGCAATTCCTAGGTCGCTATGGAGGCAAAATGACCAGCCAAGGAGCAGCCAGCAGTTGAAAGGTTAGGTGTCATGTGTCACCCGCCCTCCTGTATGCCTCAGAGACATGGACCATGTACAGCAGGCACCTCAAAGCACTGGAGAGGTACCACCAACGCTGTCTCCACAAGATCCTGCAAATCCATTGGCAGGATAGGTGCACCAACGTCAGTGTTCTCGCTCAGGCCAACATCCCCAGCATCGAAGCTTTGACCACGCCCAATCAGCTCCGATGGATGGGCCACATCGTCCGCATGCCCGATACGAGGCTCCCAAAACAAGCGCTCTACTTGAAGCTCCGACACGGCAAGAGAGCCCCAGGTGGGCAGAGGAAACGCTTCAAGGACACCCTCAAAGCCTCCTTGAAAAAGTGCAACATCCCCACCGACACCTGGGAATCCCTGGCCCAAGACCGCACAAAGTGGAGGAGAAGCATCCGGGAAGGCGCCTAACACCTCGAGTCTCTTCGCCGGGAGCAAGCGGAAGGAGCGCACGTTAACCCATGCACCCCACCCACCCGCCCCTTCAACCTCCATCTGCCCCACCTGTGACAGAGACTGTAGGTCCTGCATTGGACTCATCAGTCACCTGAGAACTCATTTTTCCGAGGGACTGCCTAAGAAAAAGAAAAGGTGTCATGTGACACTACTGCAAAACAGTAATAAATTATTGTAAAACACAGTAATAAACCACTTTAAAACACTCATATGGCATTGATTTCCCTAGTTGCTAAGTCTCTGCAGTCTCTTTAAACTGTAGAAAGTTGCAAGCATCTGTTGTGTCCGTCAGTAGTAAGACACAAGACTGCAGGAGAACGGTACAACAGGTGTTTACTCAACGTGGCTCACTCTGGAACTGAACTGTACAGATTACTACTCAGTGCTATATACAGGTGTGGTCACTGCCGGTACTACAGTATACATGAGCTGTAAAAAGTAGTTCCCCCCCCTTAAAGGTATATACATTACAATTCCTCCGCTTTTAGATTAACAGTACCATAACACTCATTTAACAATTAAATATCAAACTAATTACAATTAACACTTTTAACATACAACGTTAGCTGAAAATAGTCCATTTATATATTCAGTCTTTGGGGAGGCTTCCTGATCCTTTCTGGATAGCGCCTTTCCCGAGTGTCTCGCTCTTGGTGCGGAGGCGATTCTAGCACCCTGTCGTTGGTTGGGTCATCAGCTTCCGATGCTACTGTTTCTGGGGTAGATGCGACCTGTACGTTGGGTTCCTCACCAGGTACGTATGGGCGAGGCATGGGGTTGACTTGTTCCTGTGACTCTAGGATTTGGTCAGCATGGCGTCTCACGATGTTCTCCCCAACGTCCACTGTGTACATTAGTGGGCCCTGCCATGTGCATATCGTTCCTGGCTGCCATTTTTCTGTTCGGTAGTCGCGGGCCAAGACTGGTTGCCCTACATTGAAGCTCCTTGTTGGCTTCTCATGGATGTGCTGGAATTGCTTACTCTCAACATCTCTTCGTACGTTTGGTCTGAGTAAATCCAGGCGAGATCTTAACCTTCGGTTAAAGAACATCATGGCCGGGGCCTGGTTGGTGACTGCATGTGTCGCATTCCGGTAGGCGAACAGGAAATTGTCCACCTTATGCTGCAGCGGAATGTTGTCATTATACATAGCCTTTATTGCCTTCTTAAAGGTTTGTACGAACCTCTCAGCCAATCCATTTGTGGCTGGATGATACGGGGCGGATGTGTAATGCCTTACCCCATTCTTCTTCATAAACCTCCGGAACTCTTCGGACACAAACTGTGGTCTGTTATCGGAGCAAATCTGTTCTGGCAAGCCGTTCCTGGCAAAAATGGTCCGTAGGACTGCAATAGTTTTCTCCGTGGTGGTGGAGGACATTTTGATGACCTCAGGCCATTTCGAGTGCGCATCCACGGCTATTAAAAACATTGAGTCCATGAATGGACCAGCAAAATCAATATGCACCCGTTGCCATGGAGATGAGGGCCACTCCCATGGGTGTAGAGGGGCATGTGGTGGTGCATTTTGGACTTTCTGGCACCCTGAGCAGCTCTTGGTCAGGTCCTCGATTTGTTTATCGATTCCCGGCCACCACACAAGCCCTGGCAAGGCTTTTCATTTTTACCCCTCCCAGATGACACTCATGAAGCTCATTGAGCACTCTATCCCTTAACTTGGGTGGAATTACCACTCGGGATCCACACATCAAGGTCCCCCGGCACACTGACAGCTGTTCTCTTCTTGTCGAGAATGCTGGCAACAGTGAGTCGCCATGTGCTGGCCATCCCATCCTCGTCGCCAATGTTGTGTCCGTCAGTAGTAAGACACAAGACTGCAGGAGAACGGTACAACAGGTGTTTACTCAACGTGGCTCACTCTGGAACTGAACTGTACAGATTACTACTCAGTGCTATATACAGGTGTGGTCACTGCCGGTACTACAGTATACATGAGCTGTAAAAAGTAGTTCCCCCCTTAAAGGTATATACATTACAGCATCAAAGTCACAAACTGACCAGTCAACAATGTAAACTGAGTATGTCAATAAAAACAGAGGAATGTGCAGGACTAGGATAGGATCACTGTAGTCCATCTCGCCATTTCCAAAGTTCAAAACAAATTCCATACTTGGGGCTGGATTTTCCTCCGAGGCAGGCTTGCTGCCAGAGGACAGCCTGAGCAGGACCTCCAAAACCCACCGGTGGGGAGGCAGCTTCACAACTCGGCTCAGGACTGATACAGTAGGGAACTGATTGTACTAAAATAGCTGCACTATTCAGGTGGTAGTAGGAAGGAGGTCTCTCTTTCCATATGTGCACACTTATGTTGGTATTGTCTGGAAGAATATGAAGGTGGGTCAAAAAAAAAATCAACATCAATTTGATCCTCTGGCCATACTGTCCTCTTGTGGTCAAATGGAAGTTTTCACATACTGATGCTGTTTATTAGAGAGGACGACATTAAGCTATGGTTATATAGACAGGCTAAGTGAGTGGGCAAGAACATAGCAAATGGAATATAACGTGGAGAAATGTGAAGTTATCCACTTTGGTAGGAAAGGGAGGGAATTCCAGAGCTTGGGCCTAGGCAGCTGAAAGCACGGTCACCGATGGTGGGGCAAAGGAAATCGTGGGTGCACAAGAGGACAGAATTGGAGGAACACAGAGATCACGGAGGGTTGTGGGGCTGGAGGAGGTCGCAGAGATATGGTGGGGTGTGGCCATAAAGGGATTTGAACACCAGAATGACAATTTTAAAGTCGAGGCATTGTGTGGTCTCACCAGGGCCTTATATAATTGCAGTAAGACGTCTTTACTCTGAAACTCAAATCCTCTTGTAATAAAGGCCAACATACCATTTGCTTTCCTAATTGCTTGCTGCACCTGCATGTTAACTTTCAGTGATTCGTGTACAAGGACACCCAGGTCCCTCTGAACACCAACATTTTCCAATCTCTCGCCATTTAAAAATACTCAGCTGGAGGCGAGATGTTACTGGAAGCGCTCCCCCTCCTCCCTGGGGCTATCATTGAATGTCGCAGAGTTACGTGCAACAGTGCCACACGCGTCAGCACGTAGCGCCACGGTATTGCAGACCTCCCTCCCCTGATTAAAGTGGAGGGGCCTAGCGCTGCATGCACCAGGGCCCTGCTTGACCACCAGGGAGCAGGGTGCCGGGAAAACTCAAGAGGAGTGTCGGGCTGACCAATCATAGCTGGCACCCCGCATAAAAAAGTGGAAGGGGGCAGGTGGCTGCCCGGCACCCGTCCTTTAATTTGCGCCATCGCGGCCGCAAAAAACGGCACCCTGACCCTGTCGGGCATATCGTCTGGCGGTAGGTCGGGGGGGCGTGACCAAAGTTTGGGCCGGGGTGCTGCGCACGGCGATGACGTCATCGGCGGAGGTGCAGCGCCGCGTGGGGCTACCGGCTAACGCCACCGCTAACCTGCTGAATCTCACGGGAGGCGTTAGCGGCGCCGTGCCCGGGCGCTAGGGGCTTTGCGTCCTGTTAGTGGGAGGCGCACAGCAACCCAATTATTCCCCCTAAGGATTGTTCTGACAAACAATACAGGAACAGTAAAATAAAGTTTGTGTATTCTGCTAAATTGGCAGGAAGTAATTTTCACTCTGGGTGCAGGTGGAAAACTGGCTCATTATCCACCCTGCCCGATTTCCCTTACCATTGAAGACTTGTTAAACCAACGCTCTGTACACCTGTTCAGGGGAATGTAAAAGATCCCACAGCACTATTTCACGAAGAAAGGTTCACCGTCACTATAGCTTGAGAAATAGGTCCAGTCGCTGTGCTTCAAAGTAATTTATTGCATGCAAAGCATTTTGAAGTGTTTTGATGAGATAAGGTGTGATATCAATACAAGTTTTACTATATTATTAGCTTCTGTGATAATCTAAATTAGAATTCTGTTAAACACATTCCTCACTGCCAACAGTGCGCCCTCAGATAAAGCTAAAATTGAATAGCTTTTGTACCTTTCAGAACATAAAAAAGCAAAATAAGAGATAATCAATCATTCTCAATTTCGTGGTATCAGGGGAAAGTCTGAAAAAACCTGTTGTTTCAGAATCTGGAGTGCACTACCTGAAAGGGTGGTGGAGGCAGATTCAATTGTAACTTTCAAAAAGGGAATTGAATAAAGACTTGAAAAGGAGAAATTCACAGGGCTATGGGGAAAGAGCTGGGGAGAGGGACTGCAGCATTGTGGTTATGTTACTGGCCTAGTAATCCCGAGACCTGGACTAATGATCCGGAGACATGAATTCAAATCCCACCATGGCAGCTGGGGAGTTTTAAAAAAAAAGCTAGTACCTGATTGTTGTAAAAACCCATCTGATTCACTAATGTCCTGTAGGGAAGGAAATCTGCCGTCCTTACCCGATCTGATCAACAACAACAACTTGTATTTATATAGCGCCTTTAATGTAGTAAAACGTCCCGAGGCGCTGCTCAGGAGTATTTTAAGACAAAAAATTTGACACCGATCCACATAAGGATAAATTAGGGCAGGTGCTTGGTCAAAGAGGTGGATTTTAAGGAGCGTCTTAAAGGAGGAAAGAGAGGTAGTGAGGCGGACAGGTTTAGGCAGGGAATTCCAGAGCTTAAGGCCTAGGCAACAGAAGGCATGACCACCAATGGTTGAGCGATTATAATCAGGGATGCTCAAGAGGGCAGAATTAGAGGAGTGCAGATATCTCGGGGTGGTTGTGGGGCTGAAGGAGATTACAGAGATAGGAAGGGGCGAGGCCATGGAGGGATTTGAAAACAAGGATGAGAATTTGGAAATCGAGGCGCAGCTTAACTAGGAGCCAATGTAGGTCAGCGAGCACAGGGGTGATGGGTAAATGGGACTTGGTGCGAGTTAGGACACGGGCAGCCGAGTTTTGGATGACCTCAAGTTTACGTAGGGTGGAATGTGGAAAGCCAGCCAGGAGTGCGTTGGAATAGTTAAGTCTAGAGGTAATAAAGGCATGGACGAGGGTTTCAGCAGCGGATGAGCTGAAGCAAGGACGGAGGTGGAAGTAGGCGGTCTTTGTTATGCTGCGTATATGTGGTTGGAAGCACATTTCAGGGTCAAATATGGCACCAAGGTTGCGAACAGTGTGGTTCAGCCTCGGACAGATGTTAGGGAGAGGGATGGAGTCGGTGGCTAGAGAACAGAGTTTGTGGCAGGGACCGAAAACAATGGCTTTGGTCTTCCCAATAGTTAATTGGAGAAAATTTTTGCTCATCCAGAACTGTATGTCGGACAAGCAGTCTGACAATTTAGACACCGTGGAGGGGTCGAGAGAATAAGTAGTGAGGTAGAGCTGGGTGCCGTCAGCGTACATGTGGAAACTGACGCTGTGTTTTCAGATGATGCTGCCAAGGGGCAACATGTAGATGAGAAATAGGAGGGGGCCAAGGATACATCCTTGGGGGATACCAGAGGTAACGGTGCGGGAGCGGGAAGAGAAGCCGTTGCAAGTGATTTTCTGGTTCCGATTAGATAGATAAGAATGGAACCAGGCGAGTGCAGTCCCACCCAGCTGGACAACGGTGGAGAGGCGTTGGAGAAGGATGGATTTTGACCCAGCGACAATGAAGGAACGGCGATATATTTTGTAGTCAGGATGCTGTGTGACTTGGAGGGGAACTTGGAGGTGGTGGTGTTCCCATGCGCCTGCTGCCCTTGTCCTACTAGGTGGAAAAGTTACGGGTTTGGGAGGAGCTGCCGAAGAAGCCTTGGCGAGTTGCTGCAGTGCATCTTGTCGATGGTACACACTACAGCCACGGTACACCGGTGGTGGAGGGAGTGAATGTTTAAGGGGTGCCGATCAAGCGGGCTGAATTGGCTGAAGACTGGCTTCTGTGATGGTGGGGACCTCAGGAGGAGCCTGATGTAGATCATCCACTCGGCACATCTGGCTAAAGATGGTTGCAAATTCTTCAGCCTTGTCTTTTGCACTCACGTGCTGGGCTCCTCCAACATTGAAGAAGGGGATATTCATGGAGCCTCCTCCTCCCATTCATTGTTTAATGGTCCACCACCATTCACAACTGGATGTGGCAGTACTGCAAAGCTTTGATCTGATCCGTTGATTGTGGGATCGCTTAGCCCTGTCTATAGCATGCTGCTCCCACTGTTTAGCATGTAAGTAGTCCTGTGTTGCATCTTCCCCAGGTTGGCACCGCATTTTTAGGTACGCCTGGTGCTGCTCCTGCATGCTCTTCTACACTCCTTATTGAACCAGGGTTGGTCCCCTGGCTGGATGGTAATAGTAGAGTGAGGGATATGCCGGGCCATGTGGTGGAATACAATTCTGCTGCTGCTGATGACCCACAGCTTCTCATAGATGCCCAGTTTTGAGCTGCTAGATCTATTCTGAATCTATCCCATTTAGCATGGGGGTAGTGCCACACAACACGATGGAGGGTGTCCTCAGTGTGAAGATGGGACTTCATCTCCACAAGGACTGTGCGCTGGTCACTGCTACCAATACTGTCGTGGACAGATGCATCTGCGACAGGTAGATTGGTGAGGACGAGGCCAAATAGGTTTTTCCTCGTGTTGGTTCTCTCACCACCTGCCGCAGGCCCAGTCTGGCAGCTTTGTCCTTCAGGACTTGGCCAGCTCGGTCATTAGTGGTGCTACCGAGCCACTCTTGGTGATGGACATTGAAGTCTACCACCCAGAGTACATTCTTTGCCCTTGCTACTCTCAGTGCTTCTTCCAAGTGGTGTTCAACATGGAGGACTACTGATTCATCAGCTGAGGGAGGGCGGTAGGTGGTAATCAGCAGGAGGTTTCCTTGCCCATGCTTGACCTGAATTCATGAGGCTTCATGGGGTCCAGAGTCACTATTGAGGACTCCCAGGGCCACTCCTTCCTGGCTGTATACCACTGTGCTGCCACCCCTGGTGGGTCTGTCCTGCCGGTGGGACAGGACATTGGCAGGGATGGTGATAGAGGAATCTGGGACATTGGCTGAAAGGTATGATTCTGTGAGTATGACTATGTCAGGCTGTTGCTTGACTAGTCTGTGGAACAGCTCTCCCAATTTTGGCACAAGTCCCCAGATGTTAGTGAGGAGGATTTTGCAGGGTCAGCAATCAGCAAGAGCCAAGCGATCCTACAATCAACAGATCAGGTCAAAGCTCTGCAGCCCTGCCACAATTTAAAAAAAATTAATTCATGGATGTGGGTGTCGCTGGCAAGGCCAGCATTTATTGCCCATCCCTAATTGCCGTTGAGAAGGTGGTGGTGAGCCGCCTTCTTGAACCATTGCAGTCCGTGTGGTGAAGGTACTCCCACAGTGCTGTTAGGGAGGGAGTTCCAGGACTTTGACCCAGCGACGATGAAGGATCGGTGATATACTTCTAAGTCAGGATGGTGTGTAACTTGGAGGGGAACTTGGAGGTAATGGTGTTTCCGTACGCTTGCTGCCCTTGACCTTCTAGGTGGAAGAGGTCGCGGGTTTGGGAGGTGCTGCCGAAGAAGCCTTGGCAAGTTGCTGCAGTGCATCTTGTAGATGGTACACACTGCAGCCACGGTATGCCTGTGGTGGAGGGAGTGAATGTTTAAGGTGGTGGATGGGGTGCCAATCAAGCAGGCTGATTTGTCCTGGATGGTGTCGAGCTTCTTGAGTGTTGTTAGAGCTGCACCCATCCAGGCATGCAGTCGTGAATGGTGGTGGACAATTAAGCAACTAATGGGAGCAAGAGGCACCATGAACATGCCCATCCTCAGTGATTGCGGAGCCCAGCACGTGAGTGCAAAAGACAAGGCTGGTGTTTGCAAGTGTTTGCAACCATCTTCAGCCAGAAGTGCTGAGGGAATGATTCTTCTCGACCTCCTCCTGAGGTCCTCACCATCACAAATGCCAGTCTTCAGCCAATTTCATTCAGACCATCAAGAAACAGCTAAGTGCACTAGATACAGCAAAGGCTACAGGTCCAGATAACATCCTGGCTGTAGTACTGAAGACGCGTGCTCCAGAATAGTTGCGCCTCTAGCCAAACTGTTCCAGTACAGCTACAGTACTGTGGAAAATTGCTCGGCTATGACCTGTCCACAAAAAGCAGGACAAATCCAACGCATCCAGTTACTGCCATATCAGAGACTTAAGCACAAAATTTAGGCCGACACTCCAGTGCAGTACTGAAGGAGTGCTCCACTGCCGTCTTTCGGATGAGATGTTAAACCGAGGCCCGGTCTGCCCTCTGAGGTATACGTAAAAGATCCCACAGCCACTATTTCGAGAAGAGCAGGGGCGTTCTTCCCTGGTGTCCTGGCCAATATTAATCCCTCAATCAACATCATTAAAACAGATTATCTGATCATTATCTCATTTCCGTATGTGAGCAAATTGGCTGCCGCCTTTCCTACATTACAACAGTGACTATATTTCAGAAAGTACTTCATTGGCTGTAAAGCGCTTTGGGATATCTTGAGGTCAAGAAAGGTGCAGTATAAAAGTAACTCTTTCTTTCCCAATCATCAGAAAAGTGATAGAAAGAGTCTTAAACAGTGCTATCAAGCTTCACTTACTCACTAATTACCTGTTCACCGATGCTCAGTTTGGGTTCCGCCAGGACCATTCAACTCCAGACCTTCTTACAGCCTTGGTCCAAACATGGACACAAAAGCTGAATTCCAGAGGTGGGGTGAGAGTGGCTGCCCTTGACAGCAAGGGAGCATTTGACCGACTGTGGCATCAAGGAGCCCTCGCAAAACTGAAGTGAAAGGGAGAACTCTCCAGTGCCTGGAGGCATGCTTGGCACAAAGAAAGGTGGTTGTGTTTGCTGGAGGCCAATTATCTCAGCCCCGGGACATCAGTGCAGGAGTTCCTCCAGAGTCTGAAGCACATAATCCAGGCTGACAGTTCAGTGCAATACTGACAGGCTGCTGCATTGTTGGAAGTGTCGTCTTTTGGATCAGGCCCCATGTTTCTCCTCAAAGGTGGATGTAAAAGATCCCATTGCACTTTTCGAAGAAGAGCAGGGGAGTTCCCCTGGTGTCTTAGTCAGTATTTATCCCTCAACCAACATCACTAAAAACAGATCATCTGGTCAATCCTCTCATTGCCGTTTGTGGGACCTTGCTGTGTGTAAATTGGCTGCCAAGTTTCCCTACTTTACAACAGTGCTTAGACTTCAAAAGTACTTCATTGGCTGTGAAGTGCTTTGGGACAGCCCGAGGATGTGAAAGGCGCTATATAAATGCATATTCTTTACTTTTTTTACCTCTTTCGGTTTTACCACTGATTTGCACCCATTACTCCTGCCCTCCTGAGGATATTGACTCACACTGGGGTACAAGTCCAAAGGTAGCAAACCTCAGTGCCTCATCTCCACATGTCAGACTGGACAGTGAGTGTCAGCAAGCTATTTATTTATTCTGTTCTCAACTAAGATCCATAAGTTCACAACCAGCAAGGGTCACTCAACAGCAAACAGGAATGGAGAGTTTTTTCCCTCCCAAGATCACTCGACTCCAGACCTCATTACAGCCTTGGTCCAAATATGGACAAACGAGCTGAATTCCAGAGGTGAGGTGAGAGTGACTGCCCTTGACATCAAGGCAGCATTTGACCGAGTGTGGCATCAAGGAGCCCTAGTAAAACTGAAGTCAATGGGAATCAGGGGAAAAACTCTCCACTGGCTGGTGACATACCTGGCACAAAGGAAGATGGTTGTGGTTGTTGGAGGTCAATCATCTCAGCCCCAGGACATCGCTGCAGGAGTTCCTCAGGGCCCTAGGCCCAACCATCTTCAGCTGCTTCATCAATAACCTACTCTCCATCATAAGGTCAGAAATGGGGATGTTCGCTGATGACTGCACAATCTTCAGTTCCATTCACAACTCCTCAGATAATGAAGCAGTCTATGCCCGCATGCAGCAAGACCTGGACAACATTCAGTCTTGGGCTGATAAGTGGCAAGTAACATTTGCGCCACACAAGTGCCATGCAATGACTACCTCCAACAAGAGAGCGTCTAACCACTGCTGAATGGCATTACCATCACCGAATCCCCCACCATCAACATCCTGGGGGGTCACCACTGACCAGAAACTTAACTGGACCAGCCACATAAATACTGTGCCTACAAGAGCAGGTCAGAGGCTGGGTATTCTGGGGCGAGTGTCTCACCTCCTGATTCCCCAAAGCCTTTCCACCATCTACAAGGCACAGGTCAGGAGTGTAATGGAATACTCTCCACTTGCCTGGATGAGTGCAGCTCCAACAACTCTCAAGAAGCTCGACCATCCAGGACAAAGCAGCCCGCTTGATTGGCGCCCCGTCCACCACCTTAAACATTCACTCCCTCCACCACAGGCACACCATGGCTGCAGTGTGTACCATCTACAAGATACACTGCAGCAACTCGCCAAGGCTTCTTCGACAGCACCTCCCAAACCTGCGAGCTCTACCACCAATTTATTTTTCACTGCTGTTTTTTGTACAAACTCTGCCTCAAGTAAGACAAAGACTAGCAGTGCATTAATAAGAACATAAGAAATAGGATCAGGAATAGGCCACTTGGCCCCTCGAGCCTGCTCCGCCATTCAATAAGATCATGGCTGATCTTGGGCTCAAAGCCACTTCCCCGCCCGCTCCTCATAACCCTTCACTCCCTTATTTTGCAAAAATTTGTCTATCTCCATCTACATCCTAGGGTTTTGAAAGAGGTGGCCATTGGAATAGTGGACGCATTGGTTGTCATCTTCCAAAATTCTATAGATTCTGGAATGGTTCCTGCAGATTGGAGGATAGCAAATGTAAGCCCGCTATTTAAGAAAGGAGGGAGAGAGAAAACGGGGAACTACAGACCTGTTAGCCTCACATCAGTAGTTGGGAAACTGCTGGAATCTATTATAAAGGATGCA
Source organism: Somniosus microcephalus (assembly GCF_052327205.1). Taxonomy (NCBI): domain Eukaryota; kingdom Metazoa; phylum Chordata; class Chondrichthyes; order Squaliformes; family Somniosidae; genus Somniosus; species Somniosus microcephalus. The sequence continues at coordinate 207,710,172 of NC_140995.1, read as the reverse complement.
ATAACTGGGCACTTAGAAACTAATAGTAAGATTGGGCAGAGTCAACATGGATTTATGAATCCTGTTTGGCAAACCTATTGGAGTTCTTTGAGGATGTAACTAGTGGAGTAGACAAAGGAGAACCGGTAGATGTGGTGTACCTGGATTTTCAGAAGGCCTTCGATAAGGTCCCACACAAGAGGTTGGTGAACAAAATTAGGGCACATGGAATTGGGGGTAATATACTAGCATGGATTGAGAATTGGTTAACAGACAAAAAACAAAGAGTAGGGATAAATGGTTTTTTTTCAGGATGGCAGGCTGTGACTAGTGGGGTACCGCAAGGATCAGTGCTTGGGCCCCAGCTATTCACAATCTATATCAATGATTTGGATGAGGGGACTAAATGTAACATTTCCAAATTTGCTGATGATACAAAGCTAGGTGGCAGTGTCAGTTGCGAAGAGGATGTAAAGAGGCTTCAAGGGGATCTCGACAGGCTCAGTGAGTGGGCGAGAACATGGCAGATGGAATATAATGTGGATAAATGTGAAATTATCCACTTCGGTAGAAAAAACAGAAAGGCAGAATATTTCCTAAATGGTGAAAGATTGGGGAATGCAGATGCTCAAAGGGACCAGGGTGTCCTTGTACATGAGTCACTGAAAGTGAATGTACAAGTGCAGCAAGTCATTAGGAAGGCAAATGGCATGCTGGCCTTCATTACAAGAGGATTTGAGTACAGGAGTAAAGAAGTCTTACTCCAATTATATAGGGCCTTGGTGAGACCACACCTGGAGTACTGTGTACAATTTTGGTCTCCTTACCTAAGGAAGGATATACTTGCCATAGAGGGAGTGCAACAAAGGTTCACGAGATTGATTCCAGGGATGGCGGGACTGTCGTATGAGAAGAGATTGAGTAAACTAGGCCTGTATTCTCTTGAATTCAGAAGAATGAGAGGGGATCTCATTGAAGCATACAAAATTATTACAGGGCTTGATAGGATGGATGCTGGGAGAATGTTTCCCTTGGCTGGGGAGTATAGAACCAGGGGCCACAGCCTCAAGATAAATGGTAGGCCATTCAGGACTGAGATGAGAAGAAATTTCTTCACACAGAGGGTGGTGAATCTTTGGAATTCTCTACCCCAGAGGGCTGTGGAGGCTCAGTCATTGGGTATATTCAAAACAGAAGTCGATAGATTTCTGACTAGTAAGGGCATCAAGGGATATGGCGATAGGGCCGGTGAATGGAGTTGAGGCAGAAGATCAGCCATGATCTCATTGAAAGGTGGAGCAGGCTCGAAGGGCCGAATGGCCTACGCCTGCTCCTATTTCTTATGTTCTTATGTTTTTTTTAATGTATTTAATGACCCAGCCTCCACAACTCCCTGGGGCAGAGAATTCCACAAATTTACGACCCTCTGAGAGAAGAAATTCCTCCTCATCTCAGTTCTAAAAGGGCGACCCATTATTCTAAAACTGTGCCCCGCGTTCTAGATTTCCCCACGAGGGGAAACATCCTCTCTGCATCTACCTTGTCATGCCCCCTCAGTATCTTATATGTTTCAATAAGATCACCTTTCTTCTAAATTCCAATGAGTATAGGCCCAACCTGCTCAACCTTTCCTCATAAGTCAACCCCCTCATCTCTGGAATTAACCTAGTGAATCGTCTCTGAACTGCCTCCAATGCAAGTATATCCTTCCTTAAATAAGGAGAGCAAAACTGTACGCAGTACTCAAGGTGTGGTCTCACCAATACCCTGTACATTTGTAGCAGGACTTCCCTGCTTTTATACACCAACCCCTTTGAAATAAAGGCCAACATTCCATTTGCCTTTTTGATTACTTGCCGTACCTGCATGCTAACTTTTTGTGTTTCATGCACAAGGACCCCCAGGTCCCTCTGAACTGTAGCATTTTGTAGTCTTTCTCCATTTAAATAATAATTTGCTTTTTTATTTTTCCTGCCAAAGTGTATAACCTCGCACTTTCCCACATTATACTCCATCTGCCAAATGTTTGCCCACTCACTTAACCTGTCTATATTCCTTTGCAGGTTCTGAGTCCTCTGCACAACTTGCTTCCCCACCCATCTTTGTATCATCTGCAAACTTGGCTACATTACACTCGGTCCCTTCATCCAAGCCATTAATGTAGATTATAAATAGTTGAGGCCCCAGCACCGATCCCTGTCGCACCCCACTGGTTACCGTTTGCCAACCGGAAAAAGACCCATTTATCCTGACTCACTGCTTTCTGTTAGTTAGCCAATTCTGTATCCATGCTAATATATTACCTCCAATTCCGTGAGCTCTTATCTTATGCAGTAACCTTTTATGTGACACCTTATCGAATGCCTTCTGGAAATCTAAATACACCACATCCACTGGTTCACCTTTGTCCACCCTGCTCGTTACCTCCTCAAAGAACTCCAGCAAGTTTGTTAAACATGATTTCCCTTTCATAAAACCATGCTGACTCTGCTTGACTGCATTATGATTTTCCAAATGCCCTGCTACTGCTTCCTTAATGAAGGACTCCAGCATTTTCCCAATGAAAGATGTTAGGCTAACTGGTCTATAGTTTCCTGCTTTCTGTCTCCCTCCTTTCTTAAATAGGGGTGTTACATTTGCGGTTTTCCAATCCGCTGGGACCTCTCCAGAGTCCAGGGAATTTTGGTATATTGCAACCAATGCATCCACTATCTCTGCAGCCACTTCTTTTAAGACCCTGGGATGCAGGCCATCTGGTCCAGGGGACTTGTCATCTTTTAGTCCCATTATTTTACCAAGTACTATTTCCTTAGTGATAGTGATTGTCTTTATTTCCCCCCTCCCTGTGGCACCTTGATTATCCATTATTGGGATGTTGTTAGTGTCTTCTACCATGAAGACAGATACAAAATATTTGTTCAGAGTCTCTGCCATTTCCCCGTTCCCCAATATTAATTCCCCAGTCTCATCCTCTAAGGGACCAACGTTTACTTTAGCTACCCTCTTCCTTTTTATATACCTGTAGAAGCTCTTACTATCTGTTTTAATGGGCCAGTAATTCCGGTCCCAATGCGTGAGTACGGACGGGGTACTCACGCGTGGGCCCGCTGGAAGTGCCGGATTTCAGCATGCACAACGCATGCGCGGGAAACCAGCATTTCCTCCAAGGGGTTCAGAGGTTCAACGCGTGCGCGCAGGACTCTGCGCGCACGCGTTGAACTTCCTTCTTTTTGACAGGTTTGCCCGTGTGCAAGGGCCTGAACTTTTTACACATATAAAAAGGAGGCGTAAGGACTGGATTCTTGAAGGTGAGTGGTCTATTATTTAAAATTATAACATTTTTTCCACAGCTTTATTGTTTTTAAGGACTTTACAGTAAGGTAAGTTTAATTTTAGACCCGATTTCTTAAAAAATTATTTTTTGCAAAAATTTGATTAATTGTTTAAAATAGTTTTTTAAAGTTATTTATAGTTTATTTAATTATTGGGATGTTTTTTTAAATTTTATTTAAAGTTAAACTAGTCTTTTGGGCGCCCGTACTTTTCATGAGTTTGACAGTTCTTACTATCAAACTCATGAATGAAGTTTCCCCTCCCCTGATTGGCTGCACAGTGCTCACCTGATCCCAGCCGGCACATCGCACTAACTACGCCGCTGGATCAGGTAAGCACATCGCGCCGACATCTGAACCGGGTCAGTGACAGGAATTCCAAGCAGGCCCAGGCTTCAGATGTCGGCGCATCGGGTGAGTGCACATCGGGGGCTTGCACGCACGGCAAGCACCCGATCCTAATTTCTGGCCCATTGTTTCTTGCCAGTTTACTCTCATAATTCATCTTCTCTCTCTTTATTTTTTTAGTCATCCTTTGCTGGTTTTTAAAAATTTCCCAATCCTCTGGTCTCCCACCAATCTTGGCAACATTGTATGCCTTCGTTTTCAATTTGATACCATCCTTTACTTCGAGGTTTAGCTGTGTAATCAGATTCATAACAAGTAAGAAAATACGGCGTGGCTATTTAAATTAGAACATTCTATCAAAAGCCTAACACGCCATTTACCACTAGATGGTGCCTATTAGCCACAAAAAAATAACTCAAGGAAGCTCTCCTTATTGAACTTTATACAATATTACTGCTGCATCTTTTGAAATCCAGTAACGTGATTGATATAATTGGATATACATTTAATTTCTGTTGTTACTGTAGCTATTTCATAGACTGAAATCATAAGGCTGCTGAGCAGTTTTCCCAGGTAATAGATTTTCTTGTTTTCACATTTAATTAACGAGTTGTGCGACTTGTATTGAACTTGGGAGTCTTTTGTATAAAAACTGCTCCTTTAGAATAATAATGATCATAGTAGCATACTGGGTAAATGTATACAAAAGTAGTATATTGGATAACTGTGCATATTGTAGTGTATTGGATAAATGTGCATATTGTAGTGTATTGGATAACTGTGCATATTGTAGTGTATTGGATAAATGTGCATATTGTAGTGTATTGGATAAATGTGCATATTGTAGTGTATTGGATAACTGTGCATATTGTAGTGTATTGGATAAATGTGCATATTGTAGTGTATTGGATAAATGTGCATATTGTCGTGTATTGGATAACTGTGCATATTGTAGTGTATTGGATAAATGTGCATATTGTCGTGTATTGGATAACTGTGCATATTGTAGTGTATTGGATAAATGTGCATATTGTAGTGTATTGGATAACTGTGCATATTGTAGTGTATTGGATAAATGTGCATATTGTAGTGTATTGGATAACTGTGCATATTGTAGTGTATTGGATAAATGTGCATATTGTAGTGTATTGGATAACTGTGCATATTGTAGTGTATTGGATAAATGTGCATATTGTAGTGTATTGGATAAATGTGCATATTGTAGTGTATTGGATAACTGTGCACATAAGTAGCTTTAGAATATATAAACAGCAGTGAAATTTTGTCCAGTTTTACATCCTAAAAATCATATTTCATGTGGTCCTTCATCCTATCTTAACCATAATTTGTTCAAAGTTGCCAAAACTCTAGATTGGGGACATGGGCTCAAGCCTAGAAGAGGGAAGGTGCACAGACGGATTAGATGAACTACTTTACACAAAGGGAATGTGTGGAATGGACATCCAGGAAGGCAGTGGGAGCAGAGAGTGTGGAGAAATTTCATGGAGAACTGGATATTTATCGCAGGGAGTGGACCATTAAGAGATATTCAGGTTTTTTCTTTTACCAGCCAGATAGACTGCAGAGCCTTTTCCTGTTCTGTATTTTCATAGTTCACAGGATCTGGCATTTGCTGGTGGTCTGTTGGCAAAGTGCACTGAAATCCCACTGTCGCACCAGAATGGATTGACATAGGTTTGCATCTAAGATCTCCACACCTTTTATTCCATTTCACCTTCTCACTCTTTAAAATTGCTGAGGAGAAGCTAGGCACTCCCCTACAGGGACAGAGGGAGAGAAAAGGTACCCCAGGCCACTGTCAGAGACCTCCGCATGGCCAGAGACAGTGCAGCATTGACAGAAGCTTGAGAGTAGGTCAGTTGGGGATGGCATACAGGGCAAGGAGACCCAGTAGAGTGTAAGCAAGAAAAAACACCATCAAAAGAGGGAGTCTTAGTGTCAAAAAATAAACTTGCACCTTGATCATTAGCTTTGTGATGAATTTGGCCTATGCTCCAACTCAATAATTCACCAAATAAGAAAATAGAAATACGTTATATAGCACCTTATTGCATCTTTCAATTCCTTTACTTACAGCTGAAAAGGGAGAACTGCAAATGCTGGAAACACATAGCAGCTCTATCAACATCTGTAAAGAGAACAGACCCGTTAACAGTTTGAGTTTGGGCCTTTGTCAGAACTGGAAGCGGGAGAATCACCACTGACCAAAATGAAGGAGGAGGAACAAAACAACAAACAAAAAGCCAAGAGACAGGTATTGCTGACTCCTGCAAGAGGCAGATAATGAACAAGTTTAAAAAAAAATCTTGCACAGCTATGGTGATAATTCCTGCCCAATGCACAGCATTTCACTTCCAGGGCAGCAGAAGGTAGGAGCAGGAATCAGCACACAGGGGTGGAGTGAGCAACAGAGCATGCAAGTGAGTACATTAGGTACAAACTCTAATATATCTCAGGGATCCAATATATCTCCAATATATATGAACAACAACAACAACTTGTATTTATATAGCGCCTTTAACATAGTAAAACGGCCCAAGGCCCTTACAGGAGTATTAAAAGACAAAAAATTTGACACCGAGCCACATAAGGAGAAATTAGGGCGGGTGAACAAAAGCTTGGACAAAGAGGTGGGTTTTAAGGAGCGTCTTATAGGAGAAAAGAGGGGTAGCGAGGCAGAGAGGTTTAGGCAGGGAATTCCAGAGCTTAGGGCCTAGGCAACAGAAAGCACGGCCACCAATGGTTGAGCGATTATAATCAGGGATGCTCAACTGGGCAGAATTTGAGAAGCGCAGATATCTCTGGGGTTTGTGGGGCTGAAGGAGACAGGGAGGGGCGAGTCAACATGGTTTTATGAAAGGGAAATCGTGTTTGACGAATCTATTAGAGTTTTTTTGAGGATGTAACTAGCAGGGTAGATAAAGGGGAACCAGTGGATGTAGTATATGTGGGTTTTTAAAAGGCATTTAATAAGATGCCACACGGAAATTTGTTACACAAGATAGGGGCACATGGGGATGGGGGTAATATATTAGCATGGATTGAGGAATGGTTAAAAGACAGAAAACAGAGAGTAGGCATAAACGGGTCATTTTCGGGTTGGCAGGCTGTTACTAGTGGGATGCCGCAAGGATCAGTACTGGGGCCTCAGCTATTTACAATCTATATTAATGACTTAGATGAAGGGACCAAGTGTAATGGATCCAAGTTTGCTGACAATACAAAGCTAGATGGGACAGTAAGCTGTGAGGAGGACACAAGGGCCGGAATTTCCCCATTGCCGAGCGTGCAGGTTCGGGGGTGAGTTGGCAGTAAAACTCCCGGAAATAGCGAGCGCGCCAGGAACCAGCCATCATCCCACCCCCTCGCGCATTTAACTCGGGCGGCTTTGAAGGTGTGACGCGGACCCAATCAGCAGAGGCGGGCGACCTCATTGAAATCATTAACTTCTTGTGGAGAGACCCTTAACAGTGAATTTTACGCCAGCTTTTGAGTTTTACTGCAGGAGCACGGGATTCACGGAGGTCGGGTACCTTGTCTATGAAGGGGAGGTGGAAGCTCAGTGGCCATTGGCGAGTTCATTCATTGACAGCTGGGAAAAGCACATAAATACTGCAACATTACACCTCATTACTTGTCTCAGGGAAAGGCTCTTGCTGACTCCATTTTGTCCACAGATTTCGGTATCTGCAGCTTGTAGGTCATTTTTGAAACCTCGGAAGCCACTCTCACCACATTGCTACTCACTATCACAACAATGAGGTATTGGCCCTCTGATCTCCACTTTACCTGCCATCTACTACATCAGCATGGGTGCCGCTTATACTGTCTCACCTTGGTCCTCAGAATCAGACCAAGATGGGCCCCACCACCAACCACACCAGCAGCAGCAGCAGCAACCACAACAGCAGCCTTCTCTTCAACGACCTGATGGTCCACAGGAGAGAGGGGGGCACCACAAGTCTGCAGCGCGCTGGAGGCGATACCTCAACACAGGGTATACAGGCAGAGGATGAGCTTCCTGGACATGACTGAGCACCAGTGCTCCAGGCAGCTCAGGCTATCGTGCCAGGTCGTCGTAAACATTTGTAGCTTGCTGGAACAAGACCTGCTGCCCAGAGGTCCTGGTGGACACTCCTTACCAAGTGGACCTGGTGGACACGTGTTACCAGTGGCTGTCAAAGTCACCACCGCCCTCAACTTTTTTACCTCAGGTTCTTTCCAGGGATCTGCAGCAGATATTTGCAGGATCTCGCAGTTGGCCACCCACAGGTGCATCACCCAGGTGACCAATGCCGCGATTCACAAGTCAGCCAATTATGTCATCTTTGCCACTGATGAAGCCAGTGTGAATGAGCGGGTGCTTGGCTTTGCAGCTCTGGCTGATTTCCCACAAGTGCAGGGTGTCATCAACTGCACACATGTGGCCATGAAGGCACCCCATCATCACCCAGGAGTGTTTGTGAACCGCAAGGGCTTCCACTCCCCCAATGTGCAGTTCATCTGCAACCGTAAAATGATGATTATGCATGTGTGTGTCAGATTCCCAGGCAGCTGTCATACTCTTTCATGCTGCGCCAGTCCACCTTCCCTCAGCTCTTCACACCTGCAAACAGACTTACTGGCTGGCTGCTTGGAGACAAGGGCTATCCACCAAAGACGTGGCTCACAACATCCTTGAGGAGCCCAAGCACTGAGGCTGAGAAGCGTTATAATGAGAGCCACATCTCCACCAAATGTGTCATAGAACAAGCAATAGGCATGCTGAAGATGCGCTTCAGATGCCTTGACAGATCTGGAGGAGCCCTTCAGTACCCACCAGCCAGGGTCTCCAGAATCATCATGGTCTGCTGCGTGCTGCACAATATAGCGCAGCAGCGAGGATTAGAGCTGCAGGAGGAGCAAGGCACACAGCCTCTTCAGTGAAGGAGGAGGAGGAGGAACCTGAGGTGCACATGGCACCAGCAGCGGCGCACATAGAGGCCTGGGATGACCTCATCATGGCCAGATTTACTTAACTTGCTCCAATGCAGCCACATCGGTGCCACATGCTGTACTAAGTTTCCCCCACACCCCAACAACACCATAAAGCATCCCTACAATGACCAAGCCATTCCTCTCAACCAAACCTGCAGTGCTCGAGGTTAAGTAATGTCTCACCATTCACTCCAAGTGACAAAGCCACTTCCAAGGTTTGAGGCAAAAATGGACTAGACCTGAAAGTGGTGCAAACAAAACCATTTATGTTTGTCATAAATATAACTGAAACTTAACATTAACATTTTTTCATATACCCATGTACAAACCCTTGTGCATCTAATTTTATGTCATTTTTCTTTTCCAAGTGCTTCTATGAGGTGCAACCCCTGTGCCTTCAGCAGAAGTAGAGGCAAGCTGCTCACTTCCCTGCTGGGACTTGCTAGACACTTTTAGCGGACGTCCTCTGGGTTTTGGAGCCTGTGAGGGCCCTGCCAAAGTCTGCTCCTGCTGCGACTGTGCAGGGACAGACTCAGCCATTGGGATCCGAGGAAGCATGTGGGGCTCTGACTGAGAGGGAGGGAACGGGGGAGAAGTGGGAGTGCTTTGAGAAGAGCCCCCACTTCCATGTCCCTTCTCACCATCATCCCTCTCATGGGCCACCCGCACATCCCTGCTAGCAATTAGCTGGCGAGCACTGTGCTGCATAGCAGTGGGGCGATGAAGGCCCAAGTCTACGTTTACATCCCTCCTCGAGAGGAGGTCTATGAGCCTCTGCCATCTGTTGTCCACAGCTAGCATGTGCTCATGTGACTGGCGCATTTGCTGCTCCATGGAGATGGCCATCCTTTCCATGGAAGAGCACATCGTTGCCATCGCCTGCGAGATGGTGGAGATGGACTCCTCCGTTCTCTGAACATTTGCAGACATTGTGGCTGCAGAAGATGCCAGAGCCTCGCACATTTGTTGCTGCCCCTCCAAGATCATTCTCGTTGGCCCCCGAGGCTCAGCGTCTGCATGCAGCTCAACAGAGCTTGGAGCGTCCTGCACCCTCCGGTGAGGAGTCCCCACTGCTGTCCCTGTCAACACCACCTGCTCTTGCTCACTTGTGAATTGTGAGACACCAAGTGACATCACTACTCTATGGCGCAAAGGACCCACCGAGGTGTGCGTATCTGCGCTGGTGCTGGCTGCGCTTGAGTCTGCTGACAGTGCACCCTCAGAGGTTTGAGCTTCCTCTGAGGAGTCGTCTTCCTCCTCCGGCTCAACAATGGTGGGGGGAGCAGTTGATGGACCTGTGGGAGAGTAAAGAGATGAATTAGAAGTGTTATAAGAATGGGTAACGTTACCATTATGCACATTTCACTGGCTACTGACATCAGTCACTATATGTTGTATGCCATGAGACTTTATGAGATGTGATTCTGTCACCAGGTTGCTGGCATGTCCCCCTCTCTCCATCTCCCATCGCCAGCTTCTCTCGAGCTCCCAAATTTCCAGAGCCCCCACCTCTGCTGCTGTTAGGTGTGCGAAGACTAGGCCACCTCCGGTTCTCTCCCTCTCTCTGTTGTTGTGGGCTCTTTTCTCCTGCAAAGAGGGAAAGAAGAGAAGTTTGAGTGAGAGTGATGGCATGAGTGTAACGAATGGATGGGTTACATCTGCACAGGGTGACTATGAGGGAGTGGAGTTCCAATGCCAAATGGCCTCCTTCTGTGGTGTTACTTGTTATGATTGCATTAGGATGAGGGTGAGTGTGAGGGGTGGTTAATCAGATGGGGATGTGAGTACGTACATAGAGAGAGAGGGATGGGTGGACGTGCAAGCTATGTTGGTGTGAGGAATGATGTGCTGGAGCAGGCTTGGGAAGGCAGGGTGATGTGGATGTGGTGACAGGCATAGCAGGATGAAGGTGAGTGTGGCTTTGCACTCACCTTTCCTGACCTCATCAGATCATTGAATCTCTTCTTGCACTGTACCCATGTCCTCTTCACTGCCTCCCTGCTGCTGACCTCCTCTGCTATTTCCAGCCAGGCTCTTTTGGTCTCCTGGGGCGTTCTCGGGCAGGATTTTCATTGGGCCGTGGAGGCGGGATTGGAGGCGTGTGGGGGGGTTAAAATTGCAAAAACTGGCGGGCAAGCCCAACCCCGCCTCCATCCTGCCTCCAAGCAATTTTCATTAATTTGTGTCTAATGGTCCCGTCCCCGTCCCGCCTCCAAGAGGCGGGATAGGCCATTAAGACCCTTAACAAGCACTAAATTGCCTCTATAATGCCATTTTGAAAGGCCTTTGCGATTTTAACCCTTTTCCCACGTGAAACACGCCTGTTCTGAAACACGACGGTGAAACCTGGCGGAGCACAATTGGATTGCTGACTATCAGCTGCAGCTCAACCATTAAAGAGGAGATTTGATCAGCCATCATTTGCAGGTGGCAGGACTTTGTAGTCTCAGGTCTGGGGGAACTTTTAGAAGGCATAACCACAGCTGTGGAAGTTTGGAGCCTGACACCCATCTCCAGTGTGACCTCCTGGGAAACCCCTCTCGCCACCTTCACTGAGCGCTTCTTCAACTGAGGCATATACCAGAAGCATGGGAGCCATTTCTTTCCTTCCCTTCTGAACATTAGATGAGGACGAAGACCAGCCGCGGCACCGGCAGAACCAGGAACAACAGCAACACCAAGAGCAGCAGCACCAACAGCAGCAGCAACAACAGGAGTGCCAAGCTGCTGCTCACCCACCTGAAGCTGCACAGGCCAGAAGGGGCCAGCGCATGGAAGCCCGTCGGCGCAGGAGATACCCCCCAAACAGGGTCTACAGACACAGGGTCAGCTACCTCAACATGTCTGAGCAGCAGTGCCAAAGGCGGCGCCGACTTTCGCGAGAGGTAGTGGGTGACATCTGCGCAATGCTGCAACAAGACCTGCAGGCCAGAGGACCAGGTGGACAACCCTTACCAGTGGCCGTCAAAGTCACCACCGCACTCAACTTTTTTGCCTCAGGCTCCTTCCAGGGATCAGCAGCAAACATCAGTGGCATCTCCCAGGCGGCCGCACACACTTGCATCACGCAGGTAACCGATGCCCTCTTTGCCATCGTGCACAATCACATCCATTTCACCAAGGATCAAGCTAGTGTCACAGTGCGTGCGGTTGGATTAGCTAATCTGGCAGGCTTTCCAAGGGTACAGGGCATCGTTGACTGCACACATCTGGCCCTTAAGGCACCCCATCGCAATCCAGGTATTTTTGTCAACCACAAGGGCTTCCACTCCCTTAACGTTCAGCTGGTGTGTGACCACAAGAAGGAAATTTTGCATGTTTGTGCCAAGTACCCTGGCAGTTGCCATGACTCCTTCATACTGCGCCAGTCTAGTGTGCCTCCGCTACTTTCCTGCTGCTCCTGTCTCGACACCTTTGGCGGGCGTCCTCTGGGGTTGCGAACCTGTGAGGGCTCAGCAACAGTCTGCTGCTCCTGCGGCTGTGCAGGGGTTGAGATGCCAATCTCAGTTGGGTGTGGACTCTGGTGGGGCTCTGACCGAGGGCTCTGCAGTGGCGTGGAAGTGTGGGCGCTTGGAGAGGTGCCCCCACTTCCTTGATATCTGCCACCAACTTCCCTCTCATGGGTCAGGTCCCCCTCAGCGCTTGCAAGTGGCTTGAGAGCACCTTGCTGCACATCAGGGGGGCCATGGGGACCTGTATCTGCAATGGCAGTCCTAATCAGAAGGACTTCCATGAAGGTCTGGTTTCTCTGTTCAATAGATGACCATCGCTCCTCCAGAGATGTCATTCTATTCTGAACACTCACCATGTTTTCTGCACTCTGGCGACTTATCACCTCCATGGAGGTTGCCATCCTTTCCATGGTGATGCGTTCATGCGCCAATGACTCCACAAAGGTTCTGCTCATGTTCGCTATGGACTCCTCCATTCACTCCACACTCGCAGCGACCCTGGAGACAAAACCTGCCAGAGACTCCTGCATCTGTTCCTGGAGTTCCAGCACCGCTGATCTTATGGATGGACCCAGAGGCAGAGGGTCGACATGCAGCTGAGCCGAGCTGGCAGAGTCCTGCGCCCTCCGACTAGGACTCTCCACTGCTGTCCCTGTCTCCACAATCTGCTGATGCTCACTTGTGAGCTGTGATACACCAGGTGACAACACTACTCTATGTCCCGAAGGTCCCACCGAGGTCTGCGCTGGTGCTGGGTGCGCTGAATTCTGCTGACGCTGCGCCCTCAGAGGTTGCAGCTTCCTCTGAGGAATCTTGAGGCTCATGCTCTTCCTCCTAGCTAGTGGGGATGGGTGCTTGCGATGGTCCTGTAGGAGTAAAGGAAAGAGTCAGAGATGTGATGCCAAGGTTACATGCACATTGCATAAGTCCATCTGTTAGAACTTCAGAATTATTATCAGCGACTCATGCAATGTCAATGAGAGAGATGGAAAACTATTATGTCATCAGCTTGCTGTGATGCACCCCTCTGTCCGTCCCCCACTTGCGCATCTTCCTCCACTCCTACACCTCCAGGACCGCCTCCTCCCAGGGGGTGAGGTAGGCTACTGAGGGTGGCCCTCCTCCTGTCCTCGCTCTTTCTCGCTTATTGTGAGTTCTCTTTTCCTGCAATGAGGGAGACAGTGGAGGTTGTGTGAGAATGAAGGAGTGAGTATAGAGATTCCATAGCATAGATACTTAGAAGGAGACAAAGATGGAGTGAGGTAGCAAGACCAAGGGCCCTCCCTGTGTGTTGTCAGTTGTTTTCATAGCAGCACAGTGATAGGGGGTGTGAGGGCTGCATAGTCGAATAGCTAGGTGAATGTGACCATAGAGAGAGAGGGAATGGATAAAGGTGCATGGATGTCAGTGTCAAGTGGGATGTGGAGGAAGAGATTGCTAAAGCTGAGTGCTGGTGAGGAACTCAATTGGCCAATTAAGTTAAAATTGCATCAATCGCCCACATCGATTTAGAGTCGGATGGATAACACGAAATGCGGATTACACGACCCCAGCCCATCCCTGAATTAAAATCCAACCCCTTTTGCGTCCATCTGCTGAGAAGAGGGCCTCCCTGCGCGCTCTTACTGCCTTCACCAGAATATGCAGCGCGGCATCTGTAAAGCGGGGTGCAGCCCTCTGCCTTTGGGTATTCATAGTTTTCACTTTGCACAATAACTCCAACCTTTCCAATTCTCCTTTACCAACCTTCAAATGAGTTGTGTGCAAGCTGCTTTAAATATGGGCGCTGGAAATGAGTCATGGATGACATCATCAGACCCGCACCCTTTAACGGGGCCGGGAAACGCACATGCCTGGTTTAATTGGGGGATATTATGCTAAAGTCACTCTGAAGTGCGGGTTGATCAAGACATCGCATTACCCACCTGCTACACGGCCCGCACGCACCCGACCCAACTCAGAAGTAAAAATTCCGGCCAAAGAGTCGGCAAAGGGATAGAGACAGGTAAGTGGGCAATAAGGTGACAGATGGAGTTTAATGTGGGGAAATGTGAGGTAGGAAGAATAGAAAAACAGAATTTCTTTAAAGTGAAAAACTATTAATTGTTGGTGTTCAGAGGGATTTGGGTGTCTTTTTACACGAAACACAGAGAGTTAACATGCAGGTACAGCAAGCAATTAGGAAGGCAAGTGGTATGTTGGCCTTTATTGCTAGAGGGTTGGAGTATAAGAGTAAGGAAGTCTTGCTACAATTGTACAGGGCCTTGGTGAGACCACACCTGGAATACTGTGCACAGTTTTGGTCTCCTTACCTAAAGAAGGGTATACTTGCCTTCGAGGGAGTGCAACGAAGGTTCACTGGATTGATTATTGTGATGAGGTGATTGTCCTATGAGGAGAGATTGAGTAGAATGGGCCTAAACTCTAGAGTTCAGAAGAATGAGAGGTGATCTCATTGAAACACATAAGATTCTGAGAGGGCTTGTCAGGGTAGATGCTGAGAAGTTGTTTCCCCTGGCTGGAGAGCCAAGAACTAGGGGGCATAGTCTCAGGCTAAGGGCTCAGCCATTTAGGACTGAGATGAGGAGGAATTTCTTCACTCAGAGGGTTGTAAATCTTTGGAATTCTCTACCCCAGAGGGCTGTGGATGCTGAGTCATTGATTATATTCAAGGCTGAGATCGATAGATTTTTGGATTCTCGAGGAATCAAGGGATATGGGATCGGGCGGGAAAGTGAAGTTTAGGTCGAATATCAGCCATGATCTTATTGAATGGCGGAGTAAGCTTGAGAGGCTGCAAGGCCTACTCCTGCTCCTATTTCTTATATTCTTATCACTGGGCTCCAATAAGTCAATGGACTCCAATAAATCACTGGACTCCAATAAATCAATGGGCTCCAATAAATCACTGGGCTCCAATAAATCACTGGGCTCCAATAAATCAATGGGCTCCAATAAATCACTGGACTTCAATAAATCACTGGGCTCCAATAAATCACTGGGCTCCAATAAATCAATGGGCTCCAATAAATCACTGGGCTCCAATAAATCACTGGGCTCCAATAAATCACTGGACTCCAATAAATCACTGGACTCCAATAAATCACTGGGCTCCAATAAATCACTGGACTTCAATAAATCACTGGGCTCCAATAAATCACTGGACTCCAATAAATCACTGGGCTCCAATAAATCAATGGGCTCCAATAAATCACTGGGCTCCAATAAATCACTGGACTCCAATAAATCACTGGGCTCCAATAAATCACTGGGCTCCAATAAATCACTGGGCTCCAATAAATCAATGGGCTCCAATAAATCACTGGGCTCCAATAAATCACTGGACTCCAATAAATCACTGGGCTCCAATAAATCACTGGGCTCCAATAAATCAATGCGCTCCCATAAATCACTGGGCTCCAATAAATCAAAGGGCTCCAATAAGTCAATGGGCTCCAATAAATCAATGGGCTCCAATAAATCACTGGGCTCCAATAAATCAATGGGCTCCAATAAATCAATGGGCTCCAATAAATCAATGGGCTCCAATAAATCAATGGGCTCCAATAAATCACTGGGCTCCAATAAATCACTGGACTTCAATAAATCACTGGGCTCCAATAAATCAAAGGGCTCCAATAAATCACTGGACTCCAATAAATCACTGGGCTCCAATAAATCACTGGACTTCAATAAATCACTGGGCTCCAATAAATCACTGGGCTCCAATAAATCAATGCGCTCCAATAAATCACTGGGCTCCAATAAATCACTGGACTCCAATAAATCACTGGACTCCAATAAATCACTGGGCTCCAATAAATCACTGGACTTCAATAAATCACTGGGCTCCAATAAATCAATGGGCTCCAATAAATCACTGGACTCCAATAAATCACTGGGCTCCAATAAATCAATGGGCTCCAATAAATCAATGAGCTCCAATAAATCACTGGGCTCCAATAAATACTGGGCTCCAATAAATCAATGGGCTCCAATAAATCAATGGGCTCCAATAAATCACTGGACTCCAATAAATCACTGGGCTCCAATAAATCACTGGACTTCAATAAATCACTGGGCTCCAATAAATCAATGGGCTCCAATAAATCACTGGGCTCCAATAAATCAATGGGCTCCAATAAATCAATGGGCTCCAATAAATCACTGGACTCCAATAAATCACTGGGCTCCAATAAATCACTGGACTTCAATAAATCACTGGGCTCCAATAAATCAATGCGCTCCAATAAATCACTGGGCTCCAATAAATCACTGGGCTCCAATAAATCAATGAGCTCCAATAAATCACTGGGCTGTCTTTGTCAATTAGAAACTATTTTTCAGATGCGAGTCTCAAATCATCAAAACCAATGTGTAGAGCTGACTGTGACAGTGTGAAAGATGGTCTAAGTATGCTGTTGGCTGGCAATTAGATTACAATTTAAATAATTTGTTGCAGAAATTAAAGTCTGTGTTATTAAAAGTAAGGTGGCTTTTAATAGAGAGATGGCTGATGAATAGAAAGTGAGATTAAATGACTATTTCTCAGATAGGCAACCTGTGTGTTCCAGGATCTGATCTGGGATCTCTGTACAAATACAGATAAATGGTTAGGACGATAGCAAAGATGGACTAATAATAACAAATTAGGGGGCATGGCAAACTGAGGAACAATACAAAATAACAACAGAGAATGCTGGAAAAACTCAGCAGGTCAGGCAACATCCGTGGAGAGAAATTTGAGTTGAAGTTTCGGGTTGAAACCCTTCTTCAAAACTGGAAAGAAAATAAAAAGATCGAAGGCAAAGCTGCGACCGAACAAAAGAAGAAAAGGAGACAATAAAAGGTATTAGAAGCCAGATGAGATGGTAATGGGCCCGTGGAGACAAAAGGCAGCTGAGATTAGGTGTGAAGTGTACTGGCAGGATAAGGACAGCTGCCAGGTGAGAGAGAGAAACAAAAGGAAAGGAGGAGGGGGGGGGGGGGAAGGAGGACCCAAAGCAAAGGGGTGGAAAAAATTTAAAGGAACAAAGTAATAGAGGCCAAGGTTATGATCTGAAATTATTGAACTCGATATTGAGTCCGAAAGGCTGCAAAGTGCCTAATCGGAAGATGATTTGCTGTTCCTCGAGTTTACGTTGAGCTTCCGTGGAACAATACAAGAGGCCAAGGGCGGTGAGGTCCAAGTGGGAATGGAGCGGTGAATTAAAATGACAGGCGACCGGAAGCTCGGGGTCACCCTTACGGACTGAACGGAGGTGTTCCGCAAAGCGGTCACCCAATCTGCGTTTGGTCTCCCCAATGTAGAGGAGACCGCATCGTGAGCACAGTATACCAGATTGCGAGAAGTACAAGTAAATCGCTGTTTCACCTGGAAGGGGTGTTTGGGGCCCTGGACAGTGGGAAGGGGGGAGGTATAGGGGCAGGTGTTACATCTCCTGCGCTTGCACGGGAAGGTGCCAGGCGAAGGGGAAGGGCTGTTGGGGGTGATAGAGGAGTGGACTAGGATGTCTCGGAGGGAGCGGTCCCTACGGAATGCTGAAAGGGGAGGGCAGCTGTCCTTATCCTGCCAGTACACTTCACACCTAATCTCAGCTGCCTTTTGTCTCCATGGGCCCATTACCATCTCATCTGGCTTCTAATACCTTTTATTGTCTCCTTTTCTTCTTTTGTTCGATCGCAGCTTTGCCTTCGATCTTTTTATTTTCTTTCCAGTTTTGAAGAAGGGTTTCAACCCGAAACGTCAACTCAAATTTCTCTCCACGGATGTTGCCTGACCTGCTGAGTTTTTCCAGCATTCTCTGTTGTTATTTTGGATTTCCAGCATCTGCAGTATTTTGCTATCGTACGAGGAACAATACAGTCTGCCCAGTGTCCTGACCAATAATTATCCCTCAACCAAAACTGTAGAAAACAGATTATCTGGTCATTAGCACATTGCTGTTTGTGGGACCTTGCTGTGCGTAAATTGGCAGCAGCATTTTTTACATCACAACAGTGACTACACTTCAAAAGTACTTCATTGGCTGTAAAGTGCTTTGGGACATTGAGGTTGTGAAAGGCGCTATAGAAATGCAAGACTTTCTTTATCCTGGGCTCAAAGAGGGTTAGTAAAATCAGTTCAACACTCTACATATTGTTTCTTCACAATTGCATTCCTGGTTTAATTCACGCGGTTACATTAAAAGCACGAATTATTTGAATAGAATTTTTTTCTTTTTATTTTGCCCTCAGATAACTTGTTTTAAACAGTGAACGCTTCATCTGCTGCTTTCCAAGTAACCAAATGCTGACCCAGATTCAATGAAAGTGCAGCAGACGTCTTTGAACGGCATGCCAGGATACCATTATTTAGAGGCATGATCCTTGTCCTTCAAAGGCTGTGAAATGTATGCTCTATGTACTGTACTCGGAGTACAATAATCTATACAAGTACAGAACACAGAGTGAACAAATACATAGAGGCGTCATTCTTTTCAGTGTTTGTTCTAAGGCTATGAAGTTACGCTCTATTATATCTGTGTACTGTCCTTGTTTAGAGCACTGTACTTTGAGTACAATCAACAGAGTACATTTCATGGTCTTTGAAGAAGTATTGAGCACTATGCCTCTACGTAATGATATTTTGACTTGTTATCAGAATCCTGTTGCTGTATCACTGCCGAATCTGTGTCAGCAGCTTTTTTTAAATATTTGTTCCTGGGATGTGGGCGTCGCTGGCAAGGCCAGCATTTATTGCCGATCCCTAGTTGCCCTCGAGAAGGTGGTGGTGAGCCGCCGCCTTGAACCGCTGCAGTCCCTGTGGTGAA
This sequence comes from Somniosus microcephalus, assembly GCF_052327205.1. Classification (NCBI taxonomy): domain Eukaryota; kingdom Metazoa; phylum Chordata; class Chondrichthyes; order Squaliformes; family Somniosidae; genus Somniosus; species Somniosus microcephalus. The sequence continues at coordinate 207,691,251 of NC_140995.1, read as the reverse complement.
GGTACTCCCACAGTGTTGTTAGGGAGGGAGTTCCAGGATTTTGACCCAGCGACGATGAAGGAACAGCGATATATTTCCAGGTGTGTAACTTGGAGGGGAACTTGGAGGTGGTGGTGTTCCCATTCACCTGCTGTCCTTGTCCTTCTAGGTGGTAGAGGTTGCTGTCTATCTGGGAGTCTGCACAATGAATCATTTAGTATTTACAATATATCCATTTTCAGTGCTCACAAACTGGGTTCTGGTGATAGGATCTTTTCTGGTCCGGCCTGAAACTCAAATGTTAGTATTTTGTGCATGAGCTTTGTCGCAGTTCACTGTTATTTATAACCCAGAATGGGAGGGGAGGGGGGTGGGGAAGAAGGGGGAGGGGTGGGGTGGGGTGGGGGGGCTAACATTAAGGGACAGCTGCTGAGGAGAGTAAACTATCATGTGAGGTCAGCTCCTTTAAATGTTTTAGTCATGGTCCCAGCACTTAGTGGATGGTACACAGAGGTAGGGGAAAGCAAATGTCCAGCACCATCAGCCATGGAAGGGCTGCTGAGTGTCTTTATACTGCCACCATTATTTGGCCATGAGAACCCATCCAGGGCACAAAGCCCCCTTTCGTTAATTGGTCATTGAAGGCCAGAGAAGCAACACTGAAGAAGGAAGAGTGGATCTATTGGAAGGAGAGGGGCACCCAGGATGAAGAAAACTATTTTCTGTTGCAGGCCTCCCCTGAAACATCTGTCTTGAATGAATGCCACGTTTCTGGAGCGCTGCTGAGGCACTCCAGGTGCACTGTGGGGAGGACCTCTAATTTGCATTAAGGCTTGGGCCGCAATAAGCGTTGAGCATCACAGGCATTTTGGGTCACCTTATAATGTCAAAGCAAGCTAGGGCGCTAAGCAGCATCGTATAATGTTGGCACTTGATGCACATCGGCACAGTGGGGTCCAAGTTTTACATTATCAGCCCTTATGTCAAAAGACCCCGAGTCCCAATGATCCAGTGGGACCTTAAAATGGAAGTTCCAACTTACCATTTTGGCTCCTCGCCTTGCTGTTGGGCCTCCTTAGACCTTCCAATCTGAAGGGGACCTCAGTGCAAAGCCCAGTGCTACCAGTCTGGGCTCCACTAGAATACGAAAGGCACTATATACGTACAAATTCTTTCTTTCTTTTAGTCCTATAAAATAAAAAGATAAAAAGGAAAAGCTGCAAATGCTGTACATCTGAATAAAAACAGAAAATACTGGAAATACACAGCAGGTTGGTCAGAAAAAGACAAGTTATGTTGGGGGTGAACTTGGTCTTGGACAGTAGGGTAAATCGAGCGATAACGAAAAGGCAGCCCATTGTACACCCTGCCTGATTTTCTCGCCCATTGACTTTGATGGAAATTAAAATCGGGCGAGTTGTAAAACAGGCTGCCGATCCTCTCTCACCTGTTTTGCACTACCGCCCGAGGCCAGTTTCACCTCCGATGTTTTGGGTGTGGACCCTTCATCAGATGGTTAGTCCTATCTTGGCTTATCTGACAAGGTGTCTGAGCTTCTTCCTGACTTGCATCCAGCTCCTCTGGATCTTGCTTTCCACATTGACATGCATTACCATCACCTGCCAACCACTCTATGCCACTCTCCTGTGTCGGTGGTGGTCTGGAGTATCAGAGGGGGCTAAAAGCTTCCACAGAAGTTTGGGGCACAAGTGTTGCACTCTCCCTTTCATTTGCCCCAAAATTTATTGCCAGTAATTTATATAAATTCAAACAAAGGAATGCAGATCCCCCTTCATATTAACCGATGTAGGAAACCTCCTGTTATTTTCAGCAAAGCACTTTTCTGCATCCAGGGAGACAGCAATTATAAATCCTGGATCCTCCCTACTTTGTTGTTGCAAGTTTATGTTTTTCTTTAATTACTTTTTCCGTTCCATTGTCTCTTCTCCTGAAGGGGCCGACTCATACTGAGGGCCTCTGGTACTTCACTCGTGCTCCGTGTGTGATCATAGACCGTTGAGTATCAGCGAGCTATTTGATTATGGGGGGCATCACAGCTGAGCCCAAGTTGTCCTTGGCTGATGTCCATGCCTGGACTTACCAGAAGGCATCACTGGATAGCCATCAGTAACAGGATCCCGGCTGAATTCTACCCCCCCCCCCCGAGGTCAACTGTAATGACCCCTGACTGAGAGCAGCTAACTCAGCACAGAGCAGGCAATGAGCCTGGGACCTTTCCGGTCTGTGTTGCTCAGTTCCACAGCTGGTAGTCGTATGATTAAAGATCTGTTCCATTGTAAGTGGCATAAGTCGGAGTACCAAAAAATACTTCCTCATAGGAAAGGAATTAAAGGGAGCATCACTCCAGGTCATTCTTGTGCACTTCTCAGCAGCCAGGTATAGGGTGCCCTTAGCAAGAAGCTAGGAAATGGCGCATGGCATGGAGACACTAGGAGAGGAGGGGAGGAAGCATTAACAATCACACCAAGAGAAATGTTTTATATTAAAATCTACGGACCTGCCTTTCACGAGCCCCCATCTCATCTTAGTCTTCTGTAACCTATTGGCCAAAACCTTGGTCAGTGTTTCACAATTCAAATGAAGGTTATGAGAGTCTTTAGTTCTCACATCCAAATGGCCTTCATCTTTATTTTGACAGAACAAATATTTAGCGAGTGAGTTGACATGGGCTCTGTGGGCTGCACTGATCACTTTGTAGTGTTTGAAGCAGAAGTACTTCATCCTAGTCAATAGGATCTTCAGCAACCAATTAGCCCGCAGAGCCACAGTTTATGTATAAAGGTACTTTTTGCTTTCCTAATAATATCCTGCTATGACGCTGCTCATTAACCGCCATACTTCCCCTACAAACCTTTCCGACTGCTTTGTAATACAGGAAACTTTCTGGTATCCGGCACGGACGGGACCGACGTGGTGCCAGTTCATCAACAATTCCGGATAACCGAACGCTATAGTAAAAGATACGGAGCTCAGAGCTCCGTATAAAGCAACAAACCCTGTTGCTTAGCTTCAAAACAATCGGCACAAGTTGCAAGCATCTCTGTAGCTTAGCAACAGCTTCAGCTACACCCTTGCACAGCAACAAATGGAGTAAAAAAAGTAACTAAAAGTAAAAAAAAGTTACCTGAACCGACACCTGAATTTTGCCGGTGGATAGAGCGTTCCGGTTATTTAGGGGCCGGTTAATCGAAAGTTTCCTGTACACAGTTTTCATTAGTTAACTCTCCCAACAGCACTAGACCTTGTCATGAACCACTAATAACAACAACACCTTGCATGTGGTGCTTTTAATGTAGTAAAACTTTCCAAGGTGCTGAACAGGAGCATAATCAGATAAAATTTGACACCAAGCTACAGAAGGCGACATTAGGACTGGTGACAAAAAGGTCAATCAAAGAGGTAGGTTTTAAGGAGCGTCTTAAAGGAGAGAGAGGTGGAAATGTTTCGGGAGGGAATAATACGGAGTTGCTGGCTCCACAAAGCCACTTGATGCAATGCCCCTGGATGCCCTCGTACTACCATTACTTCAAGACAGGAGCGGGAAAAAAATCAGGCAGGACGGAAGATCTTCCTCTCCCTTCACTTTGCCTACATAATAACAATGACTGCACTCCAAAAATAATTCATTAAGTAATTACAGCCTTCCGGATTCAACATGGAGTTCAATAATTTAAGTTCATTACCTCTGCTCCCATTTTTTTGGATGGCAGCTGTTGCTGATGGTTCTGCTGTTGCCATTTACACCTCCTCTAGGCCCACCTTGTGTTTCTTTACTTGTCCCCTTTTGCCTTGCACCATCATCCCTTTTGTCATTCAATCTCTCCTGCCTTCCACCCTATCACAGACCTTCCCTTTTGTTCTTTCCTCCCCTCCCCCCCTTTCCCTGTCCCTGCACTTGCTTAAAATCTGTTACATCTCCAACTTTTTCCAGTTCTGACGAAAAGTCATCGACCTGAAACATTAACTCTGTCTCTCTCTCCAGGATACTGCCTGGCCCGCTGAGCATTTCATGTTTTTATTTCAGATTTCCAGCATCCGCAGTATTTTGCTTTTGCATTGTATGAATTTTCAGATATTTCAATGTAATAAAGCACAATGCAAATAAAAGTAAACAAATCCAAGTATTTGGATTTGGCTAAATCCTTTAACGTAATAAAACGTCCCACAGGCGCTTGACACCTTATTGTGTATCTGTCTGCTTAAAATAAAAAGAGACGCCCCGCTCTCCAGGTTCTCTGCAAAAAGAAAAGACTCCCTGGGAATTTCCCAATAGGAATCCCACTCTGCAGAGTTTCAGCTTTTAAAAAGGCCCCACAAAGCACTCATTCACTACCTGCCGACGGCAATCTTTTATTACTGCAAACTGCTAATCACAGACTACCCGCACACGGACACTGCTTAGCACATCACTGCAGGGGCAGTGCACTATTCATTAACAGTTATGTTTTGTTTGCGGACTAATTATTTCATGTTTAATGATTTGTTTTTCTTAGCATTACGCTATTCTGCACCATTTATCAGTACAACTTTGATTGTGGTGCCCATTGTTCCCAGTTAACAATAACCACAATTGCAATCTGATGTGACATCTGTCAGGATGCAATTTAAGAACATAAGAACATAAGACGTAGGAACAGGAGTAGGTCATTTGGCCCCTCGAGCCTGCTCCGCCATTCAATAAGATCATGGTTGATCTGATCTTGGCCTCAACTCCACTTCCCTGCCCGCTCCCCATAACCCTTCACTCCCTTATCTTTCAAAAATCTGTCTATCTCCACCTTAAATATATTCAATGACTCCGCCTCCACAGCTCTCTGGGGAAGAGAATTCCAAAGATTCACGACCCTCTGAGAGAAGAAATTCCTCCTCACCTCAGTTTTAAATGGGTGCCCCTTTATTCTGAGACTGTGCCCCCGAGTTCTAGATTCCCCCATGAGGGGAAACATCCTCTCAGCATCTACCCTGTTAAGTCCCTTCAGAATCTTATATATTTCAATAAGATCCCCTCTCATTCTTCTAAACTCCAATGAGTATAGGCCCAACCAGCTCAACCTTTCTTCATAAGACAACCCCTTCATCTCTGGAATCAACTTCGTGAACCTTCTCTGAACCGATTTCAATGCAAATATATCCTTCCTTAAATAAGGAGACCAAAACAGTACGCAGTACTCCAGGTGTGGTCTCACCAATACCCTGTACAGCTGTAACAGGACTGCTCTACTTTTATACTCCACATCATTTTGTAATCTCTCCCCATTTAAATAATAATTTACTTTTTTATTTTTCCTACCAAAGTGGATAATCTCGCATTTTCCCACATTAAACTCCATCTGCCAGATTTTTGCCCTCCACACAATTTGCTTTCCCACCTATCTTTGTATCATCAGGAAATTTGGCTACATTACACTTGGGCCTAGAAATTGAGTGCCCTTAGCGCCGATTTTGCGGCGCTAGAGGGCCTAGCGCTGCATTTGGCGCCGGCGCCGAAATTGCCTGGGGCCCTTACGCCGCGGTAGACCGGTAGCGCTGCGCCGGCACCGATGACGTCATCGGTGTGCGCAGCGTCCCGGTTGCCATGACGACGGGCCCCAGCGCCGAAATTCAGTTGCGGCCGCCTCGCCCGTGGCAGCCGCAACTAAGACTCTGGCAACAGAGTCTTCCCCGAGTTTGCGCCGGCGCATTAAGGTCGCGCTGCGGCCGGCCGCTTTCCCGTCGGCTGCCTGCCCGCACCTCCCTCCCCGGACTCCTCCACCCCCCCCCCCCGCGGAACAGATGCGTCTGGCCTGCAAGCCCGGCACTTGTCCGAGGTGCCGGGCTCATTTTTTCAATATTTGAACGGACAGCGGGCGGGTGCAGGCAGCTCCTCCTTAACTGAAGGAGGAGGCCTGCACTTCCCCAGCCTGCCGCACCGCATCGGGTGCCGCAGCGCCGGATTAGCGCCGCAATTCGGCACTTAGCGCCCATTGGGAGGCGCTCACGCCCGCCAGTAGCGCCGGCAGCCGTCTGGGCGCGGCGCTACTGAATTTTTGGCGCGCGCAAGGGAATTAGCGCCGGCGCTAAATTTCCGGCGCTAAAGCCCTGGCGCGGCGTCAACTCAATTTCTAGGCCTTGGTCCCTTCATCCAAGTCATTAATATAGATTGTAAATAGTTTGGCTCGGTACACACACACACACACACACACTTCATTCTTATGTCTGGACCCTGATAGTGAGGCTCAGCAGACTGTAGGGCCGTGAAGGCAAAAGACCCTATGGCTGGCCTTAAATGTGTCCTCAAACTGGAGTCAGTAACCAGACTGAATGCTGGAATCTAAAAGGGCCAATGCTAATGAAACCACAAAGGGTTAAGTAACAAAGTGAGTACTGGGAGGCATCAGCCTTCAACGCCACAAGCCCAGAGATAGTTTGTTAGGAGATATAACTGTGTCACTCCTTATCTGAAAGAACATAAGAACATAAGAAATAGGAGCAGGAGTCGGCCAATCGGCCCCTCGAGCCTGCTCCGCCATTCAATAAGATCATGGCTGATCTGATCCTAACCGCCAATCCACTATCACAGAACCATCTCCTGAATCTAACAGAATTAGACACACGAAATAGGAGCAGGATCAGGCTACACGGCCCCTGGGCCCGCTCCGCTACCCACAGGGCCATGACCGATCCGAACCTAGACTCATGTCCAAATTCCTGCCCGCTCCCCGTAACCCTTAATTCCCTTTACTTCTAGGAAACTGTCTATTTCTGTTTTAAATTTATGTAATGATGTAGCTTCTACAGCTTTTTGGGGCAGCATATTCCATGGACCTACCACCCTCTGAGTGAAGTAGTTCCTCCTCATCTCAGTTTTGAAAGAGCAGCCCCTTATTCTAAGACTATGCCCCCTAGTTCTAGTTTCACCCATCATCGGGAACATCTTCCCCACATCCACCCGATCCAACCCCTTCACAATCTTATATGTTTCAATAAGATCGCCTCTCATTCTTCTGAACTCCAATGAGTAGAGTCCCAATCTACTCAACCTCTCCTCATATGTCCATCCCCTCATCCCCGGGATTAACCGAGTGAACCTTCTTTGTACTGACTCGAGAGCAAGTATGTCCTTTCTTAAGTATGGACACCAAAACTGTACGCAGTATTCCAGGTGCGGTCTCACCAATACCTTGTACAACTGAAACAATACCTCCCTATTTTTATATTCTATCCCCCTAGCAATGAAAGCCAACATTCCATTGGCCTTCTTAATCACTTGCTGCACCTGCATACTAACCTTTTGAGTTTCGTGCACCAGGACCCCCAGATCCCTTTGTACTTCAGTACTTTCCAGTTTCTTGCCATTAAGATAATAACTTGCTCTACGATTTTTCCTGCCAAAGTGCATAACCTCACACTTTCCAGTATTGTATTCCATCTGCCAAATCTCTGCCCACTTACTTAGCCTGTCGATGTCCCCTTGCAGGTTTTTTATGTCCTCCTCACTCACTACTTTCCCTCCCATCTTAGTATCATCTGCAAACTTTGATATGTTACACTCGGTCCCCTCCTCCAAATCGTTAATATAGATTGTAAAGAGTTGGGGACCCAGCACTGACCCCTGCGGAACACCACTAGTTACTGATTGCCAGTCTGAGAATGAACCATTTATCCCAACTCTCTGCCTTCTGTTAGATAGCCAATCCTCTATCCATGCCAGAATATTACCCCCAATCCCGTGATTTTTTATCTTAAGCAATAATCTTTTGTGTGGCACCTTGTCAAATGCCTTTTGGAAGTCTAAATACACTACGTCCACTGGTTCCCCTTTATCTACCCTATACGTTACTTCCTCAAAGAACTCCAGCAAATTTGTCAAACATGACTTCCCCTTCATAAAACCATGCTGACTTTGTCCTATTAAATTATGATTATCCAAATGTCCTGTTACTGTCTCCTTAATAATGGACTCCAAAATTTTACCTACCACAGATGTTAGGCTAACCGGTCTATAGTTTCCAGCCTTCTGTCTACTGCCCTTTTTAAATAAGGGTGTTACATTAGCAGTTTTCCAGTCTGCCGGGACCTTTGCCGAGTCCAGGGAGTTTTGGAAAATTATTACCAATGCATCCACAATCCCTACCGCCACTTCCCTCAAGACCCTAGGATGTAAGCCATCAGGTCCAGGTGACTTATCCGCCTTGAGTCCCATTATTTTACCGAGTACCACTTCCTTCGTGATTTTGATCGTGTTTAGCTCCTCCCCCCCTTTAGCCCCCTGTTTGTCCAGTGTTGGGATATTCTTAGTGTCTTCTACTGTAAAGACTGATGTAAAATATTCATTCAGTGTTTTTGCCATCTCCATATTTCCCACCATTAATTTCCCGGTCTCATCCTCTAAGGGACCAACATTTACTTTAGCCACCCTTTTTCTTTTTATATAACTATAAAAACTCTTACTATCTGTTTTTATATTTTTTGCTAATTTACTTTCATAATCTATCTTCCCTTTCTTAATCAATCTTTTTGTTATTTTTTGCTGTCTTTTAAAGTTTTCCCAATCCTCTATCCTCCCACTAGATTTGGCTACCTTATATGCCCTTGTTTTTAGTCGAATACTATCCTTAATTTCTTTACTTAGCCACGGATGGCTGTCTTTTCTTTTACAACCTTTTCTTCTCAGTGGAATATATTTTTTTTGGAAGTTGTAAAATAACTCCTTAAATGTACACCACTGATCATGTATCGTCTTACCCTTTAATCTATTTTCCCAATCCACTCTACTCAATTCCGCTCTCATACCTTCATAGTCTCCTTTATTCAAGCTTAGCACGCTTGTTTGAGATCCAACCTTCTCACCCTCTAATTGAATATGGAATTCAACCATGTTATGGTCACTCATTCCAAGGGGATCCTTTACTAGGACATTTTTAATTAATCCCGTCTCGTTACACAGGACCAGATCTAAGGTTGCTTGCCCCCTGGTCGGTTCAGTTACATACTGCTCAAGAAACCCATCCCTAATACACTCAATGAACTCATCCTCAAGGCAGCCCTGCCCAATTTGATTTGTCCAATTAATATGATAGTTAAAATCCCCCATAATTATAGATGTTCCCTTATTACAAGCCTCAACTATTTCCTGATTGATACTCTGTCCAACAGAGTTGCCACTGTTCGGAGGCCTATAGACTACGCCCACTAGTGTTTTTTTCCCCTTATTATTCCTTACCTCCACCCAAACTGTTTCATTATCCTGATCTTTTGACCCAATATCATTTCTCTGTATTACAGTGATTCCTTCCTTTATTAACATAGCCACCCCACCTCCCCTTCCTTCCTGCCTGTCCTTCCTGATCGTTAAATAACCTGGTATGTTTAATTCCCAGGCATTGTCACCCTGCAGCCATGTTTCTGTAATGGCCACAAGATCATACCCATATGTAGTTATTTGTGCCATTAACTCGTCTATTTTGTTACGAATGCTACGTGCATTCAGATAGAGAACTTTCAAAGATGTTTTGTGACACTTAGTTCCTGCTTTTGCCCTTTTTATTACTTTACCTTTTACTCCATACCTTCTGCCCCTTCCTGACACGTTTTGGTTTTTAATTTCCCCACTGCTACCTAAGCCTATGACCTTCTCTGTTGTCATTTTTATTATTTGCTCTCTAGGAATCTCCCCCCCCACTAGTTAGTTTAAAGCCCTCTCTACAGCCCTAGTTATATGATCCGCCAGGACTCTAGTCCCAGCACTGGCCAAGTGAAGCCCGTCCCAACGGAACAGCTCCCTCCTGCCCCAGTACTGGTGCCAGTGTCCCAGGAAGCAAAACCCATTTCTCCCACACCAGTCTTTGAGCCACGCATTTAACTCTCTAATTTTATTTGTCCTAGCCAAATTCGCTCGTGGCTCAGGTGAGATTATTACCCTTGTGGTTCTGCTTTTTAATTTGGCCCCTAGCTGCTCAAACTCCCTCAGCAGAACCTCCTTCCTTGTCCTATCTATGTCGTTGGTACCAACATGGACCACGACAACTGGATCCTCCCCCTCCCACTCCAAGTTTCTCTCCAGTCCAGAGGAGATGTCCTTAACCCTGGCACCAGGCAGGCAACACAGCCTTCGGGACTCTCGCTCTCGGCTGCAAAGAACTCTATCTATCCCCCTAACGATACTATCCCCTACCACTACAACATTTCTTTTAACTCCCCCCACTTGAATGGCCCCCTGCTCCACGGTGCTGTGGCCAGGTTGCTCATCCTCCCTGCAGTCCCTGCTCCTGTCCCCACAGGGAGTAAGAGCCTCGAACCTGTTGGACAAGTGCAAGGGCTGCGGCTCCTCTAACACTACCTCCTGGATCCCCGTACCTGCCTCACTTCTAGTCACACCATCCTGACCCTGGCCACAGACTACATCTGAATTAATTAATCTAATTGGTGTGACTACCTCGTGATACACAGAGTCCAGGTAACTCTCCCCCTCCCTGATGTGTCTCAGTGTTTGAAGCTCGGACTCCTGCTCTTCAACACGGAGCCGGAGTTCCTCGAGCAGCCAACACTTACTGCAAATGTGATCACTGTGAGCATCAATGGTGTTCACCAGCTCCCACATATTGCAGCAGCAACACATCGCCTGATCTCCCATTCTATGTAATTAATTAAATGTATTAATATTATTCTTAAATATCCTCTGCCCCGATTCTAGATGGTGAATATCACACCTTAGAAACTATAAACCAAAGAGATTTAAGCTTAAAAGGGAGAAATACTCACCAACCAATCACTTACCCGCTTTCTGGTGACGTCACACTTGGATTACTTTTTACCTCTCTCCTTCCAGACTGGAGACTGGAGACTGGTACCCCTTACCTGGTCTCTGGGACTTTTATAGCCCCGCTCTGCCGCTCGAGATTCCCGCCGACGCTGTGAGGCCTTACCTGGTCTCTGGGACTTTTATAGCCCCACTCTGCCGCTCGAGTTTCCCGCCGACGCTGTGAGGCCTTACCTGGTCTCTGGGACTTTTATAGCCCCGCTCTGCCGCTCGAGATTCCCGCCGACGCTGTGAGGCCTTACCTGGTCTCTGGGACTTTTATAGCCCCGCTCTGCCGCTCGAGATTCCCGCCGACGCTGTGAGGCCTTACCTGGTCTCTGGGACTTTTATAGCCCCGCTCTGCCGCTCGAGATTCCCGCTGACGCTGTGAGGCCTTACCTGGTCTCTGGGACTTTTATAGCCCCGCTCTGCCGCTCGAGATTCCCGCCGACGCTGTGAGGCCTTACCTGGTCTCTGGGACTTTTATAGCCCCACTCTGCCGCTCGAGATTCCCGCCGACGCTGTGAGGCCTTACCTGGTCTCTGGGGCCTTTTATAGCCCCGCTCTGCCGCTCGAGATTCCCGCCAACGCTGTGAGGCCTTACCTGGTCTCTGGGACTTTTATAGCCCCGCTCTGCCGCTCGAGATTCCCGCCGACGCTGTGAGGCCTTACCTGGTCTCTGGGGCCTTTTATAGCCCCGCTCTGCCGCTCGAGATTCCCGCCGACACTGTGAGGCCTTACCTGGTCTCTGGGGCATTTTATAGCCCCGCTCTGCCGCTCAAGTTTCCCGCCGACGCTGTGAGGCCTTACCTGGTCTCTGGGGCCTTTTAGGACGCAGACTTGAGCATATCTGGTGCACGACTAGTTTAACTGGATGTGTCTGTCCCACACTAAGCACTATTGGGCTTCACTCTCCTCTACTAAAACCACCCATTACTACAGGATTATCCTGGGGAGCAAAGATAACTTCCGGCTTCTTTTCTCCCTTACCAGTCATCTCTTTAACCCCATCTGCCCTGTCCTTACACCTCCAACAACAAATATGAGGATCTCATGGATTTCTTTGTCATGAAGATTGAACCCATCTGTTCAGCTACCTCAGCTGCTACCCCCCCCCACCCGTCCACCACCCCTTGCCCCCTTGCCCACCAAACCAAACCAAGCCTCCCCCAGTCCCCCCTCCTGCTGTAGCCCTGATCCATGGCCTTCTCGTTTCTCTCCTATCTCACCTCATGTCCTCTGCAAGCTCATCTTGCCCAAGAGACCTACCCCCTGCTCTCTTGACTTCATTGCTACCTCATTACTACTAAACTGTTGACCACCCAACTTCCCTTCCTAGCCCTATAGCTGACATTGTAAACAGGTACTCACCTTGGGTACTGTCCCTCACCCTTTCAAAACAGCTGTTATCATCCCCTTCCTCAAATAAAACACACTTGACCCCTCTGCCCTCGCAAACTACCACCTAATCTCCAACCTCCTTTTCCTCTCCAATGTCCTTAAACCTCCCAAATCCGTGTCCATCTTTCCTGCAACTCCATGTTAGAACCTCTCCAATCAGATTTCTGCTCCATCACAGCACTGAAACAGTGCTACTAAAAAGCACAAATGACATTCGCTGTGACTGACCACGGTGTATTTTCCCTCCTCGACTTGTCTATAGCCTTTGATATGGTTGGCCCCACCATCTTTCTCCAACACCTCTCCTCCATTGTCCTGCTTTGTGGGAGTACCCTCGTTTGGTTCCAATCTTACCTATCCAATCATAGCCAGACCATCTCCAGCAATGACTTCTCTTCCAACATCTGGACCTTTACCTCTGGAGTCTCCCAATTCTTGGCCCCCCTTCCTCTTCCTCAACTACATACTGTCCTTTGGCGACATGGGATCAGCTTCCACATGTATGCTGATGACACCCAGCTCCACCTCTCCATGACCTCACTTGACCCCTCCGGTACCTCTGTGTTGTCAGGCTGCTTGCTCGATGTCCAGTCTTGGATGAAGCGCAATTTCTTCCAATTAAATATGGAGAAAATTCAGGCCATCATCTTTAGCCCCCACCACAAACACCGTACTCGTGCTACTGATTCCATCCCCCTCCAGACCTATTCGACCCAAGCCGAGCTTCTAACCCAATATCCTTTTCATCACAATCAGCACCTACTCCCACCTCCCTCACATCGCCCACCTTTGCTCTGCTTCAGCCCATCTGCTGCTGAAACTTTTATTCATACCTCCAGACTCAACTATTCCAAAGCTTTCCTGGTCGGCCTCCCATTCTCCACCCTCTGTAAACTTCAGCTCATTCAAAACTCTGCTGTCCATATCCTATCCCACATCAAGTCCCGCTCATCCATCACTCCCGTCCTTGCTGACCTACATTGGCTCCCAGTCCTCCAAAGCCTCAAATTTAAAATTCTTATCCTTGTGTTCAAACCCCTTCAGGGCCTCATGTCTCCCTATCTCTGTAACCTCCTCCAGCCCTGCAATCCTCCCTGTAACTCTCTTTCCCTTCGACTCTGGCCTCTTGTGGATTCCTCCCTCCCTTCAACCCACCACGGGCAACCGTGCCTTCTCCCAACTAGGCTCCACTTTCTGAATTCCCTCCTTAAACTCCTGCGCCTCCCTCTCCTTTACACAGCACAGAAACAGCCCATTCGGCCCAACAGGTCTATGCTGGTGTTTATGCTCCACACGAGCCTCCTCCCACCTTTTGTCATCTCGCCTTATCTTTCTATTCCTTTCTCTCTCATGTACTTATCTAGCTTTCCCTTAAATTACGATCCTCCTTAAAAACCATCTCCATCACCAAGTCACTCCTCCTAATATCTTTCTTTTTGGTCAGTGTCCATTTCTGTCTGATTCTGCCTCTATGAGGGGCCCTGGGACAGTTTTCTGCATTAAAGGTGCTAAATAAATGTAAATTATTGAAAAGAGAGTCTTCAGGCCATTTGCATCACCGTCTAATTCAACCCATGCTCCTTTATTCAATGGTGAGTCTGCAATGTGTTCAGTTAATGTTTTAATGCTACAACAAAGCACATATTCTAAAATTGGAACGATACAGAGAAGATGAACAAAGTCTGTATACATTTCACTAGATGGCAGTCTATTCCTCAAGTTCATACTAAGTGTGAAGGAGTGGCTCCTTACCTTTTCACATAACTCAGTTTAAAACATTCCCTTGACTGGCATAAAGTGCAGTATTACTGAATGGAATCAGTAGAAAGTTTAATGAGCAAGCACGGGGGCACAGTATCAAAGCCGCAATACGAAAAACTTACCCTTACTATTGTCAAGTAGAATTGAAAGTCCAAGTTAGTCTTGTCGGCACAATAATTGGACAGGAATACACAATGTGAAGACAAATTAACAGAGCACACCCACGTGAGCGGGCAGGACAAGCATCGCGGGTGTAGCTTCCTGCCTGACCCATTGTAACAAGCACTCGACCATCAGCTGCGTGGAGATCTTCCCAGGGATAACAACAGAAAATGCTGGAAAAACTCAGCAGGTCAGGCAACATCTGTGGAGAGAAATTTGAGTTGACGTTTTGGGTCGGAACCCTTTTTCAAAACTGGAAAGAAAAGAAAATAGATCGAAGGCAGGGCTGCGATCGACAAAAGAAGTAAAAGAGACAATAAAAAGGTATTCGAAACCAGACGAGATGGTAATAGGCCGGTGGAGACAAAAGACAGCTGAGATTAGGTGTGAAGTGTACTAGCAGGTAAGAGACAGCTGCCAGAAACAAAAGGAAAGGCGGGGGGGGGGGGGCGGGTGGTAAGGAAGACCCAAAACAAAGGGGTGGAAAAAATTATAAGTAAAAAACTAATAGGGGCCGAGGTTATGATCTGAAATTGTTGAACTCGATATTGAGTCCGGAAGGCTGTAAAGTGCCTAATCGGAAGATGAGGTGCTGTTCCTCGAGTTTACGTTGAGCTTCCGTGGAACAATACAAGAGGCCAAGGACGGTGAGGTCCGAGTGGGAATGGAGCGGTGAATTAAAATGACAGGCGACCGGAAGCTCGGGGTCACCCTTACGGACTGAACGGAGGTGTTCCGCAAAGCGGTCACCCAATCTGCGTTTGGTCTCCCCAATGTAGAGGAGACCGCATTGTGAGCAGCGAATAAAGTATACTAGATTGCTAGAAGTACAAGTAAATCGCTGTTTCACCTGGAAGGGGTGTTTGGGGCCCTGGACAGTGGGATGGGGGGAGGTATAGGGGCAGGTGTTACATCTCCTGCGCTTGCACGGGAAAGTGCCAGGCGAAGGGGAAGGGCTGTTTGGGGTGATAGAGGAGTGGACTAGGTTGTCTCGGAGGGAGCGGTCCCTACGGAATGCTGAAAAGGGAGGGGAGGGGAAGATACGTTTGGTGGTGGGATCACTTTGGAGGTAGCGGAAATGGCGGAGGATGATCCGTTGAATGTGGAGGCTGGTGGGGTGAAAGGTGAGGACAAGGGGAACCCTATTGTGGTTCCGGGAGGGAGGGGCAGGGGTGAGGGCAGAAGTGCGGGAGATAGAACGGACACGGTCAGGGCCGTGTCAACCATGGTAGAGGGGAATCCTCGGTTGCGGAAAAAGGAAGACATGTCGGAAGCACTGGTGTGGAAGGTGGCATCGTCGGAGCAGATACGGCGGAGACGGAGAAACTGGGAGAATGGAATAGAGTCCTTACAGGAAGCGGGGTGGGAGGAAGTGTAGTCCAGGTAGCTGTGGGAGTCAGTGGGCTTGTAGTGAATATTGGTCGATAACCTATCCCCAGAGATGGAGACGGAGAAGTCGAGGAAGGGAAGGGAAGAGTCAGAGATGGACCATGTGAAGGTGAGGGAAGGGTGGAAATTGGAGGCAAAGTGAAATAAATTGTCTAGTTCAGGGCGAGAGCAGGAAACAGCACCAATACAGTCATCAATGTACCGGAAAAAGAGGTGAGGGAGGGGACCTGAGTAGGACTGGAACAAAGATTGTTCGACATATCCCACGAAAAGGCAGGCATAGCTAGGACCCATGCGGGTACCCATAGCAACACCTTTGATTTGGAGGAAATGAGTGGAGTTAAAGGAGAAGTTGTTCAATGTGAGAACAAATTCAGCCAGGCAGACGAGGGTGGTGGTGGATGGGGACTGGACGGGCCTCTGTTCAAGGAAGAAGCAGAGCGCCCTCAGGCCATCCTGGTGGGGGATGGAGGTGTAGAGGGATTGTACGTCCATGGTGAAAAGGAAGCGGTTGGGGCCAGGAAACTGGAAACCGTTAAAGTGGCGGAGGGCGTCCGAAGAGTCGCGGATGTAGGTGGGAAGAGACTGGACAAGAGGAGAAAAGATAGAGTCGAGATAGGAAGAGATAAGTTCCGTGGGGCAAGAACAGGCTGAAACAATGGATCTACCAGAGCAGCCCTGTTTGTGGATCTTGGGAAGGAGGTAGAAGCGGGCTGTGCGGAGTTGGGGAACTATGAGGTTGGTGGCAGCGGGGGGAAGATCTCCAGAGGAGATGAGGTCAGTGACAGTCTTGGAAATGGTAGTTTGATGTTCGATAGTGGGGTCATGGTCCAGGTGGAGGTAGAAGGAGGTGTCGGAGAGTTGGCGTTCAGCTTCCGCTAGGTAGAGGTCAGTTCACCAAACAACAACAGCACCACCCTTGTCAGCGGGTTTAATGACAATGTCAGGGTTGGATCTAAGAGAATGGAGTGCTGCAAGTTCAGAGGGAGGTAGGTTGGAGTGAGTGAGGGGAGCAGAGAAATGGAGACGGCCGATGTCACGGCGGCAGTTAGCGATGAAAAGATCTAGAGAGGGTAAGAGGCCAGGGGGAGGGGTCCAGGTAGAACGGGAATTCTGCAAGCGGGAGAAAGGGTCAGACGTGCGGGGGGAAGACTCCTGGTCAAAGAAGTGGGCACGGAGATGAAGGCAGCGGAAAAAGAGCTCAACATCGTGCCGAACTAGACAATTTCATTCACTTTGCCTCCAATTTCCACCCTTCCCTCACCTTCACATGGTCCATCTCTGACTCTTCCCTTCCCTTCCTCGACTTCTCCGTCTCCATCTCTGGGGATAGGTTATCGACCAATATTCACTACAAGCCCACTGACTCCCACAGCTACCTGGACTACACTTCCTCCCACCCCGCCTCCTGTAAGGACTCTATTCCATTCTCCCAGTTTCTCCGTCTCCACCGTATCTGCTCCGACGATGCCACCTTCCACACCAGTGCTTCAGACATGTCTTCCTTTTTCCGCAACCGAGGATTCCCCTCTACCGTGGTTGACACGGCCCTCGACCGTATCCGTTCTATCTCCCGCACTTCTGCCCTCACCCCTGCCCCTCCCTCCCGGAACCACAATAGGGTTCCCCTTGTCCTCACCTTTCACCCCACCAGCCTCCACATTCAACGGATCATCCTCCGCCATTTCCGCTACCTCCAAAGTGATCCCACCACCAAACGTATCTTCCCCTCCCCTCCCTTTTCAGCATTCCATAGGGACCGCTCCCTCCGAGACAACCTAGTCCACTCCTCTATCACCCCAAACAGCTCTTCCCCTTCGCCTGGCACTTTCCCGTGCAAGCGCAGGAGATGTAACACCTGCCCCTATACCTCCCCCCATCCCGCTGTCCAGGGCCCCAAACACCCCTTCCAGGTGAAACAGCGATTTACTTGTACTTCTAGCAATCTAGTATACTTTATTCGCTGCTCACAATGCGGTCTCCTCTACATTGGGGAGACCAAACGCAGATTGGGTGACCGCTTTCCGGAACACCTCCGTTCAGTCCGTAAGGGTGACCCCGAGCTTCCGGTCGCCTGTCATTTTAATTCACCGCTCCATTCCCACTCGGACCTCACCGTCCTTGGCCTCTTGTATTGTTCCACGGAAGCTCAACGTAAACTCGAGGAACAGCACCTCATCTTCCGATTAGGCACTCTGCAGCCTTCCGGACTCAATATCGAGTTCAACAATTTCAGATCATAACCTCGGCCCCTATTACTTTTTTACTTATAATTTTTTCCACCCCTTTGTTTTGGGTCTTCCTTACCCCCCCCCCCCCCCCCCCCCTTTCCTTTTGTTTCTGGCAGCTGTCTCTTACCTGCTAGTACACTTCACACCTAATCTCAGCTGTCTTTTGTCTCCACCGGCCTATTACCATCTCGTCTGGTTTCGAATACCTTTTTATTGTCTCTTTTACTTCTTTTGTCGATCGCAGCCCTGCCTTCGGTCTATTTTCTTTTCTTTCCAGTTTTGCAAAAGGGTTCCGACCCGAAACATCAACTCAAATTTCTCTCCCCGGATGTTGCCTGATCTGCTGAGTTTTTCCAGCATTTTCTGTTGTTATTTCGGATTTCCAGCATCTGCAGTATTTTGCTATCTTCCCAGGGAGTTGGCCAAGCTCATAGTTTGGGAAGGGACAAAGGCTGTGACCAAGTACACCAGCTTCAGGTAAAACTACACAATGTCCAGGCTTCAGATGATACATTGGCTTGTGAAAGAAGCAGGACACAGCAGTTCACAGAAGAGACCATTAAACTGTTCACAAAGGATGCCAAAAGAAAATAGGCTTGCCCGATTTTGCTTTAATGTAGAAAGCCCATCATTTTAGAATGCACACAAAGCCTATTAAACTATTGTGTATGGTAGCCTAATGGTTATAGACTAGCAACCCAAGTGTCGTGAGTTCAAAATTCCCCCATGGCTAGAACTGGAAAATGATAATTAAAGCTGCCTGATTGTCATAAAAACCCAACCGGGATCAGTGACCTTCAGGGAAGGGAACCTGCCACTCCCACCCAGACTGGCTTACATGTGACTCCAGTCCCACACTATGGCCGTGATTTTCTTCCTGGAGATGGATTTGCGTCGGGAATGGTAGTGGGCGGGTTCCCGTCCCGCCGACACAATTTTTGGTTAATTGGGCTAGTTAAGCTCGCTGTGTGGGTTACCCGCCCTCATCACACAGTACGGGTCTGTTCAGCTGATCTGCTGATACGATTGCAGCCGGTGCATTTAAGGGGGCCATTTCCCCATTAGATCTCAGGTGGTTTCTGGTGCTTCTGACTGCTGCTTCTCACCACAATGTCTGCAGAGAAACAAAAGGCAGCTCCCCGCTTCAACGAGGACTCCCTCCATGTTTTTGTGGAGGGAGTCAGAGGATGTCGGGAGGTCCTATACTCAGGTGATGGAAGAAGGAAACCTCCTCATCAGACAAAGGCAGCCTGGCTGCGAATAGCTGAGGAGGCCAGTGCCAGGTCTATGTACAGACGCGCCTGGGTCCAATGCAGGAAAAGATTCAATGATTTCCTGCATTCTGGAAAAGTGAGTATAAAAGCACACTTACCTTAATTCTGCTGTGCCTGTCATCACATCCCCATCACTCTGCATTGCCAACCCTACTCCTGCACATCCTGACTCCACCTAACATCTCTTGTACCATCCCCCATCCCCCTCTCCCTAAGCACAGATTCACTTCCCCATCTTACTATGCACCCCTCACACCCACCCTCAATGTTATGCACCAACAACAGCTGACAACTCAAAGTTATGGGAACCCACTCCTTCAAAACATCTATCCTATCTATTCTTTACACTCATTTCATCACTCTCACTGAAACTCCACTTCTTTCCCTCATTGCAGGAAAAGAGAGCCCACAATAAGAGGGAGAGGGGGAGAGAACAGGAGGAGGACCACCATCCTTATCACAGCTGACCAACGCTGAGGAGGCCACTCTGGAAATTGTGGGATCAGGGGAACAGCTCAAAGTGGGGGACGGAGAGACGGGCTCAGTTGAACAACCTGGTGACAGGATGCTTCTCCATCCATCTTATTTGGTTTTCATGAGTGACACATATGGCATCTGATGTCATTAGAAATGGAATGCTCATCATGTGCACAATGGGACGTGTCTGCAATCTACATACCAAATCTCTAACTTGTGTCTTTACTCTCCCACAGGACCATCAAGAGCCCCCTTCCCTACTGCCCAGGAGGAAGAGCTGGAGGACTCCAGAGGATGCTGCATCCGCTGAGGGAGCAGCGCCAGCAGAAATGATCGCACCCAGCACCAGTGCAGTGATGCACACCACAGTCGGTCATTCGCGAGTTAGAGTAGTGCTGTCACCCAGTGTATCACAGCGCACGAGTGAGACATGGTGGAGACAAGGACAGCAGTGGAGAGTCCTCGTCGGAGGCTGCAGGATGCTCCTAGCTCTGCTCTGCTGCATGTAGGCGCTGAGCCTTGGGGGCCATCCAGAAAGGGAATGGTGCTGGAGTTTCAGGACCAAATGCAGGAGGCTCTGACTGGGTTTGCAACCACAGTGACTGCGAGTGTGCAGAGAATGGAGGAGTCTTTCTCCAACATGAGCAATTCCATGGTGCACTCAATGGCAAATGTAGGTCCCGCCATGGAAAGGATGGCAACATCCATGGAGGACATAAATCGCCAAACTCAAATGAACATGGTGACTCTTCTAAAGATAGTCAGCTATGGAGGATAGATGGGCATCTATCGTGGAGAGGAACCAGAGGTACATGGATGTCCCCGTTATGAGGACTGTCAGTAGAGAGATGGGTCCTCATGGCCCCACTGATGTGCAGCAAGGTGCTCTCCAGCTACTTGCTAGCAGAGAAGGGCGGGTGGCCCATGCGAGTGGGAGGCGACATGCAAGTGGGGGATCCTCTCCAAGCACTCCAACTTCCATCCCCTTGCCAACCCCTCGGTCAGAGCCCCAGATGACTGCCGGAGCAGTGATGGCCAAGTCTGCCCCTGTGCAGCCGCAGGAGGAGCAACCTTTGGCGGGACCTTCAAAGGCTCCAAAACCCAGAGGACGACCGCCAAAGGTGTCTAAGCAGGTACAGCAGGGAAGGGAGCAGGCTGTCTCTACATCTGCTGAAGCCACAAGGGTAGCACAACGTAGAAACACGCGTAAGAGAAAGCTGACACATAAATGATCACAAGGGTACTAACTTGGGTGTTCTGATAGAATTCTATGTTAAGTTTCTGTTCTTTTATCATGTTGGAATAAATTAATCTTGTATGAACGTTTGACATCGTTGCCATGTGTGTGATCCCAATTTGAGGTGGCAGAGTGAAGGGCGAGGGCGCCTTTTATGTCCAGCAATGCAGGTGACAGTGGATATAGAGTTAACAACAGACACGTACGATGTCAAGACAGTCTCCCAAATCGTTAAATCAGCAACCTCTGACATCTGAAATTGAGCAGATTTGAGAATGCAGCTTTTAGACTGCAGTTGCAGCTGTGAAGTTTCCAGCTTCACACAGAATCACAGAAACCCCACAGTGCAGATAGAGGCCATTTCGGCCCATCGAGCCTGCACCGACACATATCCCACCTGATCCCCGTAACCCCTACATCAACACATATCCCACCCTATCCCCGTAACCCCACGTATTTAATCCCCCTAACACTAAGGGTCAATTTATCATAGCCAATCAACCTAACCCGCACATCTTTGGACTGTGGGAGGAAACCGGAGCACCCGGAGGAAACCCACGCAAACACAGGGAGAATGTGCAAACTCCACACTTACCTGGCGTGATCTCCGAACGTCGTGAAACCCGAATCAAATGTTGGAAAATTGCAAAAGGCTCTCAAAATTGTAGTTAACACTTAACAAGGGAGTTAAGTGCTTTAAATTCCTTACCCGCCGCTTGGTGTCGGGTCTGTGGTGAAATCACAGACCCGACACTCTTGAAACTCACGCGGAGGCGGGGCTGTGGCAGGTTTCCAATCCACCATCAATCATTGCGCGTTTAACACCTGACCAGCCTCCGAACCCACCCCGCCTCCTGAGCACCGGCAAAATCGCGGCCCAAGTGGCTGACTCTCAGGGCAACTAGGGTTGGGCAATAAATACTGCTTTGCCAGTGTTGCCGAGTTCTGTAAAAGGTCATGCAGCAGCTTATCTCAGCAAGCCACGAACAGGAGGAATGCCAGGCAGTGCGAACTTGCTCACTGATCAAAATATAATGTGGAGCATGAAAAAACATGCCCGGTTTTCTAAATACACAATCTCATTACTTGACTTCTGTGCAAGTGCAGGTAAACAGGGGCAGGCAGCAAAGAAGTAATAATACATTTGCACAAGAAAAGGTGAAGTGTTACAAGAAGAACTGTGTGCAATTTTGGGCACCCCATTATAGAAAGGACAGAAAGCCACAGAGAACACAGCGTGGATACACCTGGATGGGAAACCATAGTTATGAGAATTGAGCTACTGGGGTTACTTTCACTGGAGCAGAGAAGATTTAAAAGTTATTTTGAAAGGTTTAATAATAAGATATATAGGGAAAGACTAAGGTCAGAATTTTCTGATGTAAGAACGGGTGGGTTGGAGGCTGCAGGAGGCGGGTTGGCGATTTAAATATGACGAGGCCTGAAGCCTCTACTTTAACCTGCTGTGCAGGTTTTACTGCAGGCGGCCAGGGCCAGGGGCCCAGAATTCCCGGTGGCTGCAACGAGGTGGCCTCAGCCTCGGGGAGCATTCCTTGCGGGCCGGAAGGAGCAGGAACCCGCCCCAACGTCGCTTAAAACTCCACAGCGTGCCGGGAAAACCAAACTTCCGGGTTTCCCGTCATCTCCCGGGTTCCCCCCCCGCACCGTGCAGGTGAGACCCGGGAAAATCCAGCCCCAAGAGTGAGGAGAGAGATTTGGAGAAATTGTTAGAGCATGGAATGCTTTGTTACAGGGACGGATTGAGGTAGAAACCATTTAAAAGTGGGAAAAATGGATAAATATTTGAAACATGGGGAGATACAGGGCTAGGAGGAGAAGGCAGGGCAGTGAGAGTTGTTTTTAAATTTTTGGGGGGATATGGGCAATGCAGTACATATTCCCCATCCATAGTTGCCGAGGGCTATGTAACAGAACTCATGCCCACACATATAAGCAGTGTCAGCTGTAGCTCAGCTAATAGCACTCTCACCTCTGAGTCAGAAAGTTGAGAGTTCAAAACTCCCACTCTAGGACTTGAGCACATAATGTAGGCGAACACTTCAGCACAGTACTGACGGAGTGCTGCGTTGTCAGTAGTGCTGTCTTTTGGATGAGATGATAAACTTATATTGATCAACTGACTGGGCAATGCGCCATGGGCAATTTACTAGTAGACCAACAGAAAAGAGAGATGCCGGCATTTTTGAACGATGAACTAAAGTATTACACTTATTGTCTAAAAGGGGCAAACAGATATCTGGTACTTGTTCAGATTTCTAGAGGGCATCTCATTTGGATAGGTATGGCTGTGAAAGGGAGTTGCTGCACCAGTCTTACTCTGCTCACCACCTCCCAAGCAGGATGCAGGAGCGTCCATGAAATTCTGTGCGACCCAAGTACTTCCACCACAATCCCCACAGGACGAATACTTTTCAAGCTTTCTATTTTGCTAGTTTTACATTCGAGGCTTGTTTTACTGCCAATAGCTGGACACACACCAACACCTGTGAACTTGGAATAATATCTTTATTGCATATTCTTAAATTCAGATGAGAGTTGGTCCTTTTAAAAACTGGAAACATTTGATGAAAAATTCCTTGAATTCCATTTGCTCCTAAATAGATTGTTTTTCACAAATTTGGATTGTTAGAGAGTCCAAAAAAAATTCACAGATGCGGAGATGTAAACAATATACGGTACAAGTTACAAATAAACATGGTTGAACACTGCACACTTATCTGAAAATTCCAATACATGCTGAAACACTGATCCGGAACATGGTTATACCAGTACATAGAAAATCCGATCAATAAACTGCTTCACATGTAAACTTCCTTTTTATTAAAGTCATTGCAATCATACATCAGTATCGTAGATTTATTCCTAAAACTTGCATTAGCAGATTTTTAACTTTGCAGAGTGCAAAATAACAATTAACGCACAAACATGATTGAGTGATAAGTTGTCTTTTTTTTTTGCAGGCATTTCCCTGCAAGTTGTGCCCAAAACTGATTTCTGTGTACTGAATTCACCAAATAACTCGAGGCCTAGTGAACTCTTTGCTGGTAGTTTTGGGGCACATTAATGATTGGCCTTCTTCATCATTACTGAAAGTAGGTCAGCAAACTGCTATAGATGTTTTAAACACAAAGGCAGAGGTGTTTCAACAGCATGTACGACAAATGAATCACCTCCTTGATCCAAAAGAATGCATCACAGTTTTTAACATGTATGTCAACAAAAACATTTTTTTTTTTAAATTACAGCTAGAATTTGCTTGCCCAAAGTGTGGAACTATTCAGTCAAACATTACTTAAAAAAAAATGATAGCAGCTGTATAGCTTTTGAGAATCGATTAACAAAATAATTTGACTACAAACAGCAGATAATTAATAAAGTTACTAGACTGCGGTAAAAAGAAAATGAAGGGGCACTTTGCAGAGAGATTCTAGAGCAACCAAAAAAGGTAAATAGTGTAAATCTACCATGGTAGCTAAATAGAAAGTAGACATAGTATACAAGCAAACTTAAAATGTTTGAGATGGAATCCCCAAACAGGCTTTACATATAAAGCACAAATCCTAAACGGACGCATAGTAAAAGACATGGGTCATTGGAATAGACAGTCCCGATGCAAATGGCATGACAGAGCATTTCAAAAATCAAAATGATACACAGTGGAAAACACATTTGACAATAACACTTTAAAAAGTTAATTGTGTGTTTCAATAATAACCAATTGCACATTTAGCAACTAGTTGCCGACGGGCTCCTTAGAAAGTGGGAAAAAACATCCGAGTTACTATAACATGCAGCGTTACTTGTTGTCATAGTACTCCTGCCCTTAAAGCTTGTGGATGGTTGATGATATTACAATGGAGACCCTGAATTGTCAGACCTGAAGTTATTTTGATGTAAATGAGGAAAGTCTCCAATTTTCTGGAGACAATCCCTTGCATTAGTCAGTTTTTTTGGCGGTGCATAGAATCCTGCATTTGCTCTGGTGACAGTTGGTGCCAAAAAAAAAATCATCTGGCCAATACTCTTTGGCAGATTCATGGATATACTACATCAACACTGAAAAGGGTGCAATCTCTGCACTGCAAGCAGATAGATTTACACACCATTTCCAGTCTAGTGCAATCACATTACTTCCTACTGATCTGTGGACATACAAAGAACATAAAGAATAGTCAAGGACGAGAAAAGGCAATTCGGCCTATTGAGATTTGATCCTCTAGTATCCTACTTCTGCTGGCCCAGCATCCAGGGAACAACACTGAAAGTGAGGAGTCTAATGTTGCTCTCAGCTGTTTGTGAGCCTCCCTTTGCTAAATCTATTTCATTATTGTAAACTTATGTCACACTTTTTTGTTGCCCAATTGCACAATACATTATATTTGTCAGCACTGAAATTTCATTTGTCATTTGTCTGCCGAATAGCATAACTGATCTAAATCCTTCCGCCGATTAAGATTTAAGCCATCTCTCTACTGCTCGCTCGATTTTGTTTAATTGAATAACACTATCATTGGTTTCAGCATTTTTTGTAAATTAGCAAAAAAGGACAGTAGTCTGAGCAATCACCCTCAGTGTACTTTGTGAAAGTCCAAATAGTTAATACCATAAGGAGCTCCACTATAAACATATATAAGTAAAAAAATCTGAATCCAACACACATCAGACTCACACTTTGGTACAGATGCAAAACAAGCAAGTATATCATCTGCCGCTGCTGCCAATCTACAAAGAAATTACCCACTAACTGACCAGAGAATGTGCCAATTCATAGCCATTCCACCTTGTGACCTTAAAGAATCACAGCTTTGCCTTTGCAGCTGAATAATACACCGTGCATTACATGAATAATGTTCCTGTTGTTATAAAACAGAGTTACCTTCCGACTTACCATGAGCACTGTCACACAAGATCTGCTGTTCTATTTATAACATCCTCAAAAAAGTGGAAGAAATTTGTTAGGCAAGATCTTCCCCTTCTGAAATTCTTGCTGGCTGCTTCTGATTGAAGTGATGACTCCTTAGAATGATTTCCGTCGTTTCACCAGTTACTGATGTTAGGCTAATGGACCTGCGCTTGCCAGGGTCAGACTTGTCTCCCTTTTCAACTATAGGTTCTATGTTTGCTTGTTTCTAATCCTGTGGAACCACACCAGTTTGCAATGATTCTTTCATAACTATAGCTAGCGCCCAACAATTTTCTCCCTAGTCTTCTTCAGCCTTATTGAACATATACCATTGGGCCCAAGGAATCTCGGTAGTCATCAGTCTCTTTAACTCCTCGGGTAGGTCCATCACACTGATTTTGAAATCCTCTAGGATATTTGGTGACTATAAAAATTGGAAACCAAGAGACAACTTGCTTTTTTATTGACTACTTTAAAAAAAAAATTAAATGATTTTTTTTTTCCTTCCCCCAGTAAAATGTGACAATTTAAGGGTAACTTCTGACTGAAATAAAACCCACATCAGAGCACGGATCCTAAGCAGATAATGACCATGCTTTTACAATTGAACAGAACGAAGAGTGACAACCCTGCAGAATATATGACCCCATTTGTGCCAAGATCCTGCAGTACCGTTACACTGCACTCTGAGGCTGGTGTCAGACTGGCATTTTTAGAGCCGTACATTAGTGCCAAAGGAGCAGTATAAAATTGTGGTGGACTTGGAGCAAGGAATAATATTGCCGATAAGTGGTTTGTGTCGCTTCATACCACCTGCAGGGGTGATGTGTGCTTTAACTTATTACGACAACTTGCACCTGTATAGTGGTCCTAATGTAATAAAACATCCCCCCAAGGGACCCGGAGCCTGCGGTGGTGAAAAGCTGACTGAAAGCATGGTCAGGGGGAAAAAAAAAAGGTTTTAAGCAGGCCGTTAAAGGTCGGGAGTGAAGTAGCACGGCAAAGAGGGAGTTCCAAAGAGTAGCCCCATGATGGTTGAAAGCTCTGGCAGGAGTGAGGAATGCTGGGGGGGGGGGGGGGGGGATGAGGAGGGATAATTGGGTGCACAGGAGGACCGTAAGGCAAGAGTTGGGATGCATGGCTTGAGGAGGGTGCAGAGATAAGTTGGGTAAAGTCATGGTGGGCAAGGGTTTTCTAAACCAGGGCAAGATTTTTGGGATTTGAAGTCAGCGGAGCTCATGAGGAGTCGGTGGGCTGGGGACAGGGTACGGAAGCAGAGTTTCGAACAAGTTGGAAGTTAGTGTAGGGAGGAGCTTGGGAGGCCAGCGGGAAAGGAGTTTAAGAAAAGGAGTCTCCAGGTGCGCAAAACTGATTCCTGTGCACCAAGTTTAACAATAAGACCATAGGAACAAGGAGTAGGCCATTCAGCCCCTCGAGCCTGCTCCACCATTCAACTAGATCACATAGAAACATAGAAGATAGGAGCAGGAGTAAGCCATTTGGCCCTTCGAGCCTGCTCCGCCATTCAATGAGATCATGGCTGATCATCCAAACTCAGTACCCTGTCCCTGCCTTCTCCCCATACCCCTTGATCCCTTTAGCCTTAAGAAATATATCCAACTCCTTCTTGAATATATTTATAGAATCACAGCTGACCCATGCTTCAACCCCATTTACCTGCCTTAGCTCCATAACCCTTGATACCCTTACCTAATAAAAATCCAGCGATCTTGGTCTTGAAAGTTCCAATTGTACCAGCATCCACAGCCATTTGAGGGAAGAGAGCTCCAGGTAACACCAAATAACTGAAGGCCCAGTGGACCCTTTGCTGGTAGTTTTGAGGGGCACTAATGGTTGGACATTTTCATCATCAGTGACAAAGCAGATCAGCAAAATGCAACAGGTGTTTTCACTACAAAGACAGCAGGCATATCAACAGCATGTACAACAAGCCTTGAGGTATCTAAAGTGTTCGTAAGGGTTTCACAGCGTGGCTGGGAGTGAAGCCGGGCAATGTTGCAGAGGTGAAAATATGTGGTCCGAGTCATAGATGGGATACAGCCTTATGAAAGTGACCTTAGAGGGGGGAAAAAAAACCTGCAATGCTGCCCATTCACAAACGGTGTGCATGCACATGAAACAAATTATAAAGTGTTTAGAATGTTTCCTTAATTCACTTTCCTTCAGTTGGACCCCACACAGAGCCAAGTAGTGGGGGCAAGGGAACTCTACACAGAGTCGGTGGCTGAGAACAGGCAGTTTAATTGCCCACCATTTTTGTTTTTTTAAAAAAGCATTGGAGTCAGGGTCCAAGTCAGTGAGCATTCGAACTTTGAGCTGATTGTCAGGCTAGTCGGGAGTGCGAGGTACATCAGCCGAGTTCAGGTTGTTTAGCATTGCAAAAAGAAAGTGTATTGAGTGGAATGAGCACACACACATTGAGCATCCTTTTGCAATTCTAAATGAGGTTTTAATGTTGTCCAAACAACAGCTGCAGAAAACATTGGTTTAAAAAAAGGAATAGAAATAAACTATAGTGACTTATGAGTAGTTATATAGAGAAGC
This sequence comes from Somniosus microcephalus, assembly GCF_052327205.1. NCBI lineage: Eukaryota > Metazoa > Chordata > Chondrichthyes > Squaliformes > Somniosidae > Somniosus > Somniosus microcephalus. The sequence continues at coordinate 207,663,053 of NC_140995.1, read as the reverse complement.
AAAAATCCTTGTGAATCCTCAATGGGCTCAGTTTCTCACAAGTATGGCTCTTCATTATTCACTACAGATGAAAATTAAGACTTCGTCCTCACAACTGCTCCTTTACTCACAGGGTTAAGACAGACAATATTTTTCAATCCTGTAAGAAACTCAATAAAAAGCTGTAAAACTCTAAAAAATAAAGTTATGCCCTGTGGCACAACATTTGCTGTGGGTGTGTAAAAATCTAGTCATGCTAACTTAATGTAATCCGTCAAATAAACCAGAACATTAATCTGAATACTCCAAACACCAGCTCCCTGTACAGCACTGGAATGCAGCCATACCAATTTTCAAACATGATTTAACATTCTTATGCAAATGTGAGTTGCTAAACTGGAATCACCATTAAAACAAGAATAAACCAAAAGCTGACTCTAGCAACCGGCTGCTAAAGTGCCAATGGAGCTCATCCAATGAAAGGGCAAAAACATAAAAAGATACTATACAATGACAAAGGCTTTGCGACTCAGGCCTGCTGGCTCAGATTGATTGAAACACCCAGATCATCATTATTAATACCCCAGTGAGCTCATGAGTCCACAACACCTTAACATTTAATATTAGCCTAGCTAAAACATTATGGATTAAGTTTGTAGAAAACTTCTGCCATAGGCAAAATGCCCACACATCCCCATCTACCTGGGACGAGAACAGTGTTGAAACTAATTACCTATTCTCTGACGTCAGGTGCAAATGTATATCAAAGTATGTTAGATACTAACTTAGAATGCAGGATTTCATCAGTACACAACTTAAATTTAAGAACTGTACAAATCTCAAAGAGAGAGGTTTGAAGGAGTCAATGCTCCTTACTGAAGCAAAACATCAGTGTATTAAAGAAACCAGTATGACCCATTCCATTCCATCCATCTGTGTACATACTATTACAACAGATAACATCACATCAGTGTAGAGTTATTATCTACAGGGTAAGTTTTTGGAAAAATGTGACTTCTGATTCCAACTTTCACTTAGTGATACGTGATCCATTGGGGCAATGTCATGTAGCTCAGTCACAGAATGTTTTATCATTTGCATCTTAGGAGCAGGAAATGACTGTTACAATATCAGCATGCCAACTTGTTACAATACTTCTGATGCAATTGCAAAACTGGATCAATACCTGGTATATATGCTGAGCAGTAATTCAGTGAGCGAAATAGACATGACCCCCCCCCACCGCAACTTTTTGTGCACCCACAATCATTATTAGTTACTTCAGTGAAACTCTTCACTTTGCAGCAACAGCACTGCACAGATTAGATGAGGTAGTCTACAAATTACGTGTTCTATGAGGACTGGTTGGGCTATTGAAAGTGTATGGGTTAGTCGACGTTCGACCAACACGTTCACGACAATGTGAAACCTACTTGTAAGATTAAAATACATCATCTCAAAGTTTGCAGCAGTTCAAGAACACGGCTCACCACCACCTTCTCGAGGGCAATTAGGGAGGGGGCAATAAATGCTGGCCTTGCCAGCGACGCCCACATCCCAGGAACGAATAAAAGATCTAACTTGCTGTAAAGAGCAATAGTTCATCCTGTGCTTGCCCTGAACAAAAGAAAATGTTGCCACAAAACTATGGCATAAAATTCAGATCCTCAAAAGACTGAAGAGATCGATAGGATATAGTGAATTGACTGCAGTTGCTGTAATGAATGTCCAATTGATATTTGTGGGTGTTACAGCATTAGTGTGGTCGTATTTCTTTAAAAAAATAGTACTGCCATAAAAAAACAAAGTTTGCAACGCTTCATTTTAACTCATGTAGAAGTAATACTTCTCTAGTCTTGTTCCAGAGCAAATCTACCCCAGCTTCACTTTGTACAGCTGTCAGTGCTTCCAGCAGTGGTTTATGGCCGGCACGTTCCACTCCAGAAGGTACTCTACAGTGACCAAGTCAGAATCACTACACTGCACGGAATGATGTAGACTGCCAGGTACAGCAGCTGTCATCACCAAACCTTGCACGCCATAATACGCCTCCTCTCCAGCAGCGCCCATGACACAGAGGAGGCTTGAAGCGGGTTTGTTTCAGAAGAACAAGACTTGCACTTTAAAACCTTACACACAAACCAAAAACAAATACTGTCTAAATAAGACGAATGGCAGTGAACTGGGCGGACTACAAGAGAATTTTAACCATCTGAAACATCAGGCAACAGAAGAGGCACGCCTGTAGTGTCTGCCTTATGCAGCTCTGTGTACCTTGATTTCCATTCCATAATTCAGCAATATTCATTATGCAGCACCTATTATACTTACACTAATCATTGTGGCTCGGATAGGATGAGTCAATGTTTAACGTTTAGAAGGTCAGAGATTTGTATTGGAAAATAAAGCAAAATCAAAGAGTTTGTTTAGTCCAAGAGCACTGGAAGTGAGGAAATGTTTTGAGGTTCTTCACACTTCACCGGTTTTCCTGCGTAATATTTAGCATTCTAAATTTATGGAGCTTAACCTTCACAGGCACTCCATGGTGGCAATATGTGTTTATTTTGAAAGCTTAGAAATAGCTTCCAGATAAAAGTAGCTCCTCGAAAGGAGACTGTACGGAAGCAATAGCGAGGGTGGGCTGAAATGTCCTAATGGTCGAAAAAAAAAATTGCGGCTGTTGCAGCAACTGTTAACTGGTCTTTCCTCAGTATTTCTGAAGGGAAGCGAAATGCTTTACCGGGTCAGCAGTGGTATTACTACAAATTAAGCTTGGATTATAGAATTCCATCCAACTTCAGAAAGTTAAACTAAAATGAACTAGTATAACAAATGGCTCAACATACAAGAAACGCAGCATCCCATAAAGACCTTCTCTGGGTAGAAGTCCAATTTTTGTTATCGTATATTTCTCTTTGTTTTCCCTCTTGGGAATTCCTAACTGCTCTGGTTCATTGCGACAAAAAAAACATGAAATTCACTTATAAAATAGATTCGTTTGTAAAACCTGAAGCATCGTCAGTCTGTGCAGAGGAATTTGATATTAAACACTGGATGCACATGCTTTCTGCGGCTCACCACTGCCGGGCATGAGAACGTTCTTGGAATCGTGATCTAGCATCTTAGTTGCAATTTCTCCTGCTTCCACTTTCTGCTCTTTCTGTTTCTTGAGTTTCTTATACTGGATCCATGGGATAGCGCAAAGGATTGCTCCTCCGATCAACGGCGGCACGCCAGCAAGGTAGAACGCAACATTATACGTGCCCAGAGAGTCGCGCAGAAAACCTGGGAAAGGGAGAGAGCAGAATGAGTCACTGCATTTACAAGATCGCAGGATAATTATAGGTGAGGGAGGCCATTCTGCCCATCTTAATTCATCCATCCAGAGAGGTCCTAAAGTCCACCCACTTCAGCCTCCAATTGTTTCTTAAATAATTCCAGGGTTTTCACCTCCACTATTTTTCCTAGAGGTCCATCCATGCGTTGATCGCTGTGTGAGGAGAATACTTTCCTGACATCCATCCTAAATTTGCCTTTTATAGTGTTTGAACTTGTGTCCCCTTGTCCCACTCTCACAATTAAATTCAAAGTAATATTCCAGATCAACCCTTTCCACTCTCTTATAAATCTCTATAAGATCACCTCTTGGGCACCTCCTTTCCAGACAGAAAGGCCCAAGTTTCTTTAATCTTTCCTCATAACTAAGACCTTGATGGTAGAGATCCGTCCTCTTCCTTGCACTGTCTCTAGCACTTCAATGAGTCTCCCTTGTGTCTGAACTGGGTGCAGTACTCAAAGCGTGGTCTGACCAGAGCACTATACAGTTTGCTTATGACTTCCTCTGATTTATATTCTATTGTTTGGTTATGGAGTACAACCTTCTCTTGATTGCTGCTCTCCAATGGTTGGACATATTGAGCATGGAGTCTACTCAGACTGGTAGATGTCTTTCAGCTTCATCCTCGACTAGTTCAACCCCATTCATGGAGTTTGCCTGTTACTCTTTTTTTCTTCCATGTGCAGTACATTACATTTGCCTGCATTAAATTCCACCTATCGTTGTTCTACCCACTTGCATATTTTATCCAACTTATTCAGTCATTTCTGAGCTGCCCCCCTCCGATTCCGCTGCCCCTCCTGGTATCATCTGCAAATTGAATCACTTTGAACTGAACTTCTCAGTCAGTTGCACATTTTAGAAAGTGTATTGGTCCCAACATCACCCCTGGGCATCCCATTCAGTACTTCCTCCAACTCCGACACAATTCCTCAAACGAGTGTTCATTTTCTACCCTTCAGCCAATGTCTTATCCATTCTCAGGGATTACCTTAAATCCCCACAGTTGTGAATTTAATTAATAACGTTTTGTGTGGAATTTTCTCAAATGCCTTTTTGGAAGTCTAGATACAATACATCGTAGGACTAGACATGTGCTGGTCGCTTACAGATACATCCTTATAACAAGTGTAATTTATTGTAGTAAAGCAAAAGGTAATCCATACAATGACTTTAACTCTGCCTCTGCAGCACCAAAGCCAAGTTCACTCAGTTGCAGTTAGTCTTACAGTAACATCACGTACAGGCAAGTACAGTGTTTGCAATAAAAATGATTTCATTAGCCATTTATTGATTTTGCCTTTTGTTTTAATGCGTGCAATTCGCTGGGATAGAAGGAAGGGAGGGATGTTCAGACATAAGCAGAGGGAGAAGTTTTCTCTCTCATGCCAATAAATCACACATACTGGTGTGAAATCAATAAATGTTAATAAAATCCCGAGTGTCAGGCATGTCATATGTACAATTACTTACAACACAGTTGTGCTGGTTCACATCACGCAGCCAGAAAAGGAAAAGAGAGAAAGAAAGATTCTTGTGCTGTTTTCACAAGAGCCTTAGAGGGGTGCTTGCTGGTTGCCGATGATAAGAGTCTCACGCATCCAGCAGCAACTTCCATGTAAACTCACTCGATTTCTTAAGACTGGCAGCTCGGAAGGCCCCATCACATCAGGTCTTCCACGCAGCCAGTTTTAGCGAATCCAGCAACCTTATATTGGCATTGACCAGGAGCGGGAGTCAGGAGCTGGCAGTGCAAGAGCCTCTCTAAAGCCAATGTAAAAGTATCTTTTGAGAGACCGGGGGGAGGGGGGGGGGGGGGGGATTTTCACGGGCAGTAGCAGATCAGCGGCCCGTTTTACACTGCCAGATTTTCAACATCAATGGAAAGGATAATGGGGCAAGGTATTACATGGTCAGTTGAACGGCTACCGCCCACTTTACTCCCAATAGCAAAAGGGAAATTTCACCCCACTGACCAAGTAACCAGTTTCTCTAGACCCTATTTTTCTCTATTTTCAAGAATCCACAGTGTGCCCTCTGTAACTAAAGTAGTTTTGGCTTTTGCCTTCTGTTGCCTGGGCCCTAAGCTCTGGAACTCCCTGCCTAAACCTCTCCGCCTCGCTACCTCTCTTTCCTCCTTTAAGACACTCCTTAAAACCTACATCTTTGACCAAGCATTTGGTCATCTGCCCTAATTTCTCCTTATGTGGCTCGGTGTCAAATTTTTTGTCTTATAACACTCCTGTGAAGTGCCTTGGGACAATTTATTACGTTAAAGGCGATATATAAATACAAGTTGCTATTGTTGTCTGGTGCCATGTCTCAATAGCACTCGGTCATGTCTGATATAATGGCCTACACAGTATTAACATCTATTACAATATAATGCTTCCTGCCATTCCAATGTTCTCACATTGCTTAGCCAACTTTTTTTGTTATCTACTCTAGCACATTGCTTCCCCCTTTAAAACTTTGCACACCACAAAACTAGTTTGCCATAAGGGCACCAGAACAAAGATCATGTTTGCTGTGGAACGGGCTCAAATTTCTTACCCTCTGAACTCAAAAGTTCTATTCAGTACAAAAATTCAAAATGAAGACTCTCATCTCCTGGCAACTAATTGGCAATTAATGCTGTAACTACGAGTTGATGGTTTCTATAATTTGAGAGCCAAAAGACAAAAAAAGGTAAATATTTGAAAAAAAGTAAACTTTTGGAAGGAATTGGGGAAGGGCGAAGGGAAAAGGGAGTGAAACTAATTGGATTGCTCTTTCAGAAAGCTAGCACAGGCACTATCGGCTAAATAATCTCCTTTGGCTGTACATTCTATGATCCTATGAAGAAAAGAATCTATGTCATCACCTTCAGGATGGATGAGTGGTTGGAAAATTAACTGTAAGCTTCTTAATTTAGGGAGATTTGTTCAATTCATTCTAGTAAGCGTACCTAATGATAATCTAGCTATTAATAATATGTTAATGATCTGGCATGCGCTTCCTGTCAATCTTTCCCATTATAAATTCCCATGTCCACATTTACAGGAAACTCCCTTTTTACCGGCACCTAAATATCCGGAAATCTCGCTTAACCGGCAAAATTTAGGAGTAGGTTCAGGTAAGTTTTACTATATATTAGTGGCCATGCAACAGGGACTCCTGGATCTGTGGCCGTGTAACCGGGGTTCCTGCACCTGTGGCCGTGCAGCAACTGGGACTCCTGCACCTGTGGCCGTGTAACCGGGGTTCCTGGATCTGTGGCCGTGTAACCGGGGTTCCTGCACCTGTGGCCGTGTAACCGGGGTTCCTGCACCTGTGGCCGTGCAGCAACTGGGACTCCTGCACCTGTGGCCGTGTAACCGGGGTTCCTGCACCTGTGGCCGTGCAACAGGGACTCCTGGATCTGTGGCCGTGTAACCGGGGTTCCTGCACCTGTGGCCGTGCAACTGGGATTCCTGGATCTGTGGCTGTGTAACCGGGGCTCCTGGATCTGTGGCCGTGTATCCGGGGCTCCTGGATCTGTGGCCGTGTAACCGGGGTTCCTGCACCTGTGGCCGTGTATCCGGGGTTCCTGCACCTGTGGCCGTGCAACAGGGACTCCTGGATCTGTGGCCGTGTAACCGGGGTTCCTGCACCTGTGGCCATGCAACAGGGACTCCTGGATCTGTGGCCGTGTAACCGGGGTTCCTGCACCTGTGGCCATGCAACAGGGACTCCTGGATCTGTGGCCATGTAACCGGGGCTCCTGCACCTGTGGCCATGCAACAGGGACTCCTGGATCTGTGGCCATGTAACCGGGGCTCCTGCACCTGTGGCCATGTAACAGGGACTCCTGGATCTGTGGCCGTGTAACCGGGGTTCCTGCACCTGTGGCCGTGTACGGGGCTCTCGTACCTTGGTAAGTATACCTCTCTGTAATCCGGACTTTTTGATCAACCGGCACCATGCTGGTCCCGTCGGTGCCAGATAAAAGAGTTTCCTGTACTATGGAATCTGCCTGTAAAAACTGTAGTTACCCTCTCCCTCCGATGGAGATCCTACAAAGCCACCATTACAGTGTGGCAAATTTACATCGGCAATTTCCATTATAAATGTGGGAAACTGGAATTTATAATGGAAATATAAAAATAAGGACCGAATGTAGGACTTTAAAATGGGTGCGAGCGAAATTACGTCTGTGTGCCTTGATCCAATTATCCCACAGCCTCTAAACTTGCTTCACCTGTAGACGACTCCGGATGTGAAATTCCACGGGGAATTGACTAGCAATACAATTAAAATGGCTTCTGGCAATGGTGGATGAATAGGTATCGGCACTCATCTATGCAACATCAGTACCCAAGGCTGGGTCTGCAACGAAATGGTGGTACGATGAAGAGGTTTTCATGTTTGTAACTTGATACTGCATGAGTACGACTGGTGAATGCACTCCTACTACTAATAGCTTAAGAAGGCACTCCAAGCCCACCGCCCTTTAAAACGATCAGCAGTGTTTATTAAGAACATCATCCTATGGATAAGGCAAACTAAACGAGGCTGATAATGCCATCCCTGCGTAGTGTTGCCAGTCCATCACTCCTCAGGTGAGCCACACTCCTGTGTCTGAATGAGCATAAACTGAGGACTGCGATGTGTGGGTTCTGCTCCCAGAACGTTGCTCGCAATACTCTGCGGAGTTCAAGTGGGTGGGATTTTCTGTACCAACAGCACATAAATGGCTACTGACATCTCGGAGATGGGACCTTTTTTGGTGAGGAGGGTGGGGGAAGAGGCAGAAAGGAGGACGGCACCCGAGCAAATTCTTCAGGCCCAATAGTTCAACAGCAGGTTAGCTTGCTGGCCCTACTGGAAGGACAGGGCTAGCCGCCCAAAAAAAACTGGATAAAAGTTTCATGCAGCCCTCCCTTCTGGCATTCATATTAAAAGCAACGGGAGCATTTCTCAAGCACTCTGGCTACATTATAAGGAGCAGAGCTAATTTTTGCTCCGATCACTGGCAGCCATTTACATTCCAGATTATCGGGTGTGCAGTAGGCCTCAGGCCTATGTACCCCATTAGAAAGAGAGATGGCTCTTGATGCACATCAGTGCAACAGGCGCTGGCCATCACATTACCAGCCCCAATATTTGTCTGCCTAACAAATGTATTTCACAGTAGATATTTCTGACAGATACACTGAATGCAAGACTTTCTTTTATCATATGGACAACTGAAATTTGAATAACCCGATAGTAGAAAGCAAATATAACAAAGGAAACCATAAAGCTGTGAGAAGAGACCTGCAATTAAGAAAACATACAAAATACAATTTCAGTTCTGTTACTACTAATCTCACGTGCTTTTGCTCTAGTTCACTTTCCTCTTTTCACTTTGATAGTGTCCTCCAGTTAACCAACATATAAAAATCAATGGACCAGATCTTGACTTTGTCCGATAGTGTAAAATGGGCGATAGCGAGTGGGCAGCCCGTTTTACATCTCTTCCCATTTTTATTTCCATTGAACTCAACTGTTACAGCAATTGCCTTTCCAGTGTAATCTCTGCAGCTTCATACAGAGATCTGCAAAAAATAGCACAGATCCTGTCGATTGGGAAAGATACAAAGAACAGCAAAGGGTCACTAAACAGATAGTAAGAGTTACAAAAAGGGAATATGAAAAGAAACTTGCAAGGGATATCAAAATCAACACAAAAATTTTTGCAATTATATTAGGAAAAAGAAGGTGGTCAGGAGCAATGTTGGCCCCTTAAAAACTGAGAACGGTGAAAGGAAATGGTGGACATGTTGAATAATTACTTTGCGTCAGTATTTACAGTAGAAGAGGAGGATTGCATGGCAGAAATCCCAAGGAAACTAATATTGAATCAGGACAGGGACTTGATAAAATTAACGTAAGTAAATTAACAGTAATGAAGAAAATAATGGCACTAAAGAGTGACAAATCCCCAGGGCCAGATGGTTTCATTCCCAGGGTTTTAAAGGAAGTAGGTGAGAACATTGCAGATTCCCTAACTATAATCTTCCAAAGTTCCCTTGATTCAGGAACCGTTCCTTTAGATTGGAAAATTGTGCATGTCACTCCGCTATTTAAGAATGGAGAGAGGAAACCAGGGAATTATAAACCAGTTAGCCTAACATCTGTTGTCGGGAAATGACTAGAGTCTATAATTAAGGATAGGGTGACAGAACACCTCGAAAATTTTCAGCTGATTAGAGCGAGCCAGCATGGATTTGTGAAAGGGAAGTCATGCCTGACGAACCTGATTGAATTTTTTGAGGAGGTTCCTAAAGCAGTGGACAGTGGAATGTCTATGGATGTTAATTATATGGACTTCCAGAAGGTATTTGATAAAGTCCCTAATAAGAGACTGTAAACTAAGGTTGAAGCCCATGGAATTGAAGGTAAATTATTGACCTGGTTAGGGAATTGGCTGAGCGGCAGGAGACAGAGAGTAAGGATAATGGCCATGTCCTCTAATTAACAGGCTGTGACTAGTGGTGTCCCGCAGGGATCTGTGTTGGGGCCTCAACTATTCACAGTATTTATTAACGACTTAGATGATGGCATAGAAAGCCACATATCCAAATTTGCCGATGACACAAAGATAGGCAGCACTGTAGGCAGTGTAGATAAAAGCATAAAATTACAAAGGGATATTGATAGATTAAGTGAATGGGCAAAATTGTGGCAAATGGATTTCAATGTAGGCAAATGTGAGGTCATCCATTTTGGACTTCAAAAGGATAGAACAGGGTACTTTCTAAATGGTGAATAGCTAAAAACAGGTCCAAAGAGACTTGGGGGTCCAGGTACATAGATCATTAAAATGTCATGGACAGGTACAGAAAATAATCAAAAAGGCTAATGGAATGCTGGCCTTTATATCTAGAGGTCTAGAATACAAGGGGGTAGAAGTTATGCTGCAACTATACAAAACCCTGGTTAGATAACATCTGGAATACTGTGAGCAGTTCTGGGCACCACACCTTTGATATAGTGGCCTTGGAGGGAGTGCAGCGTAGGTTTACCAGAATGATACCCGGACTCCAAGGGTTAAGTTACGAGGAGAGCTTACACAAATTAGGGCTGAATTCCCTCAAATTTAGAAGGTTAAGGGGTGATTTGATCGAAGTTTTCAAGATGTTAAGAGGAACTGATAGGGTAGAGAGAAACTATTTCCGCTGGTTGGGGAGTCTAGGACTAGGGGGCATAGTCTAAAAATTAGAGCCGGACCTTTCAGGAGTGAAGTTAGGAAACACTTCTACACACAAATGGTGGTAGAAGTTTGGATCTCTCTTCCGCAAAGTGGCAATTGATGCTAGATCAATTGTTAATTTTAAATCTGAGATTGATAGATTTTTGTTAGCCAAAGATATTAAGGGATATAGGCCAAAGGCAGGTATATGGAGTTAGGTCACAGATCAGCCAAGGTCTCATTGAATGGCGGAACAGGCTCAAGGGGCTAAATGGTATTCTCCTGTTCCTACCTCCCTTGTGAACTGAATAGCTGCACAGTGACAGTAATCAAAAGGTCTGCCTAACTGATGACTATGACAACAACTTGCATTTATATAGCACCTTTAGCGTAGAAGAACCTCCCAAGGCATTTGAAAGAGGCACCAAAGAAGATGATGTTAGGAGGGAGTGACCAAAAACTTCTTTAAAAAGGTGTGCTTTAAGGAACATTTTAAAGAAGGAATGGAAAGTGGTGAGGTGGAAGGGATTAAGGATTGGCGTTCGGAAGCCTGGGCCTAGTTTGTGGGGGCGAGTGGGTGGAGGTTGTAGGGCTGGAGGAGCTTGCGGAGATAGGGAGGGGGGTAAGACCATAAACCAAAATATGTTAATCAGGTTGACTACCTTCACCAATCAAATACCACTTTGATGACTCCCCCCCACCCCCCCCCATAGATTTCTGTGACTGCTGCCTACACTCAGGTGGTCATTTTGCTTTTTCCACTTTTCACTGTTAGCTTTTCATAGGGACACAGTGTGAGCTTACTGACACATTCAAGAAACGGACATAAGTTGAAGAATTTTTTTTTACGTACTAAAATTACAACGGTCGGAGGGGGGGTGGGATTTCCTTGGAGCTGCTCCCACTCTGCTGCTGTAACTTTGCCAGAAGGCCGGGGAGTGGGGTTTCTGCCGCAATCCTGGTGAAGTTATGGCGGCGGAGCAGGAAAAGCTCCGAGGAAACTCCCGGCTAATGTAAACCACTGTACTTAAATTCTGATGACGGGCCTACATCCGAAGAGCCATAAGCTGTCTTTTCTCGTGGTAGAGGCTGATGAATTGCTAGTTCCAGCATTTTCTGGTTTTATTTCAGATTTTCAGCATTTCCAGTTTTTTTTTAAAACATGTATATTATTGGAGAACTGTTTTGCTAAATAATAAGCACTCGATTAAAAAACAAAGCAACTGAAATCAAAACAAAAATTAGAATTCCGGACAGGGAGGAGGTTATGCTGGAGATAAAATCGAGTTTATGGAGAACAGTTCTATGGTAATCTTTATAGGAATAGCAGTTAGTCTGTGGCATGGAAGGACAATCATGCCTTTCTGTAGTGCAGCAAGCAGGCACTTTATATTGGTTCCACATCCTGGAACTATCGCTGCTGCAATCTATTGAGACGGGGCATTTGTGACGATTGACTGGCAGCACTCACTGGAACTTTCACTTTAGATCAGAGGAGTGGGTTTGCGGGAGGTTATTTCATTTGGTACACGAGTGTTGTATAATACCTGGTTTCAAAAACGGCAGAGCTCCCTGCCATTCTCCCAAACAGAAAGTTAAGTTTTGGTTTACCTCAACAATAAAGCTCCCATTTACCACGGGTCAGTGTGATCTGTAAAGATCGTGCTGGAGCTCGGTCAGAACGCACTGCCCTTCCCTGGGGTCACGAAACACAATGGAACAGATTGGTGCTTGTAATGTATACAACACTGAAGGGACTACTTTGTTTTGCGGATGTACATCCTTAGTTGCGAGCGTATATAACAGACGCGTATCGATTTGTACAGTCAGTGCCGAAGTTCCAGTTAACCAGTAAAGATCACTTGAAGTTACTCTCAGCCTCTGCTGCTTTATTATTTTATGTAGTTGTGTGTAGCGGTACAAACACAACAAATTGGCGACGAGAATTATGAACCTACGTCTTCCTATTCTGGCATCGCATCCAGAGGACACCGAAATTTGGAAGAAAGGAGCGAGAAGGCAGAGAAAACGGAGTACGCTTGCTAAGCTAGGCAGGGGATACGCAAGTCAAGTGAAAAGTGCAGAGTGACTTGCATGACGCTAGCTAACTAGTAAAGAAAGAAAAATGGGTTTGAAAAAAAAAATGGCGATGATTGGCACTATTGCAGCATTTGATAGCAGCATTGAAGACTGGGCAACTTACATTGAAAGAGTGGAGTTGTACTGTGAGGCTAACGGAGTGGAGGTAGAAAAGAAAGCCACTGTTTTGCTGAGTGTTATGGGCGCAAAGACATATGGGCTGCTACGTAGTTTATTAACCCCTGAAAAGCCAGCAAACAAAACATTCAAACAAATAGTGGACACACTCCAAGGCCATTTAAGCCCCAAACCACTGCTCATAGCTGAAAGATTTAAATTCCATAAACGGAACCAGAGCAAAAATGAAAGCATTTCTGAATATTTGGCAAAGTTGCGCAAATTATCAGAACATTGCCAATTTGGAGTGGGCTTATCAGACGCATTGAGGGACAGATTTGTGTGTGGCATGCAAAATGAAAGCACACAAAAGAAGCTCCTGTCTGAAAAAGACCTCACATTGGAGAAGGCTCTGAGTATTGAAATATCAATGGAAGCAGCAGCACGTGGCGCTTTAGAAATTCAACAAAAATCCCTGGAATATTCACATGACCACAATGACTGTCGGTTTAAAGACAAAGACTGCAGACAATGTGACAGACAAGGGCACATTGAAAGAGTCTGCAAAGCAAATAAGCAGAAAACTGATACAATACAGAGTAACAAGAAGGTACATCAAGTGACTGAAAACAAGAAACCTTTCAAAGAAAGATACAAGAAGGTACACCACGTGACTGGAAACAGTTCAGATAAAAAAAGTGACACAGACGCAGAGGAAGAGGATCTGGCTTGTCTAAAATTACACAGTGTGAAAGAAACAGAGGATCACAGAATAATATGGATTACTCCAGAAGTGGCAGGAGTTAGGCTGAAAATGGAGTTGGACATAGGCTCAGCTTTAACAGTGATCTCTGTACATGACTACAAACGACTGTTTTCACACATACCGCTAAGGCCAACTAAAGTACTGTTAAAGACATACACAGGACAAAGAGTGTGCCCCAAAGGTAAAATAAGTGACAGTGACATACAAAGAAAAAAAAATACCGCAATTGAACCTCTATGTACTGAAAAATGGAGGACCACCATTGCTGGGACGCGAATGGCTCAGGAAAATACAGTTGGATTGGCACACCATCCAAGCACTGTTTGTGTCAGCAAAGGAGGACAGCAACGCCACCCCTGGGAGACTGTCACAAATACTCTCTGACTCTCAGGAAGTGTTCAAGAAGGGAATAGGAACACTTAAGGGCATGAAAGCAAAAATTAAGATTGAGGAGAACGCAAATCCAAAGTTCCACAAGGCCAGACCAGTGCCTTATGCAATTCGCCCTTCAGTAGAAGCAGAGCTGGAGAACTTGGAGCAGTTAGGGGCCCTGTCGAAGGTGGATTGGAGTGAATGGGCCACACCTATAGTTCCAGTGATGAAGAAAACCTCCAGCACAAAACCAGGAAAGCCAAGAAAAGTGCGCATCTGCGGAGACTTTAAAGTGACTGTTAACCCAGTCCTCCACACAGTACAGTACCCATTGCCTCGCATTGAGGACATCTTTGCTTCCCTGTCAAGAGGGGAATGCTTCACAAAGATTGACTTGGCCCAGGCTTATCTCCAAATGGAAATTGATGATGCATCAAAGAAGTACCTGACAATAAATACGCACAAAGGCCTTTACCAGTACAATCGGCTGGTATTCGGAATAGCATCAGCTCCTGCAATCTGGCAAAGGGCAATGGACCAAGTCCTGCAGGGGATCTCAGGTACTCAGTGTTATCTTGATGACATCATCATTACTGGCAAGAATGACAACGACCACCTTTCCAACCTTGAACAGGTGCTCATCAGGTTACGGGAGTATTTGCTCCGAGCGAACCGAGACAAGTGTGAGTTTTTCAAAAAGGGAATCTCATACTGTGGACATGTGATTGACAAGGACGGTTTACACAAGTCTCCAGACAAGATTGAAGCTGTGATTAATGCACCAACACCTGAAAATGTGTCTCAGTTGAGATCATATCTTGGACTGGTGAACTACTATCACAAGTTCTTGCCCAACCTATCCACAGTGTTACATCCACTAAATGCACTGCTACAGACAGGGTCACAATGGAAGTGGAGTGACAGCTGTGAACAAGCTTTTCAAGAGAGTAAAAAGACTCATTACTTCAGAAGAGGTGCTAGCTCACTTTGACCCATCCTTACCTATTCGACTGGCATGTGATGCTTCACCCCATGGCATTGGTGCCGTGTTGTCACATAAGTTCCCAGACGGCTCAGAAAGACCAATAGCCTTTGCCTCAAGATCATTGACTACAGCTGAACGCAATTATGCACAGATTGACCGAGAGGCCCTCAGCCTTGTGTGGGGAGTCAAGAAATTCAACCACTACTTGTATGGTCAACAGTTTACATTGTTAACTGACTACCAGCCTCTCGTTTCAATCTTCAACCCAAGGAAGGGCGTTCCAGTGATGACGGCACAATGGCTGCAGCGATGGTCACTCTTCCTAGGGGCTCACCTGTATGACATTGAATACAAGGGGACCAAGCAACATGGCAACGCCGATGGTTTGTCACGTTTACCACTGCCGACCTCAGAGAGAACTACAACAGTTGACTCAGCAGAGGTATTTCACACAACAATAGTTGAGCAGCTACCAGTGACAAACTCCCTCATTGAAAGAGAAACACGCAATGACCCTACATTGTCAAAAGTTTATGACATCACTGTGAAGGGATGGCCAGCGCTTGGTGACTTATTGTTTCCAGCATTCTCAGCTAGGAGGAAGCAGTTATCAGTGTGTCGGGGAACACTGATGTGCGGCTCATGAGTTGTGATTCCTCCCAAGCTTTGTAACCGAGTGCTAGATGAACTGCATGAAGGCCACTTAGGTACGGTAAAGATGAAAAGCTTTGCCCGTGGATATGTGTGGTGGCTGGGAATTGACAAACAGATCGAGGACCTGACAAAGAGCTGCTCAGGATGTCAAAAGGTCCAGAACGCACCACCACAAGCCCCTCTCCATCCATGGGAATGGCCCTCATCACCATGGCAACGTGTGCACATCGACTTTGCTGGACCGTTCATGGACTCCATGTTCTTGATTGCAGTCGATGCACATTCCAAATGGCCCGAGGTCATTCAAATGAAATTAACCACATCTGAAAAGACCATTTCAGTTCTGAGGACCATGTTCGCTAGGAATGGCCTACCAGAACAAATCTGCACAGACAATGGCCGACAATTTGTCTCTGACGAATTCCAAGGTTTCATGAGGAAAAATGGAATCAAGCACTACACATCTGCTCCGTACCATCCAGCTACAAATGGCTTGGCAGAAAGATTCGTACAGACTTTCAAGAAGGCCATCAAAGCAATGTACAGCGAGAATCTACCACTGCAACACAAGAGAGACAATTTCCTCTTTGCTTATCGGAACGCAGTACACGCAGCCACTAATCAGACTCCAGCGATAATGTTTCTGAACAGGAACCTGAGATCTCGCATGGACCTTCTTAAACCGAATGTACGTCGTGATGTAGAGAACAAACAGTTCAAACATTTGAATGCTAAGCCAACAAGAAGCTTCAGTGTGGGACAGTCAGTTCTTGCTCGTGATTTCCGGACGGAAAAGTGGCAACCAGGGACAATATCCACAAGAGAGGGACCACTGATGTATACTGTGGATGTGGGAGAGAACGTTTTGAGACATCATGTGGACCAAATTCTGGATGTTCAGGTGGAAAACACCCCTATACCTCGCCCAGACTCACCTGACATGGAAACAGACACTCCTGATTCATCAGCATCAGCACCAGCCTCATCCACAGCTGAGAGCTCTACCTGTACTGATAGCTCACCTAATGCACCTGTACCTGTACAGTCTCATTCCCCAAAGCAAGAGAGTCTGGAGAGACGTTACCCAGAGAGGCAGAGGAGGCCTCCCCAGAGACTTGACTTGTAAAAGGGCTGTTGACAAAATAAAATGTTATGTTGGAATTTGAATTTTGTTACTTTTAAGAAAACAAAAAGGTTACTGTAAAGACAGGCTCTGTATGTTAATTATAGAAATTTTGCGTTAATATACTATTAAACTAAAGGGGGAGGAAGTGTAATGTATACAACATTGAAGGGACTACTTTGTTTTGCGGATGTACATCCTTAGTTGCGAGCGTATATAACAGACGCGTATCGATTTGTATAGTCAGTGACGAAGTTCCAGTTAACCAGTAAAGATCAATTGAAGTTACTCTCAGCCTCTGCTGCTTTATTATTTTATGTAGTTGTGTATAGCGGTACAAACACAACAGTGCTGCTAAAACTTTGAATGCCTGCAGTTTCCCCAAACCTCATTTCGTAAAACTGTGGGACAATTCTTTAAAAAACCTACAGGAACTCATGCCTATCTGACCTTCAGAAATGACGAGACGTTTACAGTAATCTACCCCCCCAACAGCGATACTAAAACCGCCTTGCGTTAAACTTCAAGAGGCAGTGAGATGATTGAAGCAGGGTTGGTGAAAATACTGAGATACCGAAATCCCCTCTCAGTGCTTCCAGACCCTGTGACCACACCCCCACCCCCCCACCTTAAAATACAGCTAGACCCCGAGATTCCATTCCATTCCGTCAAACCCCCAGCCTCTTCCTGGTTGGTGCTCCTTGACCCCAGGGTCACCTCCAATGCTTGGGAAGTCAATGTGGGTAAAATTCAGTTGCTTTGCACCTCCCGTTAGGCGCTAACGGGGCGCAAAGCAACTAGCGCCCGGGCGCGGCACTGCTAGCGGGAGGTTAGCGGCGGCAGTAGCCAATAGCGCCCTGCTGCGCTGCGCCTCTGGCGATGATGTTATCGCCGTGCGCAGCGCCCCGCTCACGCTCCAGCTGCAAACTTGGCTCGCGCCCCCTGACCTACCGCCAGACACTATGTCTGACAGGGTCAGGGGGGATATTTTTGTGGCCGGGGCGGCGATAATTAAAGGGCATGTGCCTGGCGGCCATTTTTTTGGGGCAGTCTGCCAGCACCTGCCCCCTCTGGCCTCCTGCTGCGGGGTGCCAACTGCGATCTTTGGCCAGCACCCCACTCCCTTTAATCAGGGGAGGGATGCTTGCAGTACCGCGGTGCTACGTGCCGGCGTGCGTGGCGCTGCTGCACGTAGCGCTGCGATATTCCATGGGAGCGCCCCAAGAGGGAGCAACACTACGAGAAATCTGCCAGGGAAAGTCACAAGGGACAAACGAGGCTCGAGTTAGTATATGGAGTACACAAGTGGTTGTCCTATCTCGAGTTATATGGGGCGATTTGAACCCTGTCCATGGAACTCACCCGCCACCGCCCCACACCGATCCCACAGGTTCCGATTTTAACCCACTCTCCTGAGCAGGAGAGCGGGGACACCCACCAGAAACCGACGGGATCCTTCTTTAATTACACTGACGTCATCAGGGCCCGACTGCTATCGAGCAGGGAAGCCGTTGTGACATTCCCTCCAGGCCAATCTAGCGGGAAGAGGAACGGAGGCCAGAAGCCGCCCAAGACAGGATGTTCCCTGTGGGGCCAAGAAGATCAGGACTGCTGCTCTCGGCCCCAAAAGGGACATTCAGGGCTTCCCCGCTCTGGGCCTCTTCCCTCCCTTCCACGCCCCGCCGCCCCCGCCAATCGAGAGGCCCTCCTGAGCTTAACCGAGTGCTGGAACCAGTTCTTTGGAGGCCGCCGCCCAACAATGCGCTCCTGCCCACTGACTCCTCCCACCAGTTTTAGACAGAGTAATGACTGAGGATATGCAGGTGAACCCTGAGAGTTTAAATCCCCGGGCCTCTCGCTGCCATGGTCGGGGCGGTTTGCCACCCGCTACGTCCCCTGGCCCGACCGACTGCACCCCGTGTTAAAATTGGGGCCATATTCTCATCTAGATTGGCAATATTTGCGACATCTTTATTAGCAGGAGAAAGATGCGGGTGATTGAAAAGAAAGAAAATTCACAACAAGGCAAAGTGCACAAGTGGAGGTAGTGTAGATTTCATATAACAGACGTTGAAACATTCACTTCTAAAAGGTTGGGCGTAATTAATGCCTTTAACATTTTCCATTTGATAGCATTAACCACTGAGGATTATTGACTGCATATCTGGCCACACACAATGCTGCAATGCTTCAGAGAAACTGTTCCTCCAGACAGGAAGAAACCAATGTCAGTGCATGGTATCAGATTTGCTCGAGACCTCCTTTACTTAACTGATATTAATCCTCTTACATTTGTCTTTTTGTTGATAAGAGTTATCGACTCAAGACTCTAGTTCCTTCTGATTATGTGCTGCTGGCTGTGATTTATGGTCCCACGTCAGATAAGCTGCCTGTTCTTCCCACTCACAGTACTGTGCAATCACTTTACCTATCAGTGCTGCCTCTGAAGCCATGCGAACATTAAAGCAGCGATACAATCTGCAGATTCAATAAGCCCATCAAACGGCACAAATGTAAGCGAGCCGGGCACCACAGTAGCAGCGGACGTTGGTCCGGTTGGAACAGAGGTGTCCCCCGCCCCGGGGCTTGCAGTTAACTTGTGTAATCAATTTACCTGTGGTGAAAATGGTGGGGCAATTGAAAGATCCCAAAGGTAACAAATCAAGTGATAAAGGGACAGCAGATGTACCAAATCTATTCTTCTTTTCTGTGTTCATGGAGTACCATAAATTTCCAGAGTAGACAAAGTATTAAAGCAAAATAGAAATTGCAAATAAAAGGAAGAGAGAGAGATTTGCATTTATATAGCGCCCTTCACGACCACCGGACGTCTCAAAGCGCTTTACAGCCAATGAAGTACTTTTGAAGTGTTGTCACTGTTGTAATGTGGGAAACAGCGGCAGCCAATTTGCGCACAGCAAGGTCCCACAAACAGCAATGTGGTAATGACCAGATAATCTGTTTATGTTATGTTGGTTGAGGGATAAATATTGGCCAGGACACCGGGGATACCTCCCCTGCTCTGCTTCGAAATAGTGCCATGGGATCTTTTACGTCCACCTTAGAGAGCAGGTGGGCCTCGATTTAACGTCTCATCCGAAAGACGGCACCTCCGACAGTGCAGCGCTCCCTCAGTACTGCACTGGAGTGTCAGCCTAGACTTTATGTGCGCAAGTCCCTGGAGTGGGACTTGAACCCACAACCTTCCGACTGAGAGGCAAGTGTGCTACCCACTGAGCCACGGCTGAAAGGATATCTAAGCCTCGATTTTAAGCTAGGGCCGAGAGGGCAGTGCGGGGCTGGTGGGCGAGCCTGTTACTTGCTCCCATTGGGGAGCATGAGGCCAGGGTATTATAACATCTGAGTTTTGAATATTTATGAGGGTCTCGCCTCTTTGCGACGAGGGCCTCACACGCCTCCCGAAACCCATAAGTTAAGATTACAGCTGCGAGAGTGCAAAACTGGCGATGGGGGTGGGGGTGGGGGGCAGGATTCCCCACGCCCCGTTCTCATCGGGCACGAGGAGGGTTTACAGTCGACTCTCGGCGTCTTGTTTGGTCCTGACTTCCCCAGATTAGTGGTTGGAGGTCGGTGACAGTGGTGCGAGCGAGTTACCAGAGTTCCTCAAAACAAGTCTTGTGATAGTTTCTGTGCTCATGTCACAGGAGGTCAAGGCCATATCACCGAGTGCCTTAGGGTTACCAGCACATTGCAGCACACTTGTGAGATGTGAAAAGGAGCAACTGTTAAGAAGCGGGAAAGAGACAAGGATACTGTTAAAGGACAAAAGGTGCAGTGTAACAGAATGAACGCCCGCCCCATGATCATCCACTCTTTTAAATATTGCTTGAATTCTCCACGCTATCTGCATCCACACCGCCCTGGACGGTCCATTTCACATACTCATCTTCTTCTTCAGGCTTTTCCCCATCTCCCGCTGTAACTTCTGGAGACATGGCATAAACGACCGCTTCTGCAATTCTCCCGGGGGTTTCTGCCAATAATACGGCAGAAGATCGGGAGAAACCCTGCTGAAGATTTACCCCATAGGCCAGAATTTCCCCCTAAACAAAAACGGGTGGGTTTGGAGCACAGGGGCAGTTAAATTGTAAAAAATGGGATTCGACCTGATGCCGCCTCCAACCCGCCCACTTCCGGTTTTAACGGAGGTGGGACGGGCAGCCAACCCACTCCCAGAGGGCGGTACCTTGATTTAAATATTGTAATGAGGCTGGAAGCCTCTTTTTTCACCTCCATTTTTAATTTAACTGCAGTTAAACCGAGGCGGGGACTCCAGGAGGTAAAATGGCTTTGTGTCTACCTCCTGAATCCAGGGTCCCTCCCTAACCCACCTCCCACGATCGGAGACCCCCCTCACGAGGCCTCCAATCACTTTCCTAGGCCTCCAAACTCCATCAAGAGGCCTCTCTCCCGCTTCATCGTCACTAAGTCAAAATCCTGGAACTCCCTATCCAACAGCACTGTGGGAGGACCTTCACCACACGGACTGCAGCGGTTCAAGGTGGCGGCTCACCACCACCTTCTCGAGGGCAATGCTGACTCTGCAGTAATGCCTATATCCCGAGATAGAATATTAAAAAAAAACTTCCTCGGAGCTGCTCCCGTTCTGCCGCCTTTATTTCACCGGAAGTGCAAAGGAAACCCCATTCATACACGTGAGCGGTGACAGAGCGGGAGTAGCTAGAAATAAACTTCCCGGCCTTAAGTCATAAGAACACACATTTAAAAAAAAGATATTGATCGTAATCATGTTAAATAAACTGGGTTATATGCTTTGTGCATTGAGTGCTGTTGGAGTTTTGCTAAGTGGGAGAAAAATCATTTAAGTGTATTTTGTGAATTTTAGTGTGTTAAGAAGTCAATTATTTGAAGTAAGTTTAATTTTTTAAGGGTTTTTTAAACTCTTGGGCAGTTTAAACAGGAAGTAGAATCCGGGTATAAAAGGGGAGGGGCTAGTGCGGTGCACGGAGTGCTTTGTGCATTGAGTGCTGTTGGAGTTTTGCTAAGTGGGAGAGTTCGGATAAGTGGGAGGTGAGGGTGTGTTTTTTGCTCTGTTTTGTTCCCCACTCCCAGGCTTAGACCTCACTGCGGAGGCGGAGCAGCGAGACGAGTCAACCAAACAGGCTCCACAGACAGTATTCAAGGAGGAGGTTGGTGATCAGCTGGTTGGTTGGTTTTCTTCCTTCTCTTCTCTTTCATACCTTTAAGTTGGTAAGTCCCATTGAATAGTGGTGTGATATTATCATATATATCCAGGCAGGGTCTTCATAACTAATAATAAGAAATTAAATTAATTATATAGAATGGAGCAGGTGATGTGTTACTGTTGCGAGATGTGGGAGCCGGTGAACCCCATTGAGGCTAACGGTGATTACATCTGCGACAAGTGTTTGCTGCTAGAGGAACTCAAGTTCCATGTTATGGAGCTTGAGACCGAGCTTCGGACACTGCGACACATCAGGGAGGGGGAGAAGTTCCTGGACTCTATGTTTCAGGAGATGGTCACACCTATGAAGTTAATTACTGCAGATGTAGTCCGTGGTCAGGGACAGGACGGTGTGACTACGAGTGAGGAAGGTACAGGGATCCAGGATGTAGTGTTGAAGGAGACGCAGCCCTTGTTCTTGTCCAGCAGGATCGAGGTTCTTACTCCCTGTGAGGGCGGGAGCGGGGACTGCAGGGAGGATGAGCAACCTGGCCACAGCACCGTGGTACAGGGGGCCATTCAAGTGGAGGGAGTAAAAAGAAATGTTGTAGTGGTAGGGGATAGTATCATTAGGGGGATAGATAGGGTTCTCTGCAGTCAAGAGCGGGAGTCCCGAAGGCTGTGTTGCCTGCCTGGTGCCAGGGTTAAGGACATCTCTTCTGGGCTGGAAAGAAACTTGCAGTGGGAGGGGGAGGATCCAGTTGTCGTGGTCCATGTTGGTACAAACGACGTAGATAGGACAAGGAAGACGGTTCTGTTAAAGGAGTATGAGCAGCTAGGGGTCAAATTAAAAAACAGAACCTCAAGGGTAATAATCTCTGGGTTATTACCTGAGCCACGAGCAAATTTGGCTAGGATAAATAAAATTAAAGAGTTAAATGCGTGGCTCAAAGACTGGTGTGGGAGAAATGGGTTTTGCTTCTTGGGACACTGGCACCAGTACTGGGACAGGAGGGAGCTGTTCTGTTGGGACGGACTCCACTTGGCCAGTGCTGGGACTAGAGTCCTGGCGAATCATATAACTAGGGCTGTAGAGAGGGCTTTAAACTAATTAGTGGGGGGGAGGTTTCTAGAGAGCAAATCATAGAAATGACAACAGAGAAGGTCATAGACTTAGGTAGCAGTGGGGGAATTAAAAAACAGAATGTGTCAGGAAGGGACAGAAGGTATGGAGTAAAAAGTAAAGTACTAAAAAGGGAAAAAACAGGAACTAAGTGTTACAAAACATATTTGAAAGTTCTTTATCTGAATGCATGTAGCATTCGTAACAAAATGAATGAGTTAACGGCACAAATAATGACATATGGGTATGATCTTGTGGCCATTACAGAAACATGGCTGCAGGGTGACCATGACTGGGAATTAAACATACCAGGTTATTTAACAATCAGGAAGGACAGGCAGGAAGGGAGAGGAGGTGGGGTGGCTATGTTAATAAAGGAAGGAATCACTATAATACAGAGAAATGATATTGGGTCAAAGGAGCAGGATAGTGAAACAGTTTGGGTGGAGGTAAGGAATAATAAGGGGAAAAAAACACTAGTGGGTGTAGTCTATAGGCCTCCGAACAGTTGCAACTCTGTTGGACGGAGTATTAATCAGGAAATAGTTGAGGCTTGTAATAAGGGAACAGCTATAATTATGGGGGATTTTAATTATCATATTAACTGGACAAATCAAATTGGGCAGAGCAGCCTTGAGGAAGAGTTCATTGAGTGTATTAGGGATGGGTTTCTTGAGCAGTATGTAACTGAACCGACCAGGGGGCAAGCAACCTTAGATTTGGTCCTGTGTAATGAGACAGGATTAATTAAAAATGTCCTAGTAAAGGATCCCCTTGGAATGAGTGACCATAACATGGTTGAGTTCCATATTCAATTAGAGGGTGAGAAGGTTGGATCTCAAACAAGCGTGCTGAGCTTGAATAAAGGAGACTATGAAGGTATGAGAGCGGAATTAATTAGAGTGGACTGGGAAAATAGATTAAAGGGTAAGACGGTACATGACCAGTGGTGTACATTTAAGGAGTTATTTTACAACTTCCAAGAAAAATATATTCCACTGAGGAAAAAAGGGTGTAAAAGAAGATAGCCATCCGTGGCTAAGTAAAGTAATTAAGGATAGTATCCGACTAAAAACAAGGGCATATAAGGTAGCCAAATCTAGTGGGAGGATGGAAGATTGGGAAGTCTTTAAAAGACAGCAAAAAATAACAAAAAGATTGATTAAGAAAGGGAAGATAGATTATGAAAGTAAATTAGCAAAAAATATAAAAACAGACAGTAAAAGTTTCTATAGTTATATAAAAAGAAAAAGGGTGGCTAAAGTAAATGTTGGTCCCTTAGAGGATGAGACCGGGAAATTAATGGTGGGAAACATGGAGATGGCAAAAACACTGAACAATTATTTTGTATCAGTCTTTACAGTAGAGGACACTAAGAATATCCCAACACTGGACAAACAGGGGGCTCTAGGGGGGGAGGAACTAAATACAATTAAAATCACTAAGGAAGTGGTACTTGGTAAAATAATGGGACTCAAGGCGGATAAATCCCCTGGACCTGATGGCTTGCATCCTAGGGTCTTGAGGGAAGTGGCGGTAGGGATTGTGGATGCATTGGTAATAATTTTCCAAAACTCACTGGACTCAGCAAAGGTCCCGGCAGATTGGAAAACTGCTAATGTAACACCATTATTTAAAAAGGGTAGTAGGCAGAAGGCTGGAAACTATAGACCTGTTAGCCTAACATCTGTGGTTGGTAAAATGTTAGAGTCCATTATTAAGGAGACAGTAACGGGACATTTGGATAAACATAATTTAATAGGGCAAACTCAGCATGGTTTCATGAAGGGGAAGTCATGTTTCACAAATTTGCTTGAGTTTTTTGAGGAAGTAACATACAGGGTGGATAAAGGGGAACCAGTGGACGTAGTGTATTTAGACTTCCAAAAGGCATTTGACAAGGTGCCACACAAAAGATTATTGCTCAAGATAAAAAATCACGGGATTGGGGGTAATATTCTGGCATGGGTGGAGGATTGGCTCTCTAACAGAAAGCAGAGAGTTGGGATAAATGGTTCGTTCTCAGATTGGCAACCAGTAACTAGTGGTGTTCCGCAGGGGTCAGTGCTGGGTCCCCAACTCTTTACAATCTACATTAACGATTTGGAGGAGGGGACCGAGTGTAACATATCAAAGTTTGCAGATGATACAAAGATGGGACGGAAAGTAGTGAGTGAGGAGGACATAAAGAACCTGCAAAGGGACATAGACAGGCTAAGTAAGTGGGCAGAGATTTGGCAGATGGAATACAATACTGGAAAGTGTGAGGTTATGCACTTTGGCAGGAAAAATCATAGAGCAAGTTATTATCTTAATGGCAAGAAACTGGAAAGTACTGAAGTACAAAGGGATCTGGGGGTCCTGGTGCACAAAACTCAAAAAGTTAGTATGCAGGTGCAGCAAGTGATCAAGAAGGCCAATGGAATGTTGGCTTTTATTGCTAGGGGGTTGGAATATAAAAACAGGGAGGTATTGCTGCAGTTGTACAAGGTATTGGTGAGGCCGCACCTGGAATACTGCATACAGTTTTGGTGTCCATACTTAAGAAAAGACATACTTGCTCTCGAGTCAGTACAAAGAAGGTTCACTCGGTTAATCCCGGGGATGAGGGGGTGGTCATATGAGGAGAGGTTGAGTAGATTGGGACTCTACTCATTGGAGTTCAGAAGAATGAGAGGCGATCTTATTGAAACATATAAGATTGTGAAGGGGCTTGATCGGGTGGATGCGGTGAGGATGTTCCCAATGATGGGTGAAACTAGAACTAGGGGGCATAATCTTAAAATAAGGGGCTGCTCATTCAAAACTGAGATGAGGAGAAACTTCTTCACTCAGAGGGTGGTAGGTTTGTGGAATTTGCTGCCCCAGAAAGCTGTGGAAGCTACATCATTAAATAAATTTAAAACAGAAATAGATAGTTTCCTAGAAGTAAAGGGAATAAAGGGTTACGGGGAGCGGGCAGGAAATTGGACATGAGTCTGGGTTCGGAATGGTCATGGCCCTGTGGGTAGTGGAGCGGGCCCAGGGGCCGTGTAGCCTTGTTCTGCTCCTACTGTGTTCTAATTCTGTTAGATTTCAGGAGATGGTTTTATTCCTGTTCCTGGCTGGGGTGGAGATCGCCTTTACAGAAGGTAAGTACTGTAGAAAATATAGGGACAGAGTGATCTCCTGGAAGAATTTCGATCGCCTAGATGGGTCGGAGAGGAATTTCCCAGATTTTTTTCTCCCAAATTGGCCATTGGGTCTTTATCTGGTTTTTCGCCTCTCCCGGGAGATCACATGGGTTCGGGTGGATGCAGAGTGATAGAAGATTTGAGGTTAGGATCAGATCAGCCATGATCTTATTGAATGGTGGAGCAGGCTCGAGGGGCCGATTGGCCTACTCCTGCTCCTATTTCTTATGTTCTTATATCAGGGGTATCTGAGCTTTTCCCTTCATGGGCCACATAAGTAGATTAGATATCATGGAGCCTCGAGCCACGTATAAAGCTTAAATCAAATTAATCTAGATATACCTTAAGCTGTGGAAACCCAACAGGATTTGGTGCTCGAATCTAGAATTCAACGGCTAAAAAAAGCTCTTTCCCAATCTCCAGGCTCACAAATTGCAAACAGAACAAATCAGCAAATAAGAAATGAGAGTTCAAATGTCAATGAGTTACCGTGGCCAGATGTGGCTCTAGAGTCCCAGAGTTGGACAGCCCTGGGTTACTTAGTCACCAGTGAGGTATGAAAAATCTCTTCACTTGTAAGATAAGGAGGATTCTCTCAGCCTCGTTTCACATGTACAAGAGTTCAAACTATATTATTTCATTCTATTAACGGCTGATCCCCACAGTGGTTCCTGCTTGTCCTCATCAACCTGCACCTTCAAATTTCATTCCCAAGAGGTTCTGGCAGCTTCCCTTTGTATAGGTTAATGACTACTTTGTAAATTCTAGTTAGCATCTGAATCTTATTCGAAAGACATTAAAAAAAAGTTTCCTGGTCTGTATTTACAATGCAAATCAAACATTTCAGAAACCGAAATGTAGGAGGAAATGCACTGAAAGGCTAAGAAGTTGTACACCTTAAAACTGATCTGGCACTACACAAGAAAAGACAAGGCCTATCATTCATTTACTTAAAATTCTCATCCTTGTTTTCAAATCCCTCCATATCTCTGTAATCTCCTCGAGCCCCACAACCCCCTCAGGATATATGTGCTCCTCAAGTTCTGGCTTCTTGAGCATCCCCGATTTTAATCGCTTCACCATTGACGGCTGTGCCTTCAGCAGCCTAATCCCTAAGCTCTGGACATCCCTCCCTCAACTTCTCCACCTCTCTTTCCTCCTTTAAGACACTCCTTAAAACCTACCTCTTTAACCAAGCTTTTGGTCATCTGCCCTAATATCTCCTTATGTGGCTCGGTGTCAAATTTTGTTTGATAACGCTCCCAAGAAGCACCTTGGGACGTTTTACTATGTTAAAGGTGCTATATAAATGCAAGTTGTTGTTACTTGCACTAACGAAGAACTCTTCAGTTGGTAATGGGGTGGTTTCCAATTTACTCTTCACTATTTGAATGGTCTGCAGCACATGTCTAGGTCTCTTAGACGTCATGTTGTCTCATCCATTATAATGTTGATACTTGATTTTCAAATATAAAAAGTCAGATGGTATAGTTATTAGGTAATCAAAGATTTCAGTATTAAAGGACAGTTTAGTCTTGTGCCACCCAGACAGACAATTATATAACACTGCACTGTACCTGCAATTGGTGGGCCGGATATCATTGGTATAGACATCAGCCCAAGAAGGAATCCTATAGCCTGGGATACATTCTCTGAACCCACAAGCTCAAAGGCAATGGGGGCCATGATTGAGATGAAGCATCCATCAAATAAACCCATGAAAAGGCAGACAGCAACGAGACTGCCAAAGCCTTGGCACAATGGAATCATCATGGACATCAGGCCAATCACGAAGAACGAGGCCACCTAAAATGAGAAGAAAAAAATCATCCTCTTCACTTGCTCTATTTACGTTAAAAGTATGAATGTTTATTAATTTTATTCATGAGCAGCTTGCAGAATATAGTATAATGGAGGTAGCATTAGTATAAGTAATAAGATGAGCCAATTATATTATATACTTTGGGCATCGGTGTGCCATGGTATTTTGCACTACACCACGCCAATGTGCAGCATTAACGTTGCACTGCCAGTTAGTGCAGAACTGGCTCTTTAAAACACAGAGAAGTACTCAGGTGGCCTACTGTGCCACCTTTGGAGTAACTGTCCCAAAGTTAGAGGTCAGTGAGCAGAGCTGTGCGCATGCACTGAAACATGCATGTGTGGAATTCTGCTTTGCTCATTCTCCAGAGCACCGTAAGCAAGAAGCAAAACCAGTGGAAACCTCAATCAAGAGCGCAGGGCTATCTGGAGCCGAGTGGGAAGAATCCTAGCCCACGGTGAAAGCTCTACCTCTCCAGGTTCTGTTACTGAACCAGACATGGCTGGTCAGGTATTTACAGTGCCCTGGACTACAGTGGACATGCCTGGTTCAAGTATCAGATTACGGAGTCTGCCAAAGAAGGTAGACTTGGTTCCAAGATTACTTCGGTGGGTCTGTCATCTTGGAGCACACAAAGTAATTCCCCCTTACCACTCTCCCAGGAAGAAGAGTCACTTTGGCTGTCAAATAACTGACAGCCACTGGGCGCCTATCAATCAACAAACAATAGGTACCAGAATAGCCATGATGAACAGCATAAAATTACCATAAGATGTGCAAGTGCATTACCATCATCCTCCTGACCACATCACCCTACTGGCCACAGTATGGACACACATCATATCCCATTGAACGATGTAACTACGTTCCACCAGTTGGAGGTGCGGAACTTCAGCAGCAGCTGATTACCTCAATCGTGGTGGGCACCAAGTCCTGCATAAATGAGCACAAGTTCTCATACCCAGCCACCAGGTAACGCCTTCCAGCAACTGCCATCCCAAGACTCAGAGCTTCCTCATTGCCTGTAAGAGAGGCCTGCCCTCTCAGCACGGGACACAGCTACACAGCACAGCTTGCATCGTTTTGATGTTCTAGATGTCCAAGTCCATTGTCGTACGATTGACTTACTCATCAGCAACAGCCTAATTCAAATCCATGCGCGGGCTTTAGCAAAGAGCCTTGCTCACCATGTAGCTGACTCCATCCCTCCGGTCTACTCAATGACAGACTAGTGTAGGCCTGATCCCCTCCTTCCCTCCCTGTAGCCACCTGCCCCTTTTGACACAAATCCACCGTACCTGAAGGAAAACTTTATTGGGACCAGGTAAATAGTCCGCGACCCTGCCAAAGAGCAATCGCCCAATCCCTGATGAGATCCCAATGCACATCAGAAGCACCTCTTCATTTTCCAAATGAAAAGTTTCTTCCACATACTTCATCTGTTGAGAAAGAAACAAAAATTAGAACATGTTATTATGACCTTTAGACATAACACCTTAGAAGTTACTGTTTGCAGTATTAGTGAACAAATGTTTCCTCTGCCTGGTATTTTTAATGGAGACACTAACCTGTTTATTTTACTTGGGTTAACATCTCTGTTAAAAGAGCAGAGGGCATGTGATGTAAACTCATTGGGGCAGAAATTAGGATCGGGGCTTGCCGCGCATGCAAGCCCCTGATGTGCACTTACCCGACACGCCGGCCGTTGAGCTTCAGGGACGCCTGGAATTCCTGTTTTAAAATGATGACTCCCGGGCAGCGTCTGATGTCACGCCGCCCAGGAGTGCAGCCAGCGCGAAGCCTGGAGCGCGCAGTGCAAGTGAGACACGCCCCTTGAGGTCTCATTTTAATAGGACACGCCCCCAATGTTTCTCACAAGCTGCAAAGCATTTTTACATGCAGAGCAGCATTTTAAATAGGTTTTTGGTATTTTTATGAAGCTTTTGGTAACTTATAAACTTTTAAAAACGTTTACATTATTTTGAAGAATCTGAAGTAGTTTTAAACAGAATTAAAGCAATTTAAAGACTTTTAAAAGCCCTGAAAGCATTTTTTTCATCCATTTATTTAATTAGCAACGTCGTTGTCGTACGTGTCTTCACACTGTTCCCTTTGGGGAACTGTATGAAGTGGTGGAAGGATTTCTGGCCGTGATTAACGCTCCTTCCGTGACCGTAACCATCTTTGTACCAGCCATTAGGGTGGTTAGTCCTATGGCGGGAGGGTTTTACGGGCTCCCACAACCTATACGAGGGGGGGGCCACCCACACCCACGGACGCAAATATCCCACTGGATGTCTACCCAGAATTTAGAGCCGGAGCTCCGACTCCACTTGCCGGGACTGTCTGGAGCGGGGTTAGAAACCCTACGCCGTGTGGCCCAGCGGCAGGGATGCTACCGCTACGCCAAAGGCCCACTCCGATTAGCAACGTGAAATGGCTGGAATGAGCACAATTCACGGCATTAAAAGAACTCACAATTGAACAATTGACCTCAGCAATCTCCTCAACGAGGTGGAAGCGCAGCGCCTGCTCATCATTGGTAATGAGAAGTCCAAGGCGCTGCAAAAAGGACAGATGATAGCTTGGTCTTTCAAGTGGCAGCATAGGGCTCCAGTCACGGGGAGGGAAAAGGCGCAGGAAACGTATGGGTGTCATCTTTTGCGCGGAGTGGGCCTTTTGCGTAGCGGTAAGCATCCCCGCCGCTGGGCCAGAAGGAGTAGGGTTTCGAACCCCGCTCCAGACAGTCCCGGCAAGTGGAGTCGGAGCTCCAACTATAAATTCTGGGTGGACATCCAGCGGGATACTTGCGTCCGCGGGTGTGGGTGGCCCCCCCCTCAGATGGGTTGTGGGAGCCCGTAAAACCCTTGCGCCATAGGACTAACCACCCTAATGGCTGGTATGAAGATGGTTATGGTCGCGGAAGGAGCGTTAACGTGGCCAGAAATCCTTCCACCACTTCATACAGTTCCCGAAAGGGAACAGTGTGAGGATACGTACGACGATGACCTCTTGCGCAATGCACCTCCTTGGACCCTCAGTCGCAGATGTGAGGGGGCAAATCGTGCAATTGTTAAATTTTTCATTTTATTGACATGTAAAATGTTGTGTTTGCTGTTTTCATTGAAATGTTTATTTGTGACTGAAAGGATACGTAACCTTTTCCTTTAAACAGTGCAGCCTGTAGTCAGTTTGAAAAAAATTAGCAACTTTTATTGGAGCCAAAGTATTTTTACAACAACTATTTGAAAATTAGAACATAGCTAGTTTCCACCTTGAATGTCTTTATTGCACTAAGAAAACAGAAAAAGTCACTTTAAAATGTTAACATTTTTTTCTGAACTATTCATGTTTACAAATATTTGAAAAGCAGGAAATAGCTAGTTAACATTTTAAAGTTATAAACTATCTACATCAAAACTGACCCTGAAAACTGTTTTATGATGCAATAAAAGTTCACTGCTTCACTTTAAATTGTGTCTGCTCCTTTCTTTGCCTTGCGGGGGGAGGGGGAGGTACAAGGCGCCACTAGCTCGTGAAGGTGTTGGCTACTAGCAGTTCCCGGGCATTTTTCTCGCTCATAGGCCTCCTGCTTACACAGACGTCCTTGCAAGGAAGAAATGGAAAGAGTTGTTAAAGTAATTTTAATGAAGTGACTGGCTAGAAAATCACCCCGGCCTATGGCAGGAGGAACGCGTTATCGTCTTGGTAATACATCATACCCGCCTGATCAATTTCACAGCCCGAGATGATTTTCCAATAAGTTACTTTCTCTGAAAGTCAT
Source organism: Somniosus microcephalus (assembly GCF_052327205.1). Classification (NCBI taxonomy): domain Eukaryota; kingdom Metazoa; phylum Chordata; class Chondrichthyes; order Squaliformes; family Somniosidae; genus Somniosus; species Somniosus microcephalus. The sequence goes on along the minus strand of NC_140995.1, from coordinate 207,631,377 downwards.
AATTAAATACATACATTCATACACATAAGTAAAGGAATATATAATATACATACATACATATACGTAAAGGAATATATACGGACATACATACATATTACTGATGAAAAGTTTCTTTCTTAAAAATGTTGGAAATGTTACATTATTCATTTTAGAACAGTCATTTTCACATTTAATAAACACAGCAAATTCAATTCACACAGCCACAATTGCTCCTTCTACCTACAGTACTGAAAACCCGTTAAAAAAAAAAAAAATTAAACTTTAAAACTTACCTCAGCATTTCTTAAAATAACTTTCCTCCCTTTCCCAAACAAAAATATTGCCTTTCAGAAGCTTCACGATAAAATAAATCTTCCTCCGCAGCCTCTGGAGCAACTTTACTCATGCTTTTTTCATGTGTAAGTTGTAAGGACTTAACCTCACTGAAAGCATGAATGAAACCGGCGAATTTTACTGCGCACGCGCTGCCTGTGCAGTCGCACGCGTTCTGCCTCTGAACCCCTTTGTTCAGAGGACAGGAAATGCCGGTTTTCCCCGCATGCACTGTGCATGCTGAAAACCGGCATTTCCTCCGGCCAGACGCGTGAGTACCCCGACCGTACTCACGCGTTGCGACAAGAATTACTGGCCCATTAAGTTTGTACAAACTTATACAGTAATAACATCAAATAGAAATTGCTAGGCTAATAAGAATGAACTTGCATTTATATAGCACCTTTCATTACCACAGAGCCAATGAATTACTTTTGAAGTGCATTCCCTGGTTTGTAGGTAAATGCGACAGCAAAGGAGCTGTCTCGGCGCTCATGTAAATAGTTGGGAGGGCCTCATGGTTGGGAAAGGAAAGCCCGGGGCAGGGAGGCCTAAAGATTCCTTGTGGGCCCTGACGGACAGACGGAGCACTCATAAGAACATAAGAAGCAGGAGTCGGCCATTTGGCCCCTCGAGCCTGCTCCGCCATTCAACAAGATCACGGCTGATCTTCTACCTCAACTCCACTTTCCTGCACTATCCCCATATCCCTTGATTCCCTTAATATCCAAAAATCTATTGATCTCTGTCTTGAATATACTCAACCATTGAGCCTCCACAGCCCTCTGGGGTAGAGAATTCCAAAGATGCACCACCCTCTGAGTGAAGAAATTTCTCCTCATCTCAGTCCTAAATGGCTGACCCCTTATTCTGAGACTGTGACCCCTGGTTCTAGACTCCCCAGCCAGGGGAAACATCCTCCCTGCATCTACCCTGTCAGGCCCTGTAAGAATGTTGTATGTTTCAATGAGATCACCTTTCATTCTTCTAAACTTCAGAGAATATAGGCCTAGTCTACTCAATCTTTCCTCATAGGACAACCCTCATAGAAACATAGACGATAGGAGCAGGAGTAGGCCATTCGGCCCTTCGAGCCTGCTCCGCCATTCAATGAGATCATGGCTGATCATCCAAATTCAGTACCCGGTCCCTGCCTTCTCCCTATATCCCTTGATCCCTTTAGCCTTAAGAAATATATCCAACTCTTTCTTGAATATACTTAATGAACTGGCCTCCACCGCCCTCTGTGGCAGAGAATTCCACAGGTTCACCACTCTCTGGGTGAAGAAATTCCTCCTCATCTCAGTCCTAAATGGCTCACCCCTTATCCTTAGACTATGACCCCTGGTTCTGGACTCCCCAGCCATCAGAAACATCCTTCCTGCATCTAGTCTGTCCAGGCCTGACAGAATTTTATAGGTTTCGATGAGATCCCCTCTCAATCTTCTAAACTCCAGTGAGTATAAGCCCAATCGACACAATCTCTCTTCATACGTCATTCCTGTCATCCCAGGTATCAGCCTGGTGAATCTTCGCTGCACTCCTTCCATGGCAAGAACGTCCTTCCTCAGGTAAGGCGACCAAAACTGCACACAATACTCAAGGTGTGGTCTCACCAAGGCCCTGTACAACTGCAGCAAGACATCCTTGTTCTTGTACTCGAACCCTCTTGCTACGAAGGCCAACATACCATTTGCCTTCTTAACCGCCTGCTGCACCTGCATGCTTACCTTCGGCGACTGGTGTACTAGAACACCCAGGTCTCTTTGCACTTCCCCTTCTCCCAATCTATTACCATTCAAATAATAATCTGCCTTCCTGTTTTTGCCACCAAAGTGGATAACCTCACATTTATCCACATTATAGTGCATTTGCCATGTTTCTGCCCAATCACCCAACCTGTCCAAATCGTGCTGGAGTTTCACGACATCCCCCTCACAGCATACCCTCCCACCCAGCTTTGTGTCGTCTGCAAATTTGGAGATATTACATCCAATTCCCTCATCCAGATCATTAATATATATTGTGAACAGCTGGGGTCCTAGGACCGATCCTTGCGGTATCCCACTAGTCACTGCCTGCCACTTGGAAAATGACCCGTTTATTCCAACTCTTTGCTTTCTGTCCGCCAACCAGTTCTCTATCCAAGTCAATACCTTGCCCCCAATCCCATGTGCGTTAATTTTGCACGCTAATCTCTTATGCGGGACCTTATCGAAAGCCTTCTGAAAGTCCAAATACACCACATCCACTGGTTCTCCCTTATCTATTTTACCAGTTACATCCTGGAATCAGTTTGGTGAACCTTCGTTGCACTCCCTCTATGGCAAGTATATCCTTCCTTAGGTAAGGAGATAAAAACTGTACACAATACTCCAGGTGTGGTCTCACCAGGGCCCTATATAATTGCACTAAGATGTCTTTACTCTTCTACTCAAATCCTCTTGTAATAAAGGCCAACATACCATTTGCTTTCCTAATTGCTTGCTGCACCTGCATGTTAACTTTCAGTGATTTGTGTACAAGGACACCCAGGTCCCTCTGAACACCAACATTTCCCAATCTCTCACCATTTAAAAAATACTGCTTTTCTAGTTTTCCTACCAAAATGGATAACTTCACATTTCTCCACACTATATTCCATTTGCCATGTTTTTGCCCACTCACTTAGCTTGTCTATATTCCCTTGAAGCCTCTTTGCATCACAGAATCACAGAAACCCCACAGTGCAGATAGAGGCCATTTCGGCCCATTGAGCCTGCACCGACACATATCCCACCCGATCCCCGTAACCCCTACACCAACACATATCCCACCCTATCCCTGTAACCCCACGTATTTAATCCCCCTAACACTAAGGGTCAATTTATCATAGCCAATCAACCTAACCCGCACATCTTTGGACTGTGGGAGGAAACCGGAGCACCCGGAGAAAACCCACGCAAACACGGGGAGAATGTGCAAACTCCACACAGACAGTCGCCCGAGGCCGGATTCGAACCCGGGTCTCTGGCGCTGTGAGGCAACAGTGCTAACCACTATGCCACCGTGCTGCCCATCCTCCTCACAACTTACATTCCCACCCAGCTTTGTATCAGCAGCAAACTTGGATATATTACATTTGGTCCCCTCATCCAAATCATTGATATAGATTGTGAATAGCTGAGGCCCAAGCACAGATCCTTGCGGTACACCACTAATTACAGCCTGCCAACCCGAAAATGACCCGTTTATTCCTACTCTCTGTTTTCTGTCCATTAGCCAATCCTCAGTCCATGCTAGTATATTACCCCCAATCCCATGAGCCCTAATTTTGTTTAATAACCTCTTGTGTGGCACCTTATCGAATGCCTTCTGAAAATCCAAATACACCACATCCACTGGCTCCCCCTTATCTATTCTGCTAGTTACAACCTCAAAAAAACAAATTTGTCAAACAAGACTTCCCTTTCATAAATCTGTGTTAACTCTGCCCAATCCTATTATTATTTTCTAAGTGCCCGGTTACCACGTCCTTAATACATTCTAGCAATTTCCCTACTACTGATGTCAGGCTAGCTGGTCTGTAGCTCCCCGTTTTCTCTCTCCCTCCTTTCTTAAATAGTACTCCTGCCCCACGTTGAAAGTGAAAGGTAACAAATCCACTTACTTTTCTGGGCATCTTCTGGCCACCAGCTCCTCTTACTGCCAGGTTGGCAGGTGGAGGAAGCCGTAACAGCACAGGCCTCTGGTTAAAATGGCAGTCCGGCTCCAATGACATCATCGGAGCCCGATCCGCACATTTAAAGAAGGACCTCGCTGCCTTCTGGCCTCCTGCGCACAAATTTTAAGAAAAGTGTCAGCTCCCCCATTGAGTCAGAGGGCACGCCTCTCGCTCGCTCAGAGGAGGAGGTTAGGAACACAAACCACGAGAAGGCAGTGGGATCAATGCGGGGTAAGTACCATGGGGCATTTTAACTGCCCTTCTGCCCGGGAAAGCGGGGTTAAAATTGGTCCTTGCATGTTCACGTCCTGGAGTGGTGCCTGAACCCACACCTTCTGACTCAATGGGGGAGCTGACACTTCCTTTAAAAATTTGTACTCGGGATCGGGGTGGCACTGGCAAGGCTGCAATTATTGTCTGTCCCCAATTGCCTTGAGAAGGTATTGGTGGTGGTGCTTCCACATAAGGGGTTGGGTAGGGAATCCCAGGATATTGACATCAGCGATGATGAATGAATGGCAATACATGTCTAAATTAGGATGGTGGGCAATTTGGAGGTGAACTTGGAGGTGATGGTGTTCCCAAGGCATTGCTACTCTTGTCCTTCTTGGTGCTGGAGGTCGCAGGGGAGGGAGGTGTAGTTGAAATAACCTTGGTGAGTTGCTGCACTACATCCTGTAGATTGTATATATTGCATCCACTGTGTGCCAGTGGTGAAAGGGACACTGATCAAGCAAACTGCTCTGTCCTAGATGGTGTTCAGCTTCTTGAGTGTTGTTGTGACTGAACCCATCAAGGTGAACAATATTTCTATCATTCTCCCGACTTGAGTCTTGCAGATGATGGATAGGCTTTAAGGGGTCAGGATGTGAGCCACTTGTTAAAGAGTGCGAACATACAACCAGATGGATAATGACGGGCAGGTAAAGACCCTCTGGGCCATCGAGCCTGTCCCACACAATTGCGATGCCTTGTATCACAATATATACACCACACCCCATGTGATCTCCTAGGAGAGGCAAAAAAAGATAAAAATCCCAGGTTAATTTGGGAAAAAAAAATCTAGGAAATTCCTCTCCGATCCATCTAAGCAACCGAGACTAGTCCAGGAGATCACTCGTGGCCCAGAGTACCCAGCCTCTTCGTTGTTCTTGATAAGACTGGCCCAGTTAAGCTTCTGGTCAATAGTGACCGGCACGATGTTGATAAAGGGGGAATTGGCAAAGGTGGTGCTATTGAAGGTCAAGAGGAGATGGCTGTGCTTTTTCGTGTTTGAGGTGTTCATTGCCTGGCACTTATGTGGTGTGACTGTTACCTGCCACTTGTCAGTCCAAGTCTGGATGTTATCAAGGCCCTGTTCTAGCCTTACATGGGCTGCTTCATTATAGCAGGAGCTGACCACTGTGGAATCGTCAATGAACAGCCCCACTTCTGACCTTATGATGGAGAGGTGGTCATTGAAAAATCAGCTGCAGATGGTTGGACTGAAGATACTTCCCTGAAGAACTCCCGCAGTGATGTTCCGGGGTTGTGATGACTGGCTTCTGACAACCATAAGCATCTTTCTTTGTGTCAGGACTGACTCTGACCACTGGATGGGTTTCCCTTTGACCCACAGATGGACAGATTCTCAAAACTCTTTCCATGAGGCCTCAGGCCTCCACCCCCCCCCCCCGCCAGCTCTGTTGTGCTGATTCTCAGCAGATACTGTGTACCACTTGGTGCTATTGAGTTTAACAGAAAACTATGGACACTTGGAAAGTCAAAAACATGCTTCATTCCCCTTTTCACTTCTCTTCCTTTTCCTCCTCTGATGTGACCCACTTCCTTGAAGTGCTAATTCAAATGTGACGAGTACAGTCTTGTAAACACCAACGTGCTAAAGATAGCAGGCATCCAAATGCAGCATCTATTTTGCTGAGCTCAACCAGCCTCTTAACAGCAGCTGTCCTTGCACTGCCCCAAACATTCTCCAAAACAGGAAGGAATCAAATTTAATCAGCTTGGTCGCTTTCCAGTATTGGCTTTTCCATGCATCAAGAAATGTTTGGCCATGCTTGGAAACCTGAATGGACATTTAATGTGTACAAAATCTGACGCTGGCACAAGTGCCTTCTTTACACTGAGTAATGTAAACTTTCCTCCGACGGAAATGGAGATCCAAATAAAAGGCAGGCTGCAGACGTTACAACTGTAGAAGTTTACTGGCCATGTTTTGGCCCATCGTGTTGGACCTTTGCTGGAGCATATTCAAAACTAATCTCTCTGCGCTGCTGCCTCCCCACGGACCTATATTATGATTACATTCGTGTGTGACTCAATTTTCACAATACTTCCTTTTTGTGATACGATATGCAGAGTTTTCCAGCTACCATGAATTTCAGTCAGACCGTCAGGGGAGGCACTAATCAGAGGCAACGTGCTTCCCAGTAGGTAGGATGCGAGGGTGGAGGAGGTGAGGAGGAAACCCAACGTATGCCGGCGTTAAATCGGAAACAGAGGGAGGATACCTTATAACAGGTTCTATTTGCCTGTCCTCTTCAGCAGGGAATGGGGCATGTGGGGAGAATTAAAGTTATAAAATTACAGATATCTGGATCGTGCAATATTCTCAGCACCAATGCCCATGGCGTTTAGTTGATGCAACAAAAGTTCACTAGACTGATTCCTGGAATGGGGGGATTGTCCTTTGAGGAGAGATTGAGTAGGCTAGGCCTATATTTCTTAGAGTTTAGAAAAATGAGAGGTGATCTCATTGAAACGTATAAAATTCTTAAGGGGTTTGACAGGGTAGGTGCAGGGAGGATGTTTCCCCTGGCTGGAGAGTCTAGAACCAGGGGTCACTGTCTCAGAATAAGGGGTCGGCCATTTAAGACTGAGATGAGGAGAAATGTCTTCACTCAGAGGGTGGTGAATCTTTGGAATTCTCTACCCCAGAGAGCTGTGGATGCTCCGTCGTTTAGTATATTCAAGATAGTATTCAAAAATCTATCGATCTCTAAAGAGAATCAAAGGATATGGGGATAGTGGAGGAAGGGGAGTGGAGGTCGAAGATCAGCCATGATCTTATTGAATGGCATAGCAGGCTCGAAGGGCCTATTTCCTATGTTCTTACGATGGGAAGGTTAATTTGGGCTAGCATGCTCTCACCCCCGCACACATGCACTCACCCTAATCTGCTCTGCATCCATTTTTAATGTCCTCTAAAGACACAACTCATATTTACACGGTGCCTTTAACATCCCATGGCGATTCACACATTTAAATAAGACAGGAAAATTGACACCAAAGCTAAGGAGGGAGAGAAATGGAGAAGCGGTGGATTGGCGAGGGAATTCCTGGGAGTGGGGTTGAGCTGACCAAAGGCTCTTGCCACCCACGGTGGAGTAAAGTGGGGAGGGGAACATGTAAAATGCCAGAATCAGAGGGGGTATAATTAACGACCAAGACAAAATGATTTTACGGTAGCTCTAATATGTAAAAATTAACAGAACCCCAATGGCTTTTTTTCCAATTCATGTGGGCGCCGCTGGCATGGCCAGCATTTATTGCCAACCCTAATTGCCCTCGAGAAGGTGGTGGTGAGCCGCTGCAGTCCATGTGGTGAAGGTGCTCAAAGAATCAGAGATTTATGGCACAGGAGGGGGCCATTCAGCACACAATGCTTAGATATTTTTGGTGTTGATGTTCCCATGCGCCTGCTGTCCTAGGTGGTAGAGGTCGCGGGTTTGGAAGCTGCCGCAGAAGCCTTGGCGAGTTGCTGCAGTGCATCTTGTAGATGGTACGCACTGCAGCCACGGTGCGCCGGTGGTGGAGGGTGTGAATGATTAAGGTGCTAATCAAGTGGGCTGCTTTGTCCTGGATGGTGTTGAGCTTCTTGAGTGTTGTTGGAGCTGCACTCATCCAGGCAAGTGGAGAGTGTTCCATTGTACTCCTGACTTGTGCCTTGTAGATGGTGGAAAGGATTTGGGGAGTCAGGAGGTGAGACACTCACCGCAGAATACCTAGCCTCTTGACCTGCTCTTGTTGCCACAGCATTTATGTGACTGGTCAATAGTGACCCCCAGGACATTGATGGTGGGGGATTCAACAATGGGAATGCATACTTGCACAAAGTACAGGTTTTTACACCCTATTGCCAAGTGACACTGTTGGCACTTTTGAACTTGTGTCTTTCCAACTTGTTTATTCTACTTTTAGCATACGGCATGGATGTACAGGTATTTCAATGTATTGTTGGACTAGAGGGTGTTTAGAGATTTGCATCAGTAGCCAGCAACAGCCACGGTAGGGTCGCCAATTCTGGTTGAATGTATTCTCGGAGGTTTCAGCACATGACCTCCTGCCCCCTGACCTACCCTGCCCACCACTGGTCGCCCGACACATCCACCCTCGGGCACACCGCCTTCCCGTGGCGATTGGAAAGCAAATGGACTCTTCATTACCTGATTGGATTCTTGACTATAAATCCAACAGCCGTTTTTGCTACCTCCAATATTTGTTCAACAAAATGAAAATAAAACACACCGTTTGGTTTTTAACGGCCCTGTGATTTTTCTCCAGGGTTTGCTCGCAGCAGCGTCCTGGAGATTAATCTTCAATTCCTGGAGACACCAGGGCAATCCTAGGCCACAGGCAAGCCAATCGCCCAGTGTTTTCAGCTTCACCGGTTTTATTTGCTAGGACAGTAGAAATTTGAGACACCTGGTCAGATGTTAGTTGACGTTACACAAGTGTACTTATGCAGATAACCTGACCGGATGATAAATTTATGACTATTAAAAGTGGAAAACATTGGACAAAATGTACAGAAGAGGTGGATTTTAATGCACTTATCAGTCAGTACAGCAGACGTAATCATTTCTAGGCTGTAGACAAGTTATCAACATCACATGACCACATTAAGGCATGAGGCAGCATGAGTAAGAGTGAAATGTAACACTAATCTAGATATAGACATGATGATGGCTCAGCTGGTTAAGGCAAATAGTATAAGTCACAGTACGAAACAAAGTCCCGGCTTCAATACTCTGTCCTGTGCTGAGTTAGCAGATCTCAGTAGAGTAGTAATTAGAGTGAGAGAGTGTGTGTGAGAGCTTGTGTGAGAGCGTGTGTGAGCGCAAGTGTGCGAGAGGGTCAACGACATCTGTAGAAGTAGACAGGGACAGGGCTGATATTCACCTGTGCTCAGAGAGCCTGCCGACACCAAACCTAGATTTTTTTTCTGTAGCAAGATTGCCACCCAAAGTGTGGAAATACAGGACTTCCACACACACCAACCCCTCCTCCCTGCCCCCCGACAGCATCAGCAGTAACCTCGCTGTATCCAGGATCTAACAAAGCAGCTTTTTAAAATCACTCCTGTGCTTAGACTGGTTTTCCCCCGCTTATGCGCGCTTGTCTCTTCGTTCTATTCCGCATGTAGATTGGAAGCTTGCAACACGGCGCTTCTTCCCCTTGTGATGCTCAAGTCGCAAGACTTCTGGGATATTTTATCATGTGTGGCACCATTTTATCCTGTAGACCCGCCTTTCATAAAAATGATTCATGCAGACAGTGGCCTAGGTTTTGCTACATTGACATGTTGCACCTTTTGTGCAACAGTGTTGCAAATGCAACCTGTCGCACAGCGTTCATTGAGAACGTTGCAGAAATGTAACAAATTTGTCAGAAATACCGCACAATAGTGTGATAACTTACGGGTACCGTTTCTGGGGCGACGTTCCTCCTAATAGAAAGCTGAAGGATGCCCCAAATTTTGTAATTAACAATTCACTAATTCCGTTCTCATAAAACACATTTTTCAAAGCCACACGTCCCCGCCATTTTGACAGTGGGTTAAAGTGGGTTGTTAAGCACTGGGTAAAATTAGCATCCTTCCACTTTTCAAAATTTCACTCCAACACAAAAAGACATCAACAGGCCTCAAGTCTGTCTGTGGTATTAAAACTTGGAGCGAGTATGGCTTAATCGTTCAAGCAACACGAATGAACAGGCGACTGAAGAATATGAAGCATTATTTAGGTTACTGGATCTGTCCCCTGCTTACCAGCTCAACTCATTGTTAGTTTAACTAGCAGTGACCGTCTAATATTGACTTAAACCAGGATTGGAAAACACAACTTGGCATCAAACACCACCCAAGATAATATTAACCCCACGTCTGCTATTTTATAATTGGCACGGGCAAAAATGAGGCAGAATCTGAAAATAGGTCCATTGTTGTTCTAACTTTTACTTCAACTGGATTTGATTAAAGGACCTCTGCAAGAGGGCCTACAAAACAACATTTCAACCAAGTCAATAGGTTCTGTCTAGGAAAATAAAAGATCCGTATAATCCTTTAAACCACGCAGCCTGAATCTATCACGGCATCAGTTTTCATGGGCAATTGTGTGGAAACATTCAGTCCACAAAGGATTTACCTCTTAAGCTGAAGAGAAGCCAGTTATGTGTTCCCACTATTCAATGCTCAGTACCGTACCAGAAAAGTTATTGAAGGGCAGTTGTTTTGATGGAAACATAATGGGCCGTATATTGCGACCCCTACGGGCGCATACAAGGTGCGCTCGTGCCTGTAGGGGCTGCGCAAGTTCAGGGTGTAGGCATGCGCAGCGCAGCGCATGCGCGAAAACCCAGAACTTGCGATCGGTCAAGAATTCTCTTGACAGATGATCCGCATCCCTGGGGAAAGGGCCTCCGCGGGTGGAGAGTTGCGCTATTTGCCCAACTTCCGCCCACTGAATGCCCGATGCTGCTTCTAGCTTTTTGTCCAACAGTTGGGAGCGGTACTTTGACTTCAGAGTGGTTGCCGAGAATGGTGGCTCACACAACGAGACGCATCAGGCCCGCGTCTGCTCTCCATCCAGAACGCGACTGGATGCTGCTTTGCCGTGACGCGCCCGGTTGGGAGTTGCTCATTATTGGCCGCGGTCGCTTTCTTCTACTGATCTGCAGCGGTTATCCTGATTGGACGAGCTGACTGCAATGTGAGGCTCCCCTCCCTGTACAATGCTGCTGGTGTTTCCATGGTGCACAGGTCTGCCGTTTTCACCCGTGTTGCACACCATTTTAGCAGATAGCCAATAAGCAGCAACCAAGCACACACACAACGACCAATAAAACCACTTGCACACTCTCCTTTTCCCCTTTACTATTTTATTTACAAATGCACAGCTGTTAAATTACACATGCAGACGTCAAGTGAATACCCAGTATTGATCACATGACCCACGACAGCATCTATCAGTCACTCTTTTTTAATTTACTAATCAGAAATGCAATTAGCCACACCTGGATTCCCAATTAGCTCCATGTGCTGGTGGCTATCGTATTAGAACATAAGAAGCAAGAGCAGGAGTAGGCCATACAGCCCCTCGAGCCTGCTCCTTCAGTCAATAAGATCATGGCTGATCATCGACCTCAACTCCACTTTCCCGCCCGATCTCCATATCCCTTGATTCCCCTAGAGTCCAAAAATCTATCTATCTCAGCCTTGAATCTACTCAACGACTGAGCATTCACAGCCCTCTGGGGCAGAGAATTCCAAAGATTCACAACCATAAGAACAACACTGCTTTACAGGAAGAGTAACAAAATTGAATGAGTTACAAAACAGCACACCTTTTTTTTGTTAAATTTAGCGAGCTTTAATGCGGATCCTCAAAATTTCAAAAACATGTAAGCCAGACCAGGTAAGGACGGCAGGTTTCCTTCCCTAAAGGATATTAGTGAACCAGTTGGGTTTTTTTTTTTTTTAAACGACGATCCGACAGCTTCATGATCATTTTACTGATGCCAGCTTTTTATTTCCAGATTTCCTTCAAGCTGAATTGAAATTCTCAAACTGCCATGGTGGGATCTGAACTCATGCTCTCTGGATTGTTAGTCCATGCCTCTGAGATTACTGGTCCAGGAGCATAATCACTATGCTACCACACCTCTTCTACATAGACCAAGGGCAGTCAACCAAAAGTTAAAACACATCTACGGTGCACATGCATCCTTTTGGTAAGCAGAACTTAATTCCCGGTACAGGAATCCAAGCTATTGCACCTACTCAGAGCCGCCACTGACGCAACAGCACTTGAAGCGACCGTAGGCCCAGTGACACACAGATGATAGTCTCCAAGCTCAGGCTTCTTGAACGTGATGGGTAGTAGTAAGCCTACATGGAGGCTGAAGCTGAATATGCCAGATTGTAGAGAGGGAAAACTGACGTGACTAGCTTGAGTTCACCTTCCATCAGCTGGTCAGCCACCTTGACCAAGCGGCACTAGAGCAATTTGTGGAGCGGTGGCAAGGGGCTACAGCAAGATCCCAATTAAGTGATCTGCATCATTGGTCAGCACCCGTCTTCGGTGGGAATTCAAACTAACAGTTCAAGTCAAGATGTTCAAATTAAGCAACGGGAAGTGTTTAACTTTGATTTCAATTCCAATGAACAGATCCTTCAAATGAAGTGACTTTGAATTAATAGAATGAGACTGTATCAGCACCACACCCATAGTTAGATATGGGATTAAACACAACTGTGAACAATTGTCACTGGCAAACTAAAAAAAACCCCACAATCTCCACAATTGTAAGAGGGCAGGATGAATGACCGTTAATCGGCCAATCACACTCGGGTACTTTAAAGCTCTGGTGCTATTACTGCCATTGAAAGTACTGAACCAGGTTTAATTATCCACAAGCCAGGCCAAAATGCAGAGCTTTCAGAAATTCCCAAAATGTATTTCTTTGTTGCAACAGCAACTATTGTGCTGTCTCAGCAGCAGCACAAAGAACAAGAAACACCAGCAAATAGCTGGAGGGGCTCGAGAAGGAGGCACCCAAAAGGAAGCTTAGACTAACGTGTAAGTTTTTTGGCCTGAAGAACAGTGTTGAAGGTGGTTTAAGTTGATTGGGGAGGAAACAGATATGTCAAATGTTGTCTGCAGATATGGAAAGTGCCTCAGTGACTAACTGCTCTGCGTGTGGCTATTAGAGTAACAGCAGGTTGGGGTTTTTTGTGTGGTTAAAGTGTCTTTCCACGCAGCTGGAGGAGATTTCAAGGCGCTGTGTCCCTCTGCATTCGGGGGGGGGGCAGATTCAGTGTTCCGGAGGGACAAACCCTCTCTTCCCTCACGCATAGAGAGATGCCTTTACACTTTACAGGTGCTGGACGACAAGTAGACAATAAGGCACTGAGCAGGAGGGGGAAAAAGAGAGGGTTTGCGGGAAGGTGAAAGCATGGTTGGGGGAAAGGGTCTTTTAAAAAGGTCGTTGAGGGCAAGGAGGGTGTGACAAGGCAGAAGGAGGGAACTCCAAAACTCAGGGGCACGGTGGCTACAGAAGTAGCCGCCTGATGGTTCAGTCATTGCTCTTGAAGTAGGGAGAACAGTTGGCCCCATGCCAAGTATATATTACTGCAGGTATTTCCACGAGTGCTGGGTGTGATGGACTGGACCCATGGGGAATATGGATATGGGTACCAAAAATCAATCTGATGGCTTACATCAAACATAAGGATACTTTTTCTCAAAGCAGACAAGTATCTGGAATGGCCACAATATGATCCTCCTCATCACTAGAAGGTGGGGTGGGTTGGGGGTGGCGGGGGGGGGGCGCGCGGGTAAAGAGAGTAAGGAATAAAAATTTAGGATTTTTTTTTATTTTTTAAATGCTGTTGAATTTTAATTTTGTTTTCACACAGTTTATATTGGCTTCTACATTTAAGCATTTCATGTAATCTATTTTTCAAACTGGATTCCTGTTTTGGTTACATCCCTGATACATTCTATGAATAAAAGATGCCGAGTGCCTCAAATCCCCATGTGCCAGGCTCCTAATCTCACCAAGATATCAGGGATGACAAATGCAAGCCAGAAAGGGGAAAACAGGTCATCCCAAACTGTTCTTATACACCCATGATTGCCAGAGGCAGCATTTTAAAACAATTGTTCTTGGGATATTGGCAACACTCACAAGTCAGTATTTATTGGCCATCCCGGAGGGTCAACCACACAAGTGTGGGACTGGAGTCACATGTAGGCCAGACCAGGTAGGGCCGTTAACCATACAGCTCTTCAGAATGCGTTGGCAAACCACCAGCTTAATATCATGTGTAAATCTGGATGTGTGTTGTATTCATGCTTCAACTTAGAGGTAATTTGAAATAACAACAGAAAATGCTGGAAAAACTCAGCAGGCCAGGCAACATCCGTGGAGAAAAAATAGAGTCAACGTTTCGGGTCAAACCCTTTGTCAAGACTGGAAAGGCACAGGAAATGAAATAGATTGAAAGGCCAGGCTGGGAGAGAACAAAAAAGAGAAGTGAAGAGACATTAAGAGGTATTCAAAACGAGACGAGATGGTGATAGGACTCGTGGAGACAAAAGACGGCTCAGATTAGGTGTGAAATGTGCTGGCAGAATGGGAGACAGCTGCCATGTGGGAGAGAGACAAAAAGGGGGGGGGGTGGAAAGGGCCAAAACAAAAGGTGGGGATAAAAAATAAGTAAAAATGTAATAGGAGCCGAGGTTATGATCTGAAATTGTTGAAGAGGTAATTTGGTTCCCTTCCCTTCATTAGTGAACTCACCAAGATGTTTTGGCTTTTACAGTCCAACAGCTTTTAGGTCATTATCAGATTTATTGAATTCCCTTTCACAATTTTCTATGGTAGGATTTGAATGCCCCAACATTCATGGTTCAGCACCATATCCAGTGCCAGGCTATTCATCCCCATTAGTCAGAAGAAGAAAGACTTGCATTTATATAGCGCCTTTCACGACATCTCAAAACGCTTTACAGCCAATGAAGTATTTTTTGAAGTGTAGTCACTGTTGTAATGTGGGAAACGCGGCAGACAATTTGTGCACAAGGTCATACAAACAGCAATGTGATAATGACCACATCATCTGTTTTTTAGATGTTGGCTGAGGGATAAGTATTGGTCAGGACATCAGGAAGAAGTTGATGGTCATTATCAGACCATAACCTCGGCCCCTATCTTTTTTTATTTTTTTCACATGGCAGCTGTTGATGATTCTGCCATTTCCATTTACCCCTCATCTAGACTCCTCTTTTGTTTCTTAATTTGTCCCATTACCATCTCCTTTTGCCTTGCACCATCATCCCTGTTGTCTTGTAATCTCTCCTGCCTTCCACCCTATCACAGACACTTTTGTTCTTTCCTCCCTTTCCCTGCCCCTGCACTTGCTTAAAAATCTGTTCCATCTCTAACTTTTTCCAGTTCTGACAAAGGGTCAATTCAATTCAAATCGCTTTATTGGCATGACAAGGTACATCTTATGTTGCCAAAGCATCGAGAAACATTCATGGTTGAACACAAACACAGATCTATCCATACAGTGTATAAACAGATATATCCCTGAGTGTATAAATATACATTCATATAATTTGTATATACTCTTTTCTTATATTTAGTGGTTGTCCCTCTGTTTATGGTAAGCTGTAACATAGTGTGCCGCTAAGGTTACACAATTTCTCTCTTCCCCTAGTAGGTATGGGAGTTTTTGGTCGTCATTCAAATTTCTGAATTCCGGGCATATTTTTGTGAATTTTGGGTAGAAATTCTCCCTGATGCCCTGATATTTTCTACAAGCTGTGAGGAAGTGCATCTCTGTCTCCACCACTCCCTGACTGCAGTGAGAGCATATCCTGTCCTCTCTTGGTAGCCGGGTCTGCCTGTGTCTACCTTTTTCGATCGCCAGGCTATGTTCACTAAGTCTGTACATTGTCAAGGTTTTTCTCAGTTTGCTATCCTTTACCATGGTCAGGTAATCAGCCATGTTGTATTGTCTGTTTAGGGCCAAGTAGCAATTGAGTTTGCTTTGGGTTTTTGTTGTTTCTGCCCAATATGACAGATATTTTTCCTTTTGCTTAGCGACGATTGTGTTGGGTCGAATTCTTTGTGTTACGCTGTCACTGTCCTGGGGCTGGTTCTTGTTAGTAGTGTTAGTAGTTACGTCACTGAGTCCCAGGACTAGTTGACTGAGGGTATTCTTCTTTATAGTCCTCTCTTGGCACTGAAACATAATGACCTGAAACATTAACTCTGTTTCTCTCTCCACAGATGCTGCCTGACCTGCTGAGTATTCCCAGCATTTTCTGTTTTTATATCAGGGAAAACTTCCCTGCTCTTCTTTGAAATAGTGCCAGGGATCTTTTACATCCACCCGAGAGCGCCGATGGGGCCTCGGTTTAATGTCACAGCTGAAAGACGGCACCTCCGACAGTGCAGCACTCCCTCAGCACTGCAATGAGATGTCAGCCTGGATTATGTGCTCAAGTCTCTAGAGTGGGACTTGAACCCACAACCTTATGACTCAGAGGCAAGAGTGCTACCAACCGAGTCACGGATGACGCAGAGGGAAAAAAGTATTTGACCTAGAGAAGGGAAGTGGGTAAGGAAGTGCACACAAAATATGTGCAAAAGTCAAAAGGTGCACAAAATGGATTAAACATTGTGGGGCTTAAATCCCGTGGGTGTTCCAGTGGGAGACCAGTGGAATATGGCAGATAGTGACCGCTTCCCTGGCTAGTTCTGTCAGAGTCCTGCTGGAGACCGGTGGACCCCCCTGGACCCCCTCCCCCCCCCCTTGGAATCTCTGCCCCCACAACGTTAAGGGAATATTCCAGGAAAAAAAATGCCCAATGGCCTTAGCCCAGAGCATTTCTTAGAAACTGGCTTAATCTGCACGCGCAAACCTTGCACATGGCTCACACTGTTGGGGCGATTTTAACCCTAGCCACCGTCAGGAGAGGAGGTAGAAACATTGTTAAGAACAAAGAAAAAGCATAGTTCAGGAGTGCTTCAGAGAACCACCAGCTTAATATTGTGTAACTAAATCTGGCTACATGTTGTATTCGTGCTCCAATTTAGAGTTAATTTGGTGCTGCAAGGCTCAGGTCTCAGTGTGGTTAAGAGAGAGATCCATATAAAGGAAACCAAGGGGAGACACAAGCACATTCTGGTTGACTTCGATCACTGCCATTTCAAAGCTCAAGTGCAGAGCCTCCCCAAGCATGCCCTTGCAAACACATATATAAAAGCAAATCGTCCAGAAACAGCACGCAATCACACTGCTTGCTGAAAAGAAAAGAAATTCCGAGGAAACATTTTACGCAAAAAAGCATACAGTGGTGTTGAAAACGAACATTAAAAAGCAGCAGCATCCTTTGTGCCCAAGACAGTGCTGAAACCTACCATTAAAAAGCAGCAATAGCCTTGCAAGTGGGAGAGCAGGAGGAGGGGGAGTAACTGCTGAAACAGATGTTCCGTTGCGCAAGTTGAAACTGAGACGTTGTTTTGAAATGCAGACAAATGGATGAGGAAACTCAAGTCACTTGCACAACCAGGGCAGTGTAATTTATTCCACACGTACGTCAAGTAAAAATTCTAAAATGCTATCAAAATTTTAATGAAGCACCACTTTGCACAACATTAACCTTTTAGTTCCTCATTCTATTTAGATGCTGACAAACCGGTTATGTATTCCCAGCAGTGTGTTTTTTTTCCAGATTTCCAACATTTGCACTTTTCCCTCTTCAGGCCATGGTCTTATTCTGCCTGGCATTAATATGTGCTCAAAAACAACACAGTTATTGGTAGAATTATTCAGCAAGCAGCAATGTTTTCACTGTTACATTACCTTGGATTCCGAGTTGCACCGGTAACATCATAAACTGCACGGATAACACCATGTGACAAGGTAATAATCCAATCAAAGGATACACATTACATCACAAGCCATGAAAGCGGTTTATGGTCTCCACCGGAAACCCTGGAGGTAACATTAGTGCCTCAAGTGTCACTCTGGTACCAGTTACGGCTTAATGGTTATGGCCCACCCAGCTTCCTTCTGTGTCTACCCCTGGAAAAAAAACCTTCCCCCAAGTCACTTACAACTGCACTTTCAAACCCCCAACTGGCTCACCTTTGGCCCTCCGCGCCCCACAATACTTCTTCAGCTGTTCATTTGCTCAACTCTCACCTCTACCTTTGATGCCCTTGTCCCCAGCAATATTGTTACCATCTCCGATCACTGCCTCTGCTCCTTCCCCTCATCTTTGCTCCTTCAATTCCAATTTGCGGGAGGAGGGGTGGAAACTAGATCATATCTGGTGTATAACTGGCTTAGCCATCCAGTGCCGCATCTGGCTGGACCATATCAATCTCTACTGGGCCTCGTTCTCCTCTGCCAAGACCACCCACTACTCTGAGCATCCTGAAGGGCAAAGGTAACACCCAGCTTCTTGTCTCCACTACCACCCACCCCCTTATCCCCTGCCCCCTCCACCCTCACCAGTAAATGCAAGGAACTCAAGGACTTCTATTACTTCTACCCCTGCCCACCAAGCCAAACCTCCCACCAGGTCACCCCTACCCCATTCCTGAACCCCTATCTCGCTCTCTGATGTCTCGCTCATCTCCCCCAGTCATCTTGTCCATGAGAGCCACCTCCTGCTCCCTTAACCCCATTACCATTAAACTGCAGATCCCTTCCTAATCCCCGTGTTAGCTGACATTGTATCCTCCCCATCACAGTTCTGTAGCATCACCCACCTCTGCCCCTACCTCAGCCCACGTGCCACAGAAACAATCATTTATGCATTTTCCACCTCCTACTCCAATGCTCTCCCGGTCTGTCGTCCATCCTCCACCCTCTAAACTTCAGCTCATCCAAAATGTTGCTACCTGTATCCTGGCATCCATCAGGTCACACTCATCCATCAGGTCACACTCATCCATCACCCTGTCTTCGCTGTTTAAGTATCTCTATCTCCATGGCCTCACCCCTCCATTCCTCTAGTCCTCCAGCAGTACAACCCCCCTCCCCCAACTCTCCATTCGTCTGATTCTGTTCTCTTGCTCGTCACTTTGCCCCATCATTGGTAGCTGTGCTTCAGCTGCCTAAGCCCCACCCTCTGGAATTCCCTTCCAAAACACATATGACTCTCCAATTCCCTTTCCTTTAAAGACCCTCCTTAAAACTCACCTCTGACCAATTTTTTGGTCAGCCCTCCTACTATCTCCGTTTTTGGCTCAGTGTCCAATTTGTTTCCTTATGCCTCTGTGAAACACGTTGGGATGCTTGTAAGATGTTAAAGGCGTGTAAAAAGTTGTTGCAACAAAGAATATTAAAAATAGGTGCAATTTTCTTCATCGTGAGGCAGTCTGGGTGCTTGACGTATAAGTTTCAAACGTCATTTAAAACTGAAAACAGTGCTATGTATCGCCTGAAGGTTTATTTGGTCACATTATGGGACTTAAACTTCACTGTTTGTATCATCTGCCACTCTACCATTAAAAAGCAAGAGCACGATGAGACATTTGCTGCTTGTTTAGTTTGGACTGTGGAAGAGTCTGCGTGCAAGGGTCAGCTCCACGTGGGCCTGTGGTTCTGCTGTTGGAATAAGGGAGCAGGTTTCCGCAATGCAGCCACAGGGAGTCAGCGCAGAGACGCCACTCTCCCGACTCACACTAAACAAACGCCAATATAAAAGCATCTGTTCAGATTGGAAATCCTGTCTGTACTTCCTGAAAGAATTCCACACACCACACAACACACACACACACACACACACTCTCACTGCAAAAGCGACCATCACAGCAGACATTTAAACAATTTATCATCCCATGGGGCAGACAGCAGGGAAATTCGATGCGATTTTCTGTTGGGCAAATAGCAACTCAATTGTACCCCTCCCCCGACCTTCTGCGATGATCACAGCAGCTGTGGGACAAAGTCCTGCTCCAGACATTTTATGCTCGGGAAAAGAAAGTGATGGCTGGATGCCGCTTTCCCCCTCCCCACCCTACAGCTCTCCCGCCAAAGTTACAGTAAACGAGCGGGAGAAATTCAGTCTCCTCGAAGCTTAATACACTTGTAGTAATTATATTGACATTAAGACATTATTTTAAAAAAAAACCTTGGTTTGTTCCATAGATAATAATATGCAAAGGAACCAGACCATACCATTTGCAGTACTTTTCTGTGATACAGCTGTGCAAGGTGCCCATATGGTTGGGTGCAAGTGTAGAGGGAAGGAGGATAAATTTTACTTAACCAGGTTTTACTAAAACAGGGCCTGTATTTTTTTTGTTTGACATCCTTTAATATCTTCATTCAACGTAGGCCTCCTCCTGCCTTTTGGAATCTCCGCGGACGCCAACAATGCTGCAACTTGGAGGGATTCCTCCCTGGCCTTGGATAGCCCAGCCAGGGCTGAAACATTTACCGTCTCCTCTTTTCTATGTTACTCCAAGTGTGCAGATGCCATTAAATAAGAAGTTAAGAACAACACGACCAGATTGAGGAGGATTTAGGGCTACATTTCTCTCTGCAATCGTTTAGCGCTACATTGTGAGCTACACTTTGCTCCATCATTTCCTTTCAGTGATAAAGTAGATGGAAGTATCAAGCATGCAATGCTGCTTTACATTCTCGTCTACTTTTTTTTTGCTAAAAATGAGCGAAAAGGGAAACGTATTCCTCAAATATAGGTTGCGAGCAAGGAACCAAAAGAGGGCGTATGTGTAAAGATGGAATAACGGGACCATGTGCCAACTAGGAAAGGGGTCGAGGAGTGACAGAGGAGAATCCCATGTGCTCAGTTTCAGTAAATAAGGCAAATAAGGTTACATAGGATATACGGCACAGAAACAGGCCATTCGGTCCAACCAGTCCATGCCGGCATTTATGCTCCACTCGAGCCTCCTCCCGTCTTTCATCATCTAACTATCAGCATAACCCTCTATTCCCAATTCCAATTCCAATTCCAATTCAAATGCT
Organism: Somniosus microcephalus; assembly: GCF_052327205.1. Lineage (NCBI taxonomy): Eukaryota > Metazoa > Chordata > Chondrichthyes > Squaliformes > Somniosidae > Somniosus > Somniosus microcephalus. The sequence continues at coordinate 207,610,558 of NC_140995.1, read as the reverse complement.
TTATTGGCATGAAAGTTTACAGAGAACCATATTGCCAAAGCTTACATAGCAAAAAGGTACAGTTTTCCAACATTCTGTAGGTGTCAATCGATTTGACATTTGTTGGGTACATACAATATTACTTTTAAACAATATTAATTTTAAACAGTCTTTGTACTTCATTTGGTACGTTCAATATTAATTTTAAACAGTCTTAATTTTAAACAGTCCTCAGGTTGTGACATGTTGTTACATATTTGGCCCCAAGGTATGGTCTGTCTCCTTCTCCTAGGACTAATCTCAATTTTGACAGGTCATCCAATTCCTTGAAATCTGGGGTTGTTTGGCTTAGCTTGTTGAATAATATGTTTCTTGATGTGTTGAATTTTTCGCATTTTAGGAGGAAATGCATTTCTGTTTCAACCTCGCCGGCCAGACATTGATCGCATATTCTATTCTCTCTAGGCTGCCAGGATTTCTTGTATCTGCCTTTTTCAATTTCCAGTTGGTGGTCGCTTAGTCTGTACCTGGTGAGGGTCTGTCTGTTTTGTGTCTCTGATGGTCGTGAGGTAGTCTGCCAGTTTATATTCTCTTTTTAGGGCCCGGTAACATTCTAATCTGCTTTGGCTTTCGGTTATTTTGTTCCAATGTTCCAGGTAGGTTTCTTTGCATTGTTTAATGATTTGGTTCACTCGGATTGGTGTTTGGACGGCTGTGTTGGTCTGGGGCTGGTCAGGGTCCGGCTGAGTACTTAGTTTCAGTAGCAGCTGACTCAGGGGACTCTTTTCTGGGTTTAGCTCTTGGGTCTGAAAGGCTTTGAAATGAAGGGTGTCTGGGGAGCTAGATTTGAGGTGATTTAGGAAGTTTAGTGCTCGTTTTTGGATGTTTATTATCAGTGGGTATCTGCCTAGTTCGGCTCTGCATGCATTTGTTGGCGTTTTTCTTTGGGTGCGAAGGATGCTTCGGCAGAATTCTGCATGTAGGGCTTCTATTGTGTGTTTTTCCCATTTAGTGTAGCTTTGGTGATTTAGCGGGCCCCATACTTCACTACCGTACAGTGCAATGGGCAGGATTATGCTGTCAAATATTTTGAGCCAGATTTTGATTGGGATTTGGATGTTGTAGAATTTTCTTTTTATTGCATATAGGGCTCTTCGGGCTTTTTCTTTTAGTGCATTCACTGCTATGCTGAAGCTCCCTGATGCTGTAATAGTTCGACCAAGGTAGGTGTAACTCATAGTGTGTCCTATAGTGGTATCACTGAGGGTAAACTGGTATTTGTTTTCCTGACATCTGGGCCTTTTTTGAAAAATCATGATGTTGGTTTTCTTTAGATTTTCTGTTAGAGCCCAATTTTGGCAGTATTTGTCACGTAGGTCTAGTTGTTGCTGTAATCCCTGTTCTGTGGGAGACAGCAGAACCAGGTCGTCCGCATAGAACAGGGATTTCACTTCTCCATCCAGGAGACGGAGACCTGGTGACTCGCTTTGCTCCAGCATGTCTGCTAATTCATTTATGTATATGTTGAACAGGGTCGTCTAACTGCCCCTTAAATGCATCCATACTATTTGCTTCAACCACTCCCTGTGGTAGCGAGCTCCACATTCTCACCACTCTCTGGGTAAAGAATTTTCTTCTGAATTCCCTATTTGATTTCTTGGTGACTATCTTATATTGATGGCCTCTATTTTTGTTCTTCCACACAAGTGGAAACATTCTCTCTGTATCCACTCTATCAAAACCTTTCATGATTTTAAAGATCTCTATTAGGTCCCCCCTCAGCCTTCCTTTTTCAAGAGAAAAGAGACCCAGCCTGTTCATCCTTTCCTGATAGGTACACCCTCGCATTTCTGGTATAATCCTTGTAAATCTTCTCTGCACCCTCTCCAGTGCCTCTCTATCCTTTTTATAATATGGTGACCAGAACTGTACGGAGTACTCAAAGTGTGGTCTAACCAAGGTTCGATACAGGTTTAGCATAACTTCACTACTCTTCAATTCTATCCCTCTAGAAATAAACCCGTGTGCTTGGTTTGCTTTTTTATGGCCTGGTTAACCTGTGTCGATATTTTTAGCGATTTGTGTATTTGTACTCAGAGAACCCTTTGCTCCTCTACCCCATTTAGATTCTTATTTTCCAAGTAATATGTGACCTCCCTATTCTACCAACCAAAATGTAATACCTCACATTTATCTATGTTGAATTTCATTTGCCAATTATCTGCCCATTCTGCAAGTTTATTAATGTCTTCTTGTAATTTGTTGCAGTCCTCCTCAGTAATGACTACCCCCACAATTCGGTGTCGTCCGCAAATTTAGAAATTATGTTTTTGATTCCAAAGTCTAAATCGTTAATATAAATTATGAACAGTGGTCCCAGCACTGATCCTTGTGGAACACCACTTCCCACCTTCTGCCACTGTGAGTAGCTACCCTTTACCCCTACTCTCTGCTTTCTGTCTTGAAGCCAGCTAGCTATCCATTCTGCTACTTGTCCCCTGACTCCGCATTCTCTGACCTTATTCATTAGTCCATTATGTGGTACCTTATCGAAGGCCTTTTGAAAATCTAGATAAATTACATCTACTACATTACCATTGTCCACTCTCTGTTACCTCTTCAAAAGGATACTGGGCTCAGTTGAAGATGATGAATAGAGCTCAAGTCAAATGAGGGGTTGCTGCGGATGAAATTCAGCTTCGGGGGCAGGGGGGGGGGGGGCGGGCGCGCAAAATGGATGGTAGCGTATTAGCCGCCCGTTATGCATCCCGCCTCATTTTCCATTCCATTGATGAAAATTGCATACAATGCACCCATTTTGTGCACAGCAACATATCACAAACACCAATGAGACAAGTCCGTTTGTTTGGTGATATTGCTTAAGGGATGTGTGTTGGCCAGGACACTGGAGTGAGACCACCTGCTGGAATCTCCACGGATGCTATATTATCACCTTCAAATAGAACCTGGCATTTACCTACCTCCCCCTAGACCATGACCCACCACCAAACATCAAGCCATTGTTTCCAAGACTGTCACTGACCTCATCTCCTCTGGAGATCTTCCCTCCACGGCATTTACCTCAGTCCCCCAACCCCACACCTCCTTCCCAAGACCCACAAATAGGGCTGCTCTGGTAGACCCATTGTTTCAACCTGTCCTTGCCCCATGATTTCTTCCTATCTTGACTCTATAGTTTCTCCTTGTCCAGTCTCTTTCTACCTACATCTGCGACTCTTCCGACACCGTCCACCATTTGAACAATTTCCAGTTTCCTGGCCGTAACCGTCTTCTTTTCACTACGGACATCCAATCCCTCTGTACCTCCATCCCTCACCAGGACGGCCCGAGGGCTCTTCGCTTCTTCCTTGAACAGAGGCCCAACCACTCCCCTTCCACCACCACCTTCCTCCGCCTGGCTGAACTTGTTCTCACATTGAACAACTTCTCCTTTGACTCCACTCATTTCCTCCAAATTAAAAGGTGTTGCTATGGGAACCCGCATGGGTCCTAGCTGCGCCTGCCTTTCTACTGAATATGTGGAACTTTTTGTTCCAGTCCTACTCAGGTCCCCTCCCTCACCTCTTTTTCTGGTACATTGATGACTGTATCGATGCCCATTTCCTGGTCTCACCCCGAACTGGAAATTTTCAGCAACTTTGATTCCAATTTCCACCCTTCCCTCACCTTCACATGGTCCATCTCAGACTCTTCCCTTCCCCTCCTCGACTTCTCTGTCTCCATCTCTGGGGATCAATCGACCAATATCCACTATAAGCCCACTGACTCCCACAGCTACCTGGAATGCACCTTCTCCCACCCCCGCTTCCTGTGAGGACTTTATTCCAATCTCCCAGTTTCTCTGTCTCCATCGCATCTGTTCCTACAATGCCACCTTCCATACCAGTGCTTCTGATGTGTCTTCTTTTTTCCTCAACCGAGAATTCCCGTGGTTGACACGGCCCTCGACTGTGTCTGTTCCATTTCCCGCACTTCTGCTCTCACCCCTTCCCCTCCCTCCCAGAACCACAATATGGTTCTCCTGGTCCTCACCTTTCACCCCACCAGCCTCCACATTCAACGGCCATTTCCGCCACTTCCAGCGTGATCCCACCACCAAACGCATCTTCCCTTCCCTTCCCCTCCCCTTTCAGCATTCCGAAGGGACCTCTCCCTCTGCGACACTCTGGTCCACTCCTCTATCACCCCAACACCCCCTCCCATTCCCACGGCACCTTCCTGTGCAAGCGCAGGAGATGCAACACCTGCCCTTTTACCTCCGCCCTTCCCACCATCCAGGGCCCCAAACACCCCTTCCAGGTGAAACAGTAATTTACTTGTACTTTTTGCAATTTAGTATACTGTATTCGCTGCTCACAATGCGGTCTCCTCTGGGGAGACCAAACGCAGATCGGGTGATCGCTTTGCGGAACACCTCCGTTCAGTCCGCAAGCGTGACCCCGAGCTTCCTCTCGCCTGCCATTTTAATTCTCTGGACCACTCCCACTCTGACCTCTTTGGAACAGTGTAGGGGATTGAGGACAATGAAGCTCAACGTAAGCTTGAGCAACAGCACCTTACAGCCTTCCGGACTCAATGAGTTCAACAATTTCAGATCATAACCTCTGCCCCCATTTCTTTAGGGCAGCAGCAATTGCTGATGATTCGAATATTCCCATTCACACCTCCTCCCGACCCATTTTTTGTTTCTTTACTTGTCCCATTACCATCTCCTTTCACCTTGCACCATCATATCCCTTTTGTCAATTAATCTCTCCTGACCTATCACAGACCTTCCCTTTTATTCTTTCCTCCCCTCTCCCCACCCCTGTACTTGCTTAAAACCGGTTATATCTTTAACCTTTTCTAGTTCTGATGAAAGGTCATCGACCTGAAACGTTAACTCTGTTTCTCTCTGCACAGGTGCTGCCTGACCTGCTGAGTATTTTCTGTTTTTATTTCAGATTTCCAACATCCGCAGTATTTTGCTTTTTGTACCGGCATTTACCTACAAACGTAACCAATCTTTGCTGAGTGCGAGCAGGCTCCAGGATCATCTTCAAATGCTTGTGATGTCCAAGTGGCCTTTTCAAATAGGTTTACGATTTTGCTAGTAACGCTGATTAGAGGACATCTTCGCAAAACGCACATACGACGTTGCCACGCATAGCAAGTTGTGGAACTCCTCCCGCAATGTCTTAATTCCGTTTGGTCCTAACTATCTATCCAAGTATTGGCTCCCGGTCCAGCAGTGCTTCAAATTCAAAATTCTCAGGGCCTCGCCCCCCTCCCAATCTCAGTAGCCTCCTCCAGGCCTACGACCCTCAGAGATCTCTGCGTTCCTCCAAATCTGATCCCTTGTGCATCCCCCGATTTTAATCGCTCGACCATTGGCGGCCGTGCCTTCAGCTGCCTAGGCCCCAAGGTCTGGAATTCCCTCCCTAAACCTCTCTGCCTTGCTACCTCTCTCTCTCTCCTCCTTTTAAATGCTCATGAAAACTTACCTCTTTGACCAAGCTTTTGGTCACCTGTCCTAATTTCTCCCCAAGTGGCTCCGTGTCACTTTTTTGTCTGATTTTGTTGTCAACGCTCCTGTGAAGCGCCTCGGGACGTTTCACGATGTTAAAGGCGCTATATAAATGCAAGTTGATGTTATGTTGTAAATAAATAAATAGGAAAATACTTACAAGATGAACATAAGGCACAAAGTATCCGAAGAGCGCAGTTGGGATTCCAAAAGCCCAGATGCGGTATCCCAGGAATTTCCATATCTTCACATTGAAAATCTTTTTTATGTTCAGTTTTTGTTTTGAAGATGATTTACTGCTACTGTCCACTGGGATGAGGGGTTTGTAAGTAAATCCAACCAGAAACAGCACAAACATGAAGGCACTGAGGACACGCAACATATGGCTAAGTCCAATCTTTGGGAGCAACTGTTTCAAGAGCAAGGGCAAGACTATGGTGAAGACACTGCTGCCGGCTGTGACGATCCCATTCACCAGCCCCAGGCGCTGTTTGAAGTAATGTCCCAGAATCACCAGAGACGGTTGGTAAGCAAATGAAGATCCACAGCCAAATATGATTCCATATGTAAAATACATGGGCCCTAGAGATCTGCATTGGATGCAAAGGACAGAAGGGGCAGGAACAACATGGTAAGCACAGTGAGCTTTGAAATTGCGTGCAAAACTACACAAACATAGAAGCCATAGCATATAGTGCATTATATCACGGCATCTATACAACTTTACAATCAGAGACAATGCTTTCGGGGGCTTTTTGGTGAGAACTCAGCAGTTGTATGGAGATGTGCAGCTTTTGCTTAAGTTACAGACTCCAAAGTACCATAGATGGCATAAGCAGCTGGGTATAAAAGTATTATTAAAGACCACACCTTTGAAACCAAATCTCAGAGCACCTTTGAGGGCTCTTGCACTCTGATTCCGCCCTTCGTCCGATGGCTCTCTTCTCATTTTGGTCCAACTGGATAATAAGCTTCCTGCAGCCGAGGGGCAGGCGGTTAGCGGCTGAATAGAGCAGAATTGATAAAGGCCTAGGAGCAGCTCAGCCACTTGGGTCAGTGTGAGCGGCCCAAGGAGGAGACTTCTTCTCACTCTCTTTCCTCATGCAACTCAACTGAGGTCAGCAACTTAGCGGCATAATGAATTCAACCCAGCTAATAATTCACAACATCTACACCTTGAATCTTACTGTCATGAATACTTGAGTGAGGTCACACGAGGACAGTCTCACTGAGCTGGGTAATGGAGGAGTGCATTAGAGGAGGTTGGTGTGGTCGACCGTGTTAAACTCTAAGGAAGACGAGGAGGGATAACGCACCACCATGGTCACAGTCAAAGGATGCTGTTTGTGGCTTTGGTTAGGTCTGTTTTGATGTTGTGAGAAGGGAGGAAGCTGGACTGGATACACTCGAAGAAGGCATTACAAGAACTCCTCCATCATAACGTCAGGAGTAAAGCTGTTCACCGAGGATTACACAGTGTTTAGCTCCATTCATAAAGCAGATTATGAAGCAGTCTAAAGCAGTATCTGGGCACAGCATTCAAGCGGCAGGTAATGTCCACGCCACACAAGTGCCAGGGAATGGCCAGGTTGAACAAGAGAAATGCCAGCCAGCTCCCCCTGCACTTCAATGACAACACCATTGCAGAGTCCCCTTTTATCAACATCTTGGGGGGTTACCACTGACCAGAAAGAAGCTCAACAGCTACAAGAGCAGGACAGAGGTTGGGCACTCTGTGACGAGTGGTGCGATGGCATTATCTTGAGCATTCAGCTTAAAAAGATTGCAAACTATGATTGCAGCATAGATTTTTGTCTTTAGCGCTCCCAGCGCAGAGCTTTGCATGCTGGGGTGCACGTCGGGCAGTCGAGTGTGCAGCTTTACAATTTTCTGTCCGATAATGCACGCCAGGCACACAAAGCTACACACTGGGAGCACTAAAGATGAAAATTTACCCTCCTTCCCACGTGATTTTCAAAAAAATATAAATTAATGAGTTCACCAGAATTGCCCGATATTAGGGTTTACAAAACTAAATGCTGAATCGAGATGTTGAATTGGATATATACACATGAAAAGGAAAAAAAAATATGCAGGGCTATGGGGACAGGGCAGGGGAGGCGGGACTAATTGGACAGTTCTTTCAAAGAGCCGGCACAGGCACGATGGGCCAAATGGCCTCCTTCTGTGCTGCCCGATTCTATGGATCACAACTGGGGTAAGTTAATGAGTCTATGCTGCTGGTGGGGAGCCTCAGCCTATGGTTGGAAAGTCACACACGCCCAGATTTCTGATAGAAGCCTCAGCAGGCAAGATGCCCCATTCGCACCACGGATCCATAACATTACCCTGGAGGCGACCCAGCTCGGAGTACTCGCTCTTCTTCCTTTCAGCAGAGTAACGGGGGAATGTTAGAAACCAAGGATGGGCGAGATTTTCCCCGTGCCATGTCTGGGTCTGTTGTAGACTAATTGAGAAGAGATTGATTGCCACGATTACCCAACAGCTCAATTTATCGTTGTATCATGCAACTAGCGGGACGGCACAAGGCAAACCTGCTACTTTATCGACTAACAATTCCTATATCCCCATGAAGAAAAAAAGTGAAAAACAGAAAATGCTGGAAATTACACAGCAGAATGATCGGCACCTGTAACGAGAGTGTTTCAAGGGCAGAACCTGTGTCAGAACGGAATCATGGACCTGCTAGTTTTCCAGCATTTGTAGTTTTTTTTCTCTCGTTATCTCTCAAAGACGACAAGCCATGTGTCAGTAGCCTCAGAAATACAAAATAGATGGGGACTTGGATTTGTGGGAAAAGGGGGGTTTAAGATAACTTCCCACCCTTGCGGAAGAATATCATAAACAAACCCCCCCCCCCCACTGACCCAAACCCCACAAAAGACAATTCTCCCTAAAAGATTTTTTGCTCAACTTGTAATCCATAAAAATCACCAGTGAGCCAGTCAATTTTAGAAATGCTCTTAAAAGCATTTGTTTAACAGATGTAACTTTAGGGGGACTGTGGGAGAGAGAAACGGTTACCATAATCAAGACGACAAAACATTTGAAGCATGCAGCTGAAAACTCACTTGACAAATGAACTTGCAATTAGCCCGATGAAAGCCACAGCAGCTCCGACTGTTGCAGTTTTCCTGCATCCGTACAAGTCTGTAAAAACGCTCACAATGGGGGAGCAGAAGAAGATCATTCCCATTGACATCGAACCTACCCATGCTGTGAAGAGAGGGAACACAAAATGCTTAATACGTATACAGAATTGAAGTAATTCTTTCTACTATTTGCGGCTTCTATTGTTTCCATCTCCCAGCATTCCAATATCTGGTATCATCGAGGATAATAGAAATTATCCATGGATAATAGAAATTGCCAGATGTTAAAAAATGTCTCCCAAAGTTTGGTAATGCACGTATGGTTAGCGCAATACCGTCGAAATGAAGACAAGCCCAATGCAACTGTCACCATTAACTTGCAACTTCTGTTTTGCCTCCAAGACCATGAACACTTCCAAGGCGCTTCACACAGGGGAGTGCGGACACCCATCGGTAAGAGAGTTAGGAGAGATAACCGGATGCACTGTTGAAAAGCGAAGAGGTTTATTGAAGGAGTTCTAGAGAACAGGGCCTTGCTGGCTGAAGGCTTCATCACTGAAGGATTAACGAATGATGCAGAGTAGGCCGCAGTCAGAGGACCAAATGGTGCAAGCAGGTACGCAAGACTGGGGAAAGTTGCAGAGATAGGGTGGGGAGAAGCCATGGAGACATTTGTGGACAAACATGAGTTGAGTTTAGTCTGTTGGAAGACAAAGGGGGGTAATATTAACCTAACTCGCCGAGCTCGGAAACAGACAGGATCAGGTAGAACCCCAGTTTTACAGCCCGCCCAATATTACTCTCTTGACGTCAAACAGTGCTCCTCCTGGCCCCACAAGGACACCTTGGGCCTCCCCTAACCCGTGCTTCTCCCACCTACTTCCCCGAACGCAATGCTCTCCCGATGCCGCTCCCCCACCCCCCACACCCGCCCTAGTTAGACCCGCCTGACTACCAGGGACCGTTTGCTGAGATCCGCAGCGGCGGCCGCCTGCCACCCAAAATCCCACTCGCCGGCCTATACATCATCCCCACCGGCTTTGGGTAGGAGTCAGCATTGGTAAATTTAAAAAGAGGCCCTGGAGTTAAAATGGACCGGGTCTCTCACTGGCGCTGTCGTGGGTGCTAGCCCCTCCTGCTCTGGCCCCCGCACTGCCAACCCAGAATTGGGGCTACATTGTGAGCAGTATAGTAGGTAGGGCACATTTCAGTAAGGTGTGCCTGCTGAACGAGAGTCACAGCCTTCTGCTTTGCAACAAGATTTCACTGGCATCTGGCGATAGTTTCTTTGAACAGAATGTTTGTGGCTGCACCATTTCAGAACAGTTCAAGACACCTCCTAGCACTCTAAGAAAATGTGCAAACAGAATGTACGAGCAAAGAAAACATGCAATTACACAAACAGGGCGTGTACAACACACACATGCGACCTCCAAAACAAAATGTACCTGTCATGAATCTCATCATGACTCATGAAGTAACACTGGGTGGCCAGCTGGTGGCGCCGTCCAAGGAGTATAAATACTCTGGCGTGGGCCCTGCTTGCTCAGGATGTTTCTGTAACCAGGAACTAGTGATGTAACTAGAATCTCATGGTTTTGAAACAGTTGATTAAAGCCTTGTTTTATACTCAAACCAAGCGCTCAGTAGTCTTTTTACATCAATTTAATCAACTGAACCTGCTCCACGCTCTGAGTGGTCTTGGGAACAGACGGCTACGACTCAAACCGTAGAAGGGAGCTCGGACGAAGTAGTTGATCCATCATGGAGAAACTACTCAGACCCGCCCGTCTCGACCTGGACCCGAATTCACTTACAGCTGCTAAGGTATGGAAACACTGGTATCGTACCGTCAGCAACTTCCTCAGGGTGTGTGGTGAGAAGGTTCCTAATAAGTTACGAATGCTTGCCAACTATGTATCCCCTCACGTGTTTGACTATATCGAAGACTTTGTAGACTATGATGCAGCTATCCAGCAACTATATGTTAAGTCCCCAAACAAAATTTTTGCTTGGCATCTACTGGCTACAACTCGACAACAACCCGGGGAATCACTTGTCGAATTCCTTCAGAAACTTTGCAGGCTCAGCAAGGATTGTAATCTTAAAATTGTCACAGCTGAGCAGTACCAGGAGGAGTTAATTCGTGATTCCTTTATTAATGGGATTGCGTCTCCCTTCATACGTCAGCGTCTGTTGGAGAATAAAACCCTCAAGTTACAGGCTGCCTTTGACCAGGCATGCTCTCTAGACTTGGCAAAGAGGAATGCAGATACCTATCTTTCACCACGTGCACAGGCTGCTGCCATCACCTTTAGTGACTCCTTCGACATGCCTCGGGTGGAAGTCCTCACTGATGACGACTACCCTGCCCTAGAAAACTTCACTGATGACGGCCCTGCCCTAGCGGCATCTTGGCAATCTGGAAGGAAGTGTTTCTTCTGTGGAGGTGCATTCCACTATAGGAAATTTTGTCCTGCTCGTAACGCACTCTGCAATCATTGCAGTAAGAAAGGTCACTTTTCTAAGGTATGTCGGTCGAGAACCCGTTAGTTTTGCAGCTACTATCTATAAAACTACTCCTCCCCCAAGAGCCACTACTAAGGTTACAGCTGCAATCTATAAAACTGCTCCTCCCCCAAGAACCACTACTAAGGTTACAGCTGTCAAAGGTAAAACTGCCCCTCCTCCCATCACAGTTGTTTTTCCCCAAAGTCTGTCCCATGCAGCCACAAAGGTTTCAGTAAATGGACACTGAGTGCACTAATCGACTCATGCAGCTCTGACAGCTTCATTAGTGAGCGGGCTGTCAGTAAGTTAAAACTGCGTATTTACCCCTCGGACAGGGAAATTGCAATGGCTCCGACGACACTGACCGCCAACTCTTCTGGCTTTTGTCTTGTCGACCTTATTCTCAATGGCCGCACTTATTTCTCCACCCGGCTCGGGGTGCTCAAAAACCTATGCAGTGATGTGCTCCTGGGACAGGATTTCCAGAAACAACACAAAAGACTCACTTTCGAGTTTGGAGGGTCAAAGCCAGAGCTTACTATTTCCAAAGTACCGTTTTGTGCGCTTTCGGCGGCTTCACTCGACGAGCCCTCCTTGTTTGCCAATCTTTCCCCCCGATGTAAGCCCATAGTCACTAAATCACGACGTTTCAGCCAAGATGATCGATCCTTTATCGAGGCAGAAATCTCTCGCCTTCTAGCTGATGGTATCATTGAACCATGTTCATCTTCCTAGCGGGCTCAAGTCGTTGTTGTTAAAAATCCTCTGAAGCAACACAAGAAATGTCTTTGCATCGATTACTCGCAAACTATTAACCAGTATACCGACCTGGATGCCTACCCACTACCACGCATCGATGACATGGTCAATAACCTTGCCAACTACAAGTCTTTTCAACTTTTAATTTAAAGAGCGCATACCATCAAGTACCATTAAAGGACTCCGACAAAAAGCATATGGCCTTGGAGGCCAATTGTCGGCTTTATCAGTTTTGTCGCCTTCCATTTGGGGTCACCAATGGGGTGGCCATCTTTCAACGGGCAATGGATAGCCTAGTCAAACAGGAGAACGTAACGGACACTTTTCCATATCTGGATAATATCACCATTGCTGGTCATGACCAGAAGGAGCATGATGCCAACCTCCAGAAATTTTTTGACATTCTCAGTCGTCGCAACTTAACCTTAAATGAGTCCAAATCTGTGAAATCAGTACCATCAGTCAACATCCTTGGCTACTGGGTGGGCAACGGTGTCATCAAACCGGATCCGGAGCGACTTCGTCCGCTTCAGGAGCTCCCTCCCCCCTACGAGTCTTGGCTCTCTTCGTCGGGCACTCGGCATGTTCGCCTATTAAGCGAAGTGGATACCCCATTTCTCCGACAAGATCCAGTCCCTGCTTCACGCAAAGTCATTTCCGTTGGAGGCAACGGCTATTTCAGCTGTCAACCTCCTCAAGCGACAACTGGAAAAAGCCACGCTTCGTTCCATCGATGAAAATCTTCCTTTCGTGGTCGAGTGCAATGCATCGGAGGTGGCAATCTCGGCTACCTTGAATTAAGGTGGTCGACCCGTTGCATTTCTGTCCAGAACTTTGCAGGGTAGCGAGCTCCATTATCCTCCTGTCGAGAAGGAGGCTACGGCTATCATCGAAGCAGTACATAAATGGAGTCATTTTCTCGCTCGTCGCCATTTCACACTTATAACCGATCAGCGCTCCATGGCCTTTATGCTGGATAACCGGAAACGCACGAAGATCAAGAATAACAAAATACAGCTCTGGAGGATGGAATTGGCCGCCTTTGGATACACCATACATTATCGACCCAGCAAAGAGAATGTGGCCCCGGATACCCTCACGCGTGCATTCTGCTCTTCTATGTCAACTTCGACTCTTGCGGATCTTCATACTGACTTATGACATCCTGGCGTTACCCGTATGTTGCACTTTGTGCGATCTAAAAATCTCCCATTTTCTACGGAAGATGTGAAAAGAACTTGCTCCATCTGTAGAATCTGTGCAGAATTAAAACCGCAATTCTTCCATCCATCGGATGGCTCGCTCATACACGCTATGCAGCCTATGCAGTGAATCAGCATCGACTTTAAAGGGCCATTGCCTTCCACAACGTGAAACACCTACTTACTTACTATAGTGGATGAGTATTCACGCTTTCCCTTTGCTTTCCCCTGTCCCAATATGCTTACTTCCACAGTGATCAAATGCCTTGATCAAGTCTTTTCCCTTTGCGGTACGGCCAATTTCATCCACTCTGATCGGGGTCCCTCCTTCATGTCAAGTGAACTCAAAAGTTCTCTTTCCCAACGGGGAATTGCCACAAGTAAAACGACACCGTATCATCCCATCGGTAACGGACAGGTTGCGAGATACAACGCTATCATTTGGAACGCTGTTCGTCTTGCACCGAGGTCACGCAACCTCCCAGACCAGCAGTGGGAAACTATGCTCCCTGACTCGTTGCATTCCATTAGGTCTCTTCTTTCTACGTCCACCAATGTCACTCCTCACGAGCGATTCTTCAGGTTCCAGCGTCGCTCCACTCATGGGATGTCACTACCGTCATGGTTGGCAGCTGCCGGCCCCGTGCTGCTCCGAAGATTCGTCCGATCTTCTAAAAACGATCCCCACGTCGACGAGGTGGAACTAACGGACGTTAATCCCACATACGCGCACGTGCGGTACCCTGATGGTCGGGAGTCCACCGTTTCACTCCGAGATCTGGCTCCCTGTCCAACCAGTCCCACGGACCCAACTGGTAGAGGAACCCATGGTAATGATGCCGACACTCTGCGCTCCTTTGAGGATGACGCCCTACCTGGGACATCAAGGGATCCGCCGGCTACTCCACCGGATCAACTCAGGGAGCCAAGCGCTCCCCGTGGGATGGCCACCTGATGTCAGGACACCGGTCAATCCCCGGCTACCAACCAAGATGACGCCAGCTCTGCGCCTTTGGGGACCTGCACCCGGAATCACGATCCCACCAGTCTTCCGCAGGTCGATTAAGGCGACACGCACCCGTCGATCTACCAGTAAGGACCAAGCGACCCAGGGACCAAGACACGGTCCGAGGAGACGTGCCTTCCAGCCACAAGCGAAGATCTAAAAGACTGCGCCTAGTCGTGGTCCACTAGAAGGAAGTCATCGGACTTCCAAAACTTTCAGACGGGAAGAATGTCATGAATCTTATCATGACTCATGAAGTAACACTGGGCGGCCAGCTGGTGGCGCCGTCCAAGGAGTATAAATACTCGGGCGTGGGCCCAGCTTGCTCAGGATGTTTCTGTAACCAGGAACTATGATGTAACTAGAATCTCATGGTTTTGAAACAGTTGATTAAAGCCTTGTTTTATACTCAAACCAAGTGCTCAGTAGTCTTTTGACATCAGTATCCACATTCTATTGCCATAGGCCAGCTACAGGCTGTGTTAAGTTTTGAGCTAAAGTTTTGAGCTAAAGTTTTGGCCTTGTTGAAAAGTACCAGGCATAAATAACAACTTTCTAGGTATCCAGGAGTTACTTTGGAAGGGCTTTCAATTGAATCAATTCAAAAGTCTACAACAGGGTTTTGTCATATTGACATATAGGAGATTATCCAAGTCCAGGCAAGTTTATGATTTATGACAAGTAGCTTTTAAAAGGAAGATTTGCAGTCACCTCAGCACCTGACCAATGTCAAAGCATCTCAAAACCATTCATAAATGATTACTGTTGAAGTGTAGCAATTGTTACGCAGCCACATGTGGCATCACGGGCAGCACGGTGGCATAGTGGTTAGCACTGTTGCCTCACAGCGCCAGGGACCCGGGTTCGAATCCGGCCTCGGGCGACTGTCTGTGTGGAGTTTGCACATTCTCCCCGTGTTTGCGTGGGTTTCCTCCGGGTGCTCCGGTTTCCTCCCACAGTCCAAAGATGTGCGGGTTAGGTTGATTGGCTATGATAAATTGACCCTTAGTGTTAGGGGGATTAAATACGTGGGGTTACGGGGATAGGGTGGGATGTGTGTCGGTGCAGGCTCGATGGGCCGAAATGGCCTCTATCTGCACTGTGGGGTTCCTGTGATTTCCTGTGACATGTGTCAGCCATTCTGTGCCAGCGCATCGCAGAAACAGCATAAGAATTAGGAGCAGGAGTAGGCCATATGGCCCCTCGAGCCTGCTCTACCATTCAATAAGATCATGGCTGATCTTCAACCTCAACTCCACTTTCCTTCCTGATCCCCATATCGTTTGATTCCTCTAGAGTCCAAAAATCTATTTCTCTCAGCCTTGAATATACTCAATGACTGAGCATCCACAGCCCTCTGGGGCAGAGAATGCCAAAGATTCACAACCCACTGAGTGAAGAAATTCCTCCTCATCTTGGTCTTAAATGGCCGACCCTTTATCCTGAGACTATGCCCCCTAGTTCTAGCCTCCCCAGCCAGGGGAAACAATCTCTCAGCATTTACCTTGTCAATCCCCCTCAGAATCTTATATGCTTCAATGAGATCACCTCTCATTCTTCTAAACTCCAGAGAGTATAGGTCCAATCTACTCATTCTCTCCTCATAGGACAACCCTCTCATCCTAGGAATCAATCTAGTGAGCCTTTGTTGCACCGCCTCTAAGGCAAATATAACCTTCCTTAGATAAGGAGACTGTGCACAGTACTCCAGGTGTGGTCTCACCAAAGCTCTGTACAATTGTAGCAAGACTTCCTTACTCTTGTATTCCAACCCTCTAGCAATAAAGGCCAACATGACATTTGCCGTCCTAATTGCTTGCTGTACCTGCATGCTAACTCTGTGTTTCTTGTAAAGCAGTGACAGGATTGGACAAAGTCAACATGGATTTACAAAAGGTAAATCATGCTTGACTAATCTACTGGAATCTTTTGAGGATGTAACTGGTAAAATAGATAAGGGAGAACCAGTGGATGTGGTGTATTTGGACTTTCAGAAGGCTTTCGATAAGGTCCCACACAAGAGATTAGCGTGCAAAATTAAGGCACATGGGATTGGGGGCAAGGTATTGACTTGGATAGAGAACTGGTTGGCGGACAGAAAGCAAAGAGTTGGAATAAACGGGTCGTTTTCTGAGTGGCAGGCAGTGACTAGTGGGGTACCGCAAGGATCGGTCCTAGGACCCCAGCTGTTCACAATATATATTAATGATCTGGACGAGGGAATTGGATGTAATATCTCCAAATTTGCAGGTGACACAAAGCTGGGCGGGAGGGTAAGCTGCGAGGAGGATGTCAGGAAACTCCAGTACGATTTGGACAGGTTGGGTGATTGGGCAGAAACATGGCAAATGCACTATAATGTGGATAAATGTGAGGTTATCCACTTTGGTGGCAAAAACAGGAAGGCAGATTATTATTTGAATGGTAATAGATTGGGAGAAGGGGAAGTGCAAAGAGACCTGGGTGTCCTTGTGCACCAGTCGCTGAAGGTAAGCATGCAGGTGCAGCAGGCGGTTAAGAAGGCAAATGATATGTTGGCCTTTGTAGCAAGAGGGTTCGAGTATAGGAACAAGGATGTCTTGCTACAGTTGTACAGGGCCTTGGTGAGACCGCACCTTGAGTATTGTGTGCAGTTTTGGTCACCATACCTGAGGAAGGACGTTCTTGCCATGGAGGGAGTGCAGCGAAGATTCACCAGGCTGATACCTGGGATGGCAGGAATGACGTATGAGGAGAGATTGTGTCGATTGGGCTTATACTCACTGGAGTTTAGAAGATTGAGAGGGGATCTCATCGAAACCTATAAAATTCTGTCAGGTCTGGACAGACTAGATGCAGGAAGGATGGTTCTGATGGCCGGGGAGTCCAGAACCAGGGGTCATAGTCTGAGGATAAGGGGTAAGCCATTTAGGACTGAAACGAGGAGGAATTTCTTCACCCAGAGAGTGGTGAACCTGTGGAATTCTCTGCCAGAGGGCGGTGGAGGCCAGTTCATTAAATATATTCAAGAAAGAGTTGGATATGTTTCTTGAGGCTGAAGGGATCAAGGGATATGGGGAAAAGGCGGGGACAGGGTACTGAGTTTGGATGATCAGCCATGATCACATTGAATGGTGGAGCAGGCTCGAAGGGCCGAATGGCCTACTCCTGCTCCTATCTTCTGTGTTTCCTGTACGAGGACACCCAAATCTCTGAACACCAACATTTAATAGTTTCTCACCATTTAAAAAAAATCTGTTTTTCTATTCTTCCAACAAAGTGAATAACCTCATATTTCCCCACATTATACTCCATCTGCCACTTTATTACCCACTCACATAACCTGTCTATATCCCTTTGCGTCCTCCTCACAACTAACTTTCCCACCTAGCTTTGTATCATCAGCAAACTTGGATACATTGCACTCGGTCCCTTCATCCAATTCACTAATATAGATTGTAAATAGCTCAGGCCCAAGCACTGAACTTGCAGCACCCCAGTTACAGCCTGCCGATCTGAAAATGATCCATTTATCCCTACTCTCTATTTTCTGTCCATTAACCAATCCTCTAATCATGCTAATACATTACCGCCAACCCCATGTGCCCTTATCTTGCATAACCACCTTTTATGTGGCACCTTAGCGAATGCCTTTTGGAAATCCAAATATATTACATCCACTGGTTCGCCTTTATCTACCCTGCTAGTTACATCCTCAAAAATCTCTAATAAATTTGTCAAACACCATTTCCCTTTCATAAAACCATGTTGACTCTGCCTAATCATATTATGATTTTCGAAGTGCACTGTTTCCACTTCCTTAATAATGGATTCCAGCATTTTCCCGATGACTGATGTCAGGCTAACTGGCCTTGTAGTTCCGTTTTCTCTCGTCCTCCTTTCTTGAATAATGGGGTTACATTTGCTTCCTTTCAATCCGCTGGGACCGTGCCTGAATCTTGGAAATTTTGGCAGATCGCAACCAATGCATCCACTATTTCTGCAGTGGGAGTGGAGTTCAAGCCATTATCCCGATGCATTCTTACCCCCCAACATTTTAACTTGTCTGATATTCAGACACGGGCAGGCCGCCCGCCCCAGAGGAGCCTGGGCTTAATTTCAATGCCAAAGCTGCATCCCGTGATGTCAGGCCCGACTAAGGTCTGTACCATCTCAAACCCACCAGTGAAAGCTAGTCTGCTCCACCTGGCCCCACAAGGATACCTTGGAGCTCCCATTTTCCAGACTTGCTCCTCACATCACTGATCGCACACTGTCCGATCCCCTCCTCCCCCCCCCCCCCCCCAATCTTGCTTACCTTGCCAGGTGCCGTTTCTGTGGTCCTTGGTGGCGGCCTGACGCAAATCGTAATTTCAGGGATAATCTATTATATAATAATAAAGCAGTATGTCTGTATGTCTGTCTGTCATGTTATATCAAAAGAAAGCTGATGATCAGGGGAGTGTCATAGGCGTATTTACTTTTTGGTCAGACAAAAATTGTTCGGACAGTAGACAAAAAACGTTCAAAAAACTTTTAAAAATCCGCTCATTAGCGGTTGACCAATCCTACCGCTCATTAGCGTTGAGTGACGTGATGGTTGACCAATCCTACAGTTCAGTGACCTGATGGTTGACCAATCGGTGCATCACGGGTGGGACCTAATCCTCCAGCCTCCCGAAACTTCGCCGCCATTTTTTCCCCTGCTTTTCCTCAACTGCGTCGGCCCGCCGGAGCGGGACGTGAGTTCGGCTCACCTCGGGCCGGGCCTCACAACCGCTCGGCCCGAGACACACAGCGGGGGGCCAGCAGCGGCCGGCCGTCAACCGCGCAGCCCGACACACAAAGCGCGGGAGCGGCAGCGGCCGGCCGTCAACCGCGCCACCCTCTAAACTGCCCTGGCAACGCCGGGCCACCCTGCTAGTAGGGTATAATTCCCATTAAAATAACCTGGGGCCACTTGCTCGTTACCCATCTATCGGGCCCCCGCTCCCCGTCATCCCGCAGAACGCGTTTGGCTTGAGTTTTTACTTATTAAACGCAGTCCAAGCCAGCATTCCTCCCTCACATTAACACCATCCCAAACAAATTCACCAGCCACTTTATCTCAGCAAGCAAAATGCTGCAGCCAATGGAATTCTGAAGTAAAAACAGAAAATACTGGAAAAACACTCAGCCGGTGAGGCAGGCAGCATCTGAGGAGGAAAGGAAGGGAGGGTTAACATTTCAGGCTGGTGACCTTTCGTCAGATCCGGAAGATTTTACAGATGAACGGCTTGTAAGGAGGAACAGAGCCTGGGAAAAGGGGGAGAGGGGAAGAGAGAGAGAGAGAGAGAGAGAGAGAGAGAGAGAGAGAGGAAAATATGGTCAGCATCACTCCACTATCACTTTTGCCAATGTTTTTTTATTCATTCGCGGGATGTGGGCATAGCGGACAAGACCAGCATTCATTGCCCATCCCTCATGGTTTGACACAACCGAGTGGTGTGCTAGGCCACTTCATAGGGCAGTTAAAAGTCAACCATGGTGGTGTGGGACCAGAGTCCGCGGAAGTTTCTGTGCTCGTTATTTGAAGAGCAAATTGAACACGCGGAATCCAGTCACCAGCAGGGCCGCAGCAGAGATGGTTCTGGGCACCAAGCAACAGTATCACAAAGTGGAGGAGCAAATCGTACAACCTGTGCCACAGCCTCATTTTCAGAGAGAAGCTTGCACAGGAACATCAAAACTCTCTGCGCTCTAAAACAAAACACTGATGTAAAGACTTTGGACAGGGTAAACCTCTCAACTGGTTTGAGTGTTCTTGGCAGTTACCATGCTACAGGAGCGCAGTGATTGTATGGAGGGAAGGGTGGAAGGCCACAATGGCAAAGTTGGCATCACAAAATACCTCCAATGGATTTTTTAGGACTACAAGACAAAAAGACTGAAAATTCAATTGAAGAGAAAACAAAGACACATCACAATGTTACTTGCACAGCCGATGTCCTTAACAGAGCAAGACACAGCCGGCCGGGTAATCGGGGGGGGGGGGGGGGGAAAAGAAGCGCCCTCTTGTAAAACTGGCTATAATCCCCAAGCGAAGTAGCAGGGCAGCCTTGTTGGTGGAGACATTTATCAGATCACAGCACAGTCCAGGTCACAAGCACAATAAACGCTGGACAATGAAAGGTACGGTTCACAGCTTGTCAAGGCGCAGCAGAAACTCAAGCTCAGTTGGCTGTTGGATCAAAGTCTTCATGTAGTGAGTGATACATCATAAAGCAGCGTAAACTTGAAAATCTCCCTATTTTACTCAAAAGAGAGGGGGATGGGGGAGGGACATAAAACTGTAGCATCCTTTATCCATTCCAACGACTTCAGTCAAAGCTTCAGCGATTTCTTTTGATGGCCTGCAAAGTCTTTCTTCTACTTTACCACGAACACACACACACACAAAAAAAAGGATTTAGGCAAAAGTCATAAATTGAAAAGTCAGCAAGGAACTTCATAAGAAAAACCTCTTCAAACAGTAAGTTGGCTGGATCAAAGCCAAGAGTCTGTGGCCAGGAATGAACTGTTGAAAGCAGCCAGGAGAACGATCACATTTATTCCTCACTGTGGGAAAACTAAAATGCACTTCAGTAGAGAATGGAAAATGGTAATGCTGCCACGACAGATCATATCAGGTTTTTCCCCAAATTGAATGGATATCATGATTCTTGCAATACCACTCATCTAGTTTCATTCAGGTCTAAAAATCTTGAGTACTTCGAGCTGAAAAAGTATGCTTCATTTTTATTCAGACAAAAACAAGAGAAAAAGGTCAACTGTAAGGTTTACTTGATGGTTGGGGAGGGTATGGAACATTTTTGCTTTTCTGAAGGTCTAATACACAGAAATATTGCAAATGTTACAAGAGGGTTTTGGCAATATGAGCATGGCTGGATAAAGAAAGAACTTGCTTTTATATGTTTCCCTTCATGACTTTTTGAAGCGTAGTCACTGGTGTAATGTAGGAAACACGGAAGCCAATTTGCACCTAGAAAGCTCCCACAAACAGCAATGATATAAAATGACCAGATCGTCTGTTTTGGGCTTTGGTTGAGGGATAAATATTGGCCAGTCCACCAGGGAGAACTCCTCTGATCATCTTCGAAATAGTGCCATGGGATCTTTTACATCCACCTGAGAGAGAGAGAGAGAGAGAGAGAGAGAGAGAGAGAGAAACTCATCCCAAAGTCAGCACCTCTGACCACTGCAGTACTCCCTCCCTCAGTACTGCAGTGAAGTGCTTGCCTAGATTCTGTGCTCGTGTCTCCAGAGTGGGACTAGAGAGGCAAAAGTGCTACCGCTGATCCACAGCTGACTCATTTTCAACATTTAAGTAGATAACATATGAAGAGTAGGTACTTGGCCATCTGATTATCTGTTTACTTTTAACAACAAACAGAAATTAAAATCAGATCCTATGCAAACTTTGCACTTCCGTTATTGACTTGATGAACATCTGAAACAAAGCTTCTGCATCCCATCTAATCTGCAGGGTAAAGAATCTGAAATAACAGAAAATGCTGGAAAAACTCAGCAGGCCAGGCAACAGCCGTGGAGAGAGAAATAGAGTCAACATTTCAGGTCGAAACCCTTCGTCAGGACTGAAGAAACACAGGAAATGAAACAGATTAAAAGGCCAGTTTGGGGGCTGGGAAATGGGGATGAAAGAACAAAAGAGAAGTGAAGAGACATTAAGAGGTATTCAAAACGAGACGAGATGGTGATAGGACTAGTAAAGAGACAAAAGACGGTACAGGAAACTTACCGGCACCTAAATAACCAGACATCTCGGTTAACTGGCAAAATTCAGGAGTAGGTTCAGGTAACTTTTATTACTTTTTTTACTCCATTTGTTGCTGTGCAAGGGTGTGGCTGCAGCTGTTGCTAAGCTACAGAGACACTTGCAACTTGTACCCATTGTTCTGAAGCTGTTGCTAAGCAACAGGGTTTGTTGTTCAGCTCCGTACCTTTTACTATAGCGTTCGGTTATCCGGAATTTTCGATGAACCGGCACCACGTCGGTCCCGTCCGTGCCGGATAAAAGAAAGTTTCCTGTACTAGATGGTGTGAAATGCGCTGGCAGAATGAGAGACAGCTGCCATGTGGGAGAGGAAAAAAAAAAGGGGGAAGGGCACAAAACAAAGGTGTGGATAAAAAAAATATATAAAAATGTAATAGGGGCCAAGGTTATGATGTTGAACTCGATGTTGATATCGATAGGCTGTAAAGTGCCTAATCAGAAGATGAGGGTAAAGAATCTGTCTGTCTTCAAGATAGCTGGGCTCCAAACTCCATTTTGAAGTTTAACATAGCGACACAGCTGCCACTTTCACTCATTATTCTGAAACACATTTACCATACATATTTACTCCCGTATAGAACAAAATAGAGATCTCCCAAATCATCACACTTCAGGTAGCTTTTTTCCATCTGTAAATCAATGCAATTCCTAAAAAGCACCAAGGAAAAGAGGGACATTATTTTAGTAAGCTCGACTATAGGTTCCAAAAATAAGTACAAGTTTAGGATTATGACCCTAAACTGACTCTGTTGGATACTTATGTTTGTCCAAAATTCGCCTCCCATTTTAGTGGCCTAGAAATTCGATTGTGACAGAAAACGGGGGCATTCCCACACTATGCACCCGTTAGTGCTGTCCCAGGTAGCACATAATTGTCGTGCTGCGTGCTCAGTATAATGAGTCAGCCGTGCAATCAATGCTACCCGCACCGTACATTGGCTTGTACGCCCGTTTGAGGAGTCCGGGGTGGCGGGGGGAAAAATCGGACATCTCTGACGCCACTTAAAGGCAGCCAGCACCTCTTAAGGGGGAGGTGCACTCCGGCTGCAGACACCAGGGGAAGACTTAAAGGCCTAGAAATTCGGTGGGCTGCACCACCAGTTAGTGCCTAAAGAGGGCACTCAGTGGCTTTAGCGCCACTGGCCACGCCTCCCGCGATATTTAGCAGGGCGCTAATGGCGGCGTTAGCCTGTAGCGCTGTGCCGCCACCGATGACGTCATGGGTGTGTGCAGCGCCCCGATCGCGATATTTGGTCGCGCCCCCCGCTGTAACGCCGGCCGCAAATCGCGACCGGTTCAGGGGGGCCTACCTGTGGCGGTAGTGGCGCTACTTAAGGGGGAGGTGCGGGGCGGCCATTGTTTTCGGTGGCCACCTGCCAGCACCTCCTCGCGCCGCCCTCCCCGGACTCCAGATCTCCCCCCCCCTCCCCGTCGGGCAGTGCCGGCTGTGTCCCGAGAGCCCGGCACTTTTCGTTGAGTGCCCCAAGCAGGACGCAGGGTGCCTCAAGCAGCGCCCCACTTACGTTTGGGGCGCTAAAACTGAATATCGGGAGGGCGCAAGCAGCTCCGTCCGGAGCGCAAATTCCGGCACCCAGGCGAGCTTGGCGCCTCAAACGCGCCACCACTGAATTTTTAGCTCAAAGTATTTACAGCACAAAAAACATAGAAAAATAGGAGCAGGAGTAGGCCATTCGGCCCAACCGTTTATGCTCCACACGAGCCTCCTTCCGTCCCTCTTCATCGAATCCCATCAACATATCCCTCCATTCCTTTCTCCCTCGTCTGCTTATCTAGCTTCCCCTTAAATGCAACTATACTAATCAGCTCAACTACTCCCTGTGGTAGCGAGTTCCACATTCTAGGGAGAAGGTGGGAAAGTGGAGTTGAAGTAGAAGTTCAGCCATGAGCTTATTGAATGGCGGAGCAGGCTCGATAGGCCGCATGGCCTACACCTGCTCCTATTTCTTATGTTCTTATTTTCTAACCACAGAGTAAAGAGGTTTCTCCTGAAGGAGAGAAATGGTTGCTAGACCTACAGATTGTGACCCCAGGTTTTCAGATGCCGTTTGAGGCCCTGGTCCTGGCGGTGGGACAGTAGGAGGGAGATCTTGCTACCTCCCGTGCCCAGTGATCCGAAAGCCCTCCAAGCAACAACTGTGCCGCCAATGAGAAGATATCGCAGAGGAGGTTAATGCCAGGGGGCTTAGCTCCTAGGACATGGCTGCAATGCTGAAAGAAATTCAATGACCTCACCATAGTTGTCAAGGTAACAATATTGCTCTCCTGCTCTCTCCTCACACTTCCAGCCTCACTACACACAATACTCCCCTTCACTCTCCTACAAATTCACTGCACCACACCTTGACATACTTGAACATATTAGCATCGAGAGGGAGGAGGTGCTAGCGGTTTTAGCAGGCCAAAAAGTGGATAAATCCCCAGGCCCGGACGAGATGTATCCCAGGCTGCTGTGGGAGGCAAAGGAGGAGATTGCAGGGGCTCTGACACAAATTTTCAGAACCTCTCTGGCCACAGGGGATGTACCAGAGGACTGGAGAACAGCTAATGTAGTACCATTATACAAGAAGGGTAGCAGGAATAAACCAGGGAATTACAGGCCAGTGAGCCTAACATCTGGTAGGGAAATTATTGGAAAAAATTCTGAGGGACAAAATTAGTCTCCACTTGGAGAGGCAAGGATTAATCGGGGATAGTCAGCATGGCTTTGTCATGGGTAAATCATGTCTGACAAATCTGATTGAATTTTTCGAGGGGGTGACTAGGGGGGTGGATGAGGGAAATGCTGTGGATGTGGTTTACATGGACTTCAGTAAAGCTTTTGACAAAGTCCCGCATCGGAGACTGGTCAAGAAGGTAAGAGCCCATGGGATCCAGGGTGCCTTGGCGCGTTGGATCTTAAACTGGCTGAGTGGCAGGAGGCAGAGGGTGATGGTCGAAGGTTGCTTTTGTGACTGGAAGCCTGTGTCCAGTGGGGTACCTCAGGGATCGGTGCTAGGTCCCTTGTTGTTTGTGATCTACATAAATGATTTGGATGAGAATGTAAAAGGTATGATCAGTAAGTTCGCAGATGACACGAAAATTGGTGGGGTGGTAAATTGCGAGGAGGAAAGCCTCAGGCTACAGAACGATATAAATGGGTTGGTCAGATGGGCGGAAAAGTGGCAAATGGAATTTAACCCTGAAAAGTGCGAGGTGATGCATTTTGGACGGACAAATAAGGCAAGGGAATACACAATGAGTGGTAGGACCCTAGGAAGTACAGAGGGTCAGAGGGACCTTGGTGTACATGTACATAGATCCCTGAAGGCAGCGGAACAGGTAGATAAGGTGGTTAAAAAGGCATATGTGATACTTATATTCTATGCCTCGGCTAATGAAGGCAAGAGCAGGGAGGTTATGATGGAGCTGTACAAAACGCTGGTGAGGCCACAGCTGGAGTACTGTGTGCAGTTCTGGTCACCTCACTATAGGAAGGATGTGATTGCTTTGGAGAGGGTGCAGAGAAGATTCACCAGGAAGTTACCTGGGATGGAGCGCCTCAGCTATGAAGAAAGACTAAACAGGCTGGTGTTGTTTTCCTCGGAGCAAAGAAGGCTGAGGGGGGACCTGATTGAGGTGTACAAAATGATGAGGGGCATAGATAGGGTAGACAAAGAGGAACTTTTCCCCTTAGTAGGGGGGTCAATAACAAGGGGGCATAGATTCAGGGTAAGGGGCAGGAGATTTAGAGGGGATTTGAGGAGGAACTTTTTCACCCAGAGGGTGGTTGGAATGTGGAACTCAATGCCTAAAAGGGTGGTAGAGGCAGGAACCCTCACAACATTCAAGAAGCATTTGGATGAGCACTTGAAATGCCATTGCATACAAGGCTATGGACCAAATGCTGGAAAATGGGATTAGACTGGACAGGGATGGATGGGCGGCGCGGACATGATGGGCCGAAGGGCCTCTTTCTGTGCTGTAAAACTCTATGACTCTATGACACCTCCTTCTCACACTCACCACTGGTCCAACCCTCATTTACCCACACTCATATCGGAGACACTGCTGACCAGCTATGCCACCATAACACTCCCTTCTTTCTTGCAGGAGAAGGTCGTGCACAACTCAGACAGCAGACTGTGAGCAGAGGAGGCCGAGCCCGCCCGCGCACCCTCTCCCCCATTGAAGAAAGCATACTGGCCATCAAGGGCAAGGGTGACTGGCAATGCTGGAGGAAAAGTCACGCAAGGTTTCTTCACATCTTATCCCTTATTCTCTTTTTCCCCACAGCCATCTGAAGTGTCCTCAATGGAAGCTCAGCAGCCCTCCACCTCCCAAGCTGTAGCCACTGGGGAAACACTTCATTGGAGCACTAGGATAGGGGCAAGGGCCTACCATCTTCCCATGGCAACTGGGAATGAGCAATAATTGCAACCGTGCCAGTATCACCCACATCCCAAAAACAAATAAAATAAAAAGGAGAATGCTGCTTAATGCTCTAACTCCAGTTTATTCATGACTTCAGCTGCCACGGTAAGAAAGTGATTAGATATAACATCTACCATCAAGTCTGTTAAACAATTAACATCAGCAATCACACAGACTTTGTGGTCAGCAATGTTTTTCTTGTGGTTGAGTACCTTGGACTCATTGTTTGTGGAACATGAGTTATCAGCTAATCGGACCTGGCACTCGGCCACTGTCCCGAGGCCACCGTCTTGGCAAGGATGGCTAGAGCTGACCTCTTGACGATGAAGGGAACCTGTCAGTGGTCCGATGTTCCCCACTGAAATTGAACAACACAAATTGGCATGGCTGTTGCTTTCCAATTATGAACAACTACAGGATCAATTGCGGTGCTGCTCTGGACCCCAGGTCACGGTCACAGAATTGGCGAACCTCATCTGCCATCAAGTCCACCCCATCGGCAGTCACACAGACTCAACCTCTATAATAAAGATGGGAGGGAGTGTACTGCGGACAGGAAGTCACAAGATTCTGATAATCTTACAAACCACGTGAAAATCCTTTCATCTTTGCTAGGCTCGTTCTACAGTCTCTTCCACCATTCCACCTTTTATGCAATATGCTCAATAAATTCACTCAACAGATTTCCACTCAGTTGTAGATTACTGCGCGATGAATTTGTCAATCCTTAATCTTGGATCTTTATTTGCTTTGGAGAGTTACAATCCTACAAATGTACATTCTAATTGTGAGGTATTGCAAATGCATCAATTCATTCTCATTTGAAATCACCCACTACTGCTTCCTTCCAGGTTTTCTTTCCCCGAATGCTGTGAAACAATCCCCAAATCCCACTGACTCTGATGGACTCTTCCACTTCAGACCTCTGTTCGGAGGAGAAGGGTCGCTTCATTTAAATGTTTTAATGAGGCAGCCTGCCTCAGATTTTATCTGTGTTTCAGGCTTAACCCTGGCCGGCTGGGTTTCCCGGGCCTCGGGAAACCCGACAGCTAAAGAGGCGAGAACTGCTGCGTGGAAGAGGCAAGTGCTTTTCCAGCACTGCTTGTGGACCAGGAGGAGTAGAAGTGCTCCCCCGCCCCCCTCCCCGGTCCCCCAAGCAAACCTGTTTTCCACTCCACGTGATCAGACCCCCCTCTCCCATCCAGCAGTCACCAAAACCCCCGATCTCTCTCCGACCCCTCAACCCTCCAAACCACGCTGAACCCCCACCCTCGCGATCTCTACCCCGAGCAGCGGGAAACCTACTTGCTCCTGGGCTGCGGCCCCACCCGACAAGGAGCCAAGCCTGGCTTCTGGGTGGGGAACCTGCAAAAAAACACATACACACACCGTGGAGTGAAAACTCCACGCTGTTCTCCCCCCCCCCCCCCCCCCGCTTGGAAATCCAGCCCCAGTAAATATTGGAGCCTTTGTTGCTTTCAACAGGAGCACTGGAATAATGGGTTATTGCTTCAACAAACTGTGTCACAGAACAGAGAGATAAAAATGTTGTGGATACCCTCCCCACTCACCCAAATAAGTTTCCAATTGATACAGCATTATCAAGGTGAAAACAGTATAAACAATACAACGACAAACATATTCCACCCAAGGCAAGCCTTATTGGATGATCAGAAATTTCCTCCAATTAAATCTTGGTAAAACCGAAGCCACTGTCTGAGGCTAAACCAGACCATTCACAACCACAGCGTCCTATTTGGCCTCCAGTCTTGCACACTCCGTAAACTTGAGCTCATCCAAAGCACTCACCCATCCCTCTCTTTATAACCTCCTCCCGCCCTACAATCCTCCAAGATCCCTGGGCTCCTTCAATTCTGGCCTGTTGCGCATCCCAGATTTTCATCGCTCCACCATTGGCGGCCCTGGAATTCCCTCCTTAAAAAAACACGCACGCATTTAAATCAATGATTGAACGGGAATGCTGAGTGGTGTAAACTTTAAAGTAAAATACAAAACAGCAAAGGAAATCTAATCTGTTGAACTCTGTGGCAGTAAAGCGATGGCGACAATATATTATTTTTACAAATCTACACAGGTACATATAAACAAACACGCACATACACCTCAACACTCTCACTCTGCAGATTACTCTAAGCTCACAGAATAGGAAAGATTGCAATCACTGCAGTGACTTGACGTACTTGGGGTAGAATAGACAGTTCAGAGTAAGTTATTTGCTTGCCATATCAGATGTGCTCTGCAACCACTTCCACCAAGAGCTGCGTAATGCTGTGGTGACCCAACATAGCTCGAGTTTAAATAAGCTCGGTCACTGTGAAAAAGCACAGCAAACATTCCCACCACCAGCCACCACCATTATTTTTTTGTTATTTTTACACAATGACCTTACAATGCACGCTGTCTGAAAACGCTCTGTGCACAATGTTATTATGAAGAAAAAAACTTATGCACGGCCCTTTTCACACCGGAAAGGCAAAGATCGCCAAACACTTCCTTATAAATGAAACATAAAGGGGGCGATCATTAACTTTGGGTGGACTTCAAGTGGGCAGCAGAATTCCCATTTCAAGAGCCGGGTCTCATTTTCATAAGGCCAACAAGATGCAAGCGCTGTTTAGGCGCTCAAAGGCAGCACTACTGCAGAGTTAGTCCATGATATTAATCCTTGGGGAGATGAGGTGAGAGGAGGTGGGTGGTGGGGGAATGTGATGGGCCGCAAGATTTCCGCGAGGCTTGGGCCCACAAAATCCTTTTATATAAAAAAAACCCGACAGAAACCCTTACCTTTTCCCCCGACTGGCTCGTGGCAATCCCCTTCAGGCCGCCCAACTCCTGGAACCAATGTGGTGCACGCTCTGCCCACCTGGTACCTCTACATTGCATTCGGGGTCCCACAACCGACGTAAAACCTCAATTTGCAGATTGCAAATGGGCTCCCACCTGAAAGGGGCAGGTTTCTGGGCCACCTTGCTAAAGGGGGGCCCCCTGAAGAGAATGGCAGCGGCCACACTGGGGAGCAGAAACGGAGGCGGTAAGTGGCGCACTGCCATTCTCGCCTTGCTACTGCCCCGTTCCACGGGCAGAGGCCGGCTCTTCAAACCTCAACATTATATAAACAAAGAAACCCGCATTCCCACCGCTACTTTATTTCATCCTTAGTCTCCCAACATTCCCCAAAACAAGAGGTCGGGCGCTGCAATCTCACACCTCTGCCGATCCAACTCTTGAGTCAGCCACTAGGAGGTAGAACGAATGCAACTTATTCTTAAATTCCCCCGCCACCCACCTTTCTCCCTCTGGATTTGCAAATGTGGGCTAGAGATGGGGATGGTGGGGGGGGGGGGGGGGCGGGATTTGAGAATAAAAATCTTGCAACTTGGGGTTCCATAAAGTTTCAAAGTCAACTCAAAAAACATCTTGCAGGACAACTTTCTAAGATTTTCCCCCCCCCCCCCCCCAAGAAAAATATTGAAGAGTTTAAGGGGAAGGAGGGACGCGGGGGATGGAAGGAGTGAAGAAATGACATTAGAGGATATCACTCCAGTGTGGAGCTAACACTAAGAAAGAAGAAAGGACTTGCATTTATATAGCGCCTTTCACACCTCAGGACATCCCAAAGCACTTTACAGCCAATGAATGACGTGTAGTCACTGTTGTATTGTCAGAAGCTAGCACAGGCATGGTGGGCTTAACGTATCCCTCTGTGCTGAAGTTTCTATGGTTTGTACAGAAGGTTACACAAAGACACGAGGTTGACACAATTAATGAAACATCACTGACCTACACAATACATTTTAAAAGCTCAAAGTAGAAATCAAAAATTACACAGCCCACTGGTGTGACTGCAGCACCAACTTTTAATCATCACCAGAACTATACATATATATACACTAAACACCCAACTGGATAAACACAGACAAAAATCTCCCGCTGAGGGGGGGAAATAAAAGAATCATTGTGAGGAGATTTGTTTTCAGGAATGGCTTTTAAAGCAGCAGCACGAGCCACACAGCAGCACACCAAGTGCCTCACAGAGCCCTCGTGTTACTATGGTAATCCACGACAAGCCGCGAGCAGCACCAGAAAACGGCCTCATAGCAGTGATGGAATGCAAACCTCTGCTCGAGTTAGCTTTCAGTTACTGAGGTTATGGAAGGTGCAGGTATATTGTCCCACCCAGCGATACGTTGCACTACAGCACTCACCCTAACCATCATGGTGATGGTGGTCCCATCTTGATCTGTCACCTTACTCCTCCTTTAAGCAGCTCACCCTTTACCAACCCTACTTTTCCTTCAAATTCCTTCTCATCTACTACCCTGCCAAGTCTCTTGCCAATTTCCTAGTCAAAATGTCCTCCCTTCTCTCCCAAGTCAGTCTCTGCACTGAGCGGCTCCTCACCCTCAGTCATTTCCCCTCACCCCCTCTTTATTCCAATTCCTCTGCACTCCTGCCCTCACCCACAGCTGCCCACTCAACATGCTCTTGCCACCACGGACATCTCTTCGATGAAGCCATCTCTGAGCTCTTCCTCATTTCCCTCAACGCCCAAATCACCCTAACTGCTTCAAACATTCACCCTCCATCTCTGGAAAAGAACTAGGCCCCCCAACTTCATTTCAAACACCCTCCAAACTTATGCAGAGGGTCATTTGGACACAGAGGCATAGACAGTGTCGGTGCCGGGCCAACTGCATTCAGGAAAATGTGGGCTATATGCAGCCTAACCAGCGGTCCTTAAAAGCTCACCGCCCCCACCCAATCTCACCAGAGGCCCTCAGCCGGAATTCTCGCTTTCTCCCCCCACCCACAACCAGCAATCTGCCTCCAGGGCCGCCCGCAGCGCACCGGCACTATGCTAATGAGGCCAGCTGCCCAATCTGCCGTGGCCTGCCGCTCGCCTCATTAGACGTGTGTGGCGTGTGCGGCCCCCGGACTGAGCCGCCATCCAATTCCCAGGTCAAGGAGACCGAAACCCCACAATGTTCCTGGAGCAACTGGGGGTACGATAGTGTTGATCTTTGTGTAAATAACCGGACCATGGGAATTCGGACAGGGTCAGGTACGCGACTGGCCACCACAGTCCCACTGTTAGGCGGGCTTTTAGGCGGGTGGGGGCAAAAATCCCGAATTCGGGGGTCCCGACACCATCCCGCCCAAAACCCGCCTCCACGCAAGTTTCAGAGGTGGCGGGTACCCGCCCCGCACTGGGATCCACCGACCCGAGGCGGGAAGCAATTAGTGCCAATTAACTGCCTGTTAACAGGTAGTTAACAGGCAGTTTTTAGCCTAATCCCTATTTTGAGGGGTGTCATGTGGGATTCCCGACAGCTCCAAACCACGCCAGGTTACAGCAGGCGGGCCGTCGGGTTGAAGGACTTGGAGGGGTCGCGATGTCGGTGTTCAGGTGAGTGATGGGTGCATGTGTGTTTGGTGTGTCTAAAGAAGTTTTACTTATCTGTACTTACTTTAACAGCCTTTCTTCCTGTAGGCGTCGGGAGTCCATCACTCAGCCAGCATTGAAAGCTGAATGGCTGCGATCTGTCAAAAGTGACAGCCTTCAGCTTTTAGTGTCGGTGAGAGTTCTAACTGAGTCTGCGTAGAAGGACTCAGGTTAGAAGTAAGACTGTCAGAGTTCGACAGCTTCAAACAGCTGTGAAACACTGATATTTCATCTGTCAAGACCTCTTGACAGATGAAATTTCAGTCTGTGACATCACCTATTGGCGGGTGGCCCTTAATTGGCCTGCTGAGCCCGCTGGGCGGGCTCAACAAGGTCAATCAAGGGAAAATCGCGTGGATTGGCCGGACGTCGATGTAGGCGGGACTAAAACCCAAAAGTTGTAGTCCCGCCTCCTTCCCGACAGCTTAATGAAAATCGGCCCCTTAGTGTCAAGGCCAAGATTTATACTTGGAAAAAAAATGCACATACTTTTGTCTGTTAACTTGGGGGATTGAACTGCGGCATCATAATACATGCTATAGTTAGTTGGTGAGCAGGCAAGGATGGTGATATAAATCACCGCAGTGGATTGTGTACATAGGGTAGGCTAAATGGGCTGCACAGTCTCTCCTCATTCCAGTTTTCTAATAAAGGATGAGCTATTCTGTTAAATGCTGTGCAACTTTTGGTGGGTTGGGGGAGGGGGGGGGCGGTGGTGGGAGTGAGAAACATGCGTATCTTACATTTTCACCAGCACGGTATTGGTATTTGAGGCAATGTGATAAGGTGCAATCTGAATGCAAGTCTTCCTTGTTCTTTTTACAATCGGTCATAGTCCCAGTCACTCCTTTCACCCATCTTACTGCTCTACAACGCAACTCAACTCGTAGACAACATGAAGGAATATACATTGAACTGTATTACTGTATTGTAGTTGATAACATTTCTGGCAAAAGCATTTAAATTTAATTTCAAACAAATCAAGTCGAGTCACCTTTTGAGCATTCGTACCTGTACTTGGTTATACTAATAGAGCTTGTGTTTCAGGATCACACTTTATCACCATACCTGCACTTTGAGTACATAATAGAAACAGTTATCATAAAAAAACTTGCTGAAGGGGCAATTAATGGGATTGACTTGATAACCTGCAGTTTTTATTAGTATGTTAGTGGAAGTTACTTCAGATCCAGTTATCAACTAAATAGATTCTGCATTTCCTCAGGAACTTCAACCCATTAGTGTCAGCAAGAAAGTGTATGGTAATGGATTTACTTTTTACAAATTAAAAAAACCCAAATGGAAACAATCCCTTGGATAATAAAACAAGTATTCAAAAGTGTACCAAGATTTTTCCAACCAATATTCTTCCTTGCCTGCACACGCAGCACTGGGGTGACAGTTCTATAAATAGATTTTCAGTTGGTGAATTTGGAACCTCAAATATAGTAGTAAAATAATGATGATTCAGCAAGGAATCAAACTATAAAACATTTGACATGATGGTATATGACGGTTATCCAAACCCCCTTTGCTGAGCACGGCAAAAAGCATAGACGGGCCAGTTTAGAAAGCTAGCATGATTGGTCAGCAAGAAAAAGCAATATATATTACTTTTAAGTGTATTATTCCGCATCTTCCGTATATCACTAGTAAATGAGGCAATTGAGGTTGGGGGAGGGGCGGGGAGGTAAAGAGAGAAAAGAAACCAACATATTAGGCCTAGAAATTTGATGGCATCTCATACGTTTTTCGGGCGCTAAAAATGTGCCGATGCTTCCAATATGGTAGGCAGGAATCATTATGTCCAGAGGTGCGACGCCGGTCATATTGTTGTAGACAAAAATATTAAAAGGGACCGCTGCAGGCCGCAAACAATGAGGCAAGCGTTTAAAATATACTTACCTGAATGCGGAGCTGGAAAGTGTGAGGTTATGCACTTTGGCAGGAAAAATCATAGAGCAAGTTATTATCTTAATGGCAAGAAACTGGAAAGTACTGTAGTACAAAGGGATCTGGGGGTCCTGGTGCACGAAACTCAAAAAGTTAGTATGCAGGTGCAGCAAGTGATCAAGAAGGCCAATGGAATGTTGGCTTTTATTGCTAGGGGGATAGAATATAAAAACAGGGAGGTATTGCTGCAGTTATACAAGGTATTGGTGAGACCGCACCTGGAATACTGCATACAGTTTTGGTGTCCATACTTAAGAAAAGACATATTTGCTCTCGAGTCAGTACAAAGAAGGTTCACTCGGTTAATCCCGGGGATGAGGGGGTGGTCATATGAGGAGAGGTTGAGTAGATTGGGACTCTACTCATTGGAGTTCAGAAGAATGAGAGGCGATCTTATTGAAACATATAAGATTGTGAAGAGGCTTGATCGGGTGGATGCGGTGAGGATGTTCCCAATGATGGGTGAAACTAGAACTATGGGGCATAATCTTAAAATAAGGGGCTGCTCTTTCAAAACTGAGATGAGGAGAAACTTCTTCAGTCAGAGGGTGGTAGGTTTGTGGAATTTGCTGCCCCAGAAAGCTGTGGAAGCTACATCATTAAATAAATTTGAAACAAAAATAGATAGTTTCACAGAAATCACAGAAACCCCACAGCGCAGATAGAGGCCATTTCGGCCCATCGAGCCTGCACCGACACATATCCCACCCGATCCCCGTAACCCAACACATATCCCACCCTATCCCCGTAACCCCACATATTTAATCCCCCCAACACTAAGGGTCAATTTATCATAGCCAATCAACCTAACCCACACACATCTTTGGACTGTGGGAGGAAACCGGAGCACCCGGAGGAAACCCACGCAAACACAGGGAGAATGTGCAAACTCCACACAGACAGTCACCCGAGGCCGGATTCGAACCCGGGTCTCTGGCGCTGTGAGGCAACAGTGCTAACCACTATGTTTCCTAGAAGTAAAGGGAATTAAGGGTTACGGGGAGCAGGCAGGAAATTGGACGAGTCTAGGTTCGGAATGGTCATGGCCCTGTGGGTAGTGGAGTGGGCCCAGGGGCCGTGTAGCCTGGTTCTGTTCCTACTTCTTGTGTTCTAATTCTGTGTTAGATTTCAGGAGATGGTTTTATTCCTGTTCCTGGCTGGGGTGGAGATCGCCTTTACAGAAGGTAAGTACTGTAGAAAATATAGGGACAGAGTGATCTCCTGGAAGAGTTTCGATCGCCTAGATGGGTCGGAGAGGAATTTCCCAGATTTGTTCTCCCAAATTGGCCATTGGGTTTTTAATCTGGTTTTTCGCCTCTCCCGGGAGATCACATGGGTTCGGGTGGGATGGAGAGTGATAGAAGATTTGAGGTTAGGATCAGATCAGCCATGATCTTATTGAATGGTGGAGCAGGCTCGAGGGGCCGATTGGCCTACTCCTGCTCCTATTTCTTATGTTCTTATGTAGGTGTCGAATAATGAAGCTCAAGGCATAATGGCCCAGAAATTCCGTCCCCTACGGGTGTGTACTCACCCATAGGGCCAACGGAAGAGCCAGTTTTAGGCATGCACTGTGCATGCGCTGGAAACCGGAACTTCCGTTCCGTGAAGAAAGGGCTTGACAGATCAAACGCCTGCGCCGGATAGGCAGCACGTACGGCTGAAACTTCCATTTTTTTTCCACAGTTGCTTCAGTCCAGGTGTTGGAAACAGCTGCGCCTGGAAAAGCAGGCGTACAGCCGGCAGCTCCTAGGCGCAAGGCCCGCTTTTACCAGGCTAAGTGTTGAAGAAAGTAAAAAAAAAAATTCTGATTTATCATTTTAAAATACTTTTTAAAAAAAAGTAAGTTTATTTTTAGCCCTGTTAAAAACTTTATTTGTTTCAAAAATTTAAATTTTTGTTTAAAAGTTAATTTATGTAATTTCTAGTCATTTTAAAAATGTGATTTTTAAAAAATGTATTTGAAGTTTTACTTATGTTTTGGGGCGGATCTCTAATCATAGATTTGACGGGTCTTTCTGTCAAATCTATGAATGGAGATTCCCTGCTCTGACTGGCTCCCCATGGCCCACGTGATCCCAGGGACACTGCGAACTAGCTGCGCCCCTGGGCTACGCATGCCCTGCACACCGGCAGTTTGGAGAGGCCCAGCAACTGAACTCTGCGCCTCCCAGGAGCCCTCCGGTCCAGGCGGAGATTTTTCCAAATCGCAGCCCTCCGCCCGCAGGAGGGCTGCGAACGGAATTTCTGGGCCATTAATATTACGTACGCTTCAGCTTATCCCTTCAAGCGCAGGGATTGTTCCCCGTTTTTCAGCACACTCGAAGTTCTAGGCCTTAGCATCCAAGATTAGGACTTATTCTGCCCCACAAAATCAGAGCAGCACTGAGGGAATTTTAAGGAGGTGCTGCCTTTCAGTCAAAACTTCACCTGCTTATTCTGTGAGATGCAGAAAAATCCCATGACACTCAGCGACACAATCCAAGAGAGAATAATTGGTTGTTTGTCTCATTTGCAGTTTTTGGGGCCCTGCTGTGTTCAAATTGGCTAAAGAATTTGCCTACATAACAACTTGCATTTACATAGCGCCTTTAACATAGTAAAATGTCCCAAGGCACTTCACAGGAGTGTTATGAAACACAACTTGACACCAAGTCACATAAGGAGATATTAGGACAGGTGCCCAAAAGCTTGGTCAAAGAGGTAGGTTTTAAGGAGCATCTTAAAAGGAGGCGAGAGATGTAGAGAGGCAGAGAGGTTTAGGGAGGGAATTCCAGAGGTTAGGGCCCAGGCAGCTGAAACAACAATGATTACATGCAGTTTTGTCTGTGGCAGATTAGATTATAGTCTTGATGATCACTGTACATACAAGGTTAAAATTAAGGCTCACCTGAACAAAATAGCAGGCAGTCAATTATCTGATGTAAATATCATGGAGACATCTGTATGTAAATTCAAACTCTTGCCTGGTTCAGTGTGTTAAAATGTGCCAATAAAAGGAGTCAATTGGATTGCTCCAGAAATAAACAGGTGGGACAGAATATTCTATTTCCCAGATAAGGGATCAAACGGGAACATGTCCTTGAACTTGCGTCATTTCAAGCTGATGAATAGGGAGCTGCAATTTTTTGTAGTCCATTGACAAGTAACTCTGTAGCCAGACGTGGGTTTATACTTGGCGGCCTTTGCCCATTTTAGGAGTCATTCTTAAGCCATCAAAGATGAGGGCAGGATAGAGCCATCAAAGACGGTCAGTCAGCAGTGAACTGCAACGTAAGGGACTAAGTTTCAAAATTGTGTTTTCTATTGAGTGTTACTGCAGGAGAAACAACTCTGGTGTTTTTAAAAAAAAAATTGTTTATGGGATGTGGGCGTCGCTGGCAAGGCAACGCCTGCAGCGGGTAGTCAAAACTGCCCAACGCATTACCGGCACCCGGCTACCGAACATAGAGCACATATACCAGAAACGCTGTTTACGGAGGTCACGGTCCATCATCAAAGACCCTACCCACCCCAGCCTGTTCGCCCTCCTGCCATCTGGGAGACGCTACAGATGCATTCGCACCCGTACGACCAGATTTAGGAACAGCTTCTTTCCCAGGGCTGTCATCCTACTGAACTCCACAAATAAACTCTAAAGCCTGCACATCTGCCAATGCACTTTATTATGGTTATGTTTGTTAATGTATTACAAGCCAAATGTATGTTGAATGTTTAAATGTCTTAATCTAAATGTACACTCTCGGGAGCCGCAAGCCTACATTTCGTTGTACTGCACTTGTGCACTAACAATGACAATAAAAGATTTGATTTGATTTGATTTATTGCTCATCCCTAGTTGCCCTCGAGAAGGTGGCGGTGAGCCGCCTTCTTGAGCCGCTGCAGTCCATGGAGTTCCAGGATTTTGACCCAGCGATGATGAAGGAACAGCGATATACTTACAAGTCAGGATGGTGTGTGACTTGGAGGGGAACTTGGAGGTGGTGCTGCCCTTGTCCTTCTAGGTGGAAGAGGCCGCAGGTTTGGGAGGTGCTGCCGAAGAAGCCTTGGCGAGTTGCTGCAGTGCATCTTGTAGATGGTACACACTGCAGCCACGGTACACCGGTAGTGGAGGGAGTGAATGTTTCTATATCCCAAAGAGAGAGCGAGAGCGAGAGAGCGAGAGCGAGAGCGAGAGCGAGAGCGAGCGAGGAGGAAAGTATTTGCCTTTCACAACCTCAGGACGTCCCAAAGTGCTTTCACAACCAATGAAGTACTTTTGAAGTGTGATCACTGTTGTAATTTAGGAAGTGTGGCAGCTAATTTGTGCACAGCAAGCTCCCACAAACAGCAATGTGATAATGACCGGTTTTAGTGATGTTGGTTGAGGGATAAAAAGTATATAATTACTGTAAATCCATTGTTTATTCATGCTACCATTCATTTATCCAATTACTGTTCAATAAATCAGTCTAGTAGTCTCTAACCTAAACTATCGTCTGTCCTGTCTTTCTGAAGTCAAGAAAAACATGTGCCAGCATACTATATATCCAGCAAAATACAGTGACAAAGAATCTTTGTTCATTCCCTAGGCTTGTTTCATTTATGTCATACTGAGCAAGTAAAAGCGCACCTGATTTGTAGTGAGCAAGATCCCGAGACACTATTTTGAAGAAGAGTAGCGGAGTTCTCTTCGGTGTCCTGGCCAATATTAATACCACAATCAACACCACTAAAAAAAACAGATTATCTGATCATTATTTCATTGCTGTTTGTGGGAGCTTGCTGTGTGCAAATTGGCTGCCACATTTCCTACATTACAACAGTGACTACAATTTAAAGTACCACATTGGCTCGGAAGCGCTTCGGGACGTCCCAAGGTCGTGAAAGTCTTTATTTCTTTACTTACAGGAAGGGTCCGCAACACTGAACCTGCAGAAAATATCTAGTGTGGAAAAAAGACATAACATTTGCACTTCAGAAGCGACTCATCGGTTGTAACATGCTTTAGAACATCATGAGGATGTGATAAGGCGCAATATAAGTGCAAGTTCTTTATTTTATAATATGCATGACAGTTTCTACCTCTTGCACCAGGTATGGGAGTGGTCCTGGTGTGCAGGATTTTTCATTCAGAGTAGCATAGTCCCTCCACAGGCCTAAGAGTATTTCACAAAGGAACATTACGGTTCAGTCTCCAAAATACTATTCTTTCCGCAACTGAATTGTTTGGCACACCCAGGCGGGCAAAGAATGGTGGAAAAAGTTATGGAACAGTGGCCAAAAAAGGCAAACAGAGAAAGAAATGCTTTTTAAAACAATAATACGAAAATACTAGAGGCAGATTCTCCTTCTCACCTCGCTCATCCCAATTAACTTGCCACACAACCTCCTCCAGCTACACAAGAACAATGTCTTCAGTTGTTACAATACCACTCTCATCAGCCATCTGGAGGGGCTATTCAAGAAGATACAATAGGATATATAGGTATATCCCCACCTAATGAATGGTGGGGATAATATGTGCATCGTCATGCAGAACAACTTGACAGAACTCATCCAAAACAGATACTGATGGATTCCAGTGAGAAGTAGCCCTGGTACTCGAAACCAAATTACCTTCAGTTGTAAGGAAGCAGCAGAGTGTTGGCCTGTTCTTCCAATACCTTTGTTAAGTAACACATTGTATCCGCACAGTACCTGGCAGGATCACACACGCAGCATGCACTGGTACAGAGTGTGCACTGGTGCATTCTTGCAGGGCTGCATTTCGGCATCTGGGGTCTCAGGACACCAGACCCGTATGGGTGCCTCTTCTCTTCCCCCCAAATCGCAGTCAGCTACCATTCCCATCTCCAGAATCATACCACAGGTTGTTACAATATTTTGTTTCTTTGATAAGTCAGAATATTTACTGTATCTGGAAAAAGTGTTTTACTTAATTGAAACTGGAACTACACATCAGGTGTAGTCAGCTTTTCAAAACTCAAAAATCCAGAAATATAAATGATATACCTGTACTAGCAAAGAACCACAATGTTAGGTACGGGTATGCTCACAGTTATTCTGGCTGTAGACACAAGTAGTACAAGTTAAAAACAGGTCAGAGATGTGTCGAGCACCACATCTCAAAAATTTCCCCATTACATATTTTGAAATTAATTTTCAAACTAGGTTTCTGCGGTTCCTGTCCGAGAACAGCCTGCCTCTCAATGGATTGAGATTTTCCAGAATGCAGAGTGGCAAGCCTTACATCAGTGCTATAATGCAGAGAATGCTCCAAGACTGTAAAATGCATAGTCTTACTGCTGCTAGGCCCCCTTACAATCATTAATGAATAGATAACTGCCCCAGTTGCCACCCTAAATCCAGCCCCGTATGCTTGGCTAGAAATTCAGAATGAGGGAGTTGTGGCCTGGGAAGGATGCAGAAATGTCGCACCTTGTTCCGAACCCAAGCATGCATAATTATTGACTAATATAAATCAATTAGATTTTCCTATCCCAGCACTTATACAAGACTCATCATCTACTAGTTTCACTAGAGACATTTAAAAGCTTACAAAAGCAAAATCAGAGATACGGACGAGATTCTCAAAAGGTGAAAGGTGAAAGGTGCAAATCCTGGGGGACGGGCAGTCGTACAAAACGTCTACAAAACACAGCTTCGCATCATTTTTTTTTTTTAAATGTTAAATGCTTTTGCTCGGATGGGCAATACAGCTGCACCGTTTCCAGCCCATGCATCCAAACCAATGATTAATGCCGACAACCTATGTGACACCATGCCCATTAAAACAGATGCTGGAAAAGAGACGGCCAACAGCAAAAAATCGAAGCTTAGGTTTAATGTTGTGAACATAAACAGATGTCAATCCCAACACGAGTAGAAACGTACTGGAGAGGGGGAAAGGAGAACTCGCACCGGGGAGTCAATCTTGAAGAGTCTCTTCTGCTCCAATTGCATTTTTGATCGCACTGCTTTCAAAACAGCACTACATACTCACAACATGTCCCCCAGGCTTGGCTTTTGTAAGTTTTCAGATGCTTGCAGTTCAAACTATATAAATGTTGAGATAAGAAGTCCTGATCGATTTAATTGTGGTTAAATGATGATGATGATTATCGTGGTTATAATTATGACAAAAATTCATCTTCAGCAAGTATCAATACTGCGGGAGGTGAGGGCGGAAAATCACATGTATAATATTTCGGTAAAAACTACTGTAGTGAGTGCCCTTTCCACATGCCTTCTTGATGCAAGGACAGAAACGCATGATCATATCCCAGCATGAATCAGCACCTCAGGGAAGAGGGGAGAAACCCCCGAGTAAGGGTCAGGGGAGTGAAAGATAAAATATCAGTTGTGTCATTGTGGACAACATCCAGATAAGTTCCATTCCTCACAACGTCAACAGACTGAGTCAGGAGGCAAAACACAAACACTTATAAATTCATATAATTATCAATAAAGGATGAGGCCGCATTGTTTGAAATACTGAGGACTAAGTCCACAAAATATATTGGGGATGAGGAAAGACATTCAGCCTAACCCAGCTCATCCATCTAGGGACATATGCAGTCCTACCCTCCCCCCACCCCCAACCCCTGCCACACCATCCTCTTAAACCCCCCCACCATCCTCCTAATCCCCCCACCATCCTAACCACCCCCCCCCGTCCTCCTAAACCCCCTCCACCATCCTCCTAAACCCCCCCCACCATCCTAACCCCCCCCGTCCTCCTAAACCCCCCCCACCATCCTCCTAACCCCCCCCCACCATCCTCCTAACCCCCCCACCATCCTAACCCCCCCCCGTCCTCCTAAACCCCCCCCACCATCCTCCTAAACCCCCCACCATCCTAACCCCCCCCACCATCCTAACCCCCCCCGTCCTCCTAAACCCCCCCCCGTCCTCCTAAACCCCCCCCACCATCCTAACCCCCCCCCGTCCTCCTAAACCCCCCCCACCATCCTCCTAACCCCCCCACCATCCTAACCCCCCCACCATCCTAACCCCCCCCGTCCTCCTAAACCACCCCCCCCGTCCTCCTAACCCCCCCCACCATCCGCCTAACCCCCCCAACCGTCCTCCTAACCCCCCCAACCGTCCTCCTAACCCCCCCCACCGTCCTCCTAACCCCCCCCACCGTCCTCCTAAACCCCCCCCACCGTCCTCCTAAACCCCCCCCACCGTCCTCCTAAACCCCCCCCACCGTCCTCCTAACCCCCCCACCGTCCTCCTAACCCCCCCCAACCGTCCTCCTAACCCCCCCCCACCGTCCTCCTAAACCCCCCCACCGTCCTCCTAACCCCCCCCCACCGTCCTCCTAAACCCCCCCACCATCCTCCTAAACCCCCCCACCATCCTCCTAACCCCCCCACCATCCTCCTAAACCCCCCCCACCGTCCTCCTAACCCCCCCACCGTCCTCCTAAACCCCCCCCACCGTCCTCCTACCCCCCCCACCGTCCTCCTAACCCCCCCCACCGTCCTCCTAACCCCCCCCCACCGTCCTCCTAAACCCCCCCACCATCCTCCTAACCCCCCCACCATCCTCCTAACCCCCCCCCCACCGTCCTCCTAAACCCCCCCCACCGTCCTCCTAAACCCCCCCACCGTCCTCCTAAACCCCCCCACCGTCCTCCTAACCCCCCCACCATCCTCCTAAACCCCCCCACCATCCTCCTAACCCCCCCCACCATCCTCCTAACCCCCCCCCCACCATCCTCCTAAACCCCCCCACCATCCTCCTAACCCCCCCCACCATCCTCCTAAACCCCCCCACCATCCTCCTAAACCCCCCCCAACCATCCTCCTAAACCCCCCCACCATCCTCCTAAACCCCCCCCAACCATCCTCCTAACCCCCCCCAAACCATCCTCCTAACCCCCCCCACCATCCTCCTAACCCCCCCCCAACCATCCTCCTAAACCCCCCCCACCATCCTCCTAAACCCCCCCCACCATCCTCCTAAACCCCACCATCCTCCTAAACCCCCCCCCACCATCCTCCTAAACCCCCCCACCGTCCCCCTAAACCCCCCCACCGTCCCCCTAAACCCCCCCACCATCCTCCTAAACCCCCCCCCCCCCCACCATCCTCCTAACCCCCCCCCAATCCTCCTAACCCCCCCCCACCATCCTCCTAAACCCACCCCCACCACCCTCCTCTTAAATGATAGCCAAGGTTTTGCTCTCACAAGAGTCTACACAGAAACCCATTCCAACTATTAATTATTAATCTTTGCATGAAAAACTTCTGGACAAATCTTAAACTAGCCCTTCACGAGTTTTAAACCATTCTTCCCGGTCCTGCTTTTATTGAATTTCTTGCAGTTGTGCTTAAGATTTATCACTGAATCTATATTTCCGTAAGATCCCATTTTGGTCACCTGCTCTCAAGGCTAGAGAGCCCGGGGGTCATTTTCAACTTCACCCCGAGTGGTAACCTAGCAGAGTCGACTGCCTGACCATTGTAATACCTACCCAGTTATCCACCCATTGAAATCAACAGTTCACACCCCATCTAGAGCCATCCTTTTTTCCTTAACCTGCCCCATTTCCACCTCCCCTTGCCTAGAATATCTCTTAATGTCTCTTAATCTCTCCTGCTTTTCTATCCTATCACTGACCTTCCCTTTTGTTCTTTTATCCCCTCCCCCCTTTTCCCAGCCCCTAAACTTGCTTTCCATTTCCTGCTTTTTTTCCAGTTCTGATGAAAGGTCATCGACCTGAAACGTTAACTCGGTTTCTCTCTCCACCGATGCTGCCCTGGCCTGCTGAGTTTTTCCAGCGTTTCCTGTTGTTATTTTGGATTTCCAGCATCTGCAGTATTTTGCTATCGAACAAATATGGGCCAGGTTCTACAACAGGCAGCTTACTGCCCAGGGGGAGAAGTTGAGAATTAACCCCCTCCCCCGCAACACATGTCTCCTGTCTATTGATTTAGCAATATAATAATGGTGCATTCTATTTGCTTTGCTGATGTCCTGTGTGGAACAGCCAAAGGTAAACGCTCAGTCTACGAATACCCTCAGATCAGTTTCAACTTCATCTTTCACATGCAGTATATCACTCATTTTTCTATTATTGTGTGGTAAAACCACCAAGGAACTCCTGTACAAGTGAATAACTGTCTTTAAAGCAATGTTACAGCACCTAGGTCCGTTTGCTGAGAGTAAACAAGCTTTCTGTAAAAACCCTGAAATAACGCGATGACGTCATCACGTTGGTCACGTGGTGCCCCGAGTGGCGGGAAACGTGACGACGTCAGAGGTGGGCGGTTCTAAGTTCAGTCCTCGTGGAACTAGCTACTGTACAGACCTGTGTGATTTCTCCTGCATATTTTGTTTTGTTCATCAGTTTAATTAAATTCGGTTAATTTACTGAACTGACTCGACCTCAGTGACTTAGATAGGAATCCGTAGATTCCTACATTGGTGACCCCGAAGCTTCGCGGACAATTTTCACGGAGGCAAGCTCAAGAACAAGATGGATGTAAATGCAGCGAGTTTGAAGCTCCCTCAATTTTGGGAACAGGAGGCAGCCTCCTGGTTCATTCAAGCGGAGGCTCAGTTCCAACTGCGAAACATAGTGCTGGATCGGACCCATTACCTTTGTGTGGTCTCCGCACTGGACAGCTCGACGGCTTCCCGCATTATCAGCCTGCTGGAGACCCCGCCTGTGGAAAACAAGTACGAAACGCTCAAGGCGCGCCTCATGCAAGTATTTGGTCTCACAAAGGCGGAACGCGCACGTCGTTTGCTCGCACTCCCCGGGTTAGGCGATGCTAAGCCTTCCGAGTTGATGAGCCACATGCTCACCCTCCTCGGTTCTGAACCGCAGTGTTTTATATTTCGCGAACTGTTTGAGTCAGCTCCCTGCGCAGGTACAAGCGGCCCTGGCCAGGTCGACGACTACGGACGGTGTGGCACTCGCGGCCGAAGCCGACACCATTTACGCGGTGATACAACAGCGTTGTGCCACCTCGACGCGCCCCGCCTCCAAGAACCCCGCCTCGGCACCTCCACAGACCGGCTTTTGCTACTACCACGCCCGTTTCGGTCAGAAAGCCAGATGCTGCCGGCCACCGTGTAAATTCGTGCCATCGGCACCGCGAAAGCAGCAACATCGATTGCGAGACCGGAAGGGCAGCCCCGAGGTCGGTTTCGCCTCCACAATGACAGTTGTTGATTCCGGGAAATTGTTGTACATCACCGACTCCATTTCGGGCTGGCGTTTCTTGTGTGACACGGG
The DNA here is from genome assembly GCF_052327205.1 of Somniosus microcephalus. NCBI lineage: Eukaryota > Metazoa > Chordata > Chondrichthyes > Squaliformes > Somniosidae > Somniosus > Somniosus microcephalus. The sequence continues at coordinate 207,565,564 of NC_140995.1, read as the reverse complement.
CGCTCAGTGCAGCATACTCCCCGCTTCGGTCATCGATGTCCATTCTGGGCGGCGCGGCCCTCCACTACAGGCCGCCAATGGCAGCGCCATCCGTACGTACGGGAAACGATGTATCTGTTTGTGTCTCGGCGGCCAACTCTTCCACCGGGAGTTTATCACCGCCACGATACCACTGGCAATCCTCGGTGCCGATTTGTTCTGTGCGCATGACCTACTGGTCGACGTTCGTCATCGCCGCCTGATCCATGCCACCTCACGAGCCCCCATCCCCTGTTTTCGGGGCTACGGCGCGACCCACGCAGTTGCCAGCACCGAGTTGCCGCCCGACGAGTTCGCCCACCTGCTCAAGGAGTTTCCGGAGCTCACTCAACGCACTCTTTGCGGCGACCGCCAAACACGGTGTTGAACACCACATCGCGACGACTGGTCCCCCCGGTTTATGCCCGGGCTCGGCGATTAGAGGTCAGTAAACTCGAGGCCACGAAGGCGGAGTTCGCCACTATGGAGCGGTTGGGCATCGTTCGCCGCTCCGATAGCCCCTGGTCGTCTCCACTACACATTGTGCCAAAGCCCGGCGGTGGGTGGCGACCCTGTGGTGATTATCGGTGCCTCAACGGAGGTCACGACTCCGGACCGGTACCCGATACTGTATATTCAAGACTTTTCCGCCCATTTGGCCGGCACGTTGTGGTTCTCCAAGATCGACCTCATCCGCGGGTACCACCAGGTGCCCGTCCACCCTCAGGACGTCCAGAAAACGGCGGTCATTACCCCGTTTGGCCTCTGAATTTTTACGGATGCCTTTTGGACTTAAAAATGCGGCACAGGCGTTCCAACGCCTCATGGATTCGGTGCTCCGAGATCTCAAATTCCTCTTCGTATACCTCGATGACATCCTCGTCGCCAGCGCGTCAAAGGAGGAGCATCTACGTCACCTGCGCGTCCTTTCCCGCCGTCTCCAGGAGCATGGCCTCATTGTCAATCCAAACAAATGCCAATTTGGACTGAGGCAGATCGATTTTTTGGGCCACCGCATCATCGCGGAATGGGCACTGCCACTCAGGGCGAAAGTGGCAGCCGTCGCTGCGTTCCCGCGGCCGCAATCCGTCAAGGCACTCCAAGAATTCCTTGGCATGGTAAACTTCTACCACCGCTTTGTCCCCTGGGCCGCCCAGCTCATGCGGCCGTTCTATGAGGCACTCCGAGGCAAACCGGGGAAAGAACCGGTAATCTGGTCGTCGGTAATGGACCGCGCTTTTGGGGGCACGAAGGAGGCCCTCGCCAATGCGACGATGTTAGCGTACCCGCTGCCCGGCGCCACCATCGCGCTCACAACCGATGTGTCGGACTACGCCGTCGGCGCCGTGCAAGAGCAATGGGTCGACGGAGCATGGCAACCGCTGGCGTTTTTTAGCCGCCAGTTACGTAGTAACGAACGGAGCTATAGCACATTTGACCGAGAGCTGTTGGCGTTGTTCCTGGCCATCCGCCACTTTCGTTTTTTACTGGAAGGGCGCCAATTTGTCGCTTTCGTCGATCACAAACCCCTGACGTTTGCCATGGCCAAGACAACTGAGCCGTGGTCGGCCCGACAGCAGCGGCAACTCACTTTCATCTCCGAGTTTACCACTGACATCCGGCATGTGGCCGGCAAGGACAACGTGGTTGCTGACTGCCTCTCGCGTGCGGCCGTCCAACTGGGCCTCGACTATTCACTAATGGCGGTCGACCAAGCGGATGACCCGGAGACGCACGTTTTCCGTTCCGATCCGTCCGGCCTGCGGACGTACTTTTCCACTCAGACGGCACATCCTTGCTCTGCGATGTCTCCCTGGGAGACCCACGCCCGATCGTTCCGTCATCCTGGCGCAGGAAAGTCTTCGATATCATGCACAACCTCGCCCACCCGGGGGTGCGGGCTTCACAGAAGTTGTTAGCATCCAAGTTTGTCTGGAGGGGAATGCGAAAAGATGTGCGCGACTGGGCCAACACCTGTGTCGTGTGCTAGAGAGCGAAGGTGCAGCGCCACGTTAAAGCCCCTGTCGCCGTTTGAGGTACTGGAGCGGCGTTTCGATCATATTCATATTGACCTTGTGGGCACACTACCACCGTCACAAGGGTTCACGCATCTGCTAACGATTGTCGACCGTACCACCAGATGGCCGGAAGCCATTCCATTGACGTCCACCACCTCCGCGGACGTCACCCGGGCTTTCCTTTCGTCTTGGGTTGCCCGTTTCGGCGTGCTGTCGGACATTTCCTCGGACCACGGGCCGCAGTTCTCCTCTGCTTTGTGGACTGCCGTGGCTTCAGAATTAGGCACCAAGCTCCATCACACCACAGCTTATCACCCGCAGGCCAACGAGTTATGCGAACGCTTCCATCGTTCTCTGAAGGCATCGCTGCGGGCTACCCTCCAAGGGACCGCGTGGATGGACAAGTTGCCGTGGGTAATGCTCGGGTTGCGCACGGCACCTAAGGAAGACCTGCAGGAGTCGGCCGCCGAACTGGTCTACGGCCAACCGCTCAGGGTCCCCGGCGAGTTCCTCCCGTCGCCGACGCGCCCCTGGTCCGCCACTGCACAACTGGAGGCTCACCGAGCCGCGGCGCACGCTTTCCGGCCCATTCCAACTTCACAACATGGACTGCCTGCGTCGCATATCTTGCCAACGCTCATGAGGGCTAAATACGTTTTTGTCCGGTGTGGTAAACCACTTTTGTCGTTCACTATCGTTACACTATAGTTATCACTGTTATATCGTTACTCTATGGTTATCACTGTTCACACTGTTGTATCACTATACGAGGTCGCCTCTTGTCACGCTGTTATACCTGGGCTGACCACTGCTGACTCCGCCCATGGCTCCACCTACCTGCCCAGGTATAAAGGTGGTCGACTGGCTGGTATTCCTCCTTGTTGGATCCGATCACCCACGAGGGTGGGCTCTGTTATTTAGCCAATAAAAACCTATAGTTACTTTCTTAACTCGTCGCTTTTCATTGGATGAATTGATAGGTATATCAATTTTATTGGCTAAATTTTAAACTCCTCGTCCTCCCCCAGCTCTGCGCTGCCGTCCTACTAGGGCTGGACTTCCAATCCCACCTCCAAAGCGTCACTCTAGCATACGGTGGACCCCTCCCCCCACTCACAGTCGACAACCAGCAGCCTTTAAACCGCCCACCGCGTAACACCTGCGGCCTATCCACCCTCAAGGTCCCGCCACCTTCCCTGTTCGCTAACCTCACCCCCGACTGCAAACCCGTCGCTACCAAGAGCAGGCGGTACAGCGCCGGGGACAGAGCCTTCATTAGCTCTGAGGTGCAGCGTCTCCTGAAGGAGGGCATCATCGAGGGGAGCAGCAGCCCCTGGCGTGCCCAGGTCGTGGTCGTTAAGACCGGCAATAAAAACCGCCTGGTCATCGACTACAGCCAGACCATAAACCGGTACACCCAGCTGGACGCATACCCCCTTCCCCGCATATCTGATATGGTCAATCAGATTGCACAATACTGAGTATTCTCTACCATCGACCTTAAGTCGGCCTACCACCAACTCCCTATCCGCCCTGAGGACCGCCAGTATACCGCCTTCGAGGCGAATGGCCGCCTCTACCACTTCCTTAGGGTTCCCTTCGGCGTCACCAACGGGGTTTCGGTCTTCCAAAGGGAGATGGACCGGATGGTTGACCAGAACGGGCTGCACGCCACGTTCCCCTATCTAGATAACGTCACCATCTGCGGCCGCGACCGGCAGGACCATGATGTTAATCTGGAGAGATTCCTCCGTACGGCCCAACGGCTGAACCTCACCTACAATAAGGAGAAATGTGTGTTTAACACCTCACGCCTTGCCATCCTCGGCTGCGTAGTAGAGGACGGACTCATCGGCCCCGACCCCGAAAGAATGCGCCCCCTCATGGAGTTACCCCTCCCCCACTGCCCAAAGGCGCTGAAGAGAACCCTGGGGCTCTTCGCCTACTATGCCCAATGGGTGCCCAATTATGCGGACAAAGCCAGACCCCTCATGAAGTCCACATCCTTCCCCCTTACGGAGGAAGCGTGCGCTGCCTTCTCCCTCATTAAGGGAGACATTGCTAAGGCCACAATGCACGCGGTGGATGAGTCCATCCCCTTCCAAGTGGAGAGCGATGCATCCGACTTCGCCCTAGCCGCTACCCTTAACCAGGAGGGGAGACCGGTGGCCTTCTTCTCAAGGACCCTACAGGGCCCTGAGATCCGACACTCGTCGGTCGAGAAGGAGGCCCAGGCGATTGTGGAGGCTGTACGACGCTGGAGGCACTACCTGGCAGGCAAACGATTTACCCTCCTCACCGACCAGCGTTCGGTCGCTTTTATGTTTAATAACAAGCTGAGGGGTAAAATCAAGAACGACAAGATCTTGAGGTGGAGAATCGAACTCTCCACCTATGATTATGATATCTTGTACCGGCCAGGTAAGCTGAACGAACCCCCTGATGCTCTATCACGAATTACATGCGCCAACGCGCAAATTGATAGACTCCAGACCCTCCACAACGACCTCTGCCACCCCGGAGTCACCAGACTTTACCACTTCATTAAGGCCCGCAACCTGCCCTACTCCATCGAGGAGGTCAGGACCATGACCAGGAACTGCCAGACCTGTGCCGAGTGCAAACCGCATTTCTTTAGGCCGGACAGAGCAAGCCTGATCAAGGCCACCCGCCCCTTCGAGCGCCTGAGCATCGATTTTAAGGGGCCCCTCCCGTCCTCTGACCGTAATGTGTACTTCCTCAACATTGTTGATGAGTACTCCCGTTTCCCCTTCGCCTTCCCCTGCCCAGACATGACCAGTACCACGGTCATTAAATGCCTGAACGACCTCTTCGCCTTGTTCGGGTTCCCAAACTATATACATAGTGACCGGGGCTCCTCCTTCATGAGCGAGGAACTCCGCCAGTTCCTACTAGCAAGAGGTATTGCTGCAAGCAGGACCACCAGCTACAACCCTTGAGGGAACGGCCAGGTGGAAAGAGAGAACGCGACTGTATGGAAGGCCGTCCTCTTAGCCTTAAAGTCTAAGGGCCTCCCAACCTCCCGCTGGCAGGAAGTCCTCCCGGCAGCGCTGCATTCCATCCGGTCACTACTTTGCACTGCCATTAACGCCACCCCCCATGAACGAATGTTTGTTTTCCCCAGGAAGTCGACTACGGGAACCACACTGCCAACCTGGCTGACCTCTCCGGGGCCCGTCCTGCTGCGAAAGCACGTGAGGGCCCATAAAACGGACCCCCTGGTCGAGAGGGTGAACCTCCTGCACGCCAACCCTCAGTACGCCTATGTGGCATACCCAGACGGGTGGGAGGACACAGTCTCCTTGCGAGACCTCGCACCCTCGGGCATTCCGGAGACACCACCTTCACCCCCACCCTCCCCCCCAATTCCAGCTCAGGTAGACGGCATGCCGGAACCCCACGAGCCCTCGCCGACCACGCAGACACCAGCATCACCACCGGAGAATGTAACACCGCCGCTGCGACGATCGGAAAGGCTTACGAGGCCCCCGGACAGACTGACATACCAGAACTGGTAGTACACATCACCCCGCCGGACTCAAATCTAAACAAGGGGTGAATGTGGTAAACCACTTTTGTCGTTCACTATCGTTACACTATAGTTATCACTGTTATATCGTTACTCTATGGTTATCACTGTTCACACTGTTGTATCACTATACGAGGTCGCCTCTTGTCACGCTGTTATACCTGGGCTGACCACTGCTGACTCCGCCCATGGCTCCACCTACCTGCCCAGGTATAAAGGTGGTCAACTGGCTGGTATTCCTCCTTGTTGGATCCGATCACCCACGAGGGTGGGCTCTGTTATTTAGCCAATAAAAACCTATAGTTACTTTCTTAACTCGTCGCTTTTCATTGGATGAATTGATAGGTATATTATCCGGCACGATGCCCACCGTCACCCCCTCATGCCTCCCTATACGGGCCCCTTCCGGGTGCTGAAGGCGGGCGCCAAGAGTTTTCTGGTGGACGTCGGCGGGACGCCCGACTACATTTCCGTGGACCGCCTCAAGGCTGCACACCTGGACCTCGACCAGCCGGTCGAAACGGTGCAACCGCTGCATCGTGGGCGACCGCCCACGGCTGCTTCGCCTGGCCCATCGGCCCCGCGGCCCAGCTCCTCTACTGCACCATCTATTCCTCTCCGGGAATATCGGAGTCATTCCGACAGGATTGTCCGACCTCCTCTGCGATTGACTTTGATGATTAAAGACACTTCTGGGGGGGCGCATGTGGTAAAACCACCAAGGAACTCCTGTACAAGTGAATAACTGTCTTTAAAGCAATGTTACAGCACCTAGGTCCGTTTGCTGAGAGTAAACAAGCTTTCTGTAAAAACCCTGAAATAACGCGATGACGTCATCACGTTGGTCACGTGGTGCCCCGAGTGGCGGGAAACGTGACGACGTCATGACGTCAGAGGTGGGCGGTTCTAAGTTCAGTCCTCGTGGAACTAGCTACTGTACAGACCTGTTTGTGATTTCTCCTGCATATTTTGTTTTGTTCATCAGTTTAATTAAATTCGGTTAATTTACTGAACTGACTCGACCTCAGTGATTTAGATAGGAATCCGTAGATTCCTACAATTGTGTAGAACTTTTCACGTTACATTTAGTTCTCACTGTTCTGCCTAATTACAGATTTTGCCTAGCTCTCCCAGTAGGTCTTTGGCAGCCTCATCAGGTCCAACTATCCCTAGCTCCAAATTTAATCCATTTGCATGGAGTTTCGGAATCCAATTTATTGATGTTAATTCAAAACAATAGGGGCCTCAGCCCCAATCCCCGAAGCACTTTGCTCAGCAATACCCCTGCCCCACCCCGTCGACATCGCTTCCCCAGCAAACACTTGCCTACTGGCTTTCCTTTGGCAAGTGTTTTATCCATATATACAGGTTTTCACTATCAACACCCTTTCAGTTTATGCAGCATCTTTTTACGAAGAATTTAGTCAGTCAAAGGCTTCCTGGACATGTAGACACATGAAGGTTAAAGCTCACCTTCCCTGCTTGGGCGGTAAACCAGCAAATCGCCCGCCTCTTATAGAACCCATTGAAAGCAAAGGGGATGAATATCGGGCGATCCACTCCATTGGTTTACCGCCCCAGCAGTGAAGGTGAAAATTACCCCCACTGTGTCAGAAGGTCACTTCAAATGTAATTTCTTCAAAAAAAGTCAAAGCTGGCCTCGTTACTGAAGTTGATGGGGAAAACTATAAAAGAAACGCAATGTGGATACCATATCCGCATGCAGGCTTTTTAAAGACCTATAGGCCTCAAAATGCAACTTATGTTCTTGTTTGATGTGAGTTTTTTTTCCCCCCCTTTAGCTTTCCAACCTTCTCTTTTGAGGATGGTGAAATGTGCTGCTCGATAATTCTACAGGTTCCAGTCACTCTCTGGAACATTAGATTTTTAAGGGAATTAGGGAATCGAGGGATATGGGGATAGTGCGGGAAGGTGGAGCTGAGGTAGAAGATCAGCCATGATCTTATTGAATGGCGGAGCAGGCTCAAAAGGCTGAATGGCCTACTCCTGCTCCTATTTCCTATGTTCTTATGTTTAACGCCTAGATGGGTGCGACCTTAACACGGGCCTTTACCCTGTATTTTACAGTACTGTGTAAATGCAAACTATACTGACTTTTTGCTTCCGTCATTAGGACATAATTCCACATATTGGCAAGAGCACTGAAGTGATGGTGGCAAGTTGGCTTTGAACTGCTGGATTAAATAAGAGCAACTGTAGCAATGAAACAGGTAATTGAATGAACAAAGGGCTACCTTTGAACAGCTGCCTCGTAGGGCGTCTCAACTACAGCATTAATTAGCAAGACCACAATTCAGCTCAATGACTCATGAGATAAGAGTGGTATCAAACTGTTAGCCACCAATTGGCCTCTGCATATCAAAAGGAGATGTGGTAAGCGAAGTTCTATCCAAAAAAATTAAAAATTAACCTTTTAAGCTTGAAACAGAACCCAACAGGATACTCCTGTTGAGTGGAAAGCTTCCAATAAAGCCATTATTGGCAACAAAAAAAAACCTAAGAGTTTCACAGTCGGAACTCTATGAACCTCATTATGAAAAAAAGACACATCATTGCCTTAACAATCCCAGACAGTCAGAAAACTACAGCAGTGACCTCCCACTTAATTAAATTTTGAACCAGAAATGCTTAGCCTGTAAAACTGACGTGTATTTTTTTTGGTTGGATGGCAGAAGGTGCAAGGTGAAGTAAGGGACAGAACAGAGAGCAGCATAACCTAGAATTCAAACTGCAGCATTATTGGATTTTGAAAATACAGTACGTAATGTATAAACTGTGTAGGAACACGGCCCAAAATCGTTTTTTTTTAATATAAAGTTATTTGGAAAAATGGTATGCAATCTATTACAACTGAAGCTTGAAATTGTCTTTAAACAACAGGGTAAGAAAATGACAAAGCAGAAGCACAGAAGGCTTGAAAATAGTATCTCAGAGTGGTACAATGATTAGTGGACCGAGAATGCAAGTTTGTGCCATATGATTAGTTCAAGAATTTAAGTGGAAACAACCTGTATTTATAAAGCACCTTTAACAGTGTAAAACTTCCCAAGGCGCTTCACAGGAGCATTAGCAAACAAAACTTGACACCAAGCCACATAAGGAGATATTAGGACAAGTGACCAAAAGTTTGGTCAGAGGTAGGTTTTAAGGAGTGTCGTAAAGGAGGAGAGAGAGTTAGCGAGGTGGAGAGGGTTAGGGAGGGAATTCTAGAGCTTAGGCATGGCCACCAATGGTGGAGCGATGGAAATCGGGGATGTGCAAGAGGCCAGAATTGGAGGAGAGTAGAGATCTCGGAGGGTTGTAGGGCTGGTGATAGTGTTTCCATGGCCTCGCCCCTCCTTAAGATACACCTACCTGCAACCCAGGGGTGGGGATTGAAAGGCAGAGAGAGGGTACAAAGAAGAACAAGATGGTTTTTGCAGCTGTTACAAAAAAGGTGACATTGACAAAAAAAAGTGTGTGGCCGGTTGACTAGCCATCTTCTTAGCTGGACAGTGGTACATGAGGTAAGTGAGGAGAATAGAGATTTGTTCTAAAATAAAGTACTCTGCATAATTTAGACAGGAGATTACAAATATGCAACAGAATGCAAGTCTGCAGTTCAAGCAGGAGTAGTTACGGTTACTGGACTAACAACCTCAAGGTGGGAGTTCAAATCTCAACACAGCGGCCTAGAAATTGAGTGGGCTTAGCGCCCATTTTGCGGCGCTAGAGGGCATTGCGCTGGACTTACAGCCGGTTTTGAAATTGACTAGGGCCCAACATCGGCGTTACACCGGTAGCGCTGCGCCGGCACCGATGGCGTCATCGGTGTGCGCAGCGTCCCGGTTGCCGTGGTGATGGGCCCCAGCGCCGAAATTCAGTTGCGGCCGCCTCGCCCGTGGCAGCCGCAACTAAGACTCTGGCAACAGAGTCTTGCACGACTTTGCGCCGGCGCATAAAGGTGGAGCGGCGGCCGGCCGCTTTCCCGCCGGCCGCCTGCCCGCACCTCCCTCCCCGGACTCCCCCACCCCCCCCCCCCCCCCGTGGAACAGATGCTTCTCGGCTGTGAGCCCGGCACTTCCGAGGTGCCGGGCTCATTTTTGTGGTGATTTAACCGGCCAGCGGGCGGGTGCAGGCAGCTCCTCCTTAACTGAAGGAGGAGGCCTGCACTTCCCGAGCCTGCCGCACCGCATCGGGCGCCGCAGCGCCGGAATAGCGCCGCAATGCGGCGCGTAGCGCCAGTTTTCAGGCGCAAACAGCCTTCAGTAGCGCCGGCAGCCGTTTGGGCGTGGCGCTACTGAATTTTTGGCGCGCACAGCGCGACTTAGCACCGGCGCTAAATTTCCGCCGTTAAGCCCCGGCGCAGCGCAAACTCAATTTCTAGGCCAGCAAGTTTTGAAACTGAATCCAATAAATCTGGTAATTTGTGGGCTAGCATCAGAAATAAATATATTTTAGTTATATTTAAATTCAGAAAAAATATTGAAAGACATCTTTTCAACAAGAGGTTTATGCAAGGCTTCTTGAATAACAATCTAAGAACTTCAGGATACAGGGAAAAAATAATTTAAGCTTTGCCAATTCCGCTTCACAGTTTTCAACAGGGATATTTAGGTAAATAATGTTAGACAATGTCGGATGTTAAATAGAATAGGAACAAAAATAAAACAAGTCCTGGAGTAAATTTAACTTGAACAAAGGTGCAAACCATAAATCCATGCACAGCGGCACAACATTCAATTCTCAGTCATGACTTGAATTAACTTTATTCTTTCCTTGCAGCACTTTTGTCACTGTCACACAGACAGACATCAACAAAATGATCACTGGAAATGCAAACAAGTCTAATGTTTAAAATTACTTAGTGAACCACAGTGACTGTGGGTTGTTTCGTGAAGGATATACTTGCATTGGAGGCAGTTCAGAGACGATTCACATGATTAATTCCAGAGATGTGGGGGTTGACTTAATAGGGAAGGTTGAGCAGGCTGAGCCTATACTCACTGGAGTTTAGAAGAATGAGAGGTGATCTTATTGAAACATATGATACTGAGGGGGCTCGACAAGGTAGATGGAGAGAGGATGTTTCCCCTCGTCGGGAAATCTAGAACTCGGGGGCATAGTTTCAGAATAAAGGGTCGCCCTTTTAGAACTGAGATGAGGAGGAATTTCTTCTGAGGGTCGTAAATCTGTGGAATTCTCTGCCCCAGAGAGCTATGGAGGCTGGGTCATTAAATACATTTAAGGTGGAGAGAGAGATTTTTGCAAGATAAGGGAGTGAAGGGTTATGGGGAGCGGGCAGGGAAGTGGTTTTGAGCCCAAGATCAGCTATGATCTTATTGAATGGCGGCGCAGGCTCGAGGAGCCAAGTGGCCTATTCCTGCTCCTATTTCTTATGTTCTTATGAACAAAAGCCAATAAATCACATCACACTGCTTGAAGAAAACACGAACACACACACTGCGCTGCACAGAACTGCTTAGGGCAGTGCTGATTCATACTCTTCTGTCTCGATACTGGCTCAGCACTTTTAATGTGCAAGAAAACCACAGCATTGTGACTCCATTCTGCAGCATCTTGTGGTTTCTCATGTGCAGATTGATGTTTCATGTGCAGGGGCAGGGCCAGGACCGTGCAACTTGTGCAAGCCAATTGGATCCGGACAGCGAGGCAACGGCAATAGCTGGTCCCTGAACATTTTGTCGACTATTTTTGTATTACCTATTGCAAACACGCCTTTTCAGCGATTGTACGTGTGCGGCTTTGACACCAGATTAAGTCAGTAGTCTTTAGCATCATTATCTAGTAAAATGTAGCAGACTCAAGCCGAATCTTTGCACGCACCCCCCCTTGGTTAGGCAAAGGCCGCTCCTGCTCACGTGATAACACAAGGCGCACTTTACAAAAGACCAATTTGAACTGCGTGGTATCGCAGAAAGAGATATCTTAAGAGTCTCATGCAAACTAAGTTTCGGTGCTTCTCCATACTGATAAAAGCACTGAGCTGCTTTACATTGCTGTACGTTGGTTCATTGAACTGAGCGCTTGGTCAATGCAGCAGCTGTGTGCAAACAAGACCAGCTGTCAGTTCTCCAGAGCCAGTGAAACAAATAACTGCCTACATTTAACTGACAGACAAAATGTAAGCATTGCACAAACTGTGATGTAGGTGGTGGTGAGGAGCAATGAGGGTGGAGGAACTGCATTTTTAAACTTTGTGTAAAATATCATTGGGCCCAATAACTAGAGCTAAGATCCTCTAGACGAAGAAGAACCTAAAAAAAAAAATCAGCAAAAATAAAAATGATTTTTCTGTATATTCAGAACATACAATCTTAGCAGAATCAAAGTTTAGCAAGTAACATTTTTCTATTAAAAATGTACTCCATTTGGTTCTACTCCATTTGGTTCTACTCCCATCTCTCCTGCGTACCACACTTCTTACTGTGGAAGGTAAAGTGATTTACGCCACACTGGTAGAGAAGCTGTGCTAAGTGAGATGGTGCTCGGGTTCCATCTTGCACCAAGGACTCTCTTTTGTGATTAAAAGTCTTTGGGGTAGATTTTGACTTTGTGCGATAGTGTAAATCTCCACCCCCCCCCCCCGCAGAGATGTAAAACAGGCTGCCAATTCGCCAGCACCCATTTTACAAAGTCAAGATCTGGCCCAGTGTCTGCAGAAAACTGCCGAAACAGGCAGTATCTGGAACCTGTATCCGATCAGCTCAGGCCCTCGAGGTCCTTCGTGGCTGTTACAAGCTGGAGTCATAAAAGAGCGTTTTCTGATCTGCATGTAGCTCTGACCTTCACCGCAGGCAGTACTGAGGGAGTGCTGCACTGCCGGAGGTCCCGTCTGCCCTCTCAGATGGAAGTGGATGTAAAAGATCCCATGGCAGTATTCAAAAGAAGAGCAGGGGAGTTATCCCCGGTGTCCTGACCAATATTTATCCTTCATCCAACATCAGATTATCTGGTCATTATCACAGTGCTGTTTGTGAGAGCTTGCTTGTGCACAAATTGCATTTCCTACATTACAACAGTGACTACACTTCAAAAGTACTTCAGAGGGGGAAAAGGAGCCACATAGAAATACAACCACCTCACTTTTGCGCACCTTCAAGTGGCTATTTACTACATTAGCAGAACCGAACACAGCTAACTGGAAGGCTGGCCCAATGGGAGAGAACCTCTGAGGAACATAAAGGAACAGGAGTAGGCCATTCAGCCTCTCCGGTCATTCAATTAGATCATGGCTGATCTACACCTCAGCTCCAGCTTCCCGCCTTTGCTCCACATCCCTTACTGAATAAAAATCTATCTAGCTCAGTCTTTGAAGCTCCAATTGATCCAGCATCCACAGCCTTTTGGGCAGAGAGTTCCATATATCTACTCCCGTGTGTGTGATAAAGTGCTTCCTGATTTCACTCCTGAATGGCCTGGCTCTAATTTTAAGTTCTTGATTCACCCACAAGAGGAAATAGCTTTTCTGTATCTACCCTATCAAAATCCCTTTAACGTTTTAAACACCACGATCAGATCACCCTTCAATGTACTGTACTCAAGGCGATACCCGCCACGTTTCTGCAACCTGTCCTCATAATTCTAAGTCCCCGCATCAGTCCAGCGTATCATTATTATGAATACATAAAACAACTACAATATACAGTGAAGTTTCGGTATTAGCAACTGCTGTTCATTCAGGTGCTCTAACACAGGTTTAACAGTGAATCATTAGTATCGTCTTAGGACTAGCGTTAGTCTGTCACTAAAGATCTTGAAGACTGTATTTTATTTAAGTAGTTCAACAAAATACGATTTCCTAACACAGCTAGGATAATGGTGATCAACAGCAGAGAAGTTATTTAACAAATAGATTAATGAGGTAGTGAAACTTGTTTGGGGGGGGGGGGGCGGGGAGGGGAAAAGGAGAGGAACATTATGGTGCAACTTTACCTAGATACAAAAGTCTCCAAGGCGTTGCTAGCCTCACAAATAGAAGGGCTGTATAACTTTGGGGGCAGATATTCTCTGCACGCAAAATCATAAAGCTGATTATAGAATGCGTTTATGAGTTCATTACATGTCGGAACTTTTCCCTCAGGGTATCTAGGTTCACACATTTCTTCCCAACAAAGGCAGGCCTATCAGGATGCACTAAAGTTACCAGAAAAGGTGGTAAACAACTTTTTAGTTAATGAAAACAAAGCTAAAACTGTTTATAGCAGGATGGGGAGGGACTGACTGAGGGGGAAGTGGACAATTTCCTTTGTATAATTTATTCTCCAGCATGCAGCTTGTGTGAAAAGGGACACTGCCAAACTCTGCTGGATACAGGTTTTCTGTTTGATAGATGAATCTGTAACCCCAAGGCAACAAAAGCAAACAAAAAAAATCATTACAGTCGAGAGTCTGAAAATGCACAGGTGATAATATTGCACCTTTGTCCTCAGAGATGGGCATTTCTACATAGACAAGCGTAATACAATCCCTTTCCAAGAACAGCTGTCCAGTCACTTGTACTATTTGGAAAAAATAAACAAACAAACAGGGGGAGGGCAGCGCAAGCCGTACTGCAGCGGGTTCAGTTCCTGCGACACAGTGTTTCAACAATTTCGGGCAGAGCCATCTGCCTAGAAATTGGATGGCACAAGAATTGTTTTTCGGCAGGAGGGGGTTGAAACGGGTGCTGGAGGGTCCAATAAGAACCAACAGGACGGCATCGCACGCCAAATTGGCTAGGGCGCCCCAGGGTCGTGCACCTGAAACCGGCCACTAAAGCAGCCAAACCACCGGTGTTGTAAGACTCATTCCTTGGGCTAAATCTAGAACTACTTTCTCTCTGCCACATAACCGCTTATATTTGAGGTGCCAACAGATGCGGAAGTGACGGTACAGTCCCACCTGGTATAAGGCAGCTGCTGTCAATGATTGCCGATATAAAATAATTACTGTGTGTGGCCTAACAATGTGCATTTTAAACAAACTGATTACCTTGCACATTACTTGGTCTCAGATGATGGATTTTAAAAGCTTAAAAAGGGGGGGGCCATTGGTGGCTGCCACCTCAAAAAAAACAATTTGACTCGAGACTACGGGCTGTTGCTCGCCCCCTCCTGATCCCCGCCAGCCCACCTTCCTGGACTCACTATGGGCCTCGGAGCTTTCGTCCCCGCCGGCCAATTTATGTCCTCCTCAGGACCGATGCACTGCCTCCTGGGGTGCGACTAAAGCACCCAGCCCAGCACGCTGGAGGCGTCCCAGTGACATCAGTTTTGCCACAGCAGTCTAACCCCCATCGTGTTTAATATTGCAGCAAGTTTCTACGCACTTGCCATTCCTTATCCTATTAATATTTTCTAAAAAAAGTTAAATATAGTTGCAGCCGCTGAACACGTCACTGCACCTGCCTAAACCTGTCCGCCTCGCTACCTCTCTTTCCTCATTTAAGACATAAGAACATAAGAAATAGGAGCAGGAATAGGCCACTTGGCCCCTCGAGCCAGCTCCGCTATTCAATAATATCATGGCTGACGCTCCTTAAAACCTACCTCTCTGCCCAAGCTTTTGGTCATTGCCCTAATTTATCCTTATGTGGATCGGTGTCAAATTGTGTGTCTTAAAATACTCCTGGGACGTTTTACTAAGTTAAAGGCGCTATATAGAAACATAGAAGATAGGAGCAGGAGTAGACCATTCGGCCCCTTGAGCCTGCTCCGCCATTCAATACGATCATGGCTGATCATCCAAATTCAGTACCCTGTCCCTGCTTTCTCCCCATATCCCTTGAATCCCTTAGCCTTAAGAAATACAGGTGCACTAGCCCTTATCCGAAACCCTTGGGGCCAGACGTGTTTCGGAATTCGGAATTTTTCGGATTTCAGAACGGAACTACCGCGCATTGAAAGAAACAAGCCACATCGAACAATGCAGCCCACAGGGAATGTTGTAAAGTCAGATTTACTGTTTACCTAATTTACTCATCAAAAATATACAATATTTCAGTGCAACAATTTATACAAAGTATGAATACAACAAGTATTGTGAACATTTAAGAGTCAGTTTTTTTAAAGCACAAGAAATCTCAACCATTTTCCTATCCGTTTAAGTATCTCCCCACTGAGTGACGCTCCACGAAAAAACTTTCGGTTTTCAGAGCTTTTCGAATTTTGGAATTGCGGATAAGGGATAGTTGACCTGTATATCTAACTCCTTCTTGAATATATTTAATGAATTGGCTTCAACTGTCTTCTGTGGTAGAGGATTCCACAGGTTCACCACTCTCTGGGTGAAGAAATTCCTCCTCATCTCTGTCCTGAATGGCTTACCCCTTATCTTTAGACTGTGACCCCTGGTTCTGGACTCCCCCGCCATCAGGAACATCCTTTCTGCATCTAGTCTGTCTAGTCCTGTTAGAATTTTATAAGTTTCAATGAGATCCCCTCTCATTCTTCTAAACTCCAGCGAGTATAAGCCCAATCGACCCAATCTCTCCTCATACGTCATTGCTGCCATCCCAGGTATCAGTCTGGTGAATCTTCGCTGCACTCCCTCCATGGCAAGAACATCCTTCCTCAGATAAGGCGACCAAAATTGCACACAATTCTCAAGGTGTGGTCTCACCAAGGTCCTGTAGAACTGCAGCAAGATATAAATACAAGTTGTTGTTGTAGTACATGCATTCCGTAGCAGCTCTCGGTCAAGAACAGGCACGTGACAAAGTGAGACAAACTGCCACGAGTCACGGGATGTAATAATCTTTGCGATTCTTTCTTGCTTTTTGCAGCACTGCTCAGCACTTTGTCACAGCTTTCTTTGATCGCCAACGACTGCAGGTCTTACAAGAGAGCCGGCTGTACAGCGGAAACAAATAAGGACGCAGTGTCTTTTGAGCATTTCCAACCTCTCGCTCCACAAACGGGCGAGCCCAGAGGCAAAGGCGAATTATTTCGGGGGCTTCGCTAAGGGAATGTGAGCCTTAAATCAGAAAAAAAAGGCTGGGCTGTTCCCACCTGCTCCCAACACATTAGTCAGAGTGACACTGGCAGAAGCCTGGCCTCCTAAACCTTCCCCACCAAAATCTGGCATTGGAGAGATCTCTCCAGTCAAAAGGACCAAATGACTCTTAATTTTGTGAAGGGACCCAAGAAAACAAAGCCGTTGCAGGATGACTGGGGCAGCATGGTGGCATAGTGGTTAGCACTGTTGCCTCACAGCGCCAGAGACCCGGGTTCAAATCTGGCCTCGGGCGACTGTCTGTGTGGAGTTTGCACATTCTCCCCATGTTTGCGTGGGTTTTCTCCGGGTGCTCCGGTTTCCTCCCACAGTCCAAAGATGTGCGGGTTAGGTTGATTGACTGATAAATTGACCCTTAGTGTTAGGGGGATTAAATACGTGGGGTTACAGGGATAGGGTGGGATATGTGTTGGTGTAGGGGTTACGGGGATCGGGTGGGATATGTGTCGGTGCAGGCTCGATGGGCCGAAATGGCCTCTATCTGCACTGTGGGGTTTCTGTGATTTCTGTGATTCTGTGACTGGATATTTCACACAGACCAGGGGGGGGTGGCGGGTACAGGCCTGTTTTATGGCCGTAAAACGGATGCAAACCATACCAATTTCTGGTCCCATGGTCTTGTGCCCAATCTGCGCCGTCAGCATGGCTGCCGTGGTGTCAGTCGTCTGTTTTCAGGCAGCCGCCCAATAGCAGTGCTGGCCCAATTTAAAATATGCAAAAGGAGGGTCGTGCACCCGTTTCAGGACGCTTCTGCAATATTCGTCAAGGACTGGGTGAAGCATGCGCCGTGCATGCTTCGACTAGTTTTTCGAATTCTGGACCAGCCGAGCCACAGCTTCCCCCAGCCGGCCTTTAAAGTTGCAGTTGGGCACCGAAGTCGTCACCGGAAGCCATGTTGAATATTTAGAGAAGGACCCAGCTGGCTTCCGACAGGCGTCCGTTCCCGTCCCCCCCGAACCCTCGCCTGCTCAGAAAAACAGAACAAGATCGCAACCCATGGGAAGGCAGTGGGATCGGGTACAGGCGAGTCGCATGGGCCATTTTAACTGCCCGCCCTGTATCTGCTGGGTGGGCAGGGCTAAAACCAGCCCTTTTACATTTCAGGTGACGTCTCCAAAAATTTCCCAGTACAATAATAGATCAAAATGTTCAGTCTCACCACAGATCCAAGTTACAAGACTCTGTTCCAGATATTGAGGCTCTCATCTCCCTGGGAGTCGGTACAAATTAAACCGCAACACAGAATACTGACAAATCAAATCTATTGCACAATTAATTCAAGTTGATTCCAGGTGGTTTGACAGGCATTCTGGCAGGCGAAAAAGCACAAGCAGTTTGGAGCTAGTTGCGTACAGCACAAAGCATTAAATCCCACCCGCTGCTTAGAAAAACATCGCAGTATATGTCTATAAATTAATATATTCATATATATGAATGACGTGTATTTATATAGCACCTTTCATGTCCTCAGGATGTCCCAAAGCCAATGAAGTACTTTAAGTGTAGTAACTGATGTAATGTAGGTATTTTGCACACAGCAAGGTCCAACAAACAGCAATGTGATCATGATCAGATAATTATTATTATTTTTTTTTTTTTTTAAAGTGACGTTGGCCGAGAGTTAAATATTGGTCAGAATACGATCTTGTGTCAATTTACAAAACAAATAAATTGTAAACAGGAACCTTTTGATAACATAGATTTACAGGGTCATCCAAGCCAGAATGCTATTAATTTCCAGAATAACATAATGCCAGCTGGGTTTGTGCCGCGTGCTCACGCCCAACAAAAAATCTCTTGCGCACAAGCCATGGTCGCCGCCTTCTAGGTTGACCAAAAATGTGCTCAGAAGACCACACTTTGGCTCACCAATGGACTGGCAAATAAAGTCTAGTGCCAGGACATGCAGATCAACAGGTCCAAGGTTGGATTTCCGGTCTGTGCCAAGTTTGTTGATCTCAGCTAGGGCAGAAGCTGGGACACTACAGCTGGCCTCAGTACCCCTGGGCCAGAGAAGGTTCCTGGTCAGAAGCCAGTGACAGCTGGAAAGTGTACCTGTGTGGATGTCGGATAAAAACATTGCCCTCAAAATTGAATAAACCCGCCGATACTCATATGAAGAATGGCTACTTGGACGAGGCGAGGTTGGCCTACTCGAACCCCTATGGAACTGAATTCCAGAAAAAGTCTCTCTCTTCAGGAGGGGAAAAGAACAAAAATTGGAAGGAGGAAAGAACAGAGCAACCTTGGCTGCAGTGGCACGAGATTTCCATTTCTCACACTGACCATAAAAGATCTTGCATTTATAGAGCGCCTTTCACGACTTCAGGACGTCCCAAAGTGCTTTACAGCCAATAAAGTACCTTTAAAATGTAGTCGCTGTTGTAATGTAGGAAACGTGGCAGCCAATTTGTGAAGAGGACGGCAATGTGATAATGACCAGATAACTGGTTTTACTGATGTTAGTTAGAGGATAAATATTGGCCAGGACACTGGGGATAACTCCCCGGCTCTTCTTCGAAATAGTGTCACGCGATCTTTTACGTCCATCCGAGAATGCAGACATCAGTTTAATGTCTCATTTGAAAGACAGCACCTCAGGCAGTGCAGCACTCCCTCAGTGTCAGCATAGATTGTGCGCTCAGGTCTCTGGAGTGGGATCTGAACCCACAACTTACAGGCTCAGAGTCAGGGAGTGCTACCACTGAGTCATGGCTGACATCCGAGATTTCCAATTTAATGGTAGTTGGGGTTGTGCTGGGTGCTCCTCCTGCCCAAATGCTGGAGGATTCAGATTTCCCAAAGTGATTTTTTTATGTAGGAACTTCACAGCAAATGCATAAAGGCGAATCTTCTCATCAGTCTTTGTAAGATTCAGGCCAAGTGCACCATCCGTTCCCCATCAGTACGTATTCTGATCCAGCTGGAGAATCTCACATCTACACTCTCACGTGCATACAAACATTATTTTCCTCTTTCCCCTCCTTTAAACTTCTCTCTTTCTCCAGCTTTTATAGTCATCTATCCTAATATCTCCTTATGTGGTTCGGTGTCAAATTTTGTTTTATAACACTCCTCTGAAGCACCTTGGGACGTTTTACTACGTTAAAGGCGCTACAGAAATGCAAGTTGTTGTTGTAGCAAATCTTAAAACCATCAATAATTGAACCGGCAACATCTAACAAGGAGACAATGTTCAAGCAGTGACTACTTTCTGCAGTTATATTTACAGGTAAAATCCCAGCAAATCACAATTGAAGGGGCGGGGGGAAATGTTCCCTGTAATTTTTTTGGGCCGTGTGGCCCGTTCAAAATTCTACGCATGCACGGTTTCTCTATTTAAAAGCTGGCACAGCTTAAAGGGAGCATTGGTGGTGGGGACACCAAACTTTCTCCAAATGGAGATTGTGGTTATCAGCCAAGGTACTCATGTCTACTTCTTGGAGCAGCTCTTACAACTTTGAGAGAATAACATTCGTATTTTTTTTCTAAATAAATGCTCAAGCACTGGGAACAGTAGCATAGTGGTTATGTTACTGGACTAGTAATCCAGAGGCCTGGTCTAATGATCCGGAGACGCAAGCTCAAATCCCACCACGGCAGCTGGGGAATTTAAATTCAGTAAATAAATAAATCTGGAATAAAAAGCTAGTGTCGGTAATGATGACCATGTAACTATTTGGATTGTTGTAAAAACCCATCTGGTTCACGAATGAAGGAAATCTGTCATCCTTACCTGGTCTGGCCAGACCCAGATGTGACTCCAGACCCACAGGAATGTGGTTGACTCTTAACAGCCCGCTGAAATGGCCTAGCAAGCCTCTCAGTTATGGGCAATTAGGAATGGGCAATAAATGTTGGCCTTGCCAGCGGCGCCAATGAATAATTAAAAGATGTATCTAGCTGGTACTTATTGTCTTTATATTCGGAGCAAATTACAAACCAATTGCAATTTAGTTAGAAGTAACTTTACTGTGAAGTCTTGTACTTTTAAAAAGAGAACAATGTAATTGTATTTAAAGTTTTCCAATATACATGATATTGGCAGGGGGATGGGGTACAGAGTGGAGCTATAGCAGGGGGTGATTTACAGCCAAATACAGAGAAAAAAACAAGGCAGAGCAAATATGCGAAGGCAAAAGGGAATATGGCAGGGCTGGAAGGCATTTATTTTAATGCAAGGAGTCTTGCAAATAAGGTGGACGAACTGAAGTTGTTGTTGAATACATGGGAGTACGATATTGTTGCTATCACGGAGACATGGTTGAGGGAGGGTCAGGACTGGCAGCTCAATATTCCAGGGTATAGAATCTTCAGGCGAGACAGAGGGGGGTGTAAAAGGGGAGGGGGTGTTGCAATATTAATTAAGGAGTCAATTACTGCTGTAAGGAGGGATGATATATTAGCGGGTTCCTCTAATGAGGCCATATGGGTAGAACTTAAAAACAAAAAGGGGGCAAGCACTTTGCTGGGAGTGTACTATAGGCCCCCAAACAGTCAGGGGGAGATAGAGGAACAGATATGTAGGCAAATCTCAGAAAAGTGCGAAAATAATAGGGTAATAATAGTGGGGGATTTCAACTTCCCCAATATAAATTGGGATAGTCAGAGTGTGAAAGGCTTAGAGGGTGCAGAATTCTTAAAGTGCATCCAGGAGAGCTTTTTGAGCCAACATGTAGAAAGTCCTACAAGAGAGGGGGCGATACTGGACCTAATTCTGGGGAATGTAGCCGGGCAAGTGGTGGAAGTGTCAGTAGGAGAGCATTTTGGCGATAGTGACCATAATTCGGTGAGATTTAAGGTGGTCATGGAAAAAGACAAAGACGGCCCGGAAATAAGGGTTCTAAATTGGGGGAAGGCCGATTTTAATATGATAAGGCAGGATCTGGCCAAAGTGGACTGGGAGCAGCTACTTATAGGAAAATCCACATCAAGACAGTGGGAGACTTTCAGAAGGGAAATAGAGAGAGTACAACGCCAACATGTTCCTGTAAAGGTCAAGGGTGGGACCAACAAGCAAAGGGAACCTTGGATGACAAGGGATATACAAAAATGCATTAGAAATAAAAGGGGGGCTTTTGGCAGTTACAAAAGACTAAAGACAGAAGAAGCCCTAGAGGAGTATAAAAAGTGCAGGGGCATACTTAAAAAAGAAATTAGGAGGGCGAGGAGGGGCCATGAAATAACACTGGCGAGCAAAATAAAGGAAAATCCTAAGATGTTTTATAAGTATATTAAGGGCAAGAGGATAACCAGGGAAAGGGTAGGGCCCATTAGGGACCAAAGTGGCAATCTGTGTGTAGAGCCAGATGATGTAGGCGGGGTTTTAAATGAATTTTTTGCATGTGTTCACTATGGAGAGAGACGATGCAGACATAGAAATCGGGCAAGGGGACTGTGACATACTTGAACATATTAGCATCGAGAGGGAGGAGGTTCTAGCGGTTTTAGCAGGCCAAAAAGTGGATAAATCCCCAGGCCCGGACGAGATGTATCCCAGGCTGCTGTGGGAGGCAAAGGAGGAGATTGCAGGGGCTCTGACACAAATTTTCAGAACCTCTCTGGCCACAGGGGATGTACCAGAGGACTGGAGAACAGCTAATGTAGTACCACTATACAAGAAGGGTAGCAGGGATAAACCAGGGAATTACAGGCCAGTTAGCCTAACATCTGTGGTAGGGAAATTATTGGAAAAAATTCTGAGGGACAAAATTAATCTCCACTTGGAGAGGCAAGGATTAATCGGGGATAGTCAGCATGGCTTTGTCAAGGGTAAATCATGTCTGACAAATCTGATTGAATTTTTCGAGGGGGTGACTAGGGGGGTGGATGAGGGAAATGCTGTGGATGTGGTTTACATGGACTTCAGTAAAGCTTTTGACAAAGTCCCGCATAGGAGACTGGTCAAGAAGGTAAGAGCCCATGGGATCCAGGGTGCCTTGGCGCGTTGGATCTTAAACTGGCTGAGTGGCAGGAGGCAGAGGGTGATGGTCGAAGGTTGCTTTTGTGACTGGAAGCCTGTGTCCAGTGGGGTACCTCAGGGATCGGTGCTAGGTCCCTTGTTGTTTGTGATCTACATAAATGATTTGGATGAGAATGTAAAAGGTATGATCAGTAAGTTCGCAGATGACACGAAAATTGGTGGGGTGGTAAATTGCGAGGAGGAAAGCCTCAGGCTGCAGGACGATATAAACGGGTTGGTCAGATGGGCGGAAAAGTGGCAAATGGAATTTAACCCTGAAAAGTGCGAGGTGATGCATTTTGGACGGACAAATAAGGCAAGGGAATACACAATGAGTGGTAGGACCCTAGGAAGTACAGAGGGTCAGAGGGACCTTGGTGTACATGTACATAGATCTCTGAAGGCAGCGGAACAGGTAGATAAGGTGGTTAAAAAGGCATATGGGATACTTGCCTTCATTAGCCGAGGCATAGAATATAAGAGCAGGGAGGTTATGATGGAGCTGTACAAAACGCTGGTGAGGCCACAGCTGGAGTACTGTGTGCAGTTCTGATCGCCTCACTATAGGAAGGATGTGATTGCTTTGGAGAGGGTGCAGAGAAGATTCACCAGGAAGTTACCTGGGATGGAGCGCCTCAGCTATGAAGAAAGACTAAACAGGCTGGGGTTGTTTTCCTTAGAGCAAAGAAGGCTGAGGGGGGACCTGATTGAGGTGTACAAAATGATGAGGGGCATAGATAGGGTAGATAAAGAGGAACTTTTCCCCTTAGTAGGGGGGTCAATAACAAGGGGGCATAGATTCAGGGTAAGGGGCAGGAGATTTAGAGGGGATTTGAGGAGGAACTTTTTCACCCAGAGGGTGGTTGGAATCTGGAACTCACTGCCTGAAAGGGTGGTAGAGGCAGGAACCCTCACAACATTCAAGAAGCATTTGGATGAGCACTTGAAATGCCATTGCATACAAGGCTATGGACCAAATGCTGGAAAATGGGATTAGACAGGACAGGGGTGGATGGGCGGCGCAGACACGATGGGCCGAAGGGCCTCTTTCTGTGCTGTAAAACTCTATGACTCTATGACTATGACCTGACATTCTAATTCTTGACTTACAAAGCACAATTTTTTTATATGACTGCTATTACACTGCCTACATTTTAATTAGCAAGGCTGGAATCCAGAGTGAAGAGCGAGTTGTTACATCAGATTAAGCTGATATGCCCCTGCTTGAGAAATCACATGAGCAATAAAGAAATAAAAGTTGTCTTATTTCCAATTTTGGCACAAAAACCATATGGATCAGCATGTTACTTTGTACTTTAATTATGTACGCATTGCCAAACAAATTAACTTTAGCTACTGTCAAATAACTCCTGCAAACATAAGGAAATACAAATCAGTCATGGAAATTGCTCATTGAGTTGCACCATGGTTTAATGACAGCAACAACAGGTTGAGCACACGGGCTGCCCCTTCACGTCTGGAACCTTGGTTTGAATCTGGTACAGACACACAGGTTGAAAGACTCCTCTCTCTCTCTCTGCTGGCTGTATGGGTCCTACAAATGTGGGCTAATTTAAGCAGTCACAATCAAAGTGCTGTGGAGTACAACTTCAGAGCCATATTGTCAAACTCAAAAGACACCAAAAGGTTGGACAATGTGGAAAACAGAGCAAGCCTGAGTGTTGTGTTAAAATGGTTGATCTGGAATGAGGTTGAGTAGTGGAAATTTTACTCAGTACCTAACCTACATTATATCTCAGCTGGCGATATTCAATGCTTACACAAGGTCCCAAAATAGCAGATTCTGTTTTCAAACATATAAATACATTTTGCAGAGAAATATTCTGATAATTTCAGAATAGCAATGAAAATACCTTGGCAATGAATCTGATGCAGCACATGGTAAACAAGGCAATGGGTTTCTTTTTTTGGGGGGGGGGGTGGGGTGAGAAGGGGGAAAATGCTTTTAAGATTCATATCTTGAACACACACCTCAAATGGTAAATTTTGTTTTGGTTGGTCACTGGTAAGGTAGCCCGGAGATGGAGTTTAGAGAGCTGCAGAATCCAGAAAACCCTGCACAGAATCATAGAAAGTTACAGCACGGAAGGAGGCCATTTCGGCCCATCGTGTCCCCGCCGGCCAACAAAGAGCTATCCAGCCTAATCCCACTTCCCAGCTCTTGGTCCGTAGCCCTGCAGGTTACAGCATCCCACGTGCACATCCAAGTACTTTTTAAATGTGGTTAGGGTTTCTGCCTCTACCACCCTTTCAGGCAGTGAGTTCCAGACCCCCACAACCCTCTGGGTGAAGAAATTTCCCCTCAAATCCCCTCTAAACCTTCCACCAATTACTTTAAATCTGTGCCCCCTGCTTTTTGACCCCTCTGCTAAGGGAAATAGGTCCTTTCTATCCACTTTATCTAGGCCCCTCATAATTTTATACACCTCAATAAAGTCTCCCCTCAGCCTCCTCTGTTCCAAGGAAAACAGACCCAGCCTATCCAGTCTTTCCTCATAGCTAAGATTCTCTACTCCCAGCAACATCCTTGTAAATCTCCTCTCAGAATCACAGAAACCCCACAGTGCAGATAGAGGCCATTTCGGCCCATCGAGCCTGCACCGACACATATCCCACCCGATCCCCGTAACCCCTACACCAACACATATCCCACCCTATCCCCGTAACTCCATGTATTTAATCCCCCTAACACTAAGGGTCAATTTATCATAGCCAATCAACCTAACCCGCACATCTTTGGACTGTGGGAGGAAACCGGAGCACCCGGAGTAAACCCACGCAAACACGGGGAGAATGTGCAAACTCCACACAGACAGTCGCCCGAGGCCGGATTCGAACCCGGGTCCCTGGCGCTGTGAGGCAACAGTGCTCTGTACCCTTTCTAATGCAATCACATCTTTCCTGTAATGTGGTGACCAGAACTGCACGCAGTACTCTAGCTGAGGCCTAACTAGTGTTTTATACAGTTGAAGCATAACCCCCCTGCTCTTGTATTCTATGCCACGGCTAATAAAGGCAAGCATTCCGAACGCCTTCTTAACCACCTTATCTATCTGGCCTGCTACCTTCAGGGATCTGTGGACATGCACTCCAAGGTCCCTTTGTTCCTCTACACTACTCAGTGTCCTACCATTTAATGTGTATTCCCTTTCCTTGTTAGCCCTCCCCAAATACATTACCTCACTTCTCCTGGTCATTTTAATTAAAAGGCTTTGAAACATATTGTAATACAGGGTTATATTCTATTAAAAGATATCTGATGGGATGGGAAGAGAAAGAAATTGCAAACTCCAACTTGGTTAATGTGAACTACGTATATGTAAAATTGTTGTGTATATATGAGAGAGAGCGAGAGAGATATCTGGAACTTATTAGATGAGGAACAGCACCTCATCTTCCGATTAGGCACTCTGCAGCCTTCCGGACTCAATATCGAGTTCGACAATTTCAAATCATAACCTCGACCCCTATTTCATCTTTTCTTGTAATTTTTCCACTCCTTTCCCCCCCCCCCCCCTTTCCTTTTGTTTCTCTCTCACACCTGGCAGCTATCTCTTGCCCTGCCAGTACACTTTACACCTAATCTCAGCCTATTACCATCTCGTCTAGCTTCTAATACCTTTTATTGTCTCTTTGTTACTTCTTTTGTTTCTTTTATCCGATCGCAGCCCTGCCTCCGATCTATCTTTTCTTTCCAGTTTTGAAGAAGGGTTCGACCCGAAACGTCAACTCAAATTTCTGTCCACGGAACTGCTGAGTTTTTCCAGCATTTTCTGTTGTTATAGAGAGAACAGTGATCAGTTTATTTATTTTTCTTTAATGGTGTTAGTTGAGGGAAGAACGTTAACCAGGAGACCGAGGCACCCCTTCCCCAGCCGGCCTCTCTTTCAATAAAGCCATAGAATCTTCCAGCATCAACCTGAACAGGCAGATGGGACCTTGATTTAACATCCTCCCTGAAGGACAGCACCTCCAACCAAGTAGTACTACACTGGGGCATCAGCCTGAATGAGGTTCTCAGTCCTGGAGTAGATGACTCAAAAAAGAATGCTACCAAACGAGCCAAACTGACATACAGGGATAATCTCCGTTTTAAGTACCAGAACTGTGAAGTGTTCAATTAATAATTACGTAGCTTAGTCTGGAGCAGAGAATACATGGGATCCCCAGACCAGTGCTCTACAATGATCATGAGCAACCACTGCAAAAAGAGAAATGTAATGCAAAGGTGCAAAAAATGGTTAAAAGTAGCAAAAACAATGGCACAATTTTCAGTCGCATTGATAATGATCTTTGTGGCATTGCTACACCAAAGGCTTGCAAAGCCCACCGCCAATTGGTTACCTATTTTCCTTCGCCAAGTGGGCTCGACTGTACAAATCCAAACTTTAACCAGAGATTTTCCACTGAAGATTAAAAAATAGGTGTGCAGGAGTCAGAGCCACATGACCTCGCCTCACGCAATGTCACTCCACAGTCCAAATAGATGAAGTGTACCTGAAAATAGCATTTAATTAAACGAAACTGTGCAAATCAATAGCACTCATATAATCTATGATTAGAGTATATACCAGAGAAAGCTGGTTTATGGAAGTTAAGCCACTTCTGGCAGGATTAACATAACTAGCTTGCACCTGTTGTTAAGTTACATTGCATTGCCAACTTCACTTGCTGGTCCAGTGAAACATAAATTACAGACACCTTAGGGACTGGCATCTCCTTTTTTTATTACAGGTGTCCATATTTTCAAAATGGTCACTGAATGTAATAATGTTCTCAACAATCTTGAAGAATCAGCCGAGATTATGATCAGCACCTAATCAGCTGAAATAATGCTAAGAATCCCCCTCCCACACACCAGCAGTCAGCTCTGGTCACTTAAGTTTCTCCATTTCATTTCAAAGCACTCTCACTTGGAGCAAAGTGTAACTTCAGTAATGAACTGCGTGTCTCCGTTCTGCTAACCAGACTTAGGGCAGTCACAGGACAAAGGATGACAGGTTGTGCCGGTATAGGGTAGCTTCCAAAGGCAAGTCTTGGAACGGATTGAGAACATTTGGGAGGAAAACACAACAGGTCACATCAAGTGAGACTGCAGTTTTCTGGTTGCACAGTGAGTCTGCAGGGAGACTGACAGATAGCTGGGGCTCACAGGCCTGTCCATCACTCTATAGAGCAGCAGAGAGAGACAGACACCCGGGACAGCCATCCAGCACGTAGTGCCAGCTGTGGCTCAGTGGGTAGCACATTCGCCTCTGAGTCAGAAGGTTGTGGGTTCGAGTCCCGCCCCAGGGACTTGAGCACATGAATCCAGGCCGACGCTCCAGTGCAGTGCTGAGGGAGTGCTGCACTGTCGGAGGTGCCGTCTTTCAGATGAGACGTTAAACCGAGACCCCGTCTGCTCTCTCAGGTGGATGTAAAAGATCCCATGGCACTATCTTGAAGTGGAGCAGGGGAGTTCTCCCCGATGTCCTGGCCAATATTTATCCCTCAATCAACATCACTGAAACAGATTATCTGGTCATTATCACATTGCTGTTTGTGGGAGCTTGCTGTGGGCAAATTGGCTGCCGCGTTTCCCTACATTACATTACAACAGTGACTACACTTCAAGAGTACTTCACTGGCTGTAAAGCGCTTGAGTCGTCTGTTGGTTGTGAAAGGCGCTATATAAATGCAACTTTCTTTCACTCCCCAAAGCCAAAGCTCCTCAAAGAAGCGGATCCACCCTCAGACCAGAGGGAAAGAAGGTGATGGCAGGGTCTGGGGAAGAGGAGCTGCCAGCAGCCGCTGAGTGTGTATGGACACTGCGCTGGGGCAGGAAAGGACAGCCCACCTCTCTGTTTGCACGCACACTCCTTGATATGAGAGGCTGGTGAGGTCAGCGTGAGGCGGCAGTGGGATTTGTGAAAGAAACGGCTTTTGGGGAGTTCGTTACCCAGCATCCATAGCAGCACAGAAACTGCTCCATCCTTGGGATAAAGGCGTGCAAGCAATCAATCTCAGAAATAGAGTGGTTTCTCTGTCACTATGGATGCTGGGTAAAAAGCTCCCCATTCCCCTGACGCTGCTTCTTTCACAAAATCCGCTGCCACCTCATGCTAACCATGTTTTAACTTGTAAAAGGGCTTGGTGCACTGAAGGCTGTCTGTAGTTTGTAATTTGCGAGTGTCCGTGGATTCACAGTGCCTCTTGTATATTTTACCATGCAAGTTATTTGGGTCTCATCAAGTGTCTGTTTTTAGCAGGTGTCCATTTATACAGGTTTCACTATGTTATGCACACAACTAGCCCTGGTTATGTACTCTTTAACCCATTTAAACAGGCGGGGGGGGGGCAAGGACACAAAGGGTGGGGTTACATTTACACTGTGGGCTTGTTGTGCACTGTAAACCACTGTACACTGAAGTAAGAGTGGCAGCATTACTGCAGAGTTAGGTCCGGAGCTAAAATGCAACGGTGGGAGATTCCCCTTGGTGAGGACACCTCGTACCGCTTGAGGTTGACACTATGCGGCTGATTATCACCCTGCCAAATGTGCGTTAATGGGGCAGTAACCGCCCCAAAAAGGCCAAGGCTCCAGCTGACACCATTTTCAAAGGGGGCCTTCCCTTGCACGGTAAGAGCACCTGCCCGTTTCAGATGGCAGGTATCTTTACCCTGCAAATCGGAGTCCAAAAACAGTTAGGACCCCGATTGCAATTCTCGGGGACCCATGGGCGGAGCATGCCCCGCGCACGCTCCATTCATGTGTCCTGGCATTGAGCAATCACAGCCGCTCCAAAAATGTGATGTTTTGTGAAGCCAGAAGGAACAGGAGCACTGGCTCCACAAAAAAACTGCAGGTTGCTGCCAGCCTAGGTTAGTCCAAACACCGTCCCCCACCACACCCACCATCGTTCACCTCTTCCCACCACCCCCCCCAACCAGGCTCCCGTCCCTGCCGCCGCACCCCCTCCCCTCCCTCACGCCCCACCCCCCCACCCTCGTTCACCGCTTCCCATCGCCCAGCCCACGTCCCTGCCGCCACACCCTCCACTCCCTCCCCCACCACCCCCCACCATCGTTCACCTCTTCCCACCACCCCCCCCAACCAGGCTCCCGTCCCTGCCGCCGCACCCCCTCCCCCACGCCCCACCACCCACCCCCCCCACCCTCGTTCACCTCTTCCCATCGCCCGGCCCACGTCCCTGCCGCCACACCCTCCACTCCCTCCCCCACCACCCCCCACCGTCGTTCACCTCTTCCCACCACCTCCCCCCCCCCCCCCCCGGCCCCCGGCCCTGCTGCCACACCCTCCACTCCCTCCCCCACCTCGCCCCACCACCCCACCCACCATCGTTCACCTCTACTACCCACCGCCCCCCCCCCCCAGGCCCCCATCCCTGCTGCCACACCCCCCCCTTCCTCCCTCACCCCGACCCCCCCCCCCACCAACCATCGTCCACCTCTACCCACCGCCCCCCCCCCCCAGGCCCCCGTCCCTGCCGCAGCACCCCCTCCCCCACCATCGTTCACCTCTAACCACCACCCCCCCACCAGGCCCCCGTCCCTGCCGCAGCACCCCCTCCCCTCCCTCCTCCACCCCCACCATCGTTCACCTCTAACCACCACCCCCCCCCCACCCCCAAGGCCCCCGTCCCTGCCGCCGCAACCCCCCTCCTCTCCCACCCTCCCTCCCCCACCATCATTCACCTCTTCCCACTGGAGGTAAACTGGAGGTGATCCGAAGCTCGGCTGCCAGTGTCCTAACTCGCACCAAGTCCCGTTCGCCCATCACCCCTGTGCTCGCTGACCTACATTGGCTCCCAGTTAAGCAACGCCTCGATTTCAAAATTCTCATCCTTGTTTTCAAATCCCTCCATGGCCTCGCCCCTCCCTATCTCTGTAATCTCCTTCAGCCCCACAACACACCCCCACCACCGCCCCCCCCCCCATTCCGTCGGAGCCTATAACACAGGCACAACCATGAGGAGTGCAGGTTACTTCTCCACATGAAGGGGCTCCTTCAGAAATGTGACTTGCCGGCCTGAAGTCACCAAGTAATCAAACAGCCCAAGTACCAGTGGACAAAATAGCAGTGGTGGTCAAACTGCGCATAACTGTTTTAAAGAGCTGTAACAGAGCACGCTGCGAAAAGGCTTGCGCTTTTCAGGCTGACTGCATCATTTAAACGATGTAAAATGACGCAGAACATTAAAAAGAAAAGAATCCAGCACATTCCCAGTCATCACCATCTGGGATCACTGCCAAGTGGACACATGGTAAGACCGTATGCCAAAGAATTTCAGCCAAGACATTTGAGGAACAGAGTTTGGAATAATTCTCAATTTCAGACAAGAGGAAAGGGAGCCCTGCAACATTGCGACAGATCACTGAATCACCACCGACACTGCAGTACTTTACAAGATGGGTGCGCTGGACTAAAATCAAGGTAACTTCATCCAACCACTTCTGTCCTGTACTGAAACGGTGAAAAACCAGTTAACCCACCAAGGTCCACTGAGGTCCTGCATGGTACTCCTGGCAATTTAGGCCACCTGCCATTAGCTCCTTCCATACACTCTTTGTCCGCTAAAAAATAAATTGCTGTGAGGATTCCTTGTGGGCCATGAGGTACAGGAGTGCTCCAGAGATGGGGGAGTTTGCTATTCAAACCCTTTGGACTCTTCAGGCTGAGAGACTCTTCACTTGTGCCTGTCCCAGTTGATGCAGTTAACTACTGTGCCTTATAACTCTCTGTAAGTTGTCCTGAGTGCTTTGCGAGTGTAAAAGCAGGAAACTGGGAGCAGCAACGCCAGTGGTCTTCATCATTATAATATATACAAATATAGTCATTCCGGACTCAGCAGGTGGATCACAGGAAGAGACGAATATTCGCTGGGGAATTTGGGGGCGGCGGCGATTGATTTTGTGACAGAAAACTGCCGTAAAGTGGCTATTCTGCCGTGAAAAGTTGCCTGCTCTGAAAACAGCCAGGAAATTCTCCCCTCGCGCACTCAGTTCGGGCCGACCAATTTGGCGTTTGAAACTATGAATCGTGTTTTGGGGGGGGGGGGGGGGGGGGCGGGGAAACGCAGGCTGAGCTGTGCTTTCAGATTGCAGCAGTCAAGGCCAGCGACTAAATGCTGCAGGATCCAGTCCCCACTCACCGCCAGAATGCGACCCGTTTATTTTGATGTATGTAAACTGAACATGCCAAGCCTTCAAAACGTTCAAAACTTCAGTTGGTTTGCGCCTCCCGTTAGCGCCTTAAGAGGGCGCAAAGCAACTAGCGCCCGGGCGCGGCGATGTTTGCGCCGCTCACAAAATTAACTAGACATTTTGCGGCGGCGCTAAACACTACCGCCACGATATCCTGTGCCGGCAAATCGTGACGTCAGTCAAGTGCACAACGCCCCGGTAGCGCCCCGGACCAGATATTGAGTGGCGCCCCCTGCCTTACCACCTGCCGCTAGCAACGACAGGTTGAGGGGAGCGTTTTGCAGTCAGGAAGGGACTGGGGGAGCGCTATTTAAAGGCGACCGCTTCCTGCCTTTTTTGTTGGTGTCATTTTTGCACCATGCATTCTGAGAGAGAGAGAGAGACTTCTGGAGAGATTCAACGCTGTGTGAAGGAGTTTTGGGTACTGAGCAGCACTTTCCAGGTTCATTTTGATTTGCCCTTCCTTGTATCGATTTAGAAGAGACTGTGGGGGCTGCACTCTGAGCTCTTTCCCTGGGCTTCTCCATTGTTCTTTCCAGCAGATTTGATGTACAGGTCTCTCCAGGCCGAGATTCAAGGCTGCAATGAGCAGGGTGTAGATGGAGAGCCAGATCAACCCTCCCCTTTAAGAACTGGCCGGCGCCAGTGTGTCTGTGTTCCGTTGCTGACTGACATCACATGAGCTTCGCCAGCACTCTGAGATAGCGCCTCGCTCCTCTGCCTTTGCGCCTTAAGGCAGGTGTGAAGCGCCTGATTTAGCGCTCCAATCACCTCCAGGGCGATAAAAGCCAAGTTTGCAGTCGGAGGCGATAATTAGCGCCAGGCGCTAATCTTTGTGCCCGGCCGATAACTGCGCCCCAAACGGGGTGATACTGAATTTTTCCCCCCTGATGTTTGCCAGAGAGGCTGATGCATTCGCTGATACGTTTATGCTTCGACAGCCTGACAACCGTGCAATTATCCACTGCTTAGTTCCAATATAATTCACTTATCCTCCTCAGTGAATAAAAAGAATGCTGATCAAACCGCACTTGCTTTTGTAGCTTCCCATTTCTATCCACATTAATCATCCGGATATTCACAGTTATTACAATGAACAAATGCAGAGGGCGGTGATACTAATTGGGTGGAGTTAAATCTTGCGTATTTTTTCCCCAGTCTTTTAAGCCTTGTGTCACTACGATTTAAAATGCTTTCTAAGCAAAATCCTATGCTGCTGTATCAAGTAACCCCAGTTACTCTGACTAACCGATCCTGAATAGTTACCGCTAGAATTTACAAGGCAATACTTATGTTGAAACAACTCACGCCAAGCCCCTGCTTATTGGTGAATTTTCTGACACAGCATTTGTTTAGTACTGTATACAAGTTTAGGAAATCCACTGCACTAAAACACTTGCTTATGGATTTTCTTTTAACTTTGTCATACAGCTAATCAAATAACTACACAAAATGTCAATGCATTTCTTTGAAGAAATAATTGTAAATGTGATTTTGTACACACACATCAGTACCTGTTTGAATAGCATTTTGCCCTTTCTTCATTAAATTTCCTGTTAAATATGTTTCTAGACACATTCTTTAAAACTATGGGGAACTGGGTTTAGAGCCAGCAGAGTCGAATAGCCTCTCTCCCCTCCTTTAAGATGCTCCTTAAAACCTAGCTCTTTGACCAAGCTTTGGGTCATCTGTCCTAATATCGCCTTATGTGGCTCGGTGTCAATATTGTTTGATAGCACTCCTGTGAAGCGCCTTGGGATGTTTTACAATGTTAAAGGCGCTGTGTAAATACAAGTTGTTGTTGTTGTTGTTGAAGAAGTCTCCCTTTTACTTGCAGGAATTCCAAGTCAACCGAATTATGGAATTTCAACCCAAATCCTTGCGGCCATGACTCCACAGAACAAAATTTTGAAGCCAGGGTTCGGCCATAGTCGGGGGAGGGGAGGTCTTGAGGTCCAGCAGAATTAAACAGCAGATTTCACATTCTGGCAGCATGGGGTGTGGAAAGAGTTTGGGGGGGGTGGGAAGGCGGCGGCGCAGCAGCAGCAGAATCTCAGTCATGGAGTATTGACTGGGGGGGGGGGGGGGGGGGGGGGGGGGGGAGGTGCTAGGGGTCCAGCTGGCTCTGGTAGCATTGGGGACGAGTCTAGAGTCCAGAAGTACGATGAGGGGCCTGGGTCGCAGAGTATTAGTAAGGGGGTGGGGTGTTCGTGGATCTAGGACTGGGAAGGAGGATCTTGGGATTGGAATCATTGGGTAGGCAGCAGGGTCTAAACGTGCTGGGTAAGAGGTCCTGGGAAAGTATGAAAGGATGTCCTGGGGTCTGGGAGCACTGGGAGGGAGGTTGCTGAACCTGAGGCTACTGGGATGGAGGTCCTGGAGTTTGCGAGCACTGGGGACCAGGAACACTGAGGCGTGACAGGATCTGACACCATTGGAGGTGAGCTAGGGTATGGCAGCATGAATGGAGATGCTGGGGTCTGGCAGCTTTAAGGAGGGGGGGCTCAGGACAACCTGGGCTGATCCGCCCTGCAATGTACTAGGCTATCAGTCCAGTTCCACCTCGGAGGCTGGGTTTAAATGCAAGAAGCACTTTAATACTGTAGTTGCTGACTATATACTTATTATATAACAAATGTAGTTGCAATTAACTAAATGCTTACAATTGGATAACAGTTGTAAAAAGACAAAGATTAAATATAACAAGCATAGGTGCCATAATTAGCCTGCTCTGCTTAACTGAACAGTTCTAAAAACTCCTAAGAGAAATAAGCTTTCTAGAACAAAAAAAATACTTTGCAATTACATAAATAAATATGCATGTTCCTTCTCCAATATATACCACAGCTGCTCTGTCAATTTGACATACTTTCTGAAGTAAAAAATGGATAGCTTTAATTGAAAATGTACTCGAATTCAATTTCCAGTTTGCATTCAAATTTCCATCAACACAACAAACTGAAACACTGCCATTGACACATTTTACTTCTCAACCGAGAAAAAAGATAGTTTATGATTTGAACATAAACAACTGTAACAGATGTTTCAGTTCTTTCATGTCTGAAGTGATTTCGTACACACACACAGTCTCTCTGTTTAGACAATGAAGCATTCAAATAAACCTCACTTGAATAATGTTTTTGAGATTTATCCTCTAGATTTTCTTTAAATCATTTTGAAAAGAAGATGCGGCTGGAAGTTGAAGAAAAGTATTCCAAGAGTTAGGCTGACTTAAGTGCGATAGATGGATCCTGAGAAATTGCATTTATTGCACATGCGCAGACTGCAAGATATTCACCAGAAGCATTCAAAATGGTAATTAAAATATTTAAGGGTCCCATGCCCCTTTTGTGAAATTGGGCTGCCCCAGCACCTGACTTACCAAGTGATAAACTCACTCAGCAACTCATGGCGCCAACAGGCAGTAAGGACGGATTTATAAAGGCTTATCCACTACATACAGGTTAGTTAGTTTCTGGTTTGTTCTTTTAGGCTGCTGGTTAACATCTGGGCAGTTTTTTTTTTTTAACCTACTTTCTCACTTTTATGACTGATTTCTGACAACTGAAGACGTTTTAGCTGGTGCTGCAATGCCTTTGGCTGCTTTCGAAACAGTTTTACTGCAGTCATGGATGGGTCTGGTAGGGCAGCCTTTGGGGCTGGAGGACGAGGGGGGACCAGCAAAGATTGCAGGAGAGAGCAGGGTGGAGGAGGACACTCCCACATTGGGTCTGGAAGGAGCACTTCTCCTACATGAACGTCTCAGAGGAGCAACGTCTCCGGCGCCTACGCTTCACAAAGGAGGCCGTCACCGAGCCAGGTCACCTGCTGAAGCCACAAATCAACCCTCAAACCAGGGCGTGGACAGCACTGCCTGTGGCCGTCAAGGTCACCGAGGCCCTTAACCTTTAGGCAACAGGCTCCTGCCAGTCTGTAGCAGCTGATACTAGCGTCACCTCCCACTTTGCAGTCCACCACTGTATCAGAGCGGTCTACGGAAGGAGGAATACCTGCATCTCTTCTCCCATGGACAAAGCAAAGCAGGATGAGAGGGTCCTAGGCTTCTCCCACTTGGCAGGCTTCCACAGTGTCCATGGAAAAGAAAAAAAGACTTGCATTTATATAGCGCCTTTCATGACCTCAGGACGTCCCAAAGCACTTAACAGGCAATGAAGTACTTTTAAAGTGTAGTCACTGCTGTAATGTAAGAAACATGGCCGCCAATTTGCAGACAACAAGCTCCCACAAACAGCAATTAAATAAATGACCAGATCATCTGTTTGTTTTTAATGATGTTGGTTGAGGGATAAACATTGGCCAAGACACCGGGGAGAACTCCCCTGCTGTTCTTTCAAATAGTGGCGTGGGATCTTTTACGTCCACCTGCGAGGGCAGACGGGGACTCCGTTGTACAACTGTACATCTCATGCACCATCCAGGTTCGTGTGTGAAGAATGATCACTTGGCTAAGGTACCCAGCACCCATGGGATCCTATCCCAGCACATCACTACCTTCAGGGCAAGGTGTTGGAAAGAAAATGGCAGAAAAAAAAAACAGAAACTAGGAGCAGGAGTAGGCCATTCGGCCCCTCGAGCCTGCTCCGCCATTTAATGAGATCATGGCTGATCATCCAAATTCAGTACCCTGTCCCTGCTTTCTCCCCATATCCCTTGATCCCTTTAGCCTTAAGAAATATATCTAACTCCTTCTTGAATATATTTAATGAATTGGCCTCAACTGCCTTCTGTGGTAGAAAATTCCACAGGTTCACCACTCTCTGGGTGAAGAAATTCCTCCTCATTTCAGTCCTAAATGGCTTACCCCTTATCCTTAGACTGTGACCCCTGGTTCTGGACTCCCCTGCCATCGGGAACATCCTTCCGACATCTAGTCTGTCTAGTCCGGTTAGAATTTTATTCGTTTCAATGAGATCCCCTCTCATTCTTCTAAACTCCAGCGAATATAAGCCTAATCGACCCACTCTCTCCTCATAAGTCATTCCTGCCATCCCAGGTATCAGTCTGGTGAATCTTCGCTACACTCTCTCCATGGCAAGAACATCCTTCCTCAGATAAGGCAACCAAAACTGCACACAATACTCAAGGTGTGGTCTCACCAAGGCCCTGTAAAACTGCAGCAAGACATCCTTGCTCCTGTACTCGAATCCTCTCGCTATGAAGGCCAACATACCATTTGCCTTCTTAAACGCCTGCTGCACCTGCATGCTTACCTTCAGCGAC
Organism: Somniosus microcephalus; assembly: GCF_052327205.1. Classification (NCBI taxonomy): domain Eukaryota; kingdom Metazoa; phylum Chordata; class Chondrichthyes; order Squaliformes; family Somniosidae; genus Somniosus; species Somniosus microcephalus. Next base: position 207,528,534 of record NC_140995.1, on the reverse strand, counting down.
TGGTGCACAAGGACACCCAGGTATCGTTGCACTTTCCCTTTTCCCAATCTATTGCCGTTCAGATAATAATCTGCCTTCCTGTTTTTGCCAACAAAGTGGATAACCTCACATTTATCCACATTATACTGCATCTGCCATGCTTCTGCCCAATCACCCAACCTGTCCAAATCATACTGGAGTTGCGCTGCATCTTCCTCACAGCACACACGCCCACCCAGCTTTGTGTTGTCTGCAAACTTGGAGATATTATATTTAGTAACCTTGTCTAGATCATTAATACATAGTGAATAACTGGGGTCCTAGCACCAATCCCTGCAGTACCCCACTAGTCACTGCCTGCCACTCCGAAAAAGACCCGTTTATTCCAACTCTTTGCTTCCTGTTTTCCAACCAGTTCTCTATCCAAGTCAGTACCTTACCCCCAATCCCATGTGCTTTAACTTTGCACGCCAATCTCTTATGCGGGACCTTATCGAAAGCCTTCTGAAAGTCCAAATACACCACATCCACTGGTTCTCCCTTGTCTATTCTACAAGTTACATCCTCAAAAAATTCCAGATTAGTCAAGCATGATTTATCTTTTGTAAATCCATGTTGACTTTGTCCGATCCAGTCACTGTTTTCCAAGTGTTCTGCTATTACATCTTTTATAATGGACTCTAGCATTTTCCTCACTACCGATATCAGGCTTACCGGTCTATAATTCCCCATTTTCTCTCCACCACCTTTTTTAAATAGTGGGGTAACATTAGCTATCCTCCAATCCATGGGAACTGTTCCAGAGTCTACAGAATTTTGGAAGATGACCAGCAATGCATCTACTATTTCTAGGGCCACTTCCTTAAGTACCCTAGGATGTAGATTATCAGGCCCTGGGGATTGATCGGCCTTCAATCCCGTCAATTTCCCTAACACCATTTCCCTACTGTGGTAAACCACTGTTATACCTGTCTGTATGTGTATGTGTATTCCACTAGGTACAGGTCTGGACATGCCTCGGCTGACTCCTCCCACTATTCCAGGTATATAAGTAACTACCTCCCAGTCCCTTAGTATTCTGGACGGGTCGACCACTCGAGACTAGACCTGCATTCTTTAGTTAATAAAAGCCTGGTTGTTACTCGCTTAACCTCAGTCTTTTGAGTAACTGATGGTGCATCAATTTTATTAACTAAATTTTTTATAATGGAGAAGATCCTCACACCAGCATGCCTGGACCTGGACAGTCGGGAAGCGGACGCTTCCACCAAGTTTGCTCACTGGCTCATGTGCTTCGAGGCATTCCTGACTGCCTCCACTGCGGTCGTAGCGGATGCGAACAAACTGTCTGTCCTGATCTCCAAGGTGAACCACCGAGTGTACTCCGTCATCCGGGACGCGACCTCGTACACAGCCGCCCTCCAGCTCCTCAAGACCCAGTACACACGCCCTGTGAACGAAGTTTATGCCAGGCACCTCCTGGGGAGTCGCAAGCAACAACCTGGGGAATCGACTGAGGAATACCTCCAAGCACTGTCCGTGCTTGGCCGGGCCTGTGGGTGTAAGGCGGTAACGTCCACTAAGTACACGGAGGAACTGATCCGGGATGCCTTCGTAGCGGGCCACAGGTCCAACTACACCTGACAGCGACTGCTGGAGCAGAATGACCTCACCCTCGACAAATGGGGATTTATCGGCCTTCAATCCCGTCAATTTCCCTAACACCATTTCCCTACAAATACTGATTTCATTCAATTCCTCCCTTTCATCAGACCCTATGTTCCCCGACATCTCTGGGAGGTTATTTGTGTCCTCCTTTGTGAAGACAGAACCAAAATATGTATTTAATTGGTCTGCCATTTCTTTGTTCCCCATTATAAATTCCCCTGCTTCTGACTGCAAGGGACCTACACTTGACTTCACCAATCTTTTTCTCTTCATATATCTATAGAAGCTTTTACAGTCAGTTTTTATGTTCCCTGCAAGCTTACTCTCAATCTATTTTCCCCCTCTTAATTAATCCCTTTGTCCTCCTTTGCTGAATCCTAAACTGCTCCCAGTCCTCAGGTTTGCTGCTTTTTCTGGCCAAATTATATGTCCTCTCCTTGGATCTTATGCTATCCCTAATTTCCCTCATTAGCCATGGTTGAGTCACCTTTGTTGTTTTATTTTTATGCCAAAAAGGGATGAACAAATTCTGTAGTTCATCCATGCGATCTTTAAATGTTTGCCATTGCCTATCCACCGTCAACCCTTTAAGTAACTTTCCTCAATCCATCCTAGCCAACTCGCACCTCATACCATCGTAGTTTCTTTTATTTAAATTCACGACCAGAGTCTGAGTCAACTACTTCACTCTCCATCTTAAATGAAGAATTCTATCATATTATGATCGCTCCTCCCTAAGGGGCCTCGTACAACAAGATTGCTAATTAATCCTTTCTCATTACATAATACCCAGTCTAAGATGGCCTGATCTCTAGTTGATTCCTCGACATATTGGTCCAAGAAACCATCCTGTATACACTCTAGGAATTCCTCCTCCACAGTATTGTTACTAATTTGGTTAGCCCAAATCTATATGTAGATTAAAGTCACCCATGATAACTGCTTATTGCACACGTCTCTAATTTCCCATTTAATGCCATCCCCAACCTCAGCATTACTGTTTGGGGGGTCTGTATACAACGCCCACAAACGTTTTCTGCCCCTTGGTATTTCTCAGCTCTGCCCATACAGATTCCTCATCATCAGAGCAAATAGCCTTCCTTACTATTGTGTTAATCTCCTCTTTAGCCAGCAATGTTCCCCCACCTCCTTTTCCTTTTTTCTTGTCCTTCCTGAATATTGAATACCCCTGGATGTTGAATTCCCAGCCTTGGTCACCCTGGAGCCATGTCTCCCTAATCCCAATTATATCATATTCATTTACATCTATTTGCAGCTAATTCATCCACGTTATTATGAATGCTCCTTGCATTAAGACACAAAGCCTTCAGGCTTGATTTTTTAACACTTAGTCCTTTTAGAATTATTATTTACTGTAGCCCTGTTTGATTTACACCCTTGTTCTCTCTGCCTTCCACTTTTGCTTTTCTCCTTCCTGTCTTTTGTTTCTATCCTTGCTTCCCTTTCCTCTGTCTCCCTGCACAGGTTCCCAACCCCCTGCCATTTTAGTTTAAACCCTCCCCAACAGCACTAGCAAACACTCCCCCTAGGGCATCGGTCCCGGTCCCGCCCAGATGCAAACTGTCCAGTTTGTACTGGTCCCACCTCCCCCAGAACCGGTTCCAATGTCCCAAAAATTTGAATCCCTCCCCCTTGCACCATTCCTCTAGCCACGTATTCATCTGAAATATCCTTCTATTTCTACACTGACTAGCACGTGGCACTGGTAACAATCCTGAGATTACTACCTTGGCGGTCCTATTTTTAAATTTACCTCCTAACTCCCTATATTCAGCTTTTAGGACCTCATCCCGTTTTTTACCTATGTCGTTGGTACCTATATGCACCACGACAACTGGCTGTTCACTCTCCCCCTCCAGAATGCCCTGCAGCCACCCAGAGACATCCTTGACCCTTGCACCAGGGAGACAACATACCATCTTGGAGTCTCGTTTGCAGCCGCAGAAACGCCTATCTATTCCCCTTACAATAGAATCCCCTATCAATATAGCTCTCCCGATCTTTTTCCTCCCGTCCTGTGCAGCAGGACCACCATAGTGCCAGGAAGTTGGCTGCTGCTGCCTTCTCCCGATAAGCCATTGCCCTCAACAATATCCAAAGTGGTATGTGTTTGAGAGGGAAACAGGGGAAAAAAAGATATTTAAAAAGATACAGGGTCAGTAGCCCTGACGATTTCATAATGTGACTGTTAAAACATCAAAGTCAGTTCTGTTTATCATAAAAACATTGCACAATTTAAATGAACCTTTAGATTATACAATGTTCCCTAATGGCACTAGACAATTATGTCAATTAGCAGAGTTCAGATTCCTCCACCACCAATTTACACCAAGTTCAGACCTTCACTTAACTTTGTGGTTGAACTCTGATCTGGTTATATAGCAAACCATCCAGAGTTCCAAAGGTCCTGGGCTATAAAGTGAAGTTACACTTGCTCCCACAACAACAAACACCAAAATGAAAAAGGAACAAGCATAAACAATATCAAGCTTAACATTGTACAGTACTAGCTTCAGAGAGATTCTGGTGTCAGCAGCTTTAGAGTAGTTTCAAGTCCAGATTTTAAAAACTGGCAGGTAAGCAGAACCTCTAAATGACGACCTTTGCTGCCCAACAATACATAAAGCAATAACACAACTGAAATATTTACATAGCTGATTAAGGAATAATATGCTGTTGATTTTTGTTTTCTTCAAATCATAGTTTTGAATATAAACTAATTATTGTAATACAAGTAGATCTCCCAAGGCATTCCTCTTGGTGGAGGATACTCGGTTTTAAAACAGGGGTGTTTAGGCTATGCAGAGGATAACGTCAGTCACTGATTTACACTTGCTAAATAAATCAAATTCCATTTTAATTCAGTGCTGTTCTGGGACTTGTACTGGTAGTTTAGGGATTGAATGCACGACTCTCCATAATGGTATACAAGATGTGCCAGGTGACATTAGGTCCTCAATTTTAACTGACCCGGGGAGTCGGGATTGGAGGCGTGCGGGAGGGGGGGGGGGGGGGGCGTTAAAGTCCCGAATTCAGGGGTCCCGACACCATCCCGCCCCAAACCCGCCTCCATGCAAGTTTCAAAGGAGGTGGGTACCTGCCCCGCACTGGGAGCCGCCTACCCGAGGCAGGAAGGGATTAGTGACAATTAACTGTTAACAGGTAGTTAACAGGCAGTTTTTAGCCTAATCCCTATTTTAAAGCTTGAAGTGTGGGATTCCCAACGGCTCCAAACCACGTCAAGTTAGAGGAGTCGGGCCGTCGGGTTGAAGGACTTGGAGGGGTCGAGATGTCGGTGTTCAGGTGAGTGATGGGTGCATAAGTGCAAAAGGTAAGTGTGTTTGGTGTGTCTAAAGAAGTTTAAACTACCTGTACTTACCTTTTTAGCCTTCCTTCCTCTAGGTTTCGGGAGTCCATCACCTAACCGGCACAGAAAGCAGAACGGCTGCGAACTGTCAAAAGTGACAGCCTGCAGCTTTCTGTGCCGGAGAGATTTCTAACTGAGTCTGTGTAGAAGGACTCAGGTTAGAAGTAAGGCTGTCAGTGTTTGACTGCTTCAAACAGCTGTGAAACACTGATATTTCATCTGTCAAAACGTCTTGACAGATGAAATTTCAGTCTGTGACATCACCTGTTGCCGGGTGGCCCTTAATTGGCCTGCTGAGCCCGCTGGGCAGGCTCAACAAGGTCAATCAAGTTAAAATTGCGTGGATTGGCCGTATCTCGATGGAGGCGGGACTACAACCCCGAAAGTTATAGTCCCGCCTCCTTCCGAGTGAAAATCACCCCCTAGATGTCTGGTGTTTCACAGTACCTGGTAGGGGATGTGAGGTGTAGCTGCACTGGGGTGTGACCTTGCACACTGGGGATATTCCTTGGCTTTGGCAACACTGGGGTTGGGGTCCTGAAGTTCAGCATCAATGGGGTGGGACTGCTGGGGCTCGACAGCATCGGACGGATGCTTTGATCTGACATCACTGTGGAGTGGAAACCTGGCGGTAACAGAACTATTGAGGAGGAAGCTACGGTTTGGCAGAGCCAGAGTGTGTAACCTGAGGGATGTTTGTGTGCGTGTCTCAGTTTAATACTCTGAAATTTAGGGTATTTATAAGTTACACTAGGTGTTTTTCCTCTTTCTAACAGACTCAGAACACACACATACACTTTGATTTATAAAAAACACTGGCGAACATTCTTCCCACAACCAATTTCACCAAAAACAGATTAACTGTCCATATATCTCATTAGCTGCACATAAATTAGATGCCACATTTGCTTACATAATGAAGACTAATTACAAAATAAGTTATTGGAGGTGGCGAACAATGGAGCACAATAAGACACTATATGAATACAAGTTCTTTCGATATTCACTGCTAGTTTTGATTTGTCCCTTGTTTTGAGTTGTTAAGTCTCTGTTGGGGTTGGATTAGCTTTTTTTGAAGCTATTCTTCAGCTTGCCCCAGTTTTCTAGGTTGGCATGCATGAACTGTGCAAAAATGTGTTTACTGGTTTTTGTTTTTTTACCTTCTTGGTTCTTTGCTGACTATTGGTGAGTAGGCAAGCGAGGAGAGAGAGAGAGAGAGAGAGAGACGTCAGAAGCCCCATTGGTCGAATTGATCAGTTTATTGCCAGAGAAGGCAGACTGCAGTAAATACAAACAGGCAACAACCTTCCGATTGCACTCCACCGCACTGGGGGAAGTGGGAAAAAAAAGTCAGTCGACTGTGGATCGTTGCCTGAAATGTAACCAGCCCATTTGAACAATACTGTCGGCTGCACCGTCCAGCGTGCGTTTCACAGCACCGTCAATGAATAAGATGTGCGATCAGCAAAAGTGAGGCAGCCAGATTGGCAAGACACTTACAATTGCGGCAATCTATTTACTTTACAGGTGGTGGAGCAAATTGACGACTGTGGCGACAGCTCGATCCGTGGGCGAGTCAGCGTTTGTGGATTGAGTAACACAAGGACCGCTGGGGGAGGGGAGGGGAGCGACCTGGCCCCAGTTATTTTTACAACGTCAAAACCTCACCGGGGGGGGGGCGGAGAGAGTTGTGAGCTCCAGCGAGCGAGTAACATTTCGTCTGAAATCGGAGGAGGTGGAACGGAACATTGCCGCGCCGCTGTGGTTTCTTCTGAATGACACCAGGGGCTGAAGGTGCAGCTTTCCGCCACTCCCGATTGTTTATTTTGCCCCGGAAACATGCTGCTGTCGGGTTGTGCTGGAGTTTCCGTTCTCTACTGGTGCATTGTAGAGATTGCAGGGGCCACCCCTTCCTTACATATTAGCGTGCTGCCGGTTCAGCCCAAGGTGCCATTTATGCGTGATACAAGGCACGGGAACTGCTCTAACGGTTAGAAAAAGCTAGAATATAAGAAATAGGAGTGACGATAGCAAAATACTGCAGATGTTGGAAATCCGAAATAACAACAGAAAATGCTGGAAAAACTCAGCAGGTCAGGCAACATCTGTGGAGAGAAATTTGAGTTGACGTTTCGGGTTTGACCCTTCTTCAAAACCCTACTTAACAGACTATAGAGAAATAGGAGTAGGCCGTTTGGCCCTTCGAACCTGCTCCGTCATTCAACAAGATCATGGCTGATCTTCTACCTTATCTCCACTTTCCTGCACTATCCCCATATCCCTCGATTCCCTTAATATCCAGAAGTCTATCATAGAATCATAGAAATTTACAGCACAGAAGGAGGCCATTCGGCCCATCGTGTCCACGCCAGCCGACAAAGCACTATCCACCCTAATCCCACTTTCCAGCACTTTGTCTGTAGCCTTGTAGTTTATGACACTTCAAGTGCATATCCAAGTACTTTTTAAATGTGATGAGGCTCTCTGCCTCTACCACCCTTTCAGGCAGTGAGTTCCAGACCCCCACCATCCTCTGGTGAGAACATTTCTCCTTGAATCTCCTCTAAACTTCTGACCAATTACTTTAAATATTAGCTCTGTCTTGAATATACTCAATGACTGAGCCTCCACAGCCCTCTGGGAGAGAATTCCAAAGATTCACCACCCTCTGAGTGAAGAAATTTCTCCTCATCTCAGTCCTAAATGACCGACCCCTTATTCTGATACTGTGACCCTTGGTTCTAGCTACCTGCATGACAATAAAAGCACATGATTGCAATTTTTGTTAGTGGAGATGTCTGTCACATGTATACAGTTCCTGTAACAGGCTTAGCTCCGAGCACTGATCACGCTATTAAATGAGGACAGATCTCACTGTCACCCACTCCTTCCAGTTACCGTACTTAACAGACTATAATAGATGGCAATTGGGTGTACATTGGAACAGTTCTTTCAAAACATCATTTGGTTTACATATTCACTCATTATCGAATGCAATGGATGTTAAATTAAGCTCTTCAGCTACATGGGACGTATTTTATTCTGTTGAACGCCTTTATTAAATCTTAAGATTATGAAGGGTTTTTGATAGTAAATAAGGAGAAACTGTTTCCACTGGCAGGAGGGTCGATAACACAGACTGAAGGTAATTGGCAAAAGAGGGCGAGAAGAGATTTTGTTTTTACACATGGAGTCATCATGAACTGGAATGCACTGCCTGAAAGGGTGGTGGAAGTAGATTCAATAGTAACTTTCAAAAGGGAATGGAATAATTACTTGAAAAAAAATTGCAGGGCTATGGGAAAAGAGCAGGGGAGTGGAACTAATTGGATAGCTCTTTTAAAGAGATGGCACAGGCACGATGGGTGGAATGGCCTCCTGTGTTGTAAGATATGATGATTCTAAGGCAATAAGTTTGAGCTTTCTGTGCTGTTATCATCATTCATTACCATCACTGCATCCAAATGGACAGTCCGTAAGCATGACCCCGAGCTTCCAGTCGCCTGTCACTTTAATTCTCCGCTCCACTCCCACTCTGTCCTCGGCCTCTTACACTGTTCCAATGAAGCTCAACGTAAGCTTGAGGACCAGCACCTCATCTTTCGATTAGACACGTTACAGCCTTCTGGGCTCAACATAGAGTTCAACATAGAAACATAGAAGATAGGAGCAGGAGTAGGCCATTCGGCCCCTCGAGCCTGCTCCGCCATTCAATGAAATCATGGCTGATCATCCAAATTCAGTACCCGGTCCCTGCCTTCTCCCCATATCCCTTGATCCCTTTAGCCTCAAGAAATATATCCAACTCTTTCTTGAATATATTTAATGAACTGGCCTCCACTGCCCTCTGTGGCAGAGAATTCCACAGGTTCACCACTCTCTGGGTGAAGAAATTCCTCCTCATTTCAGTCCTAAATGGCTTACCCCTTATCCTTAGACTATGACCCCTGGTTCTGGACTCCCCGGCCATCAGAAACATCCTTTCTGCATCTAGTCTGTCCAGACCTGAGAATTTTATAGGTTTCGATGAGATCCCCTCTCAATCTTCTAAACTCCAGTGAGTATAAGCCCAATTGACACAATCTCTCCTCGTACGTCATTCCTGCCATCCCAGGTATCAGTCTGGTGAATCTTCGCTGCACTCCCTCCATGGCAAGAACGTCCTTCCTCAGGTAAGGTGACCAAAACTGCACACAATACTCAAGGTGCGGTCTCACCAAGGCCCTGTACAACTGTAGCAAGACATCCTTGTTCTTGTACTCGAACCCTCTTGCTACGAAGGCCAACATACCATTTGCCTTCTTAACCGCCTGCTGCACCTGCATGCTTACCTTCAGCGACTGGTGCACAAGAACACCCAGGTCTCTTTGCACTTCCCCTTCTCCCAATCTATTGCCATTCAAATAATAATCTGCCTTCCTGTTTTTGCCACCAAAGTGGATAACCTCACATTCAGATCTCTGCCCCTATTTTTTTCCCTCACAGGGCAACTGTTGATCATTCTGCCATTCCTATTTACACCTCATCTAGACTCACCTTTTGTTGCTTAACTTGTCCCATTACCATCTCCTTTTGCCTTGCACCATCAGCCCTTTTGTCTTTTAATCTCTCCTGCCTTCCATCCTATCACAGACCTTCCCTTTTGTTCTTTCCTCCCCTCCCCCTTTCCCTGCACTTGCTTAAAAATCTGTTACATCTCTAACTTTTCTAGTTTTGACAAAGGGTCATCGACCTGAAACGTTAACTCTGTTTCTCTCTCCACAGATGCTGCCTGACCTGCTGAGTATTTCCAGCATTTTCTGTTTTTATCTCAACATCTAACCTGTCAAGCCCTCTCAGAATCTTATAAAGGATTGTGTACATCAAAAATTGACACTGGTGTCTCCCCTTTGAGTTTATCCAGCTCGTAGTGAAACCATACAGACAAGGGAGGTCCCAGGTTGTATTCCCAGTCAATGCTGAGTTCACGGATCCCAAATGGGGCATCAGTAAGGATACTATATTAAGAATACAACCCAAGAGGGTAGAATTTCCAATCAATTAATGCTCATATACAAATGCTATTTATAAGCAAGCATTAACACATTTAAAATAAACAGGTTAATGCCAGTGCAAGAGCAGAAATGTAATGCTAAGATGTTAAGCACTGCATAAACTTGGTTGGTATTCTCTTTAGAAGGTTGAGGGGTGGTCCAGTCAAGGTCTTTGAAATGATAAAGGGATTCATAAGGGTAAATACAGAGAAATGATTTCCTCTGGTGGGGGAATCCAGACAAGGGGGCTTAAAATTAGTCTTAAATTAATCTTAATAATTAGAGCTAGGCCATTAGGAGTGAAATCAGGAAGCATTTTTTCCACACAAAAGAATAATGGAAATCTCTCCCCCAAAAAGGCTGAGAGTGCTGAATCAATTGAAATTTTCAAGACTTGAGATCGATAGATTTTTGTTAGGTAAGGGTGTCAAGGGATTTGGAGCAACGGCGGGCAAATGGAGTTGAGATACAGATCAGCCATGATCTAACTGAATGACAACAGAGTTGCGGGTCTGAACGGCCTACTCCTGTTCCTTTGTTTCTGGGGGAAATTTCCACCCTAAGCAGTAGAGAATCAGGCAGGCTTGCCACTCCTCATCACTATCCAGTGACACATGTGTGAACTTATGGCAACACAGTTGTGGTGCCATTTGCTGCCCCCTCACCCAGCCAATAGCCTGCAAACACTCACCGTCAACACTCACACAGAAATAGTAGCGACTTGGGCTGCATTTAGGATTAGGGTTAAATGCATTGCACCAAAGGGTGCAAAGATCATCAGTGGAACTGTAGCCTAGCAAGGAGTCAACACATCAGGAGAGCAGAGAGAAATACTGGCAGGACAGATGAACATATTCTTGCGCAGTTTTCTAAATCAGTCATGGCAAATTCGCTGAAACGTTTTGTGTTACATAAATTCACTGGAATAATCATATATTGGAAAATTGGAATAGGCCTAGATATGGTTGCAGTTAAGATTTAAATCTCCCCTCTGCCACTTTCCTTACCTGTTTTAAACTGCAGATGTTTGTCATCTGTGTTCCCGAAATTTTCCAGCAGGGACAGGAACAGCAGCCCGAAAGCGTTCTGAATGCCAAACACCGAGCCGTTGCACCACATGGAGGCGAACATCACCACCCAACCCCAGCCCCCTTCGGGGGGCACGAACTCCCCCTTGTCGCCGGGCGCGGCGGAGGAGTCGGCGGCGGCGGGGGGGCTGCCAGACTGGTGGTCACCTTCCCCCACTCCCACATACACCCTGGGCTCGCTCTCTGCCGCGGTCACCTCGCCGTTCAGCGGCTCCTTGCTGTGGGTCAACGGCTGAGTGGATGGGTTCCTGTCCAGGCTTTCCTCCTCCTCATCCTCCTCTTCTTGCCCCGGCGCCCCTGCCGCCAGGGTGCTACTGTCCTCGGTTTTAAGGCCGTTTTCTGTCATCTCTCAGGAGCGTCCCGCCTGCCGATCAAAGACCATCCGGATAGCCCGTCCCGTCCTTGTCCTCCCCTCTCAACACAAGCTTGCCTGCCACGCTATTTCCTTAAGAAGAAAAAAAAATGATGAAATAAATGGTTTCTGTTGCTAACTTTCTTTCTTTGTGCGGGTTTTTAAAAAAAAATTAAAAGCCAAGCGAGCGTTCCGATGCCAGCTTCGCCAGCGATGGCTCGGCCGCTGGTTATATTGTTGCGCCGCTCGAACGCGCTGTCGCCAATCTGATGCCCATTTTTAAATGGATATAACTCGGGGGGGCGGGACCTCTTCCGGCGCGCGCCACACCGATTGGGCGCTTCCGGCCCCACCTCCCCCGATTGGCTGCGCCGCCTGTCCGTCAAAGCAGGCACCCTGCCACGTGCTGCCCGCACGTGTGATGGGCGGCGCGAGGGCGGCCGCCAGCCGGAGCGCCAGAAAGGTGGAGGTGGGAAATTCAGTTGGTTAGCGCCTCCAGTTACGGGGCGCTGATGCAGTAGCGCCGGGACCAGGCGAATCCAGCCAGGCACACCAAATTCAACACCAAATTCAGCCCCCACCCGTTTCCCCCGTAGCGCCGCTGCTACGAGTTACCGCCAGGGACTTCAGCGCCAGGCAGATCGTGACGTCAGTGAATGTTTAACGCTCACTGGGCGCCCGATCTGCCAAATTCATTTTGCTCACCCTGCCCCCTCCCCCCCCTTAACGCATTGCCCTGACAGGGAGAGGAGGCATCAAGCAGGTGGATGTCGGCTCCAGGAGCGGTATTTAAAGGCATCCTCAGTAATGAGCTACAGCTGTCAGGCTAGTGCTGCTTCACTGCTTCCTTGTCAGTTTGAGATTGTGAAACAGTTTAATTCAGTCATTTAAAGGTTCTTTAGCTTCAGGAGTGTTATGGCTATGGAAAATTCGTTACATTTATTCTGACAACATATCAAAGTGCTACACTTGGTTACATTAATGGGAGCTCGCCCTCCAGGATCTACTGCGGAAGGAGCAGAAGCAGCGAAAAAGATTGGAATATAGAAACATAGAAGATAGGAGCAGGAGTAGGCCATTCGGTCCCTCGAGCCTGCTCCGCCATTCAATGAGATCATGGCTGATCATTCAATTTCAGTACCCTGTCCCTGCCTTCTCCCCATATCCCTTGATCCCTTTAGCCTCAAGAAATATATCCAACTCTTTCTTGAATATATTTAATGAACTGGCCTCCACGCCCTCTGTGGCAGAGAATTCCACAGGTTCACCACTCTCTGGGTGAAGAAATTCCTCCTCATTTCAGTCCTAAATGGCTTACCCCTTATTCTTAGACTATGACCCCTGGTTCTGGACTCCCCGGCCATCAGAAACATCCTGCATGTAGTCTGTCCAGACCTGACAGAATTTTATAGGTTTCGATGAGATCCCCTCTCAATCTGCTAAACTCCAGTGAGTATAAGTCCAATCGACGCAATCTCTCCTCATACGTCATTCCTGCCATCCCAGGTATCAGTCTGGTGAATCTTCGCTGCACTCCTTCCATGGCAAGAACGTCCTTCCTCAGATAAGGTGACCAAATCTGCACACAATACTCAAGGTGCGGTCTCACCAAGGCCCTGTACAACTGTAGCAAGACATCCTTGTTCCTGTACTCGAACCCTCTTGCTACAAAGGCCAACATACCATTTGCCTTCTTAACCGCCTGCTGCACCTGCATGCTTACCTTCAGCAACTGGTGCACAATAACACCCAGGTCTCTTTGCACTTCCCCTTCTCTCAATCTATTGCCATTCAAATAATAATCTGCCTTCCTGTTTTTGCCACCAAAGTGGATAACCTCACATTTATCCACATTATAGTGCATTTGCCATGTTTCTGCCCAATCACCCAACCTGTCCAAATCGTACTGGAGTTTCACGACATCCTCCTCACAGCTTACCCTCCCACCCAGCTTTGTGTCATCTGCAAATTTGGTGATATTACATCCAATTCCCTCGTCCAGATCATTAATATATATTGTGAACAGCTGGGGTCCTAGGACCGATCCTTGCGGTACCCCACTAGTCACTGCCTGCCACTCGGAAAACGACCCGTTTATTCCAACTCTTTGCTTTCTGTCCGCCAACCAGTTCTCTATCCAAGTCAATACCTTGCCCCCAATCCCATGTGCCTTAATTTTGCACGCTAATCTCTTATGTGGGACCTTATCGAAAGCCTTCTGAAAGTCCAAATACACCACATCCACTGGTTCTCCCTTATCTATTTTACCAGTTACATCCTCAAAAAATTCCAGTAGATTAGTCAAGCATGATTTACCTTTTGTAAATCCATGTTGACTTTGTCCAATCCTGTCACTGCTTTCCAAGTGCTCTGCTATTACATCTTTTATAATAGACTCTAGCATTTTCCCCACTACCGATGACAGGCTTACCGGTCTATAATTCCCCGCTTTTTCTCTACCACCTTTTTTGAATAGTGGGGTAACATTAGCTACCCTCCAATCCATAGGTACCGTTCCAGAGTCTTAACAGTCAGTTTTTATGTTCCCAGCTAGCTTACTCTCATATTCTATTTTCCCTTTCTTAATTAATCCCTTTGCCCTCCTTTGTTGACTCCTAAACTGCTCCCAATCCTCAGGATTATTGTTTTTTCTAGCCAATTTATATGTCCTCTCCTTGGATCTTATGCTATCCCTAATTTCCCTTGTTAGCCACGGTTGAGTCACCTTTTTTGTTTTATTTTTATGCCAAACTGGGATGAACAAATTCTGTAGCTCATCCATTCGGTCTTTGAATGTTTGCCATTGCCTATCCACCGTCAACCCTTTGAGTGCCATTCCCCAATCAATCCTACCCAACTCGCTCCTCAGACCATCGTAGTTTCCTTTATTTAAATTGAGGACCCTTGTCTCTGAGTCAACTACTTCATTCTCCATCTTAATGAAGAATTCGATCATATTATGATCGCTCCGACCCAAGGGGCCTCGTACAACAAGATTGCTAATTAATCCTTTCTCGTTATATAATACCCAGTCTAAGATGGCCTGATCTCTGGTTGGTTCCTCGACATATTGGTCCAGGAAACCATCCCGTAAACACTCCAGGAATTCCTCCTCCACAGTATAGTTACTAATTTGGTTGGCCCAATCTATATGTAGATTAAAGTCACTCATGATGACTGCTGTGCCCTTATTGCACGCTTCTTTAATTTCCCTTTTAATGCCATCCCCAACCTCCGCCTTAGTGTTTGGAGGTCTATATACCACTCCCACTAATGTTTTTTTCCCCTTAGTATTTCTCAATTCTACCCATACAGATTCCACATCATCAGAGCTAATATCCTTCATTACAATTGTATTAATCCCTTCTTTAACCAGTAATGCTACCCCACCTCCCTTTCCTTTTTGCCTATCTTTCCTGACTATCGAATACCCCTGGATGTTGAGTTCCCAGTCTTGGCCATCCTTGAGCCATGTTTCCGTAATCCCAACCAAATCATATTCGTTTACCTCTATTTGCGCAGCCAATTCATCCACTTTATTACAAATGCTCCTCGCATTAAGACACAAAGGCCTAGAAATTCATTAAGGCGCTGCCAGCTTTGCGCCCAGTTAACGCCTATAGAGTGATTTTGCGCCAGAAATGAGTTTGCGCAGATATTCAGCGCAGCGGTATTGGCGGCGGTAGCCGTTAGCGCTGCGCCGGCACCGATGATGTCATCGGTGTGCGCAGTGCCCCGTTTCCGCCCCGAAATCGGCCCGATCCCCATATTTAGTTGCGGCCGCCTCCTCCGAAGCGGCCGCAAACAGCGACCAGAAAACGGGGCCGTCCTGCTGCCTTAGTGGGGCGCTTTAAAGCGGAAGGTGCGGCCGGCCGCTTTTTCGGCGGCCGCCTGCCCGCACCTCCTTCCCCGGCCTCCTCCACCGCCCCCCCCGCGGCATTGCCGGCTGCTTTCCGCGAGCCCGGCACTTCTCCGTGGTGCCGGGCTCATTTGCCGGCACTATCCAGCGGCGATCTCCCCGTTGCAGGCAGCTCCCCCTTAAGAGAAGGAGGAGGCCTGCAGTACCGCAGCCTGCCGCTCCGCAGCGGCTGGCGCAGCGGCGCCAAGAGCGCTGATATTCAGTGTCAGCGCCCCAAGCGGAGGCGGGCACACCCTGGTATAGCGCCCGGTTCCGAATTGTGGCGCTAACAATGAATATCTGACGATCGCTATAGGCTTCCCGCCCAGCGCTAACTTTTGGGCGCTAGCCAGCTGGCGGGGCCATAGTGAATTTCTAGGCCAAAGCCTTCAGGCTTATTTTTTAAAGCTCTTAGACCTATTAGAATTATTATTTACTGTGGCCACGTTTGACTTAAACCGTTGATTTCTCTGACTGCCACTTTTGTTTTTCTGCTTCCTATCTTTTGCTTTTATCCCTGTTTTCCTTTCCTCTGTCTCCTTGCTCAGGTTCCCAACCCCCTGCCATTTTAGTTTAAACCCCCCCGAACAGTGCTAGCAAACCTCCCCGCAAGGATATTTGTCCCGCTCTGGTTCAGGTGCAACCCGTCTGACTTGTACAAATCCCACCTTCCCCAGAAGCAGGCCCAGTGATCCAGGAAACTAAAGCCCTCCCTCCTGCACCAACTCTTTAGCCACGCATTCATCTGCTCTATCCTCCTATTCCTATACTCACTAGCAGGTGGCACCGGGAGTAATCCAGAGATTACAACCTTTGAGGTCCTACTCTTTAATCTGCTACCTAGCTCCCTAAATTTTTGCTGCAGGACCTCATCCCTCTTCCTACCTATGTCGTTGGTCCCAATGTGAACCACGACCTCTGCCTGTTCACCCTCCACCTTCAGAATGCCCTGCAGCCGTTCAGTGACATCCTTGACCCTGGCACCAGAGAGGCAACAAACCATCCTGGAGTCACGTCTACGGCCACAGAGACGCCTATCTGTTCCCCTTACGATAGAATCCCCTACCACTATTGCTCTCCCACTCTTTTTCCTTCCTTCCTGAGCAGCAGAAGCACCCCTGGTGCCAGGAAGTTGGCTGCTGCTGCCTTCCTCTGGTAAGTCATCCCCCTCAACAGTATCCAAATTGGTATACCTGTTTGAAAGGGGGATGGCCACAGGGGTCCGCTGCACTACCTGCCTGCCTCTACTGCTCTGCCTGATGGTCACCCATTTCCCTTCTGCCTGTGCAGCCCTACCCTGCGGCATGACCAACTCATCAAATGTGTAATCCACAACCCTCTCAGCATTGTGAATGCTCCAAAGCCCATCCATCCGCAGCTCCAGCGTCTCCATGTGGTCTGCTAGTAGCTGCAGCTGGATGCATTTCTGGCACACGTGGTCGTCAGGGACACTGGCAGCGTCCCTGAATTCCCACATATGTGGCCAGAGGGAGGAGGAGGGCCATCAGGGCTCTCAACAGGAGGCCTTACCCTCCGAGGGTATTCCGACAGCACTTCTCCTACTTTCAATGAAGCGAGGAGCTGTGTATTAGAGGGCTCTGCATCACCAAGGTGGTGGTCACAGAACTCTGCCACCTCCTCCAGCCTCACACCAAGATGATTTAAACCCCAGATCCCTTTCGCTCACTACATGCCCATCATGCCACCCCTCTGTCATGCCATATCCTCCTGGGCGCAAAGTTGAAATGAGAGAGACCACAAAATAATGCAAACTCCATGAATACATTTATGCATAAACATATCACACATATCACAATCATTCCAACAACTAATGACCCTTGCGCCTGTCATAGTTGAATAGCTGTCATTGTGTGCAAGGTGTGAGATGTGGGTGTGAGTGTTGGTAGATAGAGATTGTTGATGGGTGAGTGCTGGGGGTGTGGTGCTTTGGACAGTGTGTGAAACTTGTGGTACAGATGGTGGTATGCAGCATTTGTTGAAGCATTCAATCACCCTGACCACCCGACTGAGGTGGATCTGTCATGAGCACACCTGCTTCAGTCCTCTGGCTCCTTCTCCTTGTTGTGCTTCTCCTTGCTGAGGCAGCTGCACAGCCAGCAATGCTGAGAATGAGCTGCTGCAGTATCAATGAACCTCCCCTTTAAGTACTGGGAAAAGCCTGTGACGATGATGACTTGAGATTAGACTGCACCCGATATTGGTCAGCGCTTTGAGTTTGACACCACTGAGCTAGGCCATTAGCATTTGATTTAATGCTCCAATCCTTTCAGCAATGAGACTAATTTTGCATGCAGTCTGAATCATTAGTACCTGGCGCTAAATCTCAAACTTTTCTAAAGTTAGCGCCCATTCCTGGACTATAATGAATTTCTCCCCCAAAGACTTGCATTTATATAGCGCCTTTCACAACCGCTGGACGTCCCAAAGTGCTTTACAGCCAATGAAGTATTTTTTGAAGTGTAGTCACTTTTGTAATGTAGGAAACGCAGCAGCCAATTTGCACTCAACAAACTCCCACAAACAGCAATGTGATAATGACCAGATAATCTGTTTTTGTTATGTTGATTGAGGGATAAATATTGACCAGGACACCGGGGAGAACTCTAGGGAGAACTCCCCTGCTCTTCTTCAAAATAGCACCATGGGATCTTTTACAGACGGGGGCCTTGGTTTTAACTTCTCTTCCAAAAGATGACACCTCTGACAGCACTCCACTGGAGAGTCAGCTTAAATTTTTGTGTTCAAGTTTCTGGAGTGGGATTTGAACCCATAACCTTCGGACTCAGAGATAAGAGTGCTACCAACTGAGCCACCGGCTGACACATTAGCTGCTCTGTCCGACTACCCTTCTACAGCAGGTTAATGGTTATCCCGCTGGTCCCAGTCCACTAGCTTCAGATTCAGTATGGAGGAATGGGGGTGGAATGAGCCAGAGTTTCTAGTCCTAACCGCTATTCAGTTCTGGGGATGAAGGACCTTACCTACAAGGACAGGTTGGAGAAGCTGGATTTGTTTTCATTAGAGCAAAGGAGGTTGTGGGGTGATTTGATAGAGGTGTACAAGATTATGACGGGTTTGGATAGGCTAGACGGAGAAAGGCTGTTCCCACTAGTTGATGGTACAAGGACCAAGCACTAGGGGACACAGATTTAAGGTTTTGGGCAAGAGATACAGGGGGGATGTGAGGAAAAACTTTTTTACGCAGCGAGTGGTGAGGACCTGGAACTCGCTGCTGACGGAAGTGGTGGAAGCGGACACACTCAATGTTTTCAAGGGGAGACTGGATAGGCACTTGAGGGAAATCAACCTTCAGGGCTATGGGGTTAGAGCGGGGGAGTGGAATTGACTGGATTGCTCTACAGAGAGCCAGCACAGACTCAATGGGCTGAATGGCCTCTTTCTTTGCCATTATGACTCTATGACTCAACTACCCCTCTCCACTGGAGGCTGGACTCAGCAATGATGTTCTTCCACCACCACCATGATGGGATGTCCTGCTGACACTCTTTCACACATGAAGAATGGACACTTGAACAACTGTCAGAGGTTTGCCAGCACCTGTTCTGTGCCTCCAACGTGGATCATCCCCTTTAGGAGAGGGGGGGGCGGTGAAAATTGGAAGAGGTGGGTGGGGAGATACTTTAACAAATGGATAGGCCTTCTTATTGCATTTCTTTGCCATTGTTTTTGTTCTAGTCTCCGGAATGATGTTTCTTATCCAGTGCTAGTCTCTGTAGTACCACTGGGCTCCAATTGTGAGATAAAAATACAGCTCTGCCTTCAATTTAAAGGAGGAATAGTTTGGCAGATGTTTCCATTGTTGATAACTGTAGTGTTCTGAAACCCTATCTTGTTCCAAATCGATTAAAATGTACTGTTATTTAATCCGGTATTCAATATCTTCCAGCATTTTCTTTCTTTACTTCAGATTTCCAGCATCCACAGTATTTTGCTTTTGATTCAATAACTTATTATGATTTGTGTAATTAGAAAGACCTGCTCTTCAGAGGAATGTTGCAGGAAGCACCACCTTCTCAAGGGCAATTAGGGATGGGCAATAAACGCTGGCCTTGCCCACATCTCGTGACTGAATTAAAAAAAGCAGATTTAACTTGGCAGCATCACCATACTGGCCAATGCTGATGTGGTAATAGAAAATACTAACTTTTGCAACAATAAGTGAACAGATTAAGCTAGAGAGGATGTTGGATCTTTGAGACAGGAGAGCAGATGAATAAAACTTGGATCACAGAGACAGTGTGTCACACAATGAGTGACAAAAGAGAACCAGATTCTGGAAAGTGCTTCTGAACCAGATGATCACATGTAGACAATTAACAGGATTGAACAGAAACATCACAAAAACTATCTGCGGGTAAGAGAGCTGACTGAGAGACAGCAACGGGGCAATATGACAGCCTTCGTAGAATCATACAATGGTTACAGCACAGAAGGACGCCATTTGGCCCGTCGAGCCCGCACCGACTCTCTGCAAGAGCACTTCAGCTACTCCCACTCCCCCGCCCTTTCCCCGTAGCCCTGCAAATGTTTTTCCTTCAATTACTTATCCAATTCCCTTTTGAAAGCCACGATTGCGTTTGCCTCCACCATCCTTTCAGGCAGTGCATTCCAGATCATAACCACTCGCTGCATAAAAATGTTTTTCCTCGCGTTGTCTTTGGTTCTTTTGCCAATCACCTTAAATCTGTGTCCTCTGGATCTCGACCCTTCCACCAATAGGAACAGTTTCTCTCTATCCACTCTATCTAGACCCCTCATGATTTTGAACACCTCTATCAAATCTCCTCTCAACCTTCTCTGCTCGAAGGAGAACAACCCCAGCTTCTCCAGTCTATCCACATAATTGAAGTCCCTCATCCCTGGAATCATTCTCGTAAATCTTTTCTGCAACCTCTCTAAGGTCTCCGGATCTTTCCTAAAGTGCGGTGCCCAGAATTGGACACAATATTCCAGTTGAGGCCGAACCTCCGAC
Organism: Somniosus microcephalus; assembly: GCF_052327205.1. Taxonomy (NCBI): domain Eukaryota; kingdom Metazoa; phylum Chordata; class Chondrichthyes; order Squaliformes; family Somniosidae; genus Somniosus; species Somniosus microcephalus. The sequence goes on along the minus strand of NC_140995.1, from coordinate 207,508,114 downwards.
AAACATTCTCCAAAATGTGAATCATGACTAAGTAGTTGCTGGTTGAGATCAAGTGGCACAATAGACCCTTCACCGAAGGCTCTCCGAATAGTTCATTACTTTGGTTTCTACATACAAAGATTCTCATATAAAGTATATAGTATGCCAGGTCTAAAAAACAGAGAGCAATGCAGAGCTACCTCACGGATACACCCTCAGCTCTACAGAGACACTAAATGATGTTTCATTGGTTGAAAAATGAATGCAGTAAAATCTTTGCTGTCCTTCTTGGCTGAAGGCAAATATGGGAGAAGCATCTACAATCTTCTGTCAGTGGAACAAGCAGAGAAAGACCTGCTCTAAGTTTACCCTGACCATATTGCTTTGAACTTCCAAATATGCAAAAGCTTTGATTAGTTTTATTTCAGCCATATATTTGAGGACAGGTTGCATAAACATGGCTTCTATTCCCTTGAATACAGAAGATTGAGGGGGGATCTGTTTAAAATGTTAAAAGGAGTAGATACAGTAAAGCTATATCCTCTGAGGGGGGAATCCAGAATAAAGGAACATAATCTTATAATTAGAACCAGGTCATTTAAGAGGGAAATCAGGAAGCACTTTTTCACACAAAGGGTAGTAGAAATCTAGAATTCCCTCCACCGTCAGCTGTGGATGCTGTGTCAATTGGAGCTTTCAAGACTGAGATCAATAGATTAGGTAAGGTTATCGAGGGATATGGTGATAATGCGGGTAAATGGAGTTGAGGTACAGATCATCCATGACCTAATTGAATGGCGGAGCAGGCTCGAGGGGCTGAATGGCCTACTCCTGTTCCTATTTTCCTATATTTACTTTGTAAATGTGGTCCAGTCTATGCTTCTATTTGTGTTGGTTGAAGAGGGACGGGACTAGCTGTTATTTAGCAATCACTGCTGTCTACGAAATTACTATCTCTTCATGCGCCATTATATTCAGAAGAGTGCAGAGCATGGTGAAGGCATAGTAGTAACAGAAATTAGTTAATTGAAAACCTATATATTTCAGTTATAGTCACAGTGAAAGCTTAATTGAATTCTGTTAATTACGTCAGCTTCCCTTTGAATAGGCCTAGTTTTAATAAGTAATAGTTTTAAGTCTAAGTGAGGAGGAGCCTCCCACATTTCTTAAATGTCACACTGGTCTATTTTGTGTATAACTGCATAACATACCGACACATCCCCATTGACAAAATCCAGCCCAAAGGTTTTGTACAGGCAGACTGGAAGTAGGGAACTGCCATAGACTCCAGTGATTCACTTCCATCCATATGAAGAGCCACTCAACAACCTTTGCAGGACCCTATAATGCCGACATCTTAAATGGCTACCTTTGTTTAGACATTCTCCCTTTCAAAAGCGCCACCCCCCACCTCAGAAAGCCTACCCTTGATGTGTCCGTCCTCTCCAGCTACCATCCCATTTTCACTTCCCTTTCCTCTCTAAAGTCCTTGAATGGGTGCGCCAAACCCACAGCTCCCTGATGAAATTCCTTCAATCCAGCTTCTGTTCTGCTCTCAGCACCAAGACCACTCCGGTCAAAGTCACCAACAATATCCTCTGTTACTGCAACAAAAACGTGTTATGCCCCTTGTTGTGTGCAACCTTTCTGTAGCATTCAATGTGGTTGACCACAACCTCTTACTTCATTGCCTCTCTTCTGCGCTCCAACTCTGAGGAATTGCCCTCAAATTTAACATTTTCATCCTGGTGTTCAAATCCCTTCATGGCTTCTCCCCTCCCTATCGCTGTAATCTCCGCCAGCGCTACAACCCTTTGAGATCTCTGCATTCCTCCAATTCTGGCCTGTTGTAGAATCATAGAAACCTACAGCACGGAAGGAGGCCATTCAGTCCATCGTACCTGTGCCAGCTCTTTGGTAGAGCTGTCCAATTAGCCCCATAACCTGCTCTTTCCTCATAGCCCTGAAAACTTTTCCTCTTTGATTATTTATCCAATTCCCTTTTGATGGTTGCTACTGAATCTGCTTCCATCACCCTTTCAGACATTGCATTCCAGATCATAACACCTCGCTGTGTAAAATTATTTGTCCTCATTTTGCCTCTGGTTCTTTTACCAATCACCTTAAATCTGTGTCCTCTGGTTACTGACCCATCTGCCACTGGAAACAGTTTCTCCTTATTTACTCTATCAAAACCCTTCATAATTTTGAACATCTCTATCAAATCTCCTCTTAACTTTCTCTGCTGTAAGGAGAACAATCCCAGCTTCTCCTGTTTCTCAGTGTCAGCTGTGGCTCAGTGGGTAGCACTCTCTAGGTGGGAGTGGCTAGGAGTAGGCAGGTGCTGCTGGTTGCCTGATTGCTGCAGGGAGTTGGAGTGAGTTTGTAAAAAGTTGGTGGTGGTTTTTTTTTTTCAGGTTTTAGGGCGTTTTTGGCCCATAAGCAGCAGCCAGATGGCTGGAAGGGAGAGAAAAAGGCCCAAGGATTTGGGCCGGGACCCTAGGAGGTTTGGAAAAGAAAACATGGTGGTGGTTCAGTGCGAGGATAAGGAGATACGAGCTTGGGATATTATCTAAGCAGTACATGAGGGCTGTGGTGAGGGAATCTGCTTTGCCTGCTGACCAAAGCCGAATGTTGGGTTCGAGGTGACGGTCAGTGGCCAAGAAGAGGTGGAAAGATTTTTACTCAGTTTGAAAGTTGGCGATAAGTTCTTGGAGGTATCTCTGCTACATTTGGAAGAGGTGGTGGTCTCATTCTTAAACTTGCCGGTTTATATTGAGGACGATGGGCTAATCAAAAAGTTGGAGTCGTGGGACATTAAAATTTGCTCGGCAATAAAGAGGAGATACTATCCAGGAACAACGGTAGCAGATGGAACCCATTATGTAAAGGTGCGTTTCCCAGAGGGGGTGAAGTCATTACCGTACAGCATGAAATTCGAGACAATGGAAGGAGTGCAGTACTTCCGGGTACTGCATGATAACCAAGTGAAGGTTTGTTATTATTGTCTTGGACACGACCATCTTGTAAGAAACTGTCCGGACTTGTACTGTTATAATTGCGGCGAGTCTGGACACAGTGCTCAGAGCTGCAAGGCGGAGAGCTGTGGGGGGTGTCACAAAGGCCCCACCCGCTGTGAGTGTGAGGCAGAAGGAAGCTCTATGAGTGATGAGGAGATGGGAGAAGGAGCAGGAGGTGTCATTGGAATGGCCGGAGGAGTGGAGCAGTCGGAGGACACAGCTGGTGAATTGAAGGAGAAAAGAGCGCAGGAAGAGGCAGAAAATTGCGGAGCAGAGAACAGGATGGAGATGGTGGAAAACACACCAAGTACAATGGTAAAGAACAAAGACGGTAGAGGGGAGTACGGGTCGAGGGCAGAGTCGAGCCATAATATGGTTCAGCTCTCCCTAAAGAATCTGGTGTCCGCGGGGGGAGAGGAGGCGGGAGCGGGGTGCATGGTAAATGTAAGTACTCCAAAGAAAGATGGGGAGTCGGACATCTCGGTGAGCAGGAGGGGGCAAGACAAGGAGAAGGTGCAAGAGGCAGGAGCCTTAAAGGGGCAGCAGGACAGGAGCGGCGAGACAAAGACGCCAGAAGGGAGCAATATAGGTTCGCCATTGTCCCAGAGAGAGAAGGATCAGGGAGCAAGGGTCAACGGTGGAGATGAGGTCGAAGGGAGCGGCACTGTTGGAGAAACCGCGATAGCAGGAAGACTCTCTATGGGAGATGATGTATCTGACGGGGAACAGGATTATGTATCTGACAGGGAACAGGCACAAAGGGTTACAGAAGAGCTCGAGAGTGAGGAATTAGAGGGGGACAGAGACATGGAAATGGGGGGTGAGGTGGCATCATGTGGAAAGGGAAAGGTTAGTGAGGGGCAGAAGGAGGGAGAAGGGGCAGCCCTTTGGCCCAAACTTAATGCAAGGAAGAGGCTGAAACAGCAGGGAAGGTTCAAAGAGGAGGTGAAAAAGAGCCAGAGGCTGCAGGAAAAAGCAACAGCTGGCCAAAAAGTTGGGAAGGAGCATGAGAGGAGGGAAGGGCCAGAGATTAAATGATGGGGAGATTATCAGGCATACTTCCCTTCTTTGGAGCCATGATTACATTGATCTCGATTAATGTAAACGGACTGAGGGGTGAGAAGAAATTGCAGCAGTTGTTGCAGGGTTTTAAAGGTTCGGACTTGTTGTGCCTGCAAGAAACCTTTTGGGATGAGGATATTCTAGAAAGAGTTCAGAAGGTTTGGAAGGGAGAGGTGTTTGCAAGTTGTGCAAACAATAACCGTAGAGGGGTGGCTGTTTTGCTGAGTCCGTACATAAAAGAGAATGTTGCCTTGGTGGACAAGGACATTGAGGGGAGACTTTTACGGCTAAGGATAAAAACGGAGACATTTAATTGCGATCTCTTTAATAGCTATGTACTGAACGACCATTGTGAGCGTCGCAAGATTTTTCGGGGGTTCTTCACTGAAGTGGCAGAGGTGGAAAATCCTTGTATAGTGGGGAATTTTAATGTATTTCTATCTCGGATGGACATTTCAGCCCAGATGACCTTTAAGGATGATAACTCCAGAGGGATGATTGTAAAAATGATGGCAAATTTAAATTTGAGAGACTTATGGAGGGACCGGAACCCCATAAAAAGGGAGATCTCCAGAACAGGTTGGGTGGGTGATGTTTTAAAACAGAGCAGAATAGATTTTGTGTTAATGCGGGAAGGGTTCTGAGCTGATGGGGGTTTTAATATAAAAAAGTATTTTTTAGTGACCACTCGGCTTTGGTTCTTAGAATTAGGAACAGCAGAGTTAAGATCGATTCACAGGGGTGTGGATTTTAAACAATCAATACCTGAAAGAAATTGCTTATAAAGAAGGGATTTTAAATATAATAAAGAATGCTCGGAAGGAACCTTTGTTCTTGAAAGAAAGAAGAGTTTGGTGGGACAATTTCAAATATGAGGTAAAAGTTTTTTCGGTACGTTATGGGAAAAAGAGAGCGGCAGCTAACCGGGGTCGAGAAGAGAATATAAACAAAAGGTTTACGGATATCTGTAAAGCAGTTGACGGAGGGGATAACGGAGCTGAGACTAAGTTCTGGGTGTTAAAGGAAGAGTGGGAATTATTGCAAGCTGAAAAATGCAAGGGGGCCATTCTCCGTGCAAAGGCTAGAGATGCATTGGAGGGCGAAAGATGCACTAGATATTTTCTAGAGCAAGAGAAGCTGTGACAGAGATTATCATTAATTGGAGAGTTGAAGGTTGGGGAGAAGATCATTCATGAAAGTGGGGAGATTTTAGAGGCGGCTAGCAGCTTTTATCAAGAGTTATATACAAAAGAAGACATTTCCAATTTGGCGATGGAGAAGGTTAGTGCTTTTATTGAAGAGGGTTTAAAGGAGGATGAGAGAAGCATGTGTGACAAAGAAGTAGGATTAGCGGAAATAGAAGTAGCAATAAGTGGAATGAAGGGGGTTGGGGGGAAGCCCAGGGTCCGATGGAATAAGTGCAGAATTTTATAAAGAACTTTTCGAGATTTTAAGTCCATTGCTCTTGGAAGTTTTTAAGGAAATTAAAATTGAGGGAAGCCTGGCCCCATCTATGAGGAGCTGTGTCATAAGCTTAGCTTATAAAAATAAAGGGGATAGAAGGGATCTGAAGAATTGGAGGCCCATCACATTATTAAATGTGGATTATAAGATCTTGGCGAGGGTTATGGCAAATCGTATGAAGGAGGTGCTGCTGCAGATAGTTTTGCCCTCTCCGTCCTATGGAGTCATAGGCCGGGACATCGCAGACTCTGTGGTCTCAATCCGAGATGCGATAGAGCTCATGGAAGAGAGTGGGAGGGAGGCTTATGTATTAAAGATAGATCAAGAGAAAGCCTTTGATAGGGCCTCTCATGAGTTTTTCTTGAAGGTTTTGGAAGCATTTGGTTTCGGGGAAAATTTCATTGAGTGGATAAGGATTTTTATTCAAACATATTTAGCTGTGTTAAATGTAATGGTTTTTTATCCAAGTATTTTCCGATACAGTGGTTAGTGAGACAGGGTTGTCCCCTGTCCCCATTGTTGTACACATTGGTAGCAGAACCATTAGGTTACATGATGCGAAAGAAACAAGGTGTAGTTCGGATTGCGGTTCCCAGTTCTAGGCTGGTGTCGGTGATACACCAATATGCAGATGACACAACCTTAACATTGAGAAATGGGGAGTCAGTGAGGAAAGCTATGGATGTAGTGGAGGAGTATTGTATAGCTTCAGGAGCCAGAGTGAATTATAGTAAGTTCCAATGCCTGGTTGCAGGGATGGGTAGGGGGGAATGGTTGTGGGAATGTTCCTTTAAGGTGGTGGAGGTTTTGGAAGTTCTGGGGGTGCATATGGGGTGCAAGAAAGACAGGGATTAAGTGGATTGATTAAATTGGGAACCAAAGGTTATGAAAATTAAAAAGATTTTGGGAAGATGGGAAAGAAGGTGGTTGAAAGTTCAAGGAAGAGTGACAGCGGTGTCTGCTCTCCTGCTATCTAAGCTATGGTACTTATTGATGGTGGAGGATTTCCTGAGTGGGCGGAAAAGTCCATCTGAGAGGCTTGTGTGAGGTTTTTATGGGAAGGGAAACCAGCCTTGGTGGCATACAATACCATTATTGGACGGAGAAATCAGAGAGGACTCAATTTCCCAGATATTGATTTGAAGAAAAAATCCTTTAGAATCAAATGGATGAGGAGATTTCTTCAGATGTCAAATACAAGTTTTTGGAAGAGTTGTTTCGAGCAATTTCTAAAATGAAGTGGGATAGGAGGGCAGGGGATATTGTATATGGAATACAATAGTATGTTTTTGAAATTGATTAATCCTCTCCCTAGGTTTTATAAGGGGGTTGTAGAGACTTGGGCCCAATTTTTAAAAAGTGTGCAGTTTATGCCCAAGGGGGTTGAGGAATTTTTAGAACATCCCTTATTTTTGAACAGGTGGGTCAACATTGAAGGAGAAGTATTATTTAATCAAGCTTTTATAAAAGCTGGTATTATATGTGTGAAAGATGTATTATATGAGGTAATTCCAGGTTGGTTGCCGGAAGTGATAGTGAGAGACATGGGGGGAGAAATTGGGTTGGTAGCGCCAGCGATTAGCGCCTAAAGAGCCCGAGATTTGGGGCGTTACCCAATTTTCGGGTGGGCGCAGTGAACCCAGCGCTTCCTGCCATATTGAGTAGCCTTTTAGCGCCGGCGCTAACTCTTTGCTCCCGCTTGCAGGCGCAGGCAGATCATGACGTCATTTCAGTGTGCAACGCCTTTATGGCGCCCGGACCGGAAATTCAGTGGCGCCCCCTCCGTTCCGCCTGGCGCTATTAGTGACAGTTGGATGGAACGTTACCAGGTCCTTCTCGGACTCGGGGAGCGCTCTTTAAAGGGGACAGCACTAGTATAAAAGCGGCAGCCATTTGGGGTGGCCATCCTGCTCGCTGCTGGAGAGAGTTGCAGACCTTCAGTTGGAGAGCGTTCTTCTCATTGAGCCAGCGGAGCCTTGGGACCTTCAGCCCTGTCCAGAACAGTTTGATCGTGAGAGATTACTGCGTCTTACTCGTCTGACATAATAATGGGAGCTGCTTTGGAGGGGAACGTCCTCCTGGCTGAACAACTGGCAAGGGCACAGAGACGGAGGGAGAGAGGGCCGGGATTGGCCAGAAGGAGGAGGGGCAATGGACGTCGCCAAATCCGACCATACGCTGCCAGGGTTTTCAGGCAGCAGGTGTCATACCTTACCATGTCGGAGGAGCAGTGTCTGCGAAGGCTCAGATTCGGTAAGGATGTTGTGACTGAGCTGTGCCACCTGCTTGCTGAAGATCTGCAGCCGCGGCTACGGTGCAGGACCTCTCTGTCGGTGGCTGTCAAAGTCACTGTTGCCCTCAACTTTTTCGCCAGCGGCTCGTTTCAGGCAGCAACTGGGGACATTGCAAATATTTCACAATTTGCGGTGCATTGCTGCATCCGGCAAGTGACAGCTGCCCTCTATAGAAGGAGGCGCGAATTAATCACCTTCCCTGTTACCCTGGAGAAGCAGGGGGAGCGCGCGCAGGGCTTTGCGGCTATTGCGGACTTCCCCATGGTGCAGGGGGCCATTGATTGCACACACGTGGCTTTGCGGGCGCCATTACAGAATCCCGAGGAGTTCCGCAACCGCAAGGGGTTCCACTCCCTCAATGTGCAGCTGGTCTGTGACCACCGACAGATGATCATGGCGGTCAACGCACAATTCCCTGGCAGCAGCCATGACGCGTTCATCCTGCGGCAGACCTCAGTGGCTGACCTTTTTGAGGCCCCGGCTCACCCACGAGGCTGGCTTCTTGGCGACAAGGGCTATCCTCTCTGCCCATGGCTCATGACCCCGCTCCGTTTGCCCAGCACCCCGGCAGAAGAGCATTACAACAACAGCCATCAGGCGACCAGGAACATTCTGGAGCACACAATTGGTGTGCTGAAGCAGTGTTTCCGTTGTCTCGACCATTCGGGGGGCGCCCTACAGTACTCGCCGGAGCATGTGGCGCGCGTCGTCGTTGTCTGCTGCATGCTCCACAACCTGGTCATTCGACGCACCCAGCCAATGCCAGCCGACCCTCAAGGTCCAGCAGAGCAGGCGGACGAGGAGGAGGAGGAGCATGCGGACGAGGAGGAGCAGGAGGAGGAGGAGGAGGAGGAAGATGGGAGGGCTCCAGAAACTGGAAGGGCCGTTCGTCAGAGGCTCATAAGGACTCGGTTCTAGGCCCCTCTGACGGAATGCTGGGTGTGATTGGAACAGCGCCCTTCGGTTCGCAGTAAGCCTATGAAGGCCACCATGATTGTAAATAGTCTACAGCTCCATTGTAAATAAAACATTTTCTTTATTTTCAAAAAAGTGCTTCCTTCCAGCATGACAACGTAATGGCAACAGAAAGCATAACTAACAAACTAACAGATAACTGCCTGGCAAACCGGCGAGACTAACCAAAACATAACAAACAAACACAGCAGGTGTGGACGGCCTTGAATTCGAAAAAAGAGACGTCTTAGCACCTCCCTCTACTGTTGACCCCTTGATGGAGACTGACTTCTCTTACGAGGTTGGCCACTTCCCTCCCTGCAGCTCCTCCGTAATTGGACCCCAGTGGCTGCGTCAAGGCTGGGGGACGCTTGCTGAGTCTGGAAGCGCTGAAGCCCCTGAGGGACGACCTGGACGACCTCTGGGCTTGGAGGGCCCGGAAGCTGGCTGCTCCAACTGGGCATGGCTGGAAGCAGTCTGCCCTGCAGGTGGTGGCAGCTGCACTGCTGACGTTCCAGCGATGGCATCAGGAATGCTCACATGCCAAGAGAGGACACCTGCACCGTGGTCGGCCGACACACTGGCACTCTGACGGGGCCGCACCGGATCATCCGCCACAATCGACTGCTCCACAGATTCATGGCCTGCTGTGGTGCTGCAAGGGCCCGGGGTGATCCTGCCTGATGCAGCTAGGGTGGCAGCAGTGAGTGTTTGCGTGGCCTCAATTTGCGTGTGGACGAGGCCAGCAAGTGACTGCGTGGCAGCAGTGAGGACCTGCGTGGCAGGTGCCAGTGCTTCGGAGAAGCCCTGGACAGTCCTTTCCACTGCTTCGGACAAGGCCGGAACAGTCCTTTCCACTGCCTCAGACAAGCCCTGGACAGACCGTTCCATTGCTGCCCTGAAGCCCTGGACAGACCTTTCCATTGCTGCCCCGAAGCCCTGGACAGTCCTTTCCATTGCTGCCCCAAAGTCCAGCACACTCTTTGCCAGTGTGTCGATTGACTCAGGCATCCTCCCCACTGCAGCCATAAGCTCAGTGTGCCTGAACCGGGCCTGGGCGCTCATATTGGCAAGGCTGCGCACCTCCTCTGCACTCTGTGCAGCAGTCATCGTGGCCTGCCTCACCCTCCGGGGAGACGGCCCCCGAGCTTCCCTACCCCCCTCGCGTTGCTGCAGCCCGCTGGTTCCTGCAACTGGCTCCTCATCAGAGCCCCCCCCCCCTCCCCTCCAGGGAACTACTATCCCCAGTCTTGAGATGCGTTGGCTCCCCTGAGGCTGGCACGGATGGTCCGGCTTCCTCCTGATCGTCGCCTCCGGAGGCACTGGCACTGGCAGCTTGAGGGGCCGGCTCCCGAGCTGGTGATGCAGCATCTGAAAGCAGGGAGGTTGAAGAGTGGCTTTAGCAAAAGGACAGCTTGGCAGCAAGGGATGCAAGAGTGTGGCAATGCTATGACATGGGTCCACAGTGAGAAAGCATGCTGGCGGGGGGAACAAGTGGAAGGAGACAGCTGTAAAAGGTGAGAACCTTACCATCGCTGTCGACAATGGGGTCGGCAGCTGCAGTGGTGACAGGACCACTCAGATGTCCTCCAACAATCTGGTGGACTCTCTCCTCGAGATCCGTCAGAGTCTGCAGTTGAGGACGACCTCCTCCGGTGTGAAGCTGGTCCTTGTGGTTCCTCGCCAGCTTGGCCTGCAGGGGAAAGGACGGGAAGTGATGTTACATGATGCCCTGAGTTATCATCTCATGCCCCCCATGGTGGAAGAGCCCTTACATGATGCCCTGAGTTATCATCTCATGCCCCCCATGGTGGAAGAGCCCTTACATGATGCCCTGAGTTATCATCTCATGCCCCCCATGGTGGAAGAGCCCTTACATGATGCCCTGAGTCAAATGTGCATGTGTGTGCCCAGAAAGGGCCATGGGTGCTTGCTGACAGATGGCCATTGGGGCATAGCGCACCCTGTAGCCGTAAAGTCAGGTGCAAATTGTAGTGTCCGAGTATCAATAATACACGGACTGCAGGAGAACAATAAAACAGGTATTTACTGAACAGAGGGTAAACTTAAGACTGCTATGGCTTTTTATACAGGTGTGGTCACTGCCGGTACTGCAGTATAAAATCAGTTCTCTTAAAGGTACATACACAACAATTCCTCCCCTTTTAGCTAAACAGTACATAACATTCATTTAACAACTAAATAATAACTAATTACAATTACAATTTTCTCTGTACTATATACATCAACTGAAATAATTATTTATAAGTTCAGTCTTTGAGGAGGCTTCCTGATCCTGACTGGATAGCGCCTTTCTCGAGTATCCTGTTCTTGCGGCGGAGTCGATTCTGGCTCATTGTCATTGGTTGGTTCGTCAGCTTCCAATACCACTGCTTCTGAGGTAGACGCAATCTGTACTTTGGGTTCATTACCAGGTCCACATGCTCGTGGTATGGGTTTGGCTTGTTCCTGTGACTCTAGAATCTGGTCAGCATGGCATCTCACGATGCTCTCTTCAACGTCCACTGTGTACATTAGTGGTCCCTGCTGTGTGCATATCGTTCCTGGCTGCCATTTTTCTGTTCGGTAGTCGCGGGCCAAGACTGGTTGCCCTATCTTGAAGCTCCTGGTTGGCTTCTCATTGATGTGCTGGAATTGCTTATCCTCAACATCTCGTCTTATGTTTGGTTTGAGCAAATCCAGGCGACATCTTAGCCTTCGGTTGAAGAACATTATGGCTGGAGCTTGGTTGGTGACTGCATGTGTCGCATTCCGGTAAGCAAACAAGAAATTATCTACCTTGTGTTGTAGTGGTATGCCGTCGTTATACATCGCCTTTATTGCCTTTTTAAAGGTCTGAACAAACCTCTCAGCCAATCCATTTGTGGCTGGATGATATGGGACAGATGTGTAATGTTTCACCCCATTATTCCTCAGAAACCTCCGGAAATCCTCGGACACAAACTGTGGCCCATTGTCGGAGCAAATCTGTTCTGGCAAGCCATTCCTGGCGAAGATGGTCCGTAGGACTGCAATAATTTTCTCCGTGGTGGTGGAGGACATTTTGATGACCTCTGGCCATTTCGAATGGGCATCCACGGCGATTAGAAACATTGAGTCCATAAATGGACCAGCAAAATCAATGTGTACCCATTGCCATGGAGATAAGGGCCACTCCCATGGGTGTAGCGGGGCCTGTGGTGGAGCGTTTTGGACCTTCTGGCATCCTGTGCATCTCTTGGTCATATCCTCGATTTCTTTATCGATTCCCGGCCACCACACAAACGCCCTGGCTAGGCTTTTCATTTTTACCCCTCCCAGATGACCCTCATGAAGCTCATTGAGCACTCTATCTCTCAACTTGGGTGGAATTACCACTCGGGATCCACACATCAAGGTCCCCCGGCACACTGACAGCTGTTCTCTCCTTGGCGAGAATGCTGGCAACAGTGAGTCGCCATGTGCTGGCCATCCCTTCACCGTCAAATCATAGACCCGAGAGAGTGTCGGGTCATTTCGGGTTTCCTTCTCTATACTTGAGTTTGTGACAGGTAGACATTCGACTAAGGTCGCATGGAATATCTCAACAGGGTCCACTGCAGGTACTTCCTCTACCGTAGGCAATGGTAGGCGCGACAGCCCATCGGCGTTTCCATGCTGTTTCGTACCCTTGTACTCTATGTTGTAATGATGTGCCCCTAGAAAAAGTGACCATCTTTGCAGCCGTTGCACCGTCATCACCGGAACGCCCTTCTTTGGGTTAAAAATGGAAACCAGGGGCTGATGATCAGTCAGTAGGGTGAATTTCTGCCCGTGCAGATAGTGATTGAACTTCTTCACCCCCCACACCAGGCTGAGGGCCTCCCTGTCAATCTGGGAGTAGTTACGCTCGGCTGAGGTTAACGAGCGCGACGCAAAGGCTATTGGCCTCTCTGAACCGTCAAGGAATTTGTGTGACAGCACCGCTCCAATGCCGTAGGGAGACGCATCACATGCCAACCGAATCGGTAGTGTTGGGTTGTAGTGGGCCAATACTTCTTTTGAAGTGATTAGGCATTTACATTTCTGAAAGGCACGCTTACACTCATCACTCCATTTCCATGTTACTCCAGTTTGCAGCAGGGCATTCAGTGGGTGCAGAATTGTAGATAAATTCAGCAAGAACTTATGGTAGTAGTTCACCAACCCGAGAAACGACCTCAGTTGCGACACATTTTCCGGTGCTGGAGCCTTGACTACAGCCTCAATCTTGTCTGGCGACTTATGCAACCCTTCTTCATCAATCATGTGGCCACAATATGAAATTTGTCTCCTGAAGAACTCGCATTTGGTGTGGTTGGCTCATAGCCCATATTCCTGTAATCTAGTGAGCACCTGCTCCAGGTTGGCAAGGTGTTCACTGTCATTTTCGCCCGACACCAGGATGTCGTCCAAATAACACTGGGTCCCCGGGATCCCTTGCAGGACTTGTTCCATCGCCCTCTGCCAAATAGCCGGGGCTGATGCTACCCCGAATACCAGTCGATTGTACTGGTAAAGGCCTTTGTGAGTGTTTATCGTGAGGTATTTCCTAGATGCTTCTTCCACCTCCATTTGTAAATACGCTTGGGCCAGATCAATCTTTGTAAAGCGTTTTCCTCCAGATAGTGAGGTGAAAATATCTTCTATCCGTAGAAGTGGATATTGTACTGTGTGCAGGACTGGGTTCACAGTTACCTTGAAGTCCCCACAGATGCGAACCTTCTTCAGCTCCCCAGGCGTGCTGCTCAATGATTTCTTCATTACAGGAACGATGGGTGTGGCCCACTCGCTCCAGTCCACTTTGGACAGCACACCCAAACGCTCCAGACTCTCCAGCTCTGCTTCAATGGCTGGGCGGATCGCGTATGGTACCGGTCTGGCCATAAAAAATTTTGGGTTTGCGTTATCTTCGATTTTTATCATTGCCGTTACTCCTTTTAGAGTCCCCAGTCCTTGTTGGAACACCTCTTTCGCGTCAGTTAGAATTTTTGACAGTCGTCCAGGTGTGACGTCATCATCCTTTTTGTCAGTCACAGTTAGCACCTGAATGGAATGCCAATCCAATTGTATTTTTCGGATCCATTCACGTCCCAATAATGGTGGTCCTCCATCTTGTAGTATATATAGATACAGTTTCTGTGTTTCCTTGCCGTTGTATTTAACTGGCATCCTTATTTTTCCTCTGGGGTAGACTTTTTGCCCCGTGTATGTCTTCAATACAATGGACGTGTCCTTCAAGGGTATGTGTGAGAATAGCCGCTCATAGTCTCGTCGATTCATGACAGTTAGGGCTGATCCTGTATCCAATTCCATCTTTACTTGGGACCCTGCTATCATGAGGGTGACCCAAATGGTTCGGTGATCCTCCTTTGCGATCATGTTGTGTAACTTTAGACAACTTAGTCTCCTGCTCCCGGAATCATTATCACTCTCCTGACCTTCCGAACTACTGTCTGTCATTTTTTTTACTTTCTTCTACTTTTCCTTAGTAGTTCTTGTAGTGTTGGTTTTCTTTCCTGACCTGCAGACTCTTGCTATGTGTCCCATTTTCCCACATTGCCTGCATACTTTGTCCTTAAACCAGCAGTCCTTCTGATCATGGGTTGTTCTGCCGCAGCGATAGCACTTTTCTGCTCCATACGCCATTTCGTTAGCGCTGTATTCTTGTGGTTTCTGTTGTATTTCCGCAGCTCCCCGTGCTGCTGCTTCGTAGGATACTGCCACGCTGAAAGCCTGTTCTAGCATCAGGTCCTTTTCCGAAAGTAGTCATTTCTGGGTTCCTTCACTCTGGAGCCCGCAGACAAACTTATCCCGTAAGGTGTCTGCCAGTCCTGCTCTGAACTGGCAGTGCTTCGATAACTTGCGTAGTTCCGTAAGATAGTCAGCATTGCTCTCATCTTTGTGCTGGTTTCTTTTATGGAACTTGAATCTTTCTGCTATCAGCAGCGGTGTAAGGTTTAGGTGTTCCTGTAAGATATTAACAATCTCTTCAAAACTTTTCTCCATTGGTTTAGCTGGGGTAATTAAATTCCGCAATAGGCCGTACGTTCTCGTGCCCATCAAATTTAATAATACCGACGCCTTCTTTCCATCGGCCACCTCATTTGCCTTGCAGTACACTTCAATTCTTTCCACATACGTGGTCCAGTCTTCTACCTCGTTGTCGAAAGCAGTGATACTGCCACTCTTCGGCATCTTGGGTGATTTAAAATGGCACCTCCCGCGCTTTTTCTTCTTCCCCAATGGAATAAAATGGCGCCTCCCACGCTTTTCTTTCTTCCCCAATGGAATAAAATGGCGCCTCCCGCGCTTTTCCTTCTTCCCCTTGCTGCCACGCTGCTCCTAGCGTTCTACAGGGTAATGGCGGCGACCCGCGGCTTCGGTGCGTCTCACTTCTCCTTCCCCTCATTTTATTTTCTCTATGCTGCCCGGTTCTTGAGCACCGACCGCGCCCTGTGCGCTCCACCCTCTCTCTCTCTCTTTTCCTCCCGACGACGCTGCACGGCCCCTTTGCAGAGCCGCTCAATCGAGCTCGAGCCCGCCGCAGTCCGGAAGGGTCAACGCACTACCTGCTACCAGCACGATTTGCTGGAACACCTTGACTGGGGAGCCAAGCCCAGCTCTCCACAGCCTTTCCTGCAATTCTCCGAACTCCAATGGATCCTTGGGCGCTTGCCCGCGGTCGACGCCCGTTGCTCTGACTTCGACCTCCAAGAAGCTTCTTCTCAGGGAAAGATCCCCGTGAGGTGATGCAGTACTGCAGGTGAGTTCGAACCTGCTCATCGCCAGTGTAGTGTCCGAGTATCAATAATACACGGACTGCAGGAGAACAATAAAACAGATATTTACTGAACAGAGGGTAAACTTAAGACTGAAGTACAGAAGCCTGCTATGGCTTTTTATACAGGTGTGGTCACTGCCGGTACTGCAGTATAAAATCAGTTCTTCTCTTAAAGGTACATACACAACACAAATGGAGGGATGCAGAAGTTTGCATAAACACCACTCACCCTCACGACCTGAGTGAGGTCGTTGAATTTCTTCCTGCACTGCACAGGGCTCCTGGTCGCCATGCTGCTGGAGTTGACCCTCTGGGAAACATCCCTCCAAGCTCGTCGGTAGTCCTTATGATTAGGCCTCCTGCCAATGTCGGGGTAGAGTACATCTCGCCGGCGCTCCACTGCGGCCACCAATTCCTCCAGAGCCTCATTGGTGAAGCGCTCTGCTCTCTGCCTCACCCTCTCCATCTGCTCCAAGTTTTTTGCGCCAGAGAAGGGCCTGCTCCGATTTTCAGGCCTACAAGGTGCAGAGTGTGGATGCTGGAGCTGACTGACTCACCCCTTTAAGAGCTGGCCGGCGCCTGGAAGTCTCGTGGTCATCGGTAATTGAGAGCACCTGCGCTGCGCCCGCCCGCCCCGATATTGGGTTGCGCCGGCATGTTAGCGCCTTAGGAGTCCCGTGTAATGCCTGAACTCGTGCCTCAATCACCTTTAGGGGCGCTGCAACCCAATATCGCGCGAGGTGGCGATAAGTTGCGTCTGGCTATAAAATTTCGCAGCGCCAATTCTAACGCCCCAAGTGGGGCTATACCCAATTTCTAGGCCAAGGTGTGGGAGGAGGATCAGGAGGTAGAGGAAAAAGCAATAGCGATCATGTATGAGAAGATTGTAAGGGCAATGCCACAGGATTGAATGGAAGAAATAAATGCGGAAATCTCCAAAGGAAGTAAAATGCGTCCCGCTTTTCCAAAAGAAAGGGGGAGAGTTGGTCCAATTTGACAACTGTAATACTCGAGACTTCTATGAGGTATTTAGAGAATGGAAATTCAAGATACCTGCTGGTCAGGAGTTTTGGCAGAGTATATACCCACAGCTGGACTATAACAGGATTTGGAAAGGAGTGTGGGCAAATTTTAAATGTCCAGAGTGGACTGAACTGGATTTCAAATTGGCTCATAACTGGATTTTTACCATGACGTTCTTGTGTAAGATTGGATGAGTGGAGGGGGCAAATTGCCCAGTGTGTGGGACATGGGATGAGACTCTGTCCCATTTACTGGTGTTGTGTCCGCAGTTAAATGACTTTAAGTACTATGTTCAACAGTTGTGTGAAGTTTTTTTGCTGGGTGGGGACCGAAGAGCGAGAATGGGAATCTCGTGGGACTCAATTTTAAAATGGGGATTGCAGGAGAGTCTGCCCGAGTCTAGCGGAGCGGCAATTAATTTAATGTTAAGTTTGGCTAGATTCGTGATTGTGCAAAGAAGGAATGCTCTGTTTTTTAAGGGGAGGAGAATCAATCTAAAAGAGTATTTTAAGCATAAACTAAAAGATCATTATAAGGCTCTGTGGATGTTTTATTCAGAAAGGAATTTAAAGATAGTATTTTACAATCAATTTTTAAAGTACAATCAATTAATATATGTTACGGGAGACAAATTAAACTTCAGATTTTGATGTTAAAATGTGGTGGTGGAATGGCTGTGCAGAGCGGCTGAATTGATTTGTATGATACAATGGAATGATCACGATGTTGTAAATGTTCTTAATGTTCAATAAAGTATATTTAAAAAAAAGTTGGTAGCACACTCGCCTCTGAGTCAGAAGGTTGTGGGTTCGAGTCCCACTCCAGGGACTTGAGCACATAAAGCTAGGCTGACACTCCAGTACAGTGCTGAGGGAGTGCTGTAATGTCGGAGGTGCTGTCTTTCAGATGAGACGTTAAACCGAGGCCCCACCTGTTCTCTCTCAGGTGGATATAAAAGATCCCATGGCACTATTACGAAGAAGAGCAGCGGAGTTCTCCCTGGTGTCCTGGCCAATATTTACCCCTCAACCAACATCACCAAATCAGATTATCTGGTCATTATCACACTGCTGTTTGTGGGAATTGGCTGCTGCATTTCCCACGTTACAACAGTGACTACACTCCAAAAAGCACTTCATTGGCTGTAAACTGCTTTGAGATGTCCGGTGGTTGTGAAAGGCGCTATATAAATGCAAGTCTTTCTTTTCTCTCCACGTAACTGAAGACCCTCATCCCTGGTACCATCTCTTCTGCACCCTCAACTAAAGCCTTGACATCCTTCCTAAAGTGTGGTGCCCAGAATTGAACACAATACTCCAGCTGGGGCCTAACCAGTGATTTATAAAGGTTTAGCATCACATCCTTGTTTTTGTACTCGATGCCTCTGTTTATATGCTTTTGGGATTCATTTAATTTTGATTAATTAATTAAAGGGTAAGTCATGGCAGGACAGCCCAGCCCTGTAGTATGCTCCTCCTGCGCTATGTGGGAACTCAGGGACACTTCCTGTGTCCCTGACAACTACATGTGCAGGAAGTGCATCCAGCTGCAGCTACTGACAGACCGCATTGCGGCACTGGAGCTGCAATTGGATGCATACTGGAGTGTTCACAATGCTCAGGACATCGTGAATATCACGTTTACGGAGTTGGACACACTGCAGGTAGAGGTTGGACAGGAAGAAAGGGAACGGGTGACCAACAGGCAGAGTACTAGGCGCAGGCAGGTAGTACAGGGGTCCCCTGTGGCCATCCCTCTCTCCAACAGATACGCCACTTTGAGTACTGTTGGGGGGGGGTGGCTTATCAGAGGAAGGCAGCAGCAGCCAACTTCCTGGCACCAGGGGTGGTTCTGCTGCACAGAATGGGAGGAAAAAGAGGGGTAGAGCTATAGTAATAGGGGATTCTATTGTAAGGGGAATAGATAGGCGTTTCTGCGGCTGCAAACGAGACACCAGGATGGTGTGTTGCCTCCCTGGTGCAAGGGTCAAGGATGTCTCCAAGCAGCTGCAGAACATCTTGGAAGGGGAGGGTGAACAGCCAGTTGTCATGGTGCATATAGGCACCAACGATATAGGTAAAAAGCGGGATGAGGTCCTAAAAGCGGAATATAGCGAGTTAGGAGATAAATTAAAAAACAGGACCTCAAAGGTAGTAATCTCAGGATTGCTACCAGTGCCACGTGCTAGTCAGAGTAGAAATAGAAGGATATTTCAGATGAATACATGGCTAGAGGAATGGTGCCAGGGGGAGGGATTCAAGTTCCTGGGACATTGGAACCAGTTCTGGGGGAGGTGGGACCAGTTCAAACCGGACGGTCTGCATCTGGGCAGGGCTGGAACCGATGTCCTAGGGGAAGTGTTTGCTAGTGCTGTGGGGGAGGGTTTAAACTAAAATGGCAGGGGGTTGGGAACCTGATCAGGGAGACAGAGGAAAAGGAAACAAGGATAAAAGCAAAAGATAGGAAGGAGAAAAACAAAAGTGGCAGTCGGAGAAATCAACGGTTTAAATCAAATGTGGTCACAGTAAATAATAATTCTAATAGGTCTAAGAGCGTTAAAAAAACAAGCCTGAATGTGAGGAGCATTTGTAATAAGGTGGATGAATTGGCTGCGCAAATAGAGGTAAATGAATATGATTTGGTTGGGATTACAGAAACGTGGCTCAAGGATGGCCAAGACTGGGAACTCAACATCCAGGGGTATTCGATATTCAGGAAAGATAGGCAAAAAGGAAAGGGAGGTGGGGTAGCATTACTGGTTAATGAAGGGATTAACACAATTGTAATGAAGGATATTAGCTCTGATGATGTGGAATCTGTATGGGTAGAATTGAGAAATACTAAGGGGAAAAAAACGTTAGTGGGGATGGTATATACACCTCCAAACAGTAAGGCGGAGGTTGGGGATGGCATTAAAAGGGAAATTAAAGAAGCGTGCAATAAGGGCACAGCAGTCATCATGGGTGACTTTAATCTACATATAGATTGGGCCAACCAAATTAGTAACAATACTGTGGAGGAGGAATTCCTGGAGTGTTTACGGGATGGTTTCCTGGACCAAATATGTCGAGGAACCAACCAGAGATCAGGCCATCTTAGATTGGGTATTATGTAACGAGAAAGGATTAATTAGCAATCTTGTTGTACGAGGCCCCTTGGGTTGGAGCGATCATAATATGATCGAATTCTTCATTAAGATGGAGAATGAAGTAGCTGACTCAGAGACTAGGGTCCTCAATTTAAATAAAGGAAACTACGATGGTCTGAGGAGCGAGTTGGGTAGGATTGATTGGGGAATGGCACTCAAAGGGTTGATGGTGGATAGGCAATGGCAAACATTCAAAGACCGAATGGATGAGCTACAGAATTTATTCATCCCAGTTTGGCATAAAAATAAAACAAAAAAGGTAACTCAACCGTGGCTAACAAGGGAAATTAGGGATAGCATAAGATCCAAGGAGAGGACATATAAATTGGCCAGAAAAAGCAATAATCCTGAGGATTGGGAGCAGTTTAGGATTCAACAAAGGAGGACAAAGTGATTAATTAAGAAAGGGAAAATAGAATATGAGAGTAAGCTTTCAGGGAACATAAAAACTGACTGTAAAAGCTTTTATAGATATGTGAAGAGAAAAAGATTGGTGAAGTCAAGCGTAGGTCCCTTGCAGTCAGAATCAGGGGAATTTATAGTGGGGAACAAAGAAGTGGCATGCCAATTAAATACATATTTTTGTTCTGTCTTCACAAAAGAGGGCACAAATAACCTCCCAGAGATGCCGGGGAACATAGGGTCTGATGAAAGGGTGGAACTGAAAGAAATCAGTATTTGTAGGGAAATGGTGTTAGGAAAATTGATGGGACTGAAGGCCGATAAATCCCCAGGGCCTGATAATCTACATCCCAGGGTACTTAAGGAAGTGGCCCTAGAAATAGTAGATGCATTGCTGGTCATCTTCCAGAACTCGATAGACTCTGGAACAGTACCCATGGATTGGAGGGTAGCTAATGTTACCCCACTATTCAAAAAGGGTGGTAGAGAAAAAGCGGGGAATTATCGACCAGTAAACTTGACATCGGTAGTGGGGAAAATGCTAGAGTCCATTATAAAAGATGTAATAGCAGAGCACTTGGAAAGCAGTGACAGGATCGGACAAAGTCAACATGGATTTACAAAAGGTAAATCATGCTTGACTAATCTACTGGAATTTTTTGAGGATGTAACTGGTAAAACAGATAAGGGAGAACCAGTGGATGTGGTGTATTTGGACTTTCAGAAGGCTTTCGATAAGGTCCCGCATAAGAGATTAGCGTGCAAAATTAAGGCACATGGGATTGGGGGCAAGGTATTGACTTGGATAGAGAACTGGTTGGCGGACAGAAAGCAAAGAGTTGGAATAAACGGGTCGTTTTCCGAGTGGCAGGCAGTGACTGGTGGGGTACCGCAAGGATCGGTCCTAGGACCCCAGCTGTTCACAATATATATTAATGATCTGGACGAGGGAATTGGATGTAATATCTCCAAATTTGCAGACGACACAAAGCTGGGTGGGAGGGTATGCTGTGAGGAGGATGTCGTGAAACTCCAGTACGATTTGGACAGATTGGGTGATTGGGCAGAAACATGGCAAATGCACTATAATGTGGATAAATGTGAGGTTATCCACTTTGGTGGCAAAAACAGGAAGGCAGATTATTATTTGAATGGCAATAGATTGGGAGAAGGGGAAGTGCAAAGAGACCTGGGTGTTCTTGTGCACCAGTCGCTGAGGGTAAGCATGCAGGTGCAGCAGGTGGTTAAGAAGGCAAATGGTATGTTGGCCTTCGTAGCAAGAGGGTTCGAGTACCGCAACAAGGATGTCTTGCTACAGTTATACAGGGCCTTGGTGAGACCGCACCTTGAATATTGTGTGCAGTTTTGGTCGCCTTACCTGAGGAAGGACGTTCTTGCCATGGAAGGAGTGCAGCGAAGATTCACCAGGCTGATACCTGGGATGGCAGGAATGACATATGAGGAGAGATTGTGTCGATTGGGCTTATACTCACTGGAGTTTAGAAGATTGAGAGGGGATCTCATCGAAACCTATAAAATTCTGTCAGGCCTGGACAGACTAGATGCAGGAAGGATGTTTCTGATGGCCGGGGAGTCCAGAACCAGGGGTCATAGTCTAAGGATAAGGGGTAAGCCATTTAGGACTGAAATGAGGAGGAATTTCTTCACCCAGAGAGTGGTGAACCTGTAGAATTCTCTGCCACAGAGGGCGGTGAAGGCCAGTTCATTAAATATATTCAAGAAAGAGTTGGATATATTTCTTAAGGCTAAAGGGATCAAGGGATATGGGGAGAAGGCAGGGACAGGGTACTGAATTTGAATGATCAGCCATGATCTCATTGAATGCGGAGCAGGCTCGAAGGGCCGAATGGCCTACTCCTGCTCCTATCTTCTATGTTTCTATGTTTCTATGTTAACAGCATTATCAACTTGTCCAACCACCTTCAAAGATTTGTGTACGTACACCCCCAGGTCTCTCTGTTCCTGCAGCCCCTTTAAAATTGTACCATTTAGCTTATATTGTCTCTCAATCTTTCTACCAAAATGTATCACTTCACACCTCACTGCATTAAATTTCATCTGCCATGTTTCTGCCCATTTCACCAATCTGTCTATGCCCTCCTGAAGTCTATTACTATCCTCATTGTCTACTACATTTCCAAGTTCCGTGTCATCTGAAAATTTAGAAATTATGCCCGGTATACCCTAGTCCAGGTCATTAATAAATATCAAAAAGAACAGTGGTCCCTATACCAACCTCTGCGGGACACCATTTTATCTCTCCCTCCAGTCTGAAAAACAACCGTTCACCACTACTCTCTGCTTTTTATCCCTTAGCCAATTTTGTCTTTGCGCTGCCACTGCTCCTTTAATCCCATGGGCATCTCGATTTCCTTTGCCCCTCCATGGGCAGCCAGGCCTTCAGCCATCTAGTCCCCAAGCTCTGGAATTGCCTCGCCGACAGCAACATTACAATTCCCCGCCAGAGTATTGTATGATCATTTCTCAATATTGTGAGAGTATTTGATCGCAGGGGTTGGTAATTTATGGATTAATACTTTAAAGGCGCTGTATAAATACAAGTTGTTGTTGTTGCTGCCCTTGCCTGGTTCCACTCCTACCTGTCGTAATGCAGCCGGTGCACCTCCAGCACTAACTGCTCCTCCCATTCCTGCATGGTCACTTCTAGAGCTCCCTAAGGATGCATTCTTAGCCTTCTCCACAGAGAAACTAATTCCTCTAGTGGGGGAATCCAGAACAAGGGAAAATATTCTTGGGACCTCTGGTAAGTATTTTGTTTTATATCTAGTGTGCACCAGGGCTACACAGCATGACTCGAGGCCATCTGGCTACTGTTTCTTACAACATCATCCTGACTTGGAAGTTGAAAATATATCGTCATTCCTTCATCGTTGCTGGGTCAAAATCCTGGAACTCCCTCCCTAACATCTCTATGGGAGTACCTTCACCACACAGACTGCAGCGGCTTAAGAAGGCGGCTCACCACCACCACCTTCTCAAGGGCATTTAGGGATGGGCAATAAATGCTGATCTTGCCAGCAACGCCCACATCCCGTGAATGTAAAAAAACAACTAGCAGGCCAAACTACCACTAGGAATTTGCATTCCTAGAGACCAACGTTCCTGCCACACAGCTCTCTGCCAGTCCCGTGCAGCCCGGGACCAGCTTTTCCAATGTTAAACTTTGCGCATGCCTGAAACTGTGAATGGGTCACGCTTGCCCCTTAAAGGGACCGCGCAGCCAAAAAAAATTAGGGGGAACATCACTACAGACCTGTAAAGCCTGCAGTTTCCCTCCCTAATCTGGTTTGAGCTGAAGAAAGAAACACAGGTGGGTTCAGCTATAGTCAATAAGGCACATGCAAAAATTGCACTGATGCTGAATGAGATAGGCGGAAAATTAGACCCATAGAATTATTGCATGTGACAGCAGAGAAATGGGTCATTTCTGTGCCAGTGTTTTTTTCTACATGAGCTACCTAGCTTAATCCCACTCTCCTGCTCACTGTCCAAACCCTTTAATATTCCCATTTGTCAAGCAACTATCTAATTCCCTTTTGACAGTACTTAAAGACCCTGCTTCAGCAAAGGTTTGTGGCAGTGAGTTCCACATTCGAACCATCCTCTGCATAAAGCACTCCTTTCTAATCGCTCCTTTAATTCTTTTTGTAATTATCTTAAAATTGCACCTTATCACTGTCTCACTGACTAATGGTAACAATCTATGACTGTTTATCCCATCATAACCCTTTGTAATCTTGAGGATCTGTATCAGGTCACCCCTCAACCTCTTTAGCTTCTGTGGAAATAGCTCTAACATCTCAAGTCTTTCTTCATAATTGTAATCCCTCATCCCTGGTGACATATTTGTGAATATGCACTGCACCTCTTCCTTCTATACTCCATTATATTCTTTCTTTAATGGGATGCCCAAAACTGTACACAACACTCCAACTGCGGTCTAACTAAGGTCATGTACAAGTTCAATATCACTTCTTTGCCTCTGTTCTCAATGTTTCTAGGATTCTGTTTGCCTTTTTTATGGACTTATCTAATGCCCTGTGTATCTATACGCCAAGGTCCCTCAGTTCCTGAACTTCACTTAGGGCTAGATTTTCAGTATAGACAGTTTTGGGGCGCTAACCTTAGCGCCCGCCCGAAGTTAGCGCCCGCCCCAAAGTAGCGCCCCGTTGCCGGAAATTCAGTGGCTTCGCCCTAAGAGAGTGGTGGAGCGCTAAAAGAGGCGTTCCACTCCTACCTTTAGGCGCTAAGCCGGCGGTCCAGAGGGATAGCGCCCAGGCGGGGCGCAGCACGGGTGCGGTCATTTTTGCACTGACAGCAGACCCCGTGGTGCCGACCAGCTCTTAAAGGGGGAAGGGGCGAATTGGTCTGCTGCCACGCCCTGCACACTGCAGCCTTGCAAAGAGGCCTCAACACTGCTGCTCAGCCCCAGGGAGTCATGGCAACGCCAGAGAAGGCCCGTCAGCGTGCCCTGCGCTTCTCAGAGGGTGATCTGGACATAATGGTCACAGCTCTGGAGGTGAGGCGCAAGATCTTGTTTCCAGAGAGTGGGAGGAATCCAACCCACCATGACTACACCAAAGCCTGGAAGCAGATCGCCCAGAGGGTGACGTTCACCGGCGAGGCCCCCAGGACCCACAAACAATGCCGTAAGAAATACAACGATCTGACCAGGATTGTGAAGGTGAGTAGCCTTTCCAGTCTCCTCCTCATTCTTGCATGTACACCTGACATGATGGGCAAAGGGACCTGAAAGTCCTATTGGCCAGCCCTCAGCCAGCAGCATTGGGACAGTCATGAGCATCAAATGGCCATTCGGCACTCTACACTTTGGCCAAGCTATTCCACCATGGGAGGCAGTGCACAGTACATCAGGGCTTCACTCTGTCCAAGCTATTCCACCATGGGAGGCAGTGCACACTACATCAGGGCTTCACTCTGTCCAAGCTATTCCACCATGGGAGGCAGTGCACACTACATCAGGGCTTCACTCTGTCCAAGCTATTCCACCATGGGAGGCAGTGCACAGTACATCAGGGCTTCACTCTGTCCAAGCTATTCCACCATGGGAGGCAGTGCACACTACATCAGGGCTTCACTCTGTCCAAGCTATTCCACCATGGGAGGCAGTGCACACTACATCAGGGCTTCACTCTGTCCAAGCTATTCCACCATGGGAGGCAGTGCACAGTACATCAGGGCTTCACTCTGTCCAGGCTATTCCACCATGGGAAGCAGTGCACACTACATCAGGGCTTCACTCTGTCCAAGCTATTCCACCATGGGAGGCAGTGCACACTACATCAGGGCTTCACTGCGCACTTACAGCCCGTCCTTTCTCTTGCAGGCTAAAGTAGCGTTTAATCGCCAGGCCCGTGCCAGGGGTGGCTGCGCCAAGCTGCAGAAGCTCACTCGGCTGGAGGAGCGCGTGTGTGTGCTCATGGGAGCCCGTGTGATTGTCCCCACAACGTGCGGTGTATCCGACCCTCCACTGCCCGGCAATGGTAAGGACCTCGCCTTTTGGCCCTCTCGCGTCGCACTGGCCCATCCGAGCTACCTCCTTTGCCACTGTCCCACCAATGCGCTGAATCCCACCAGTCCTAACTCCCTCGCTGACGCCGTCTCCTCACTCTGAAGCTACTCTTGTGCATTCCTGCTTTCAGCTGGTGACGACCAGGACCCTGAAGCTGCCAGTGACAGCACCTCCGACCAGGAGGAGGAGGAGGAGCAAGCCGGACCTTCGGGGGAACAGTCACGTCCCGCAGGAGAGGAGGAAATGCTTGACACCTCCTCACTGGACGAGTGCCTGGAGGAACTGTCGCAGGGCAATGCAGCTTCTGGGACCAGTGGCGTCCAGCCACCCAGCAGCCGTGCGCGTGGCCCGCGGCCTTCCCCCCAAAGGGGGGAAGGATCAGAGGGGAGTGCTGCTGCTCGGCACACTCGCCGTCACCAACGCGGCAAGGGTCCCCTAGTTCGGCCCCCTCCTCCCCAGCGGGAGAGTCGCGACTCCAGTCCGGACACCTTCACTTCGGAGGAGGTGCGGAAGCTGGATAAGATGGCCGATGACTCGGACCGGCACCACACGGAGCTCATGAGCGTGGTGGGGCGCATGCCTGAGGCCATCGAGTCGCTGGCGACCAGTGTGCGCGAGTTCGGGGCAGCAACTGCCGCGACTGGCCGCATGCTGACTGATGCCGTCAAGACCCTGGCGGATGTGATGCGCGCGCACACCAGGACCACAGGGCCACTCACTGCTGCCACACGCGCTGTCTCAGGCAGGCATCGCCAGGGCAGGCGCCGCGCTGGACCATCCCAGCAAGCCGCCCGTCGGCTGATTGCTGCGGATCCTGCAGTGCGGGCCCGGCCGAGTGCCACCGCGCCACAGCACCAGCCAGCGCATCCCAGACGCCAGCTGGCCCACATTGTGCCATCCGTCGCCGCCATTCCCCCTCTGGGGCGTCAACGGCAAGCGGCTGCAGCTGATGGTGGCCAGGCTCAGGTGCGCCACTCAGCAGACGGCCCCTCGAGGCCCAAACGCCGTGTAGGCCGCCCCCCAGCGGCATCTGGCGGAAGGGCATCTGAGCCTCAGGCGCCTTCCCCCAGCCTCGCAGCAGCCACTGGGCAGAGCTTGCGAAGGAGCAGCAGGCAGGGCAGGGGAGGCAAAATGCTGGCCAAGGTCTCGCCCTCGCGGGCCACTCAGTAGAGGGTGTGGGCAGCTTTCCTTTAATATGGCGGTGGCCATCTTTATTTTGCCCATGGTTGTGCTTTTGGAGGGCTTATTTTTTGCGTTAGGCCGACGTTGAGGCCCGGTTTGAATAAAGGTGGAGTGGCTCCTCCCCAGTTTGTGCGAGTGAGTCGTTTGTTGGGCTTTTTGTGGGGCCCGTTTATTGTTTTTGGGGATTCATGTGGGAAGGGCTTTTCATTTTTGTGCAATAAAAAATTATCTTTATTCATGCAGTCTCCATGGTTGTTCTTCTTAGTGTTTGTTGGCTTCGCCGGCTGAGGGCTTGCGGAGCGGCTGCATTCATCTTCCCTCATGGCCCCTGGCCATTCCCTGACAGGGGGCTTAGAAGTACCGTGTAATAAGGTGGCGTCGTGCGGCCCTTGGCCCTGGTCGCTCCCTCCTGGGAACGTACTCCTGCTCCTCCTCCTCCTCCTCATGCTCCTCCTGCTCCTCCTCCTGAGGTGCTGGTCCAACGTCAGGTGGCAGTGCCTGAGTCCTGCGGATAGCCAGGTTGTGTAGCATGCAGCAAACCACCACAAATTGGGAGACCCGGTCCGGCGAATACTGGAGAGCTCCTCCGGAGCGATCAAGGCAGCGGAACCGCTGCTTGAGGACCCCAATAGTTAGCTCGATGATGTTGCGGGTGGTTTGATGGCTCTCGTTGTAGGCCTCTTCAGCAGCGGTCCTGGGCGCGCGGAGCGGGGTCATGAGCCAGGTGCACAAAGGATAGCCTTTGTCCCCGATGAGCCATCCTCTTGGGGAAGGCTGTGCCTGGAACATGTCATGCACAGTACTCTGCCGCAGGATAAAGGCATCGTGGCTGCTGCCTGGGAAGCTGGCATTGACTGCCATGATGCGCTGCTTGTGGTCACATACCAGCTGCACATTCAGAGAATGGTAGCCCTTCCTGTTGCGATACTGCACGCCATGCTCCAGAGGGGCCCGCAAAGCCACATGCGTACAGTCAATGGCGCCCTGCACCAAGGGGAATTCCCCGAGTCTGGCAAATCCCAATGCGCGCTGATGCTGGCTCTCGAGGGCCATGGGGAAGGAGATGAATTGGCTTCTCCTTCTGAACAGTGCTTCGGTCACATGGCGGATGCAGCGATGCGCGCCATACTGGGAGATGTTTGCTATGTCCCCAGCAGCGTATTGGAAGGAGCCGGTGGCATAGAAGTTCAATGCCACCGTCACCTTCACTTCCACCGACAGAGACGTCCTGCACCTGAGCTTTGGCCGCAGATCTCGGCGAAGCAGGTGGCAGATCTCTGCAATCACCTCCTTTCGGAATCGGAGCCTTCTAACACATCGCGCGGCACTCATGTTTAGGTAGGAGCGCTGCTGGCGGTATAGCCTGACTGGGTAAGGCCTACGTGGCCGACGCCTGTAGCCCCCTCTGCCTCTAGCCAGGGCTGCCCCTCTCACAATGCGTCTGCGAGCCCTACGGACATGGCGCTGCAGCTGCGCGTTGGCACCCCATGCAGCCCCCATCAAATCCTGGCAAACAGTCTAATTTCCAAATGGCCACTTGCAGCACTATTGCCTGAGTCCAAAAATACCTGCCTCTTGCTGCTTGAAACCAGTTAGCTATCCTCCTTGTTGTGTCTCCAGAAATGCGTTGCACAAGACTGTTTTCTGAAAAAAGGATGGCCTTTATACTGGAGAGGACGTTCCCTTTAATTAGCGCCCCCCGGGGCCCGCGCTGGTTGTGTTGCGTTCCTTTTTCCAAACGCTCCGGCCGCCCGCCGCACAATGGGGCGGTCCGACTGAAGTTTGCAATCGGGGCGGCCAAAGGGCGTTGCACGAGGATGTGACGTCATTTTCTGCGCGCGCATCCGGGCGGGCGCTAAACTTTGCGCCGGCGCTAACGGGCAACTTAATTTGGGGCGGGGCGCAAACTGCGCTGCGCCCGGGCGCTACACGCATAGCGCCCGGAAATCACTTCTCTTAAGGCGCTAACTGCTGGCGCAAGCTACTGAAAATCTAGCCCTTAAAATTTTATAATTTAAGCTGTATTCTTACTTCTCTTATGTAGTAATTATCAAAAGCTTTTTCAAAATCCATATAATCTACATTGACTGCATTTCCTTTATCAATCCTCTTGATTATTTCTTTTAAAAATTCTAAACGTTTGGTCAAACATACCCTGCCCTTAAATGTAAACAATTAAATCGCAGTGATTTGTCTACCTTAAGTTTCAGTGCCATCTCTCTTCAAATAAAAACCTCCACAACTCCTGTATCCAACTGTTCCATGAAAACTGAGACAAAATACTTATTTGATATTTCTGTCATTCCATCACTCTCCACTACAAGTTTACTTCCTTCATCTCTTATTGGCACTACCCTACCTTGACTATACTTATTCTATTAATGTGCTGTCTCCCTCCATGCCCTCTTCAAGTTCATCTCACCCATGAGGACCACTTTCTGCTCCCTTAACCCCATTACCACTAAACTGCTGACCATCACACTTCCCTTCTCAGTCCCCATGCTAGCTATCATTGTAAGCTTGTCTCCTCAGGTACTATCCCCCTCCTTTTCAAAACTGCCCTCATTAGCCACCTCCTGGGGGCAGTTCTCACTTCTATCTCCTAATGTTAACGGACCGGTAACAGCCTCAAAATGGGGTCATTAACACTGCCAAAGAGGTGGTGACCTTTGGAAAGGGGCCTACCACTGGGAGCTCGGAGCACCTGCCTGTTGCAGGTGATAGGCCCCCTTTAACATGAAAATCAGACACCGGTTGCCATTGTAAGTCGGAACTGGTTAGATTATTGTCCGTGCATACTCCGACCAGTCCCACGGGCGATGGAGCTGAAGATGCCCAGCGCAGGTAAGTTTTTAATTATTTTTGTCCCACAAAAGTAATCTGGACTGCTGCCACATTGGTAGACCCAGCCTCTACGATCAGAAGCGCCGCTGCACCTACATTGCTGGTGGCCAGGGTGGCCCAGTATTGGGAGGCCTAAATATGGTGGGACAGTTTGTCACCCCACGCGCTCTGGCTCAGTGTTAATAAGGCCAGTGCTTCAAAATCGTGGTTGCCTCTTCTTTCAAACCCACCTCTGATCAAGCTTTTGAGCACCTCTCATAATACCTCCTTCTTTGGCTTGGCATCTAGTTTTGTCTGATTACACCTCTGTGAAGTGTTTTGGGATGTTTATCTGCATTAAAGGCACTATAGGAACAGGAGTAGGCCATTTAACACTTTGAGCCTGTTCCGCCATTTGATTAGATCATGGCTGACCTGTGACCTAACTCCATATACCCGCCTTTGCCCCATATCCTTTAATACCTTTGGTTAACAGAAATCAACAAACTCAGATTTAAAATTAACAATTGACCTAGCATCAACTGCCCTTTGTGGAAGAGAGTTACAAACCTCGACCACCCTTTGTGTGTAGAAGTGTTTCCTAATTTCACTCCTGAAAGGCCTGACTCTAATTTGAAGGATGTGTCCCCTAGTCCTAGAATCCCCAACCAGCGGAAATAGTTTCTCTCTATATAAATGCAAGTTGTTGTTATAGAAAGCTATTTTACTTCCCTTCCTTTTTTTTGTGAATTTTCTCTCATATTCCCCTTCAACCATTCGCATTTTCTTTTTGTAATTTTCCTATTTTATTTATATCTGGCCTGGCTTTCATTAATATTATTATCTGTCCTCAGTGCTAAATGCTTCTCTTTTTTTAGTTTCAAATTTGCTCTATGCTTCCTATTCATCTATGGAACGCCAACCTTTGATACACTTTTCTTCCTTACTGGGACATACTTGGTTTATATCTTTTCCATCTCCTGTTCAAATATTCCCCATTGCGGATCCAGGGTTCTGTTTGCCGATTTTTCCTTCCATTTAATCGGGTGAAGGTTGTTTTTTTATTTTGCTACAATTTCCCTTTTTCTAGTCAACTACCCATGCCCTCGACTTCTCTTTTTCCTTTTCAGTTTCCGAAGTTCTCTCCTACTTTTAGGTTGCCTACTTGTTCCACTTCATTATACATCACCAGGCCAAGTAGTGCATCTTCCTTATTGGAGCAGAAACATATTGAGAAAACTCCTGAAAGCACTGAAAAAAAAATCCCCTTTTTCACCACAAACATTTTCACTATCTCAAATCAATTGTTGATCAATTCAAATATTCTATATTTATACCCCTATTGTTATACACAACCTTTTGTCTACAGATTTCAATCTCAATCTCTATTCCACTGATCCATGGTGTGTACAATCCCTTCAATTGTACTGCCCCTCTGAGTTTGGTGTAATCTGTACGTTTAACCAATTTGCATTGAGTTTCTGAATCTAAGTCACTGATGCAAATTAGAAACAGTACAGAATCATGCAGCACGGAAAGAGGCCATTCGGCCCATCGTGTCTGTGTCAGCTCTTTGAGAGAGCTGCCCAATTAGTCCCACTCCCCTTTTTCCTTTCCAAGTATATATCCAATTGCCTTTTGAAATTCACCTATCCTGAATTTGCTTCCTCCACCCTTTCAAGCAGTGCATTCCAGTTTATAACAACTCTCTTGTCAGCTGTCAGACTGTCAGCTGTGCCTCAGTGGGTAGCATGCTCTAGGTGGGAGGGGCTAGGAGTGAGCCAGGTGTTACTGGTTGCCTGATTGCAGCTGGGAGTTGGAGGGAGTTTTGTAAAAAGTTGGTGGTGGTTTTTGGGGTTTGGTTTTCAGGTTTTACGGCCTTTTGGGCCCACAAAAACAGCCAGATGGCTGCTGAGGGGTCCGGAGTGCCGGGCCCTTCAGAGGACAATGTTCCCGAGAGGAATTTAATTAGGGAAGAAACTGTGGTAGGAAAGGAAAGAAAAGGCCCAAAGATTTGGGCCGGGACCTCAGGAGGTTTGGTAAAGAAAACACAGTGGTGGTGCAGTGTGAAGATAAGAAGATTCGAGCTTGGGATATTATCCAGGTGGTTCATGAGGACTGTGGTGAGGGAAGCTGCTTTGCCTGCCAACCTAAGCCAAATGTGGGATTCAAGGTGACGGTCAGTGGTCGTGAGGAGGTGGAAAGACTGTTACTCAGTCTGAAAGTTGGTGAGAAATTCTTGGAGGTGACTCTGCTATATTCAGAGGAGGTGGTGGTTTCATTTTTAAACTTGCCAGTTTACATTGAGGACGAAGTACGAAGCAAGAAGTTGGAGTCGTGCGACATAAAAATCTGTTCTGCAATAAAGAGGAGGTATTATCCGGGAACACGGGTAGCAGACGGAACCCGGTATGTAAAGGTGCGGTTCCCAGAGGGGGTGAGGTCATTGCCGTATAGTATGAAGTTTGAGACACTGGAAGGAGTGCAGTACTTTCATGTGCTGCATGATAACCAAGTAAAGGTGTGCTATTATTGTCTTGGACATGACCATCTCGTAAGAAACTGTCCAGACCTGTATTGTTACAATTGCGGTGAGTTGGGACACATTGCTCGGAGCTGCAAGGCGGAGAGCTGTGGGGTGTGTCGTAAAGGCCCCACCCGCTGTGAGTGTGTGGCAGAAGGGAGCGATATGAGTGATGAGGAGATGGGAGAAGGAGCAGGAGGTGAGTGTGGAACGGCCGGAGGAGCGGTGCAGTCGCAGGACACAGCCGGTAAAATGAAGGAAAAAGGAGCACAGGAAGAGGCAGAGGATGGCGGAGTGGAGAACGGGATGGAGATGGCGGAAAACATGCCGAGTGCTGTGGAGGGGAACAAAGACAGCAGCGGGCAGCGAGGGTCGAGTGCAGACTCGAGCCTTAGTGCAGTTCGGCTCCCCCTGGGGAGTTTGGTGGCTGCGGGGGGAGAGGAGGCGGGAGCGGGGTGTGTGGTGCATGTGGGTGCTCCGGGGAGAGGGGGGGAGTCGGATATCTTGGTGAGCGGGAGGGGGCAGGACGGGGAGAGGGTGCAAGAGGCAGGAGCCTTAAAGGGACAGCAGGATGGGATCGGCGAGATAGAGACGTCAGAAGGGAACAATTTAGGTGCGCCATTGTCCCATGGAGTGAGGGAACAAGGTGCAAGGGTCAGAGGTGGAGATGTGGTCAAAGGGAGCGGCACAGTGGGAGAAACTGCGATAGCAGGAAGGCTCTCTATGGGAGATGAAGTATCTGACGAGGAGCAGGATTATGTATCTGACGGGGAGCAGGCACAGGGGGTTGCAGAAGAGCTTGTGTGTGAGGAATTAGAGGGGGACAGAGACATGGAAGTCGGGGGTGGGGTGGCATCATGTGGAAAGGGAAAGGTTAGTGAGGGGCAGAAGGAGGGAGAAAGGGCAGCTCCTGGGTCCAAACTTAAGGCAAGGAAGAGGCTGAAACAGCAGAGAGGGGTCAAACAGGAGGTGAAAAAGAGCCGGAGGCTGCAGGAAAAAGCAACAGCTGCCCGAAAAGTTGAGAAGGAGGAGGGAGGAGCCAGAGATTAAATGATGGGGAGATTATCGGGCATACTTCCCTTCTTTGGAGCCATGATTACATTGGTCTCGATTAATGTAAACGGACTGAGGGGTGAGAAGAAATTGCAGCAGTTGTTGCAGGGTTTTAAAGGTTCGGACTTGTGTCTGCAAGAAACCTTTTGGGATGAGGATATTCTAGAAAGAGTTCAGAAGGTTTGGAAGGGAGAGGTGTTTGCAAGTTGTGCAAACAATAACCATAGAGGGGTGGCTGTTTTGGTGAGTCGGTCCATAAAAGAGAACGTTGCCTTGGTGGACAAGGACACTGAGGGGAGATTTTTACAGCTAAGGGTAAAAATGGAGGGATTTAATTGCGATCTCTTTAATATCTATGCACCGAACGACCATTGCAAGCGTCGCAAGTTTTTTCGGGGGTTATTCACTGAAGCGGCAGAGGTGGAAAATCCTTGTATAGTGGGGGATTTTAATGTATTTTTATCTCGGATGGACATTTCAGCCCAGATGACCTTTAAGGATGATAACTCCAGAGGGATGATTGTAAAAATGATGGCAAATTTAAATTTGAGAGACTTATGGAGGGACCAGAACCCCATAAAAAGGGAGTTCTCCAGAGCAGGTTGGGTGGGTGATGTTTTAAAACAGAGCTGAATAGATTTTGTGTTAATGCAGGAAGGGTTAAGTTCAGAGGTGATGGAGATTTATTATAAAAACGTATTTTTTAGTGATCACTCGGCTTTGGTTCTTAGAATTAGCAACAGCAGAGTTAAGATCGGTTCAGGGGTGTGGATTTTAAACAATCAATACCTGAAAGAAAGTGCTTATAAAGAAGGGATTATAAATATAATAAAGAATGCTCAGAAGAAACCTTTGTTCTTGAAAGAAAGAAGAGTTTGCTGGGACAATTTCAAATATGAGGTAAAAGTTTTTTCGGTACGTTATGGGAAAAAGAGGGCGGCAGCTAACCGGCATCAAGAAGAGAATGTAAACAAAAGGTTTACGGGTGTCTGTAAAGCAGTTGACGGAGGGGATAAGGGAGCTGAGGCTAAGTTCCGGGTGCTAAAGGAAGAGTGGGAATTATTGCAAGCTGAAAAATGCAAGGGGGCCATTCTCCGTGCAAAGGCTAGAGATGCATTGGAGGGCGAAAGTTGCACTAGATATTTTCTAGAGCAAGAGAAGCTGCGACAGAGATTATCGTTAATTGAGGAGTTGAAGGTTGGGGAGAAGATCATTCATGAAAGTGGGGAGATTTTAGAGGCGGCTAGCAGCTTTTATCAAGAGTTATATACAAAAGACGACATTTCCAATTTGGCGATGGAGAAGGTTACTGCTTTTATTGAAGAGGGTTTAAAGGAGGATGAGGGAAGCATGTGTGACAAAGAAGTAGGATTAGCGGAAATAAAAGTAGCAATAAGTGGAATGAAGGGGGGGGGGAAAGCCCAGGGTCCGATGGACTAAGTGCAGAATTTTATGAAGAATTTTTCGAGATTTTAAGTCCATTGCTCTTAGAAGTTTTTAAGGAAATTAAAATTGAGGGAAGCCTGGCCCCATCTATGAGGAGAGGTATCATAAGCTTTAGCTTATAAAAATAAAGGGGATAGAAGGGATCTGAAGAATTGGAGGCCCATCACATTATTAAATGTGGATTATAAGATCTTGGCGAGGGTTATGGCAAATCGTTTGAAGGAGGTGTTACCGGAGATAGTTTGGCCCTCTCCGTCCTATGGAGTCATAGGCCGGGACATCGCAGACTCTGTGGTCTCAATCCGAGATGCGATAGAGCTCATGGAAGAGAGTGGGAGGGAGGCTTATGTATTAAAGATAGATCAAGAGAAAGCCTTTGATAGGGTCTCTCATGAGTTTTTATTGAAGGTTTTGGAAGCATTTGGTTTCAAGGAAAATTTCATTCAGTTGATAAGGATTTTTTATTCAAACATATTTAGCTGCGTTAAATGTAATGGTTTTTTATCCAAGTATTTTCTGATACATAGATCAGTGAGACAGGGTTGTCCCCTGTCCCCATTGTTGTACACATTGGTAGCAGAACCATTAGGTTACATGATGCGAAAGAAACAAGGTGTAGTTGGGATTGTGGTCCCCAGTTCTGGGCTGGTGTCGGTGATACACCAATATGCAGATGACACAACCTTAACATTGAGAAATGGGGAGTCAGTGAGGAAAGCTATGGATGTAGTGGAGGAATATTGTAGAGCTTCAGGAGCCAGAGTGAATTAAAGTAAGTCCCAATGCCTGGTTGCAGGGAGGGGTAGGGGGGAATGGTTGGGGGAATGTCCCTTTAAGGTGGTGGAGGTTTTGGAAGTTCTGGGGATGCATATGGGGTGCAAGAAAGACCGGGATGAAGTGGATCGATTAAATTGGGAACCGAGGTTATGAAAATTAAAAAGATTTTGGGAAGATGGGAAAGAAGGTGGTTGAAAGTGCAAGGAAGAGCGACAGTGGTGTCTGCTCTCCTGCTATCTAAGCTATGGTACTTATTGACGGTGGAGGATATTCCTGAGTGGGCGGAAAAGTCCATCCGAGAGGCTTGTGTGAGGTTTTTATGGGAAGGGAAACCAGCCTTGGTGGCATACAATACCATCATTGGACGGAGAAATCAGGGAGAACTCAATTTTCCAGATATTGATTTGAAGAAGAAATCCTTTAGAATCAAATGGGTGAAGAGATTTCTTCAGAAGTCAAATACAAGTTTTTGGAAGAGTTGTTTTGAGCATTTTTAAAATCGAAGTGGGATAGGAGGGCAGGGGATATTGTATATGGAATACAATACAGTAATATGTTTTTGAAATCGATTAAACTTCTCCCTATGTTTTATAAGGGGGTTGTAGAGACTTGGGCCCAATTTTTAAAGGGTGTGCAGTTTATGCCCAAGGGGGCTGAGGAATTTTTAGAACAGCCCTTATTTTTGAACAGGTGGGTCAACATCGAAGGAGAGGTTTTATTTAATCAAGCTTTTATAAAAGCTGGGATTATATCTGTGAACGATGCATTATACGAGGTAATTCCAGGTTGGTTGCCGGAAGCGATAGTGAGGGACATGGTGTGGGAGGAGGATCAGGAGGTAGAAGGAAAAGCAGTAGGAATCATGTATGAGAAGATTGTGAGGGCAATGCCACAGGATTGGATGGAAGAAATAAATGCGGAGATCTCCAAAGGAAGTAAAATGCGTCCCGCTTTTCCAAGCTTTGTACTGGAGAAAGGGGGAGAGTTGGTCCAATTTGACAACTGTAATACTCGAGATTTCTATGAGGTATTCAGAGAATGGAGATTCAAGGCACCTGCTGGTCAGGAGTTTTGGCAGAGTATATACCCACAGCTGGACTTCAACAGGATTTGGAAGGGAGTCTGGGCGAATTTTAAATGCCCAGAGTGGATTGAACTGGATTTCAAATTGGCTCATAACTGGATTTTTACCATGACGGTCTTGTGCAAGATTGGACGAGTGGAGGCGGCAACAAGCCCAATGTGTGGGACACGGGATGAGACTCTGTCCCATTTACTGGTGTTTTGTCCGCAGTTAAATGACTTTAAGTACTATGTTCAACAGTTGTGTGAAGCTTCTTTGCTGGGTGGGGACCGAAGAGCGAGAATGGGAATCCCGTGGGACTCAATTTTGAGATGGGGCGTGCAGGAGAGTCTGCCAGAGTCTAGCGGAGCAGCAATTAATTTAATGTTCAGTTTGGCTAGATTCGTGATTGTGCAAAGAAGGAATGCTCTGTTTTTTAAGGGGAGGAGAATCAATCTAAAAGAGTATTTTAAATATAAGCTACAAGACTATTATAAGGCTCTGTGGATGTTTTATTCAGAAAGGAACTTAAGGACAGTATTTTACAACCAATTTTTAAAGTATAATCGATTAATATATGTTACAGGTGACAAATTAAACTTCAGGTTTTGATGTTAAAATGTGGTGGCGGAATAGTTGTGCAGAGCAGCGGAATTGATTTGTATGATACAATGTAATGATCACGATGTTGTAAATGTTCTTAATGTTCAATAAAGTATAATATTAAAAAAAAGTGGGTAGCACACTCGCCTCTGAGTCAGAAGGGTGTGGGTTCAAGTCCCACTCTAGGGACTTGAGCACATAAAGCTAGGCTTGACGTTCCAGTGCAGTGCTGAGGGAGCGCTGCACTGTCGGAGGTGCCATCTTTCGGATGAGACGTTAAACCAAGGTCCCGTCTGCCCCCTCAGGTGAACGTAAAAGATCCCATGGCACTATTCGAAGAAGAGCAGGGGAGTTATCCCCGGTGTCCTGGCCAATATTTATCCCTCAACCAACATCACTAAAAACAGATTATCTGGTCATTATCACATTGCTGTTTGTGGGAGCTTGCTGTCTGCAAATTGGCTGCTGCGTTTCCCACATTACAACAGTGACTACACTTCAAAAAGTAATTTATTGGCTGCAAAGCGCTTTGAGACGTCCAGTGGTTGTGAAAGGCACTATATAAATGCAAGTCTTTCTGCATAAGAAAATTTCTCTTCATCTCCCTTCTGGTTCTTATGCCAATTATCTTAAACCTGTGTCCACTAGTTACCAATCCTCCTGCCAATGCAATGTTTTTCCTTATTTACTCTATCAAAACCCTTCATAATTTTGAACACCTATTAAATTTCCCCTTATCCCTCTCTGCTCTAAGGAGAACAGATCCTAACACTGCGTCCTGGGGCACCCCACTCTGTACTTTTTTTTTTAGTGATGTCGGTAAAGGGAAAGACACAGGAAAATTCTCGGCTTTTCTTAAAATAGTGGCCCAGATATTTCGATCCCTATGGGTGGGTACGTGCTGTGTGCCCATCCGTAGGAATATCGGAAATGCTGGTTTCAGGCATGCACAGCGCATGCGCTGAAAACCAGCATTTCCGATCTGTCAAGAATCCTCTTGACAGATCCTCCGGCTGCCCTGGAGAAGGGTCTCTGCAGGCGGATAGTTCTGATTTTTGGAGAC
Organism: Somniosus microcephalus; assembly: GCF_052327205.1. NCBI lineage: Eukaryota > Metazoa > Chordata > Chondrichthyes > Squaliformes > Somniosidae > Somniosus > Somniosus microcephalus. The sequence continues at coordinate 207,469,857 of NC_140995.1, read as the reverse complement.
CTGCTGCCCGCAGAAAACCCTTACAATTCTTGCGCCTGGTAAAAGCAGGCGTAAGACCTGCTTTTACCAGGAAAAGAGTTGAAAAAAGTTTATCATTTAAAAACACTTTTTAAAAAATTAATTAATTTTTAGCCCCGTAAAAAACTTTAATTATTTTTTTCAAAAAATAAAATTTTTGCTTAAAATACTGAATTTATTGTAATTTCAAGTCATTTTAAAAATGTGATTTAAAAAAAAAAAATTATTTGAAGTTTTACTATGTTTTTGGGGTGATCTTCCTGTGGGGAGGGAGATTCCCTTCTGTGATTGGCTCCCCATGGCCTACGTGATCCCAGGGACGCTGTGAACTACCTGCGCCCCCTGGGATACGTGGACCCTGCACACTTCAAGTTTGGAGAGGCCCAGGAGTGGAAGCGTGTGCGTCCCGGGAACTCTCAGGTAAGGGCGCAGATTTTTCTAGATCGCAGGCCTTTGCCCGCGGGAGGCCTGCGATCGGAAAATACGGGCCAGTGTCTTCTGAACAGGTAGACAACACCTTGAACATTGCAGTACTCCCTTTAAGTATAAACATAGATTATGTGCTCAGGGTGGAACTTGAACCCATGACTTTTTGGCTCGGAGGCATGACTGCTTTCAACTGAGCCAAGCTGACACTTAAGATAAGAACATGTTGGGTGGTGGACTATTCATCATAACTGTCTGCATTAGATAAACCTTTGACCTTTTTAGTTATATAGACTTTGAACATTTTTCTTTATATTTTCACTTTGTATATTATTTGTAAGGTTGTGTGTTCTGCACTTACTTTGTCTGTCGGTATTCTGTCCTTAATTGCTACTATATCTTTATTGTGTCCCGCCCTGCTGTATGCCTCAGGGACATGGACCATGTACAGCAGGCACCTCAAAGCACTGGAGAGGTACCACCAACGCTGCATCCGCAAGATCCTGCAAATCCATTGGCAGGATAGGCGCACCAATGTCAGTGTTCTTGCTCAGGCCAACATCCCCAGCATCGAAGCTTTGACCATGCTCGATCAGCTCCGATGGACGGGTCATATTGTCCGCATGCCCGATACGAGACTCCCAAAACAAACGCTCTACTCGGAGCTCCGACACAGCAAGAGAGCCCCAGGTGGGCAGAGGAAATGCTTCAAGGACACCCTCAAAGCCTCCTTGGAAAAAGTGTAACATCCCCACCGACACCTGGGATTCCCTGGCCCAAGACCGCACAAAGTGGAGAAGAAGCATCCGGGAAGGCGCCGAACACCTCGAGTCTCTTCGCCGGGAGCAAGCGGAAGCCAACCGCAGGCAGCGCAAGGAGCGCACGTCAACCCAAGCACCCCACCCACCCGCCTCACCTGTGACAGAGACTGTAGGTCCCGCATTGGTCTCATCAGTCACCTGCGAACTCATTTTTAATGTGGAAGCAAGTCATCCTCGGTTCCAAGGGAATGCCTAAGAGATCTTTATTGTGTCTATTAAATAAAATGAATGGCAACAACCAAAGCAGGAGGGAAAAAAAGTGCCCAATGCTTACTAATAAAATGTTATTTGTTAGTGTAAAGGAGAAAACATACAGAAAAATCAAAGTTGTCCTTATGTACGCACACATCCAAGATTTGTTACAGTCCAGTCTACCCTGTGCTGCATGGCCACTGTGGTTGAACACCAAGAGGCTTCTGAAAAATGTTAGTTCCCAATATTAAATGTATCTCTGCTACCAGTCTCACAATCTTATGCTTCCATTCCATTCTTTGAAATAGAGAGAATGTAGCATGACATGCGCTTCAAGCAATTTCTCTGGACCTCCTACCTTGAATATGGCACCTCTTCACCTGGCTGGGAAAAGGTTTAAACAAAGTGTGGGAATTAGCGGGCGCAGCACATGTGAGGAGCGCATATCAGGAATTTACATCCTGCCCCCCAACCATCCCCAGACCATTCATTTTAATTGATGAAAAATCATGGGCTGGGTGTGCACAGAGCTTGAGCACAGAGCGCGGAGACAGATGGGTGAACGCAATCGGAGTGGATTGCAAGCAGAGTGGAAGAATTTGGTGATAGCAGGAATCGGTGGAGAGGAGGAAGGCGATTGAGACAGCTAACTGAAAAGGAGGAGTGGAGCCATAGAACCCAAGGACTCTAAGTTAAGTATCTAGATAACCAATATCAAAATTGAGAGCGAGAGGAGCAGCTGGAGATTAAGCTAGGCCCGAGAGAGGACCTGCGGGAGAGCGCGAGCGTGAGTGTCGGGGTGAGGTAAAAAAAACTAAAGTGACGTCAGCACAAGGGAAGGAGCCGATTGGTGAGTAGCTGGTGATTTTTTTTTAAGTCTTGAGTTTATTTCTGTTAAATTAGTTAATAGTCTATGCCCTGAGGCATGGCAGGGCACCTCAGTCCTGTGGAATGCACATCTTATGCCATGTGGAAACTCCAGGATGCTTCTCGTGTCCTGGACAACCACATGTGCAGCTGGAGGAGCTGTGGTATTCCCCAGGGGCTGGTACTAGGACTGTAGTGTATGTGCTTTAAGTCAGAACTACTTTTTACAGCTCCTGTATACTGTAGTACTGGCAGTAACCACACCGGTATATAAGCTGTGCGCATGCCTCTGTACTCCAGTCTAGAGATTGCCCTCCTCCAGTAAAGACCTGTTATTTGTTATGTACAGCATCCGTGTAATTATTTATCCACTAAACCACGGATCTAACAGTGGTGACGAGGATGGGATTCGAACCCACGCGTGCAGCAACACATGGCGACTCACTGTTGCCAGCATTCTCATCCAGAAGAGAACAGCTGTCAGTATGCCAGGGGACAGTGATGTGTGGATCCAGAGTGGTGATCCCACCCAAGTTAAGGGAGAGAGTGCTAAATGAGCTACATGAAGGTCATCTGGGGGGAGTGAAAATGAAAAGCCTAGCTAGGGCTTATGTGTGGTGGCCGGGAATCGATGAACAAATCGAAGACCTAACTAAGAGCTGCTTAGGATGCCAGAAGGTCCAAAATGCACCACCACATGTCCCGCTACACCCATGGGAGTGGCCCTCCTCTCCATGGCAACGGGTGCACATTGATTTCGCTGGTCCATTCATGGACTCAATGTTCTTAATAGCAGTGGATGCTCATTCAAAGTGGCCTGAGGTGATAAAGATGTCTTCAACCACTACAGAGAAAACGATTGCAGTCCTACGGACCATATTTGCCAGAAACGGGTTGCCAGAGCAGATCTGCTCTGATAATGGACCACAGTTTGTGTCCAATGAGTTCCAAAAATTCATGAGAAGGAATGGGGTAAGGCATTACACATCCGCCCCGTATCATCCAGCCACCAATGGATTGGCTGAGAGGTTCGTGCAAACCTTTAAGAAGGCGATAAAGGCCATGTGCGACGAGGAAATTCCACTACAGCATAAGATGGACAATTTCTTATTAGCCTACCGAAACGCGACACATGCAGTTACCAACCAGACCCCGGCCATGATGTTCTTTAACCGAAGGTTGAAATCTCGTCTGGACTTGCTCAGACCAAATGTGCGAAGAAATGTTGAGGACAAACAATTCCAGCACATCAAAGAGAAGCCGACAAGGAGCTTCAATGTAGGGCAACCAGTCTTGGCCCGGGACTATCGAACAGAGAAGTGGCAACCCGGAACAATATGTACAAGGCAGGGGCCATTAATGTACACAGTGGATGTCGGGGAGAACATTGTGAGACGCCACGTCGATCAGATCTTAGCATCACAGGAATGCGTCAACCCCATGTCTCGAGTACCTGGGGATGAACCTGACATACCGGTAGTATCTACTTCAGACCCAGTAGCAGTGGAACCCGATGAACTACCCGATGAAAGGGGGTCAGAATCGCCTCTGCACCAAGAACAAGAACCTCCGGAAAGGCGCTATCCCGAAAGGGTCAGGAAGCCGCCCCAAAGACTGAATCTATAAATGGACTTTTGTTATTGAATGTACATGTAAAAATGTAATTGTTATTTGAATATTAAGGGGGTATTATTAATCTAAAAAGGGAGGAATTGTAGTGTATGTGCTTTAAGTCAGAACTACTTTTTACAGCTCCTGTATACTGTAGTACCGGCAGTAACCACACCAGTATATAAGCTGTGCGCATGCCTCTGTACTCCAGTCTAGAGATTGCCCTCCTCCAGTAAAGACCTGTTATTTGTTATGTACAGCATCCGTGTAATTATTTATCCACTAAACCACGGATCTAACAAGGACCACTGCTTTTCTTGATATATATTAATGACTTGGATGTGGGTGCACAGGGCACAATTTCAAAATTTGCAGGTGACACAAAACTTGGAAGTATAGTGAACAGTGAGGAGGATAGTGATAGACTTCAAGAGGGCATAGACAGTCTGGTGGAATGGGCAGACACGTGGCAGATGAAATTTAATGCAGAAAAGTGCAAAGTGATACATTTTGGTAGGAAGAACAAGAAGAGGCAATATAAACTAAGGGTACAATTCTAAAGGGGATGCATGAACAGAGAGACCTGGGGGTATATGTGCACAAATCGTTGAAGGTGGCAGGGCAGGTTGAGAAAGTGGTTAAAAAGGCATACAGGATCCTGCGCTTTATAAATAGAGACGTCGGGCTGGATTGAGTCAGCCCCGAGGAGGCGGGTATGGAGGCGGGACTGCCGGTAAAGTTGCAGAATTTGGGGGCGGCTGGCAAACCTGCCCCCAACCCGCCTCCGTGCCCTCTTGCCAGGAGGCGGGAAGCTGTCCTGCCCCGGGTTCCGTCTCCTCGAGGCGGGAAAGGGATTAAAGCCTAATAACTGCCAGTTAACAGGCAGAAAATAGGATTAGTCTCATTTTTCCTTCCGCAGTGCAGGCTTCCCGACCTCGGGGAACCCCGCCAGGGTATAAGAGACAAGTAGGAGGTCTGCGGGGATCGGAGGGGTCTGAAAGTGCGATGCAGAGGCGAGTGATGGGTGCAAGTGTGGAGTGGTAAATATGTAAGGTGAGTGTTAATTGTTATAAAATGTTCACTTACCTTTGTTTCTGCCTACAGCCTTCAGCTGCTGTGGAGCCGGAGTCCCACCATCTCCATTGTAGATATCACAGACTGGCTGTTGGATCCTCTGAACCAACAGCCAGGTGATTTCTGCAAAGTTGAAAGGTTTGATGAGTCCTAAACACAAGGACTCATCAAACTACACAGAATGTCAGTGTTTGACAGCTTCACAGAGCTGACATTTCTTCTTTCAAAAGTTCTTGACAGATGGCACATCAGACGTTGACGTGCTCTGTCACTGACTTCCCCTTAATTGGCCTGCTGAGCCCGCTGGGCGGGCTTAACAAGGTCAATCAGGGGAAAATCCTGCTGGTTGGCCAGAGGCTGATGGAGGCGGGATTGAAAGCCGGCAAGCAGCAGTCCCGCCTCCAAAAGCTTCCCATTGAGAAAATCCAGCCCATAGAGTACAAAAGCAAGGAAGATTTGATGAATCTTTATAAAACACTGGTTTGGCTTCAACTGGAGTATTCTGTCCAATTCTGGGCACCGCACTTTAGGAAGGATGTGAAGGCCTTACAGAGGGTGCAGAAAAGATTTACAAGAATGGTTCCAGGGATGAGGGACTTCAGTTACGTGGATAGACTGGAGAAGCTGGGGTTGTTCTCCTTAGAGCAGAGAAGGTTGAGAGGAGATTTGCTAGAAGTGTCTAGACAGAGTAGATAGATAAAAACTGTTCCCATTGACAGAAGGGTCAAGAACCAGAGGAGACAGATTTAAGGTGATTGGCAGAAGAACCAAAGGCGACACGAGGAAAAACTTTTTTACGCAGCGAGTGGTTAGGATCTGGAATGCACTGCCTGAAAGGGTGGTGGAGGCAGATTCAATCGTGGCTCAGTGAGAACAAAGACACGCCGGGGGATGGGCAGTGGATTCAGCAGGGGCAGCTTTAAACTTGTAGTTTGAACTTGTAGTTTGGGCTGAAGTGCCTTCACTATCAGAGCCAGGGTACCTTAAGCAATTGAAGAGAGGAGATTGGGGGAAGAAAGGTCAAAGGATGGCAATGGATGACCACAGATACAGTTGAAGAGAAGAGCAGCTCAGAAAGGAGCTGCCAGCCCAGCAGCCATCTTGTCCAACTTGCCCAGGTATGTCCTCACAAAAAGCAGGACAAATCCAATCTGGCCAATTACTGTCCCATCAGTCTACTCTCAATCATCAGCAAAGTGATGGAAGGTGTCGTCGACAGTGCTACTCAACAGCACTTCCCCACCAATAACCTGCTCACTGATGCCCAGTTTGGGTTCCGCCAGGATGACTTGGCTCCAGACCTCATTACAGCCTTCGTCCAAACATGGACAAAGGAGCTGAATTCCAGAGGTGAGGTGAGAGTGACTGCCCTTGACATCAAGGCAGCATTTGACCGAGTGTGGCATCAAGGAGCCCAAGTAAAATTGAAGTAAATGGGAATCGGGTGGAAAACTCTCCACTGGCTGGAGTCATACCTATCACAAAGGAAGATGGTTGTGGCTGTTGGAGGTCAATCATCTCAGCCCCAGGACATCGCTGCAGGAGTTCCTCAGGGCAGTGTCCTAGACCCAACCATCTACAGCTGCTTCAACAATGACCTTCCTCCATCCTAAGATCAGAAGTGGGGATGTTCGCTGATGATTGCACAGTGTTCAGTTGCATTTGCAACTCCTCAGATAATGAAGCAGTCCATGCCCGCATGCAACAAGACCTGGACGACATTCAGGCTTGAGCTGTTAAGTGGTAAGTAACATTCGCGCCACACAAGTGCCAGGCAATGATTATCTCCAACAAGCGAGAGTTTAACCACCGCCTCTTGACATTCAACGGCATTACCATCGCCGAATCCCCTCACCATCAACATCCTGGGGGGTCACCATTAACCAGAAACTTAACTGGACCAGCCACATAAATACTGTGGCAACAAGAGCAGGTCAGAGGCTGGGTATTCTGTGGCGAGTGTCTCACCTCCTGACTCCCCAAAGCCTTTCCACCATCTACAAGGCACAAACCAGGAGTGTGATGGAATACTCTCCACTTGGCTGGATGAGTGCAGCTCCAACAACACTCAAGTAGCTCGACACCATCCAGGACAAAGCAGCCTGCTTGATTGGGACCCCATTCATCACCTTAAACTTTCACTCCCTCCACCACCAGTGTACCGTGGCTGCAGTGTACACCATCTACAAGATGCACTGCAGCAACTCACCAAGGCTTCTTCGGCAGTACCTCCCAAACCCAGGATCTCTACCACCTAGAAGGACAAGGGCAGCAGGTGCATGGGAACACCATCACGTCGAAGTTCCCCTCAAAGTTACACACCATCCTGACTTGGAAGTATATCGCCGCTGGGTCAAAATCCTGGAACTCCCTAACAGCACTGTGGGAGTACCTTTACCACGTGGCTCACCACCACCCTCTCAAGGGCCTTTAGGGATGGGCAATAAATGCTGGCCTTATCATCGACGCCCACATCCAATGAACGAATTTAAAAAAACATTATCCCCGGGTACGGACTCCGTTTCTCCCGTTTCTCACTAAGGCTGAACCAGGTGGTGTATAACCTTGGTGTCCTGCTCGACACTGAGCTATGGTTCAAACCCCCGCATTGTCAAGACCGTTAGCTTCCATTACCGCAACATAGCCGGCGGAAATGACCTGAAGATTGTCCACTGAATCCTCAGCAGGCCCTTTTAAACTTGTTTCCTTATACGGCTCAGTGCCGAGCAACCCTGGACACCTATTATACATTGTGGAACGTGATGTGAAGAACATTGTGTGTAATGTACGCTGCAACGTAAGGAAATTGATTGAGTGCATGTTGAATTGGTCAGCCGGGCTTAAATTAAATATTACTATGGAGCACTCATCTGTATCAGGTGGGAGTTTCCTGCCCCGATTTTTAAAAGTGGAAATACGCAAACTTGGCGGAGATCCGATCTCAGCGAAATTTCCTGCTCTGGTTGCCTCATAAACTGACACACACGGGGTAAATAAACTGGGGCACAATGGAGACTAAAGGCAGCCTCAGTATGTCTAAGATACATTGGGCCAGAATCTGCAGTGGGTATTGACGTAAGAAAACTACTCGGCACTTGGTCTAAGCGTTAAACAAAGCTTTAATCAACTGTTTTACAACATGGAGGTCTAGTTGTGTCCTTCACTAGTTCCTGTTAAGAATGTCCTGCGCAAGCTGGGCCCGTGCCCGAGTATTTATACTCTCCCTGGACAGCGCCACCCGCAGGCCGCTCAGTTGATTCATGTCAGGTATGACAGCATATTCTGAGAGTACCTCATCATACCGCCTTTGAAATGGACCGCATGTTCGGGATTTCTTGTGATATGTCAATGGACACATTGACAGATCATCTGCATGGCCCAAGAAAAACCAATTGTTGGTGCAGAGTTTGGCTATTTGCCCACCAACTGCCCAGCAACTGCGCACAAATTTTTTTATGGTTAAGCGTAAGGGGATACCTCGGGCATGTTTTAATCATTTCCATCTCAGAAATGCGGATGACACCAAATTGGGGGGGCTCGTCAATACCGAGGAGGACTGCAACAAATTACAGGGGGACGTTAATAAGCTTGCAGAATGGGCATATAATTGGCAAATGAAGTTCAACACTGATAAATGTGAGGTATTACATTTTGGTAGGAAGATAAGGGAGGTCACTTATCACTTGGAGGGTGCGAGTCTAGGTGGGGTAGAGGAACAAGGGATCTCGGAGTACAAATACACAAATCACTAAAAGTTGCAACACAGGTTAGCAAGGCCATAAAAATGCAAACCAAGCACTAGGGTTTATTTCTAGAGGGATAGAATTGAAAAGTAGGGAAGTTATGCTAAACATGTATTGAACCTTAGTTAGACCACACTTAGAGTACTGCATACAGTTCTGGTCGCCATATTATAAAAAGGATACAGAGGCACTGGAGAGGGTGCAGAGAAGATTTACAAGGATGATACCAGAAATGCGAGGGTATACATATCAGGAAAGGATGAACAGGCTGGGTCTCTTTTCTCTTGAAAAAAGGCTGAGGGGTGACCTAATAGAGGTCTTTAAAATTATGAAATTTTTGATAGAGTGGATACAGAGAGAATGTTTCCACTTGTGGGGAAGAGCATAACTAGAGGCCATCAATATAAGATAGTCACCAAGAAATCCAATATGGATTCAGAAAAATCTTCTTTACCCAAAGTGTGGTGAGAATGTGGAACTTGCTACCACAGAGAGTGGTTGAAGCAAATAGTATAGATGCATTTAAGGGGAGGCCGGACAAGCATATGAGGGAGAAGGGAATCGAGGGTTATGCTGATAGATTTAGATGAGGAAAGACGGGAGGAGGCTCGAGTGGAGCATAAACGCCGGCATAGACTGGTTGGGCCGAATGCCATATATCCTATGTAATTGGGTGTTTAATTGTATCAAATTAGTTTTTCTTGATTCTGCAAAGATTGGAGTTTTAATGGTGTCGATAATTATTATCAGCAAAATTAAAGTTTTACTGTACTAACAGAACTAAGAATGTAGGGAAGCTGGTGGAATGAAGCTAATTAGGAATTCAATTCCAATCCTGTAAAGTAATTGAAATTTAATCTGATTACGATTTCCTTCTGAAATGATGTAAAATCTTATTCTGTTTCCTGATTGGAGGACCAGCCCCCTGTGATCCCAGGTACGCTTCCGCACAGGCCGTGCCCCTGGGATCCATGGGCCATTACGCAGCCCTCCTACTCGCAGGGTCAGAGCGCACGCTTACGAAGGATGGCCCCCCCCCCCAGTCAAGTAGGTGCGTATTCTTTTCGCGGGACCACGGCGTACTCCGGAGCTACACCGCGGACCGCAATCTTTGGGCCATTATTCTTCCCATTTCTTCATAGTTCTCTTTATGAAACCACCTGCTCAGTCACTGTGGAACAATGAGTCTAACTCCAAAGAGGTTTTGTCCTCTTGGTGAGCTACACATAGAAGATCAGATAGGCAAGGTTAAGATGAGGTCACTTTGACTACAGCTCCTGTACATTTGAGCTGGAAACTGACACACGAGCAATTAGTTCGGCAGCAGCCAGCGTGTTTATGCTGCGCCATTTGGAACGTTTTTATATTGGTTCTGATGCAAGAATTTATCTCTATGTGTTCACTGGATACATTTAACAGTTCAATGCACACATTACGGTTTTGACATTTAGCATAAAAGCTTATTGCATAAATAATTAGCTCACATATATAATGGCAAGATTTCAGGCATCTGCTGCCACCATGCCCCTGAACAGGGTATTACGAGTCGGTGTATTTACAGCAGCGCAATTTGGTTTCCGTGCGGATTACTTCAAATTAAACGGTGTGACAAGGAGGCGGAGGATCAAACTAGCAAAAGGTTGGGAGCGTCTTCTTCACACTAAGAGTGATCCGCCGATAGGATGGACTCCTGAGTAGACAGCGGAAGCAAAAAAACTCTGGAATCATCCTGACTATCGTCCTTCCTTCATGGTCGCTGGGTCAAAATCCTGGAACTCCCTCCCTAACAGCACTGTGGGAGCTCCTTCACCACACGGACTGCAGCGGTTCAAGAAGGTGACTCACCACCACCATTTCAAGGGCAACTAGGGATGGGCAATAAATGCCGGCCTTGCCAGCGACACCCACATCCTGAGAATGAATTTTTAAAATGTAATTAAGAGACAGTTAGGTTCTATCTTGGGAGCAACTACAAGATCGAAAAAGGTAGACACAGGCAGACCCGGCTACCAAGAGAGGACAGGATATGCTCTCACTGCAGTCAGGGAGTGGTGGAGACAGAGATGCACTTCCTCACAGCTTGTAGAAAATATCAGGGCATAAGGGAGAATTTCTACCCAAAATTTACAAAAATATGCCCGGAATTCAGAAATTTGAATGACGACCAAAAACTCCCATACCTACTAGGGGAAGAGAGAAATTGCGTAACACTAGCGGCACACTATGTTACAGCTTGCCATAAACAGAGGGACAACCACTAAATATAAGATAAGAGTATATATAAATTATATGAATGTATATTTATACACTCAGGGATATATCTGTTTATACACTGTATGGATAGATCTGTATTTTTGTGAACAAACATGAATGTTTTCCGATGCTTTGGCAACATAAGATGTAACTTGTCATGCCAATAAAGCGATTTGAATTGAATTGAATTGGATGGATGAGTTAAGGTGGGCAAATGCCCTTCCTTGTCTGTACTTATTGTGCAGGGTGGGGGGGGGGAATATTTTCAGCATAATCTTTTTGGACTTTATTTTAAAATAACATTTAGTTCATCTGAATGTTCAATCTGCAAGAAGTGAACAATAAACTGAGAATTGCTGATAAATTCAGAGTTTTTTTTGGCATACTTACAATGTTCCGTTAAGTATTATTGAGTTCCATTGTTATTGTTAATAATATTTTTTAGTCTGTAGTTATTATCGCTGATATTAATGGAGTGGGTGAAGCGGACATTGCAAGTGAAATATTTATGACAGGAGTCAAAAATGCTGGAATTCAAATTCCTAAGTAAATATCATTGAAACGGCAACAATTCTTGTTACGGTCTATAAAATGCAGACATCAATTGTACCTTCACTCGTTTTACATACCCTAAATATTGGCTAATCAAGGGAAGATGTAAGTTAAAGGGCTGGAGGAGATTCCACAGATAGGGAACGGCAAGGCCAGGGAGGGATTCGAACTGGTGGCATTCCCAATCTTCCCATGATTAAAATTATTCAGCAGAAAATCAGGAGTTTTGGGACTGGAGCCACACAACATTTTCCTTACCACCGGTATGGAAACCTGCATAAATGAACACTGCAACTAACAATGCAATTCACATGAAATGCATCACTGTATGTGAAAAACGTGCCCGTGCTTTTGATGTGAATGGCGTGTGAATCTTTTAGCTGTTCTGCTTCGCTGGCCCTCGAGATGGAGCTGCTTTGCTGTGGTTTTTTTCCCCCGCCGCTGGCCCAATTTTTTTCTGATTCTCTTCTGAAGGCCCTGATTCTTCCTGGGGTTTAGTTCCACAGGATCCAGCTACCCTCTTCCACTTTTGTGGCATGTGGTCATTGTTCATGGATGAGTCTAAACAGTCGGAGTTGATCGTACAAAACGTGATAGTGAATCGGCCGCCCGTTTTACACCCCGCCCAATTTTCTTTTCCATTGAATTCAATGGGTTGTCGATTTGCTATCGTCCGTTTTGCATTGACGCCCCAAGACCAATTTCACCTCCTTGGTGTCGTCGGACTATTTTCCTATGAGGGCATCGCAGCCAAGCTAGATCCTGTTCTCACTTGACATCCACACTTGCACTTTGGGAATCAGGGGCAAGAACCAACAACAACTTGTATTTATATAGCGCCTTTAATGTAGTAAAACGTCCCAAGGCGCTGCACGGGAGTACTTTTTAAGGCGAAAACTCTGACACTGATCCACATAAGGATAAATTAGGGCAGGTGACCAAAAAGCATAAGACCTATGAATGTGACGGGAACTGTTCTTCATGGAAAATGTCTAAAGAAAATTAGATTTTTCCTTTAAGAACAGGAGGCCATTAGGAACGACAATCCCATCTCTTTGGATAGCTCAACCCCACTGTAAAGTCTGTGGGTTGTTTAGTTAATTAATACACAGACTCCAAGAGTAACTTAAAACAGGACTTTACTATTCGAAGGTCAGGGCGAATCTGCTCAATACTTCCTGACACAGCACTTATATACCGGTGTGGTCACCGTCGGTATTACAGTATACAGAAGCCAACAAAGTAGTGCAACACCTAAAGTAGTTCTCTTAAAGGTGGACGGTTACATACAATAGTTCTCTTAAAGGTAGACGGGTACATACACTACAATCCTCCCTTTTTAGCTTACAACATACTGATTCCCCATTAAACATACATTATAACATATATACAACTTTATGCAAGACAGTTCACAGATTCAGTCTCTCTGGAGGTTTCCGGACTCTGTCCGGATAACGCCTCGGTGGTGTCGTAACTTCCGGCGGGGTAGTAGGTGCTTCTGGCAAGGTCGATTCGGCTTGAAGGACAGTGTCAGGTTCATCTGATTCCAGTATTACCAGATCGGAGGTAGGTGTTCTGGGTATCTCTGTCTCAACATTAACCGTGTAAGGTGGTGGAGTAGGTTGGCCATTTGTGGCTGACCCTATGATCTGGTCAACATGGCACCTTATTACACTGTCCCCAATGTCCACCGTATACATCAACGGCCCTAGCCTTTTTCCGATAGTTCCAGGCTGCCATTTCTCGGTACGGTAGTCCCGGGCCAAAACTTGTTGACCTATCTGAAAAGATCTAGTTGGCCTTTCATTCATGCCCTGGAATTGCCAGTTCTCTACGTCCCTTCTGACGTTCGGCTTAAGCAAATCCAGCCGGCATCTTAGTCGTCTATTAAAAAACATCATGGCGGGAGTTTGATTTGTGACCGCATGTGTTGCATTCCTGTACGCCAACAAGAAGCTATCCACCTTATGTTGTAAGTTAATGGCTTCATTACCCATGGCCTTTATGGCCTTCTTGAAGGTCTGGACAAACCTTTCAGCCAATCCATTGGAGGCGGGATGGTATGGGGCTGACGTGTAGTGCTTAACCCCATTGCTCTTTAAGAATTTCTTGAATTCTTCGGACACAAATTGCGGTCCATTATCAGAACAGATCTGTTCCGGCAGCCCATTCCTAGCAAACATGGTCCTTAACACTGTGATGGTTTTTTCCGTGGTGGTGGTGGACATCTTTATTATCTCCGGCCACTTGGAGTGTGCATCCACCGCTATTAGAAACACTGAGTCCATAAATGGACCAGCAAAGTCGATATGTACCCTTTGCCAAGGAGATGAGGGCCACTCCCATGGATGCAGAGGAGCCTGTGGTGGCGCGTTTTGGACCTTCTGGCATCCTAGACAGCTCTTAGTGATTTCTTCGATGTCCCCATCAATGCCTGGCCACCACACAAACGCTCTTGCTAGGTTCTTCATTTTCACTCCACCCAGATGTCCCTCGTGCAGCTCCTTTAACACCTTCTGTTGAAGTTTGGGTGGAATCACCACTCTAGATCCACACATCAGGGTTCCTCGACACACTGACAGCTGTTCTTTTCTCTGCGAAAATGCTGGCAGCGTTGGTTCGCCCTGTGCTGGCCATCCCTCCACCGTTAAATCATAGACTCGTGAGAGAGTCGGGTCATTTCTTGTTTCGTTTTCGATCATCGAATTTGTTACTGGTAGACATTCCACTATGGATGAGTGGAACATCTCTACCGGGTCCACTGTAGTCGCTTCTTCTACTATCGGCAATGGCAAGCGCGATAACCCATCAGCATTTCCATGCTGTTTGGACCTTTTGTATTCGATGTCATATTGGTGTGCCCCAAGTAACACGGACCACCTCTGTAACCTTTGCGCTGTCATGGTGGAAACGGCCTTGTTAGGGTTGAATATGGACACCAATGGCTGGTGGTCTGTCAGTAATGTGAACTTCTTGCCCTGCAGATAATGATTGAATTTCCTTACGCCCCACACAAGGCTGAGGGCCTCCCTATCTATTTGAGCATAATTTCGCTCCGCGGAGGTCAATGATCGGGACGCGAATGCCACTGGCCTTTCCGAGCCATTTGGTAACTTGTGTGAAAGTACTGCTCCAATTCCATAGGGGGAAGCATCACAAGCTAGATGAAGAGGTAACGTTGGGTTGAAATGAGCCAACACTTCTTCAGAGGTAATCAACGCCTTGCTTCTGCGAAAGGCCTTTTTACATTCCTCACTCCACTTCCATGGTACTTCTTTCCGCAACAGAGCATTAAGCGGATGCAGCACCGTGGATAGATTCGGCAGAAACTTGTGATAATAATTAATCAACCCCAAGAATGATCTTAACTGTGATACGTTTTCCGGAGCGGGGGCCTTCACGACAGCTTCTATCTTGTCAGATGACTTGTGCAGCCCCTCTCGGTCAATGACATGACCGCAGTACGAGATCCGTTTTTGGAAGAACTCACATTTCTTGCGATTAACTCGAAGGTCATATTCCTTCAACCTAGTGAGCACCAGTTTCAAATTTGTGAGGTGTTCTTCCTCGTCTTCTCCCGTAATCAGGATATCGTCTAAGTAACACTGCGTGCTTGGAATTCCTTGTAATACCTGCTCCATGGCCCTCTGCCAAATTGCTGGAGCCGAAGCTACCCCAAAACCCAGTCTATTATAACGATACAAGCCTCTGTGTGTGTTGATGGTGAGGTACTGACGCGACTCTTCCTCGACTTCCATTTGTAAGTATGCCTGTGCCAGGTCTATCTTGGTGAAGTGTTTCCCTCCAGCCAACGAAGCAAAGATATCTTCAATCCGCGGAAGCGGGTATTGTACCGTGTGAAGCACCGGATTCACTGTGATCTTGAAGTCTCCGCAGATGCGGACCTTCCCCGGTCCCCCTGGCTTGTTACTTGGTGAAGACTTCATGACGGGAACAATGGGCGTGGCCCACTCACTCCAGTCCACTTTTGACAGTACCCCTGATCGTTCAAGTTCTTCCAGTTCTGCCTCCACAGCAGGTCGTATCGCGTAAGGTACCGATCTGGCTTTGAAAAATTTTGGGCTTGCATGTTCTGCAATCTTAACCTTTGCTTTAATTCCTCGCAGTGTTCCCAGTCCTTGCTGGAATACCTCTTTAGCTTCGTCTAATATTCTGGACAACCGTTCAGGTTTGACATCTTCCTTTCCGGAATCTACCGTCATGGTGTTTAGTGAATGCCAGTCTATCTTTATTTTCCTGATCCACTCCCGTCCCAGAAGTGGTGGACCTCCCTCAGGCAACACATACAGGTCCATCCTTTGGTGCTCTTTGTCCTTGTATCTCACCTTGACTTCTATCTTTCCGATGGGGTATACTTTGTGCCCCGTGTATGTCTTCAATACTAGTTCCGTATCCCGTAGGGGAATATGCTTGAATAACTTTTTATAATCATGCTTATTCATGACCGTCAATGCCGATCCGGTGTCCACTTCCATTTTCACTTGGACTTTTGCAATCTGTAGTGTGATCCAGATAGCTTGTCGGTCAGCTTCATTACTCACATTGTGAATTCTCAGACTATCCAGTTCCTTGCAGTTGGAGTGTGAGTCCGAATTCTGTTCTTCCGGACTCTTCCTAGTCACCTCATGTACCCTCCTGTACCTCTTTTGTGGTGACTCATTATTGTTGGTCTTCTTCCCTGACCGGCATACCTTAGCTATGTGACCGAGCTTGCCACATTTCCTACATTCCTGGTTTTTAAACCAGCATTGGTTCTGGTCGTGTGTTGTCTTCCCACAACGATAGCATTTCGTTGTACCCGAAGTAATTTGCTGCACCCTGAGTGCCGCTGCCTTTAGCTGCATTTCCGCCGTTCCTTTCGCTGCGGCTTTGTTCGATGCAGCAATAAGGACAGCCTTCTCAAGTGTAAGATCGTTCTCTTCGAGCAGTCGTTTTTGTGTTTCTTCCTTCGACATTCCGCACATGAATTTGTCTCGCAATGCCTCTGTCAGATTCCCTCCAAACTGGCAGTGTTTCGCTAGTCTACGCAGTTCGACCAAGTATTCTGCGTTGCTTTCGTCTTTCCTTTGCGTTCTCGCATAGAATTTGAATCGTTCCGCCAACATCAACAGTGTGGGGTTCAAGTGATCCTTCAGAACAGTCACAATCTCATCGAAAGTCTGATCCGCCGGTTTAGCTGGTGCTAGTAGATGCTTCAAGAGCTCGTATGTCTTCGCGCCCATCGAGTTTAGCAAGGTTATAGCTTTGTCATCTTCTATTTTCTTGGCCTCACAATAGATCTCAATGCGTTCCACATACGTGGCCCAGTCTTCTACCTCGGAATTAAAATCGTTGATGTTACCCCGCTTAGGCATCTTCCTCTCTTCCTGATAACACCACGAATTATTTCTTTAAATTATTATTATTTTTTCTAAGATGGCGGTTTTCCCGCGAAAATGGCGGTTTCCCGCGCTTATCTTCTCTCCCCGCCCACTTCAATGGCGGTTTCCCGCTTCTGTCTTCTTCCCCGCCTAATGGCGGCTTCCCGCGTTTCTTCCCTAGCGGGAGGGGTACACTTTCCCCACGGGCGACGGCCGCTGGCTTTCAGGTTCACAGCCTGCGCGTCGGCTTCAGTGCTTTCCCTTTTCTCGGCAGGGCAACCGGCGCTGGGTACACCCCGTTGACGGCGAACAGTTTCAGCCGCTGGGCTGGCTCTCGCTCAGTTCCCCTTGCTCGGGCTCTGTCTCTCTCCCGCTCACTTGGCTCTACCGGCGCTGGGTACACCCTGTTGACGGAGAACAGTTTCAGCCGCTGGACTGGCTCTCGCGCAGTCTCCCTTGGTCGGCTCTGCCTCTCCCGCTCACTCGGCTCCCAAACGCCTCTCCCAGCCGTCTCGCAGTCCGGTGCTTCCCTCCCCGGCTGCGGCTGAGTTTTTATATCTTCCCGCGCCTACGCCCCCGGTCGCAGCGCTTCGTGGCTTCGGTCGCTGCCCGGCCTTTTTCGCCGGTCGTGGTCTAGCTGTCTCACGACGCCGTTGCGTCCCCAGCCTGTCTGTACCGCGGCTTCCTTGCTCCACGCTGCCCCAGTCTCAGTGCCTCTGGGCCCGACTTCTGTCCGGCTCCTTTCCCCCTCGACCGTGGTCGAGTGCACCGCCCTTATCCTCCGGTTATTCTTTTTACTTTTCCCTTACTCACAGTCACCGTGGCCGCCTTGCTTCTCGTGCTGATCGGCTCACTCCTCACCGTGGCAGAAGGGACAGTCAGTGCCTGTTGCTGATGGAAGTCTTTGTCTCTGAATTCTTCCTCCTTTCCAGCTCTGCAGACTCAAGTTTTCTCCCAGCAGAATGACGAGGGCGGTTGCCTCTTCTCGACACTCGTTAACTGCTTCGGAATTATTGTTGCCGCAGGGTACGATCGGACTCGTCGCCACTGTAAAGTCTGTGGGTTGTTTAGTTAATTAATACACAGACTCCAAGAGTAACTTAAAACAGGACTTTACTATTCGAAGGTCAGGGCGAATCTGCTCAATACTTCCTGACACAGCACTTATATACCGGTGTGGTCACCGTCGGTATTACAGTATACAGAAGCCAACAAAGTAGTGCAACACCTAAAGTAGTTCTCTTAAAGGTGGACGGTTACATACAATAGTTCTCTTAAAGGTAGACGGGTACATACACTACACCCACCTACCCACCTTGTCACCTCAAGGGGATGTTCGCTGATGACTGCACAGTGTTCAGCGCAATTCACAACTCCTCAGATAATGAAGCAGTCCATGCCCGCATGCAACAAGACCTGGACGATGTTCAGGCTTGGGCTCATAAGTGGCAACAACAACAACTTGTATTTATATAGTTCCTTTAACGTAGTACAATGTCCAAGGTGCTGCACAGGAGTACTTTAAGACGAAAAATTTGACACCGATGCATATAAGGATAAATTAGGGCAGGTGAAAGCTTGGTCAAAGAGGTATGTTTTAAGGAGCGTCTTAAAGGGGGAAAGAGAGGCGGAGAGGTTTCGGGAGGGAATTCCAGAGCTTAGGGCCTAGGCAACAGAAGGCACGGCCACCAATGGTTGAGCGATTATAATCAGGGATGCTCAAGAGGGCAGAATTAGAGGAGTGCAGATATCTCGGGGGGTTGTGGGGCTGAAGGAGACTGCAGAGATAGGGAGGGGCGAGACCATGGAGGGATTTGAAAACAAGGATGAGAATTTTGAAATTGAGGCGCTGCTTAACCGGGAGCCAATGTAGGTCAGCGAGCACAGGGGTGATGGGCGAGTAATGCTGGCTCACTGGGATGGCCCCAGCACTGTTATAACAGTCGGGGAGAGGGAACAGAAAGAGAACAGAATCTAGCGAGAACCTGGCGTTACAATGCACTAGTGCTGATAGTGGCCCTTATTTTCCGATGCCTACAGGTGTGTACACGTACACACCCATAGGGACACCAGAAATGCTGGTTTCAGGCATGCGAAGCGCATGCACTGAAAACCAGTATTTCCGATCTGTCAAGAAATCACTTAAAAATCTTACGCCTGGTAAAAGTAGGCATAAGGCCTGCTTTTACCAGCATAAGAGTTTAAAAAAGTAAAGAAAATAATTTTTTTCACTCATTTATAATTGAAAAATACTTTTAAAAAAGGTAAGTTTATTTTTAGCCCTGTAAAAAACTTTAAATATTTTTTTCAAAAAATTAAATTTTTGTTTAAAATATTTGATTAAATGTAATTTTAACCGATTTTAAAAACGTGATGGTTTAAAAAAAAATTATTTAATGATTTAGTGTCTTTTTTCATTGATCCCCATTCATACTTTTGACGGGTCTATCTGTCAAAAGTATGAAGGGAGATTCCCTTCTCCCATTGGCTCACCTGGCCCACGTGATCCCAGGGACGCTTGCAAACCGCCTGCGCCCCTGGGATACCTGTGCCCTGTGCATTTCGACTGTGGTGAGGCCCAGGATCGGAAGTGTCCGGACCTCAGGAGCCCTCGGGTAAGTGCGTAGATTTTTTTCCAACAGGAGGCATCCGCGCGCAGGAAGCCCCCTATCGGAAATTACGGGCCAATGACTTTTATTTATTCAAGAATATGTTAATAACAATGCATCACTTATTCTTGGTTACAGGATACAGGATACTCTTAGCAGAGTCCAAAAGGATATGAGGGCGGTGTCTGTTTTTGCAGAAATGCTGATTGCCTCTTAACTGTGGAATGTTTTGCAATGGTCTGGAGTTCATGATCTATGGTAAATACCAGACACGGAACAACGACATAGCCACTTGGCTGACTGCAACACTTTTTTTTAGAATCGTTATCCCGCAGCTCTCCCACAGCCACACGCAGCGTCTATGGTCAAGAGGACCAGCAGACATGCAACCTGCTCCCAGCCACTGTGCACCAGCAGGAGGCGCACAAGAGCAACTCAGGGTGACTTTCTCTCTCATTTTCCCTCCCTCCTTGTCTTCGGCTGATCTGCAGGATAAGGAGTTCAAGGAAGAAGCATTCCATTACTGTCATAAGGCTGTCTTTGCTGGAATAAAAAGGTTGAAGGGGTAGTCTAATAGGGGTTGCCAAAATTCTGCAAGGTTTTGACAGAATAAATAAAAAGATATCTCCTTATGTGGCTCGGTGGCCAATGTTCTTTGATAACGCGCCTGTGAAGCACCTGGGATGTTTTACTATGTTAAAGGCGCCATATAAATGCAAGTTGTGGTTGTTCTCCACTGGCTGGTGAATCAGTAACAAAGAGGATTATCATTAGAAGAATGAGGGAGGGCGTTAGATCACTTTATTTCACATAGAGAATTATTAGAACTTGGAATGCTTTACCACAAGTGGCAACTTAGGGAGAGACTATAACATCATCAAAAGGTAATTGGGTAAGTATTTGAAAAGGAAGAATGTAAATGAATGAAGGGAAAGGATAGGAAAATTGAGATTAGAGTAGAGAGCTCCCTGAATAAGCCAGCACAGGTGGGATGGGCTGAATGGCTTCCTTCTATGCTGCAAATTCTATGATTCTACTTTGTAGGGCTGGACATTGAGGTTCCAATGCAACATTGTTGCCTATTCTACACTCTGCGCTACGGCACAAATCAAAGGTCAAGGCTGAACTAGCCATGCCTGTTAACACCTACAATGTCACCACGTGCCAATAAAATAGAAATAAAAATCTTCTGCCATTGTACAAGATAGCAAAACGAGCTCTTCATTTTCAGACCACCAATGCCAGTTTGCATTTGGCATAAAACACATGATTACAGTCTTTACAATTTGGGTTCTCCCTCAACACTCCTAATGCGTACTTCTGATTGATTTATCATTGCTCCCTTTCATGCTTTCATGGCAAAGTTTCAATGTCAGTCCTCACTCTCCAACAGTTGTCCTCAGCTTTGCATGCTCCGTACCAGCTCTATATTTCAGCATAAGTAGAAAGAAACATGCATTCAGCACTGTCTGCATTCAGGAGAAGACGGCACACAGTGCCAGGGAGAGACAGACTACTGGAGGCAGAGTAGCACATCTCAGAGATTTGACAAACTGTATGAGGAGGAGGCATTAATCAGCCTGAGGCAACAAGAACAACCACAACTTGCATTTATATGGCGCCTTTAACATAGTAAAAACATCCCAGGTGCTTCACAGGAGCGTTATCAATCAACATTGGCCACCGAGCCACATAAGGAGATATTAGGACAGAGCTTGGTCAAAGAGGTAGCTTTTAAGGAGTGTCAAAGGAGGAAAGAGAGGCGGAGAGGCGGAGAGGTTTAGGAAGGGAATTCCAGAGCTCTGGGCCTCGGCAGCTGAAGGCACGGCCGCCACTGGTGGAGCGATTAAAACCGGGGATTCGCAAGAGGCCAGAGTTGGAGGAGTGCAGATATCTCGGAGGGTTGTAGGGCCGGAGGAGGTTACAGGGATAGGGAGGGGCGAGGCCATGGAGGTATTTGAAAACAAGGATGAGAATTTTTAAATTGAGGCGTTGCTCAACCGCGAGCCAATGTAGGACAGCGAGCATTGGGGTGATGGGTGAACGGGACTTGCTGCGAATTAGGATACGGGCAGCAGAGTTTTGGATGAGCTTAAGTTTATGCAGGGCAGAAGATGGGAGGCCGCCCAGGGGTGCGTTGGAATAGTCGAGTCTAGGGGTAACAGGCTTGGATGAGGGTTTCAGCAGCTGATGAGCTGAGGTAGGGGCGGAGTCGAGCGATGTTGCGGAGGTGGAAGTAGGTGGTCTTAGTGGCAGGATATGTGGTCGGAAGCTCATCTCGGGTCAAATACGACACCAAGGTAGCGAACAGTCTGGTTCAGCATCAGACAGTTGCCAGGGAGAGGGATGGAGTCGATGGCTAGGGAACGGAGTTTGTGCCGGGGACCGAAGACAATGGCAGCCCCAGTCACAGAGGGTATAGGAGAAGGTGAAGTTGGTGTGCAGGTGACAAGTGCAGGTTTGTGACTAAATGATGCTTGTTTTCCATCTGATCCTGCAAATGCCTAAGTATCCTTTCAGCAAGCTTCATGCTGTTGTATGCTGTTCTTGAATGATCAGTAAACATCACTGTTATTTGGCCACCTGTTCTTGTCTCCTACTGTAACCAATACGTGACCAGAGTCTTATACCATGGAGGAAGGGAAGCCAACAATTCTGACTGCTGCCCAGCCTGCACTACATCCCCAAAACCCATCTCATTCCACCTCTACAAAGCGCCAGCCCGGAGACAAGCACGCGGGCCCTCCAGATAGTGATCAGGTAGGGAGAGTGCAGGATGAGGCACAAGTAGACAGAGGAGAGGGAGGAAGAGGAGATTGACATCCAGGAACAGAGATTTATGAGACATCAAGCCTTGGCTGAGGAGGTTTAAGATCCTGATCTTGTGGGATGTGCTTTCAAATGAAGGATGTAAGCAGAGCATCCTGTAGGGGAGACTAAGAGTAGTTGCCCTTGACAGCATTCGATTGAGTATGGCACCAGGGAGCTCCAACAAAACCGGTCAATGGGGGTCAAAGGGAAAATTCTCTAGTCACTGGAGTCCTTCCTGACACAAAGGAAGATAGTTGCAGTTCTCAGAGGCAAGTCATCATCACCCTAGGACATCACTACAGACATCCCTCATGGAAGTGCCCTTGGCCCAACTGTCTTCAGCTGTTTCATCAATAACCTTCCCGTTGTCATAAGGTCAGGAGCGGGGTGTTTGCTGACTATTGCACAGTGTTCAGCTCCATTCACAGTTCGTCCTATAATTAAACAGCCCATGCCAGCATACAGCATGACCTGGACACCATCCAGGTTTGGACGACAAGTGGCAGGTAACACTCATACCCACATAAGTGTCGGTACTAACCATTTCCAACAAGAGAATCCAGCCATCTTCCCTTGACTTTCAATGGCACCACCATCGCTGTCAACATCCTGTGGATCACTATTGACCAGAAGCTTAACTAGATCGGCCATATCAACAGCATGGCTATGAGCACAGGGTAGAAGCTGGATATTCTGCAGTGAGTGCCTCAGCTCCTGACCCGCTCAAAGCCTTTCCATCAACTACAAGGCTCAAGTCAGGAATGTGATGGAATGAATATTCACCACTTGTCTGAATAGGTGCAACTCTAATAACACTCGAGAAGCTTGACACCAACCAGGACAGAGCAATTCGCTTGATCAGTGTCCCTGCCACTGTATTTGGTATCCCTCCTCGCGCATTCTCTCAGGAATATAGGTCCAGCAAGTCTGCTAGTCAGAATATGTCAGCGTGTAATAAGAGGCCCAGGTATCAACACTGGAGATGTAACCTGCAGCAGATCCTTCTCAGGGCAGTAACTACAACATCCATAATTGCACTAATTTTTGGGAGGGTGGATTATCTAAACCAGATAATCCTTCGTGGCTACCTGCATTGCATGCCTCCCATTGAAACTCTTAACCTGTTTTTCACACGATAGTAAATCCTTGTTCCAACCTTGTATCATAAGGAAGTAATAAAACTAAATGGAACAGTACAGCTTTAACTAGGTCAAAATTAAATAGCACAAACTACAAAGTACTGGGTGTTGTGGTTTAAATTATAGTTGCTGCTTTTTTAACATGCAAGTGAATATTATGCCAAGTAAAAGAGTTTTACATGGCAAGTAAGTATAAATTTCCAGGTTAGACTGTTGTTTGTGGTAAGAATTGGTAGTCAGCATATTTTGGAAGTAATGGCCCGGATTTTACGGTGGTAATGACGGCAGAATTGTCAGCGTTCGCCGTCATTATTCCTCTGAAAGTGAGCTGACAGCAACTTCTGGAGTCAGTGCATGCGCTGATAAGCATGGAAAGGTAGAAGTTGCTGTCAGTCATTCCCTGCTCCTCCATAGGTTGCGCGATGGAACTCCCCGGAGCCAGCAATCAATTCAAATCAAAGGATGAAAACGTCCCCTATTACGCTGGAATATCGCTGTTAAACCTACCCCCCACACCCCACCCCACCAACCCCCCCCCCCCCCCCACCCCCACTGGTAAAACCACTTTCTTTCAACATTTCCATTGCTTTCAGCTGAAGTTACAATGGACGAGTAGGAGAACATCTACAGAATTTGATTGCCTCAATAATTTCATCTTTAATTAAAGATTCCAACATTTTCCCTACCACGGACGTTAAACTAACGGGCCTATAATTACCCAGGTTAGCTTTGTCTCCCAAGATGGGTAATACATTGGCCACTCCCCAGTACTCCAGCACACATCCATTCTCAGAACCGCAAAATATAATTTCTAGGTCCTCCACTACTTTTACCATTTCCCTCAGGATCCTTGGATGTATCACGTCAGGTTCTGACACTTTGTCCTCCTTTCGCTTAACTAACTTCTCTAATACTTCCTTTTTATTTATTATATCTCTCATCTCACTTTTAACCAATTCAGGATTTACCTCCGTCCCAATAGCCTTCTCTTTTGTAAACACCGAAGTGGAATACTTGTTAAGCATTTCTGCCAATTTTCAGTTATTCACTGCTAACTCACTATCCTCTCCTCTCAAGTGCCCTATCTGTTTATGATTTTGTTATGAAGGCCTGAGGGAAATATTAGCCCAAAACTAATTTTTTGTCACTCCTGCTTTTATTTATCCTGCCTTTGTCAGTGCCACCCTACATCCACCTCCAGGATCTGCATGTGGCCAAGGGTGACTTGCCCTCAATATTCCCTCCTTCCTAACAAGTATACGGCCTCCATTGGATGACTGCAATCACATCCAATTGCGTTCAAACGATTATGTCCTACCATCTCTTCCTTTGGCTTTTGGGCTTCCTTTGTCATTTATGTTGTTCTCTTTTGAAATTAGACAGTTTCCTTGTCCTTTACCTGAAGAATTTAGACCGATATTTAACATCAGCCAAGGTCTTTACCAGGCAACGCTGTTTTGCTTCTGAAGTAATTCCCTCAATGTGGCCATACAAGTTAATATCTACCATCCTTCTCTCTACCTTAAGAACTTTTACTTTGGGTTTGGCAGTTTACACCAGGTGCCAGAGTGTATTCTGCTCATTCAATTGTTAGGTCAGTCTTGCCATTACAAGTCAGCAGCTCCTGAAGAATTTTCTTTCGGGAGCCAATCTGTCCCTTTTATTCTAAGCACTCTGGAATCCCAAATATGTGTGTATCGCTCCTGTGATCTGTTATTGGGGTTGTATAATTTGGCACGTTAGCTCATCCCCCCTGTAAAACACAGGAGATAGTTCCTGTAAGGTCAGTGTTATTACAAATCAGCAACTCCTGAAGAATTTTCATTAGGGACTGAATCCATGACCTTTTTTTCCTAAGCCTTCTGGAATCCCAAACATGTGTTTTTAACAGCTCTGGCCAGTTATTGAAGTTATATAAGTTGGCACTAGCACGCTCATTTCTCTGTAAATAGGAGGGAGTCCCTCTATTTCTATACAATACATTCTCCACACAAATTCTCTTCCTTCCAGGTTCCTCCCCAATGTTATCTATATATATAAATGAGTCGATCTGTCTGTCTGTCCTTCTGTCCTCGGGTGTGCGTCTGTCCGGCTATGCGCTCGAAAGTTATAGAGCGTACCTACGCGCGCGTTACCTCCGAAGAAAGCTTACGCTTCCGGGACAGTCGTAAGCGTATTTACTTTTCGGTCGGACCAAAATTGTTCACGCCTTATGCAAAAAACCTTCAAAATTAAACTAATTATCTGCTACTTAGCATTGATTGACTGACGTCAAGGTTCGACCAATCCTGTGCCGTCATGATTGACCAATCCTACAGTACGGTCCCCTGATGGTTGGCCAATCGGTGTGTGTGTGTGTGGGCGGGACTAATCGTTTTCATCTCCGGGATCTGGCAGCCATTGTTTCACTGCCATTACTTCAGCTTCCAGCTCAAACTACTTTGATCATCCAGCTTTGAAAAAGTTAGTATCTCTTTTAAAAATAACATAAGATTTACCAAAAACGTTTTATAAGTACTTTCACTTTCATCTTTCAAGGTATTAAAAGGTAGAAATGTTGCCCGGCAGCAGATTCACAAAGGGACACAGACAGGGCCCAAAAGCCTGGGACTCGATTTAAAATGTTGCCCGGCACCAGATTCACAGAGGGACACAGAGAGGCCCCAAAGCCTGGCACTCGATTTAAACCGCCCAGCCCAAAACAGCCCTGGCAAAGCCGGGCTCCCCCCAGCTAGTATATAATATATGCATTGCTGCTCCATTTTATTCTTCTGTTTAAACCTTTAAAATAAAAGGTTCCCAACACAATAGGGATGAACATGCCTTCCCCATCTCCTGTACCTATTTCAGATGCTACCTGTCAAGTTCCCATCCCAACAATCCTGTGATTTAGAAAGTCACATCTGCATGTTTCTCCAGGTGCTTTCTTCCAAAGTAAGAGGCTACAAAAGTAGGGGTTGCGTTCAGGAAGGAAATCCTGCAGCCCTACTGTAGGCAATTATTTCCCCATCTCCAGCTCCGCCCTTTCCAAACACCTCTTATCCATGAGACCAACCACTTGCTCTCTCAATCCAGTCACTCACGTTCACTCAATTCCCTTTCTTGGCTATGCTAGCTGACATCATCAATGGTCCCCCTTCCTCAGGCATGAACCTTCCCTTCAAAACCACTGCTATCACCTCCTTTTTAGAAAGCGCACTATTGACCCTTCCGTCCTCTCTAATTAACACCAATGTTCCTGCTAATTTTTTTTTTTGGGTGCGCGGTCCCTTTAAATTTTCTGCGCAGTAACTGTTCCAGCGGCAGCAGCTGCTGAGCGGTCTGCCCGGGACCTCCCAATTGGTGTGCGGCCGCGCACCTCAGGGGCAGCATTGATTACCACCTCGTTTCCTCCCCACTAAAGTCCTCAAACAAGTTGTCGCCTTCCAGTTCTGTGCCCATCTCGTCCAAAACTACTTGTTTAAACCCCTCCAGTCAGGCTTTTGCCCTTTTCACAGCAACAAAGCAGCCTTTCCAAAAGTCGTGAATGACATCCTCTCTAACTGTGATTGTGGTGCTTTATCTCTCCTTATCCTCCTGAATCTATCATTAACACGTAAAACTGTTAATCAGTAACAACAACAACTTGCATTTATATAGCGCCGTTAAAGTAGTTAAAAGTCCCAATGCGCTGCAATGCGTTTATCAAAGAAAATTTGACACCAAGCCACATAAGGAGATATTAGGACAGGTGACCAAAAGATTGGTCAAAGAGGTAGGTTTTAAGGAGCATCTTAAAGGAGGAGAGAGGTGGAGAGGCTTAGGGAGGAAATTTCAGAGCTTAGGGCCTTGGCAGCTGAAGGCAACGATGGAGTAATGAAAAGAGGCCAAAATTGGAGGAGTGCAGAGATCTCGGAGAGTTGTAGGGCTGGAGGAGGTGACAGAGAGGGCTGAGACCATGGAGGGATTTGAAAACAAGGAGGAGAATTTAAAAATCAAGGCATTGCCGGACCGGGAACCAATTTAGGCCGGCCAGCACAGGGGTGATGGGTGAACGGGACTTGGTGAGAGGTCAAGAGAATCAAGTGAGGTGGTGGTGAGGTAGAGCTGGGTATTGTCAACGTACATCTGGAACCTGTTGCTGAGAGGCAGCATGTAGATGAGAAACAGAAGGGGGCCAAGGATAGATCCTTGGGGGGCTCCAGAGGTAACAGTGTGGAAGTGAGAAGAAAATCCACTGCAGGTGATTCTCTGGCTGAAGCTGGATAGATGGGAATGGAACCAGGTGAGGGCAGTCCCACCTAGCTGGACGACAAAGGAGGCATTGGAGGAGGATGGTGTGGTCCGCCATGCCAAAGGCTGAAGACAGGTTGATAAGGATGAGGAGGGATAGTTTACCATAGTCACAGTAATTTCTGACTTTGATAAGGCTCGTTTAAGTGCTTTGGCAGGGGCAAAAACCTGATTGGAGGGGTTCAAACATGGAGTTGCATTGCCATCCTCCTCCAATGCATCTCTGTGGGATAGTCCTTGCATAGTTTTCTTCCTACCTGTTTGAACACAGCCACCAAACCTCCATCAATGGCTTTTTTTCCCTCCTCTGCATTGTCACCTCCAGAGACCCCAAGGATGTATCTTTGGTCTACTTCACTTCCTGATCTACGAACTGCCACTTGACAACATCATCCACAGGGTTGCTTCTGTAGGGACTATGATGCAATCCAATTCTACCTTCTCACCAGTTCCCTTGACCCCTCCTGTACTGATAGATCGCTTGCCTGACATCAAATCCTGTATCAGCCACTACTTTCTCCCGCTCAATGCTGGGAAGACGAAAGCTATTGTCTTTGGATTCCTGCCACAGACTCCATTTCCTTGACACTGATTCTATCATCCTCCTTGAACCAGACTGTTAATAAATCTTGACATTATATTTGATCATGAGCTGAGCTTTAAACCCTACATCCTATCCATCACCAAGGTTGCTTACTTCCTCCTCCCCTCAACCGCGGAAACCCTTGTACATGCCTTTATCACTTCCAGACTTGATTACTTCAATGCCCTCCTCACTAGCCTCCCATTCCTCTCCCTTCATAAGTTCCAACTTGTCCAAACTTAATATCTAAAGCATTAAGTCTCACTTATCCAGCACACCCATCCTCAATAACCTCCACTGGCTCCCCCATCCCTTAACTTATTAAATTTAAATTACTTGTCCTAGTCTATAAATTCATCCACAGCCTTGTCCCACGCTACTCCATCGACAACACATGATCCTGGCCTTCTAATCATCCCCCACTCCCATTACCCCATCATTGGTCGTAGAGCCTAGTCACATCAATCCTGCTCTTTGGCACTGTCCCCCTAGACCTCTTTGTCTCTCCATCTCTCTTTTCACCTTTAAGTTTTCTTAAAACATCCCTTCAGCCAAGTTTTCTGTCACATTTCCTAATCTTTGTTCCTGGCTTGGTGTTTATTCATAATCGCTATCTGTGAAGCACCTTGGAATCTTTCCTAAATTGCAGGCAATATATAAATTCAAGTTGCTGATGTCGTTAATGGAATGGGCAGACAGGGGGCAAATGCAATTTAATAGGGATAAATTGGAGGTTGTGGCGGAGCCACCAGAGGATTCAGGACAATTGTTTATAATTCCTTTAACAGCAATGTAGTGCAACCGGGGGCTGCACCTTTAATGTATCTGTTAACTGTACTATGGCTTCTTTCCTTTACTCCGCGTGATGACGTCATGCCGCCCGTCATGTGATCCCCAACGGCGGGAAGAATGTGATGACGTCATGACGTCAGGGCTCAGAACCTTCTAGCAGTTCTAGAGAGGCTTTCAACCAGACCAGACCTATTTGCATTGTATCCAGCAGTTTACTGTTTAACTTCATTTGTTCATTAAATTTTATTGTTTTTGATTCTCTGCGTTGATCTCAATTCTTCAGCTAGGAACCTTCGTTCCTACAAGGTAATATATTTTGGGAGGAAAAACAAGGAATTTGAGTACACGCTCAATGAAAAGATGTTGAAAAGTGTGGATGAACAGAGACCCAACCTTTTAAGTAACAATTCCCTGAAAGTGCGACTGCCAGTAGATAAAGACAAAAATATTTTGGATTTTCTGAATAAGGGCATAGAGTAAAAGAGTAAAGATAAATTTGTACAAATTTGTTAGGTCACAGTTCAGAGCCCCTACTGTAGACTCAGTGGCAAGGGGTCATTAAAGCCATAGAGAGCATACAACTTAAGAGTCATCAGCGTGCTAGCAGGGATGGGAAACGATAGTAATGTGGAGATTTAGATACTGCTACTGTTTCCACAGGAGTAGAGGAGGCAGAGAGATGCAGTAAAGGTTTTTAAAATGATGAAGGGTTTTGATAGGGTGAATGGAAATACACTTTGTCCACTGGTTGGGGAGTCAGTGATGAGGGATCATCAATTTATATTATCACAGAGAGTGAGGTAAGGACCACTACCTGCCTCTCAATTCCAGAGGACTTAGCTCAGTTTTGATGGGCCTACCCATCGGAACAGCGACAACCACCATATCAAGCAGAGTAGCACAGATCTCAATACTAGTTAAATGGTTCATTCCTCCTCAGCAAAGCAATATTGGGGCTGAAATTCAGCTCTTAGCAGATCAGCCGCATGAGTGCATTTTGCCCAGCATATTTTAATGTGGCTGGTGCATAACATAAGAAATAGGAGCAGGAATAGGCCACTTGGCCCCTCGAGCCTGTTCCGCCATTCAATAAGATCATGGCTGATCTTGGATTCAAAGCCACTTGCCTGCCTGGGCGACCCTTTATTCTGAAACTATGCCCCCGAGTTCTAGATTTCCCGACGAGGGGAAACATCCTCTCTGAATCTACCTTGTCGAGCCCCCTCAGTATCATGTTTCAATAAGATCACCTCTCATTCTTCTAAATTCCAATGAGTATCGGCCCAACCTGCGCAACCTTTCCTCATAAGACAACCCCTTCATCTCAAGAATCAACCTAGTGAATCGTCTCTGAACTGCCTCCAATGCAGGTAGTATATCCTTCCTTAAATAAGGAGACCAAAACTGTACGTAGTACTCCAGGTGTGGTCTCACCAATACCCTGTACAGTTGTAGCAAGGCTTCCCTACTTTTATACTCCATCCCCCTTGCAATAAAGGCCAACATTCCATTTGCCTTTTTGATTACTTACTGTACCTGCATGCTAACTTTTTGTGTTTCATGCACAAGGACCCGCAGGTCCTTCATTTTGTAATCTCTCTCCAATTAAATAATAATTTGCTTTATTTTTCCTGCCAAAGTTGATAACCTCGCACTTTCCCACATTATACTCCATCTGCCAAATGTTTGCCCACTCACTTAGCCTGTCTATATCTATATATGCAGAAGGAACTGCACCTGGTTTTCTGATGTCCCTTCATTTGAATGCAGCCGATATATTCCCAAGTGCAATTTGCATCACAGAGATCAGGATTTCCTGGGCTGGAGCAGTAATGTGCTGTTTCCACTTTTTAAAAGTGGCACCTGCACTTCCCGTAGGTGTTAAAAGTTTGAAATTGGGCATTTTCTGCTGTGTTTTGGGCTGAGGCAAAGCAGGAGACCGCTAGTGACTAGGAGGCTGACAGGACTGTGCTCCGAATGGTGGGGTCCAGCAGTAAAATTGAAACTAAAGAAAGGAAAACAAATAAACACCCAATGCAAAGAAAACAAAGATTGATGCAATGCCAAGTAACCAGAAATGGCAAAAAAAAACAAGGATTAATCTCATCAAAAGATCAATTTTTAAAGCTACTTCCAGTTGCTGG
The DNA here is from genome assembly GCF_052327205.1 of Somniosus microcephalus. Classification (NCBI taxonomy): domain Eukaryota; kingdom Metazoa; phylum Chordata; class Chondrichthyes; order Squaliformes; family Somniosidae; genus Somniosus; species Somniosus microcephalus. The sequence goes on along the minus strand of NC_140995.1, from coordinate 207,438,569 downwards.
GTATCTGCACGCAGTTTGCTTTGCTCCAACTTTTACAGGTGCACAGCAGATGCCTGGCACCAAGGGCACAATGTATCAAAAATCGCGGGGCAGCAAGGATATACTCCCAAATACCCCAAGTCAACGCTGTGATGAAGCTCGGGCCATGAAGCAGTGCAAAGTTCCCATGTCCCCAACACACACTCAACAAATAAAGACTAGCATTTATACAGTGCCTTTCACGACCACCGGACGTTCCAAAGCACTTTACAGGCAATAAAGTGCTTTTGAAGTGTAGTCACTGTTGTAATGTGGGAAACGCAACAACCAATTTGCACACAACAAGCCCCCATAAACAGCAAAGTGATAATGACCCGATAATCTGTTTTTGTTATGTTGGCCCCATCCTCATGGGGCCACATCAGGCTTTCAGGATCAACATTTTATCTGCAGACAGATTAACCCATGCAGAGAATAAGAGAACTGGTCTCTGTGGTGCGGGAAGGGCTGCTTTAGCTGCAAGCTATTTTAGGCAGTCAAGCAATCAGGCTTTCAGGATCAACAATTTATCTGCATCACAAAACAATACTGATGCATCAAAAGCACCTGATCTGCTCCATCTATCCATCAAAAACAAAATACCTGTATATTTTAATTTATTCTTCTAGTCTTTTTCCTTTCCTGCATAATTCCCTGATTAGGAGGTTCCTCATCACCTACCAATGATAATCTCAATCCAACCATCAGGATATGGGACTGGAGCAGCCAAGGAAGACTAACATACCAATTTTTACTTCTTACAAGGAACACAGCATAGTCAAGATTGAAAAAATGAAGTTTAAAAAAATGCATTTTCTTAACATCTCAAATAGCTGGACTTCAAATATTAAAAGGGATATACACTCATAGCTCAAAATACAGACTATTTAATACTCTTCCAATAACTAGCCACCATAATGTCAAGTTTCAAAGTGAGTGCTTTCCAGTCATTTACTACTTTGTAGTAATTTAATCCCCTTAGTAACTCATTGATACGCTTATCAATTACTCCATAAAAGGCGATGAATTAGGAAAGTAATGAAGAGGTTTTTATTAACTAAAGAACAGAGCATGCCTCTCATGGCCAACTGGTTCCAAGAAGGAAGTGGGTTGCCGAAACACCCACCTTTATACCTGGTCATGTGGGCGGAGCCAGCTGAGGCATGCATTGGTACACAGCGCCAACCAGAGGTAACAATATGCAATAACGATAACAGTAGGCTACAATAACAGTGGTTTACCACATTCACCCCTTGTTTAAAATTTAGTCCGGCGGGGTGAAGTGTACTACAAGTTCGTGTAGGTAAGTCTATCAGGAGGCCTTGTATGATGTCCTGATCGTCGTGGTGGCGGCGGCGGTGGTGCAGTATCCAACGTTGAATCTGGTGTCTGGGTGGTCAACGAAGGGTCCTGGGGCTCCGACATGCCGTCTACAGGGGTTGGGTTGGGAGAAGTGGTGGGGGATAACGGTGGTAATTCAGGGGCACCCGAGGGTGCGAGGTCTCGTATGGAGACCGTGTCCTCCCGCCCGTCTGGGTACGCCACGTAGGCATACTGGGGGTTGGCGTGTAGGAGGTTCACCCTATCGACTAGGGGGTCCGTTTTATGGGTCCTCACGTGCCTCTGCAGTAGGACGGGCCCAGGAGAAGTCAGCCATGTTGGTAGCGAGGTTCCCGATGTGGACTTCCTGGGGAAAACGAACATTTGCTCATGAGGGGTGGCATTAGTGGCAGTACAAAGCAGGATGGAGTGGAGCGCCGCAGGGAGGACCTCCTGCCAGCGAGAGGTCGGAAGGCCCTTAGATTTTAAGGCTAAGAGGACGGCCTTCCAAACCGTCGCATTCTCTCTTTCCACCTGGCCGTTCCCCCGGGGGTTGTAGCTGGTGGTCCTGCTCATAGCAATACCTCTCGCGAGCAGGTACTGACGAAGTTCGTCGCTCATGAGAGATGAGCCCCTGTCGCTATGTATATAGCTAGGGAACCCGAACAGGGCGAAGAGGTCATTCAGACATTTGATGACCGTGGTACTGGTCATGTCTGGGCAAGGGATGGCGAACGGGAAACGGGAGTACTCATCAATTATGTTGAGGAAGTACACGTTGCGGTCAGAGGAGGGGAGGGGCCCTTTAAAATCGACGCTCAGGCGCTCGAAGGGGCGAGTGACCTTGATCAGGCTTGCTCTGTCTGGCCTATAAAAATGCGGTTTGCACTCGGCACAGATTTGGCAGTTCCTGGTCATGGTCCTGACCTCCTCGATGGAGTAGGGCAGGTTACGGGATTTGATGAAATGGAAGAACCTGGTGACCCCCGGGTGGCAGAGGTCATTGTGGAGGGACTGCAGTCTATTAACCTGCGCGTTGGCGCATGTACCACGTGATAGGGCATCTGGGGGCTCATTGAGTTTCCCGGGCCGGTACAAGATATCGTAATTGTAGGCGGAGAGTTCAATTCTCCACCTCAAGATCTTGTCGTTCTTGATTTTGCCCCTCTGCTTATTATTGAACATAAAAACAACTGAACGCTGGTCAGTGAGAAGGGTAAACCATTTTCCGGCCAGGTAATGCCTCCAGTGACGCACCGCTTCCACAATAGCCTGGGCCTCCTTTTCGACAGAGGAGTGTCGAATCTCGGGGCCCTGGAGGGTCCTTGAGAAAAAGGCCACGGGTCTCCCCGCCTGGTTAAGGGTCGCAGCTAGGGCAAAGTCGGATGCATCGCTCTCCACTTGGAAGGGGTTGGACTCATCCACTGCGTGCATTGTGGCCTTCGCAATATCGCTCTTGATAAGAGTGAAGGCTGCACACGCCTCTGGTGTCAGGGGGAAGGAGGTGGATTTGATGAGGGGTCTGGCTTTGTCCGCATAGTGGGGCACCCACTGAGCATAGTAAGAGAAAAACCCCAGGCATCTCTTCAGTGCTTTTTGGCAGTGGGGGAGGGGGAGCTCCATAAGGGGGCGCATTCTGTCGGGGTCGGGCCCGATGACTCCGTTCTCCACTACACAGCCGAGAATGGCAAGGCGTTTGGTGCGAAACATATATTTCTCCTTATTGTACGTTAGGTTCAGCCGCTGGGCCGTACGGAGGAATTTTTCTAGATTAGCGTCATGGTCCTGCTGGTCGTGGCTGCAGATGGTGACGTTATCCAGGTAGGGAAAGGTGGCCTGCAGCGCGTTCTGGTCAACCATCCGGTCCATCTCCCTTTGGAAGACCGAAACCCCGTTGGTGACGCCGAAGGGAACCCTAAGGAAGTGGTAGAGGCGGCCGTTCGCCTCGAAGGCAGTATACTGGCGGTCCTCATGGCGGATGGGGAGTTGGTGGTATGCTGACTTAAGGTCAATGGTGGAGAATACTCTGTATTGCGCAATCTGATTGACCATATCAGATATGCGAGGAAGGGGGTATGCGTCCAGCTGAGTGTACCGGTTTATGGTTTGGCTGTAGTCAATGACCAGGCGGCGTTTATCGGTGGTTTTAACGACTACAACCTGGGCTCGCCAGGGGCTGGTGCTCCCTTTGATAATGCCCTCCTTCAGGAGCCGCTCCACCTCAGAGCTAATAAAAGCTCTGTCCCCGGCGCTGTACCGCCTGCTCTTGGTAGCGATGGGTTTACAGTCGCGGGTGAGGTTAGCGAACGAGGGGGGGGGGGGGGGGGACTTTGAGTGTGGAAAGGCTGCAAGTGGTGTGCGGCGGGCGATTTAAAAGGTGTTGGTTGCAGACTGTGAGTGGGGGGAGGGGTCCACCGTATGCTAATGTGACACTTTTAAGGTGGCACTGAAAATCCAACCCATGATTCAGGTCCCCACGCGGCCGGAGGTGCACAAAATGGCGGATAAGATGGCTGCCCCCACGGTTCGCACGCGGCGCTGCTGGCGTTCGCGGGTTTCCCCCTGCAGGCATTGGCGTAATGGCCTTTCTTCCCGCAGCCCGAGCAGGTAGCGGTCTTAGCCGGGTAGCGCGCTCTAGGGTGTTTTAACTGGCCACAGAAATAGCATTTTTGGGCCTGGTTACGGGGCATCGCTGCAGTTGGTACCGGGGGCGGCGGTCCCGGTTGATTTCGGGACATCACTGCAGCAGTTGGTACCGGAGGCGGCGGTCCCATGTCCCAATGGCCATGGCGCGGCGCCGTTACGTGAGTATGCTTCGAGGTTTCGGTGGGCCGCATCTGAGAGCGCAAGGGCTACGGCCGTCTTCAGGTCGAGCTCCTTGCTTTCGAGCAGTCTCTGCCTGGAGTAGTCGGACTGGAGGCCCCTAACGAAGGCATCACAGGTAAGTCCCTCCGCGTGCCCCGCAGCCGTTACCTCCTTACAGTCGCAGTCCCTGCAGAGTGTCTGTAACGCCCGTAAAAATGCCTCTACCGATTCCCCCGGTTGCTGCCTGCGGGATCCCGAGAGGTGTCTGGCGTAAATAGTGTTCACTGGGCGCGTGTATTGCCCTTTTAGTAGTTCGAGGGCCGCCGTGTACTAGTAGCGTCCCGGATGAGTGTATATACTTGAGGGCTCACCTGGGCGGTCAAAACTTTGAGTTTGTTCTCCTCCGATGTCACGGCGGAGGCTGCTAGGAAGGATGCAAAGCAGCTCAGCCAGTGTTTGAAATTGGTCGATGAACCCGCTGCTTGAGGGTCGAGGTCCAGGCATGCTGGTCTGAGGGCTCGCAGCAACGCCTGCTGTTGTTGCTGTTCAGGTGTCGACATTTTACTTTTAGTTAATAAAATTGATACGCTTATCAATTACTCCATAAAAGGCGATGAATTAGGAAAGTAATGAAGAGGTTTTTATTAACTAAAGAGCAGAGCATGCCTCTCGTGGCCAACTGGTTCCAAGAAGGAAGTGGGTTGCCGAAACACCCACCTTTATACCTGGTCATGTGGGCAGAGCCAGCTGAGGCATGCATTGGTACACAGCGCCAACCAGAGGTAACAATATGCAATAACGATAACAGTAGGGTACAATAACAGTGGTTTACCACACTCTTCATGAGATACTCAAGCATGTTTGTGTTTTATAAAAGACCTGCATTTACATAGCACCATTCACGACCTCAGGACATCCCAAAGTACTTTACAGCCAATGAAGTACTTTTGAAGTGTAGTCACTGTTGTAATGTGTTTAACAATGTTATGTGAATGATAAATGAATGATCCATTTGAGGATGTGGTACTGAAGACTGAGCAGTTCAAACACACGACACAAAAAGCTTCTATTTTTACCTATCTACACATGTAGAAACTGTCAAACCAAAATTATACTAAATCCTTTCTAAAACAGTCTTTTCAGAATCCAGAACCAATTTATAATAGTCTGTTAATGCAGCACGTCAGGATTCTTAGTTGGACAAATCTTTTATTATTGTAAAACCACATGATACAACCACAACAGATGCTAGATGTAGAGCTCTTCTATTTAACCATTTCCTTCCACAGTGAAGTTACTGCTTATGCACAATCCAAGTTTTTGTCATGGAGTAATGGGGGAGATGAGTCAATGAATGCCTCAAGGACAGTTTACCCACAGAGATTTCACATCTTGGTTACACTCCTTGGTAATCCCAGACTCCAATTCCCATTGTCTGCAACAGAAACTATGATCAATGGGTCCGATCACATTCCTGAATGGTTGGATCCTTTCCCTGCTCTTGCCAAGGACATGTTTCAGACGAGATGTTAAACCGAAGCCCCGTCTGCCTGGGAGCTTGCTGTGCACAAATTGGCTGCCACGTTTCCTGCATTACAGTGACTACACTTCACAAAGTACTTCATTGGCTGTGAAACACTTTGGCAAGTCTTGAGGTTGTGAAAGGCCCTATATAAATGCAAGTTCTTTTTTTAATGTCTTTCTGAAGAAACAAGGGATTGTGGTTTTTCGAGTGAAGTTGTGTTCTAAAGGAAGGTGTTTACCCTTCACCTAGAAATATCCAATGGATAAATCTTCTCCATTCAATGTTACTGATGAATGGACCAGTTCTATGCTTACTAACGTTAGTGAACCAGTTGGGATATTACAACAATCTGGGAGTTTCGCACGGCCATTGTTCTGGCGGTGGCCCCCAAAATGCAAAATTTATTGAATTCACTTTTATATTCTACCTTGGTGGATTTTAAGCTCATAACCTTTGAGTGCCTAGTTCAGTACTAAAACCACTACTTTGCCACGTCTCTATATACTTTAGGAAAAATTTGCAGGGCTATGGGAAAAGGACCGGGGAGTGGGATTAATTGAATAGCTATTTCAAAAGCCAGTACAGGCATGATGGGCCAAATGGCCACCTTCTGTGCTGTATGATTTGATCCTGATACTTCTATGAAAATGTAACTGAAGACATAATGTTAGCTTATTAAAGAATAAAGAGACACCATTTAATTGTTTTTTTAGATTAATGAAACTCACCAACTATTGACAATACAGGAGAGAATAACTGGTGCAGGAAATGGATGTATCTTATTTACCACATAAAAGTATCAGGAGAGAAATCAGAGCCATTAAAAACCTACACAACCAACAAGCTTCTTGCCTTGATAAAAAAAAATGACTCAGTGAAAAACTAAGAGCAGATGCATAAAGTAGAGGAGCAAGGATGGCAAAAATCCCAGGAGACATTGAACCGTCAATTAATATTTGAACTGGTTTAGGCAATGTAGAAACCAAACAATCAGGTTAACTATTGCGGTGAAGAAATGAGTGCATGAGTCATCTTAAAGCTCAGAGTATGACTTGGCTCAGGAATTACACAAACCCTTTTGGAAAGTTGAATCTGCAGGAAGTCTCAAAAAGAGATAATTGTTACATAAACCTAGTGAAAGTAAACAAGTTCTTGGAACCAGCTGTCATTTCTTCTCCAAAGTACCAGGGCTTGATTGGCTTTAATTGAGAATTTTACAAAATAAAAAAGGTTGGGCTAGATTTTCCACCATGAGCCATCAATTTTTTGGGCAGTTTGGGGCAGGGTACATGTAAAAACATGCCTGGGGAATTCCACCATAGTTCCCACCTCTTTCTTAGTGAATGCACCTGGTAACCTAATCTGTGGGTAGGGGTAAATACAAATTAACGTGAGGGAAATACAGCTTCCGCTAACTTTCCCACCATTTGCCCCAATTGAAGACTGCACACAGGAGCTGACCGTTAGGGCCCAGCATTCACCGTTCAAAAGGGAGTCACAGAGGAAGAATCAGCAAGATGTCAATGCTAGTACTCTCCATGGTTGTGCCCAGCAGCAACATGAAAAATTTGAAACTTCCCTCAAGCAGTTTGGTGGCTTCCACTTCACCAGGCACCCCCCCCCCCCCGCGACCCTCTGCAGCAAATCTCTTCCCCCAGTCTGGCATGACTCCCCAGTGGAGACCATGCAGCCCACATACCATATGCAAATGACCTCAGGACCAGAAATACTGCTGGGGTCTGGGGGAATCTCCAAGGCAGGTGGAAGTCCCACCCCACTGAAAATGCACCCATCAAAAAATCCAAGCCCCTGTCCTCATCATCACAATACCCATGCCTATGACTTGATCATGCTCTAAAACGGTCTTCTAGAGTTAACAAAAGCAACTGTAACACTGAAATAAGAAAATGATCTCATTGCACTTATCACCCCCATCTCCTTCTGACAAAATTCCCTCTTGTTGGATACAATGCCTTTTCCACGGACATGCATCGCATTTGCTGCCGTTTTGCTTGAGATTAAGAAAGCCTTTGATCAACTGGTCACATGTATTCTGGACCGCTAATTAAACTTACTTGGATAAGTACCGTAAACACAGAACCCAAGGGAGCTGTCTCGGTGTGAATGCATCACAGCAATTTGTTTTTTTTACTCTGAAGAGGAACAAGTCAGTATGATTGTTCCAGTCTGTATAATTTCTTTAAATATGTTAACATGACTTCATCAATTTGGAAGCTCAGAAATATCCTCGTATGTAGGCAATACTCCCTCTCATTCAATTATGCCGTACAGAATGAACTGCTTTTCTGCTTTGGGAGATTGCAATCAGAAAACAAGCCAAAACAAAGAAAACTGGAGTGAATCCAAAGCAATTCTCTCCTGACTACAATAAGCAGTCGCTTTAAGACCTTTCCTATGCTGAGAGAGAGGGCACAAAAGATCTTGCAGAGAAATTTGCTCTGGACTTCACAGAGGACATTAACATCATAACTGCTGTTTTAAGATGAAGTTCTGTAATTGCATCATATTCAAAACAAATTTATTTCTCAAGTTGGGTTACCAATGATTGCATTTTGGGAGACTGGCCTCAACAAAATACAGAATGGTTTTGTCCAAAATTGAGTAAAATTCATATCAAAACGAATTGAATGTTACGTAGCTGCCACAGTAAGACCATAGAGATGTCACATCCCAATAATTCCTCGAGTTCGCGAGGAAAAAAGGAGGCATTCATGTCAAACAAATAGAAAATACATTTCAGATACAAAACTGACATTGTTATGATGTTATAACACCAAAAAATAAGGTAGAACAGAAAAAGCAAAGTCTTCTTCACTCAGAACAGTTATCCACTGCATTTCCTCTGTAGAAGGTGTTGTGTGGCGCTTCTGGTAATTAGGAATCTGTCAACAACCTCCCACTGAAGATATCTGAAATGGTTTAAAAGGGACATTGCAATTGCACAGCCAGTTCTATGGGACAATAAACTTATATTTAATGTTATGCAGAATACAAATTGTCCTTGGCCAAAATATCCATGCATTTTGTTCAGTAGCTGCCATTTTAAATGCTAGTCCTCATTATGAATGGATGCATGAATCCTCATTTAATTTCAATCAGAGTTCAGAAGGCGGTGGTTACTCAAGACAAGACAGGTTCCTTATACTGTAACAAAAAGCAAAATACTGCAGATGCTGGAAATATGAATAAAAAATACTGGAATTTGATCAGATAGAAAACTCACTGAATTTCCTAACTTGAGGATGACAGCACAAGAGACACCACGACAAAGTGCTACTGAAAGCAATTAAACGACTGAGTTATCTTTGCTAGTAACCAGGATTTTGTTTTCCAAAACCCAAAGAATAATTTTATTGCTTTAAGCAGTTATGATGAAAGGTAATTATGCCATTGAGAACTTTTCTTTATATCTGTTCCACCTTGCACTGATTTGTATTTTGCTAAATGTATACTTCACATCACTACTTAATAGTAAATAACAGTATCGAGTTGCCGGAGTGTCTCTGAACTTAACACCTGCCACTCTAAAGCAAGCACGAGCGCAGCTTGAAACTACATGTAATCTGGCAATGCAAGGTTAATTGCCAAACCCTTGGGTCAAACAACTCTACAAGGGCAGCTTTCTCAAACAGTACAGCTTCCAAATCATTAGGGAAAGGTCACCCTACAGAAACCTGATATTTTGCTCCACCAAAAGAAATACTGTAAACATCAGTCCATGATGCAACAACAAAAACACAGCCATTTATATCAACACACTGACTGGTATGCAAGTCCGCATCAATACATTTGTCCATTTACTTGGTCTGTGCTCGCTGGTGCTAAAAATTCAGTTGCTTTCAATCACTTGAAATTCCTCACATTTTCCAGCAGTCCCTTTACTCTACTTTTGCCTTTTTGGGGCTGCTCTCTGCCGCATCATCTACGACCTTCTTCTCTCCTTTCCTCTTCTTCAGTCCTTTCATTTTTCTCGTCTGCAGTTTGCCAAGGTCTTGTTTCTCCATATGGATTCGGCCATATGTTGTTCCAAACACATCTTGGGAAACATTCTTCTTCTTCTTCGCCTAAAGCAAAAAGAGGTCAAAACTTAATCACAGAAGAGAGTTTTCTTTCCGCAATAATCCCAATCCTCACATTTAGGCCTGAAATAAACAAAATCAAAGCTGTATTTTCCACTAATTGCAATTTAATCAACAGAAATAAATAAGCAGCAACGCCTCCAATGACCTCCATGGGAGTCATCTCAAACTATAACTCATTCAAAATGCTGCAACTCCAGTCTTCAACACAAGGTTGTACACTCTATTGCCCCCTGGTGGCTGCCAAGAACACATTCCCCAGTGAACTGACGTGAAGATCCCTGTCCTCACTTTGAAATCCTTCCATGGCCTCATTTTACCTCAGTGATTTCCTACAGCTGTGCAGTCCTGCCCGCATCCTTCCTCCGACACTGGCTTACTTGTTGCTCTCCATTCCACCAACGGCTTTTTAAAAATAGTTTCGTTACATATTTGTTCTTGGGATGTGGGCGACACTGGCAAGGCCGCATTTATTGCCCATCCCTAGTTGCCCTGAGGGCACTAGGAATCAACCATGTAGCAGGGGGACTGGGGTCACATGTAGGCCAGACCGGGTGGGGTGGCTGGCCCCACTCCCTGAAGTACATTAGTGAACCAGTTGGGGGTTTTTTTTACACTCCGGCAGCTTTCAGTTATTTTATCTGCTGCCAGCCCACAAAGGACCACATTTACTGAATCCAATTTCTTAACATGCCATGGTGGGATCTGAACTCTCAACCTCTGGATTGCTAGTCCAGTACCATAAACCAATAGGCTACAGAACCCTCGCATTAGAACAAAAAAAAAAATACTTGCCTCAATATTTCACCTAGCTTTTGCTAGGTATCTCATGCAAATACCTAGCATGACCTATTATATGACCTTTCATATAATAGGCCAAATTTGTGAAACAGCGCTCCTGATTATCTATATTAAAAGTCTTGTGTCTGTGTAATGTAGAGTCCCTCTGATCAATCAGATCAAAGAACGTTTGATTAGGACACACTCAGTAGTGTCCACAAGGGCAGACGAGCCCAATCCATATAAATCTTTGAGGAATCCCAAGGGACCTCAAGTTGGCATGCTTAATTCGGTCACAAAAGTGTCCAATTTCACAAGATCACACTGAAGTTCCTTAATGGTTATATGAAGGTAAAACAAAAACAGGCTCCAAAACTCAACACTATCCTTGAACCTTAACTTGAGTGTTTGCTCATCTCACCTTAAGCGCCTTTGGCTGTTTAAGAGCCTTCTTGTAGAGGTCGTCAGATGCCAAATGCGTTCTCCTTAGTACAAAATTAAAGGAAGGCCCCATTTCTTCCAGCTCTATCCTGGGTGTTCTGCAACCAGACTTCTTCAGCAGGACCCTGTGAATGAGGCAGATCTTCATTAGTCAAGCTCCACAGTAATTGCAAGGCGGAGCAAAGACTAAGCAATATGACAGGCTGCTATTTTAATACAAATATTAAAAATCATTCCAATGATATAGACTCTCATGCTGCCAGCCAAACTCAAGAATACTATTGGTCCTGCAAACACAAGACAGGAAATCAAGTGGCGTATTCAGGTTGACCTTTTTGCCATTACAGGTAGACTATCCTTTATCCGAACTTCCGAAAACCGAAAACCTCTAAAAACCGAAACTTTTTTCGTTCAGCGTAAGTCGTGCGCACGACTTACGCTGAGCAGGGCAGAGGGTCACAGAGTTCCCTCCTGGGTAGGAGATTGCAGGCCAAGCCGGGCAGTGTGAAGGAGGTACCGGGAGTGTGAACCCAACAATACAGCGGCCCGTCCGATATTCTTTCCCCCCCCCCCGACCCCCACCCCCGCCGACCCCCACCCCCCGACAAATTTCCCAGTCTTATAAAATACCTTCTGAAATCCGAAATTTTCCGAAAACCAAAACACGGCTGGTCCTGAGGTTTTCGGATAAAGGATAGTCTACCTGTATTATAGACAAGAGGAATTTCACCGCCCTCATGTATCCTTGTATGAATCCCATCGGAGGCCAAGTTTAACTAGTATCAGCACCCGTGTGATTAGGTATAGAGTTCTCATCTAGTAACTCTCAAGTCTCACTGGCATAAAGTCAAATAGATTTCATCTCTTGCCATTTTGATTGCTTGTACCCCTCTTCAGGACAGAATTCACTGATCACAACTGAAGCATGACCCTGATGCAGACCTGTAGTAAAAGAGCCAGTATGCTTAATTCAGATAACCAACCTACCACACTTCTACAGCAACTAATTTAAAACAAGTGTAATCAACAAAAGTTCAATAATTTATCCCGGAGTTGGGCGTGACACAACGAGCTCAGTTTAGATCAGGTTCTGCACAAAATTGACAATGTCTATTTGTTTAAAATAAAATAATTCATCAAGCAATAAATGTACAGATTGGTTAGAAATCTGATTGGATCAGTACGCTATTCCTTTAGCGTGACAGCAACTGTGCACAGGTTCCAAAATAAACATTTAACGAGGTAAATTGCACCTTCTTTAGGGTACATAAAACAAAACTCTTGAATTTTTAATAGAATACTCAGCTATTGGAGAAATCAACTCTCCTAGACTACTACAAAGGCAAAATACTGCGGATGTTGGAAATCTGAAATATAAACAGAAAAGAGTTAACGTTTCAGGCCGATAACTTCACCGCCCTGAAAAAACTGTTTCTCTCTCCACAAATGCTGCCTGACCTGCTGAGTGTTGCCAGCTATTTCTGTTATATCTCCTATACTGTTGGCTGTGTAACTGGAATCTGCAAGTGCTCTGACAGTTTGGGCTTTTGTACATGTCAGAGTCCAGGTCCCCTCTCGAGGTATGTTTACATTAGGCTTATTAATTGATTTACTGTGTCTTTGATCAGGAGCAAAATCAGCAAGCTGATTAATACAAACAAATTTAAACACATTATGCAGGGTGGGACTGCCCCCTGCTGGAAGGCCTCGGGTTTGCCGTCTGGATCCTGGAAGAACTGCTGGAAAGCTAAGACTTTTTTTTGCATCCGTTCCTGGGATGTGGGCGTCGCTGGCAAGGCTAGCATTTATTGCCCATCCCTAGTTGCCCTCGAGAAGGTGGCGGTGAGCCGCCTTCTTGAACCGCTGCAGTCCGTGTGTTGAAGGTACTCCCACAGTGCTGTTAGGGAGGGAGTTCCAGGATTTTGGCCCAGTGACGATGAAGGAACAGTGATATATTTCCAAGTCAGGATGGTGTGTGACTTGGAGGGGAGCTTGGAGGTGGTAGAGGTGCTGAGGCTGAGATGGGTGCAGAGATGCCATAACACTGCAAAAATCAGGAGGCGGTTATGGAAAGTAAACCTAACCGCCATCCCCCACCCCACCCAAACAGCTGAATATCACATAAGGTTCACATATAGTAAGATCAGGAGGCTGTGGAATACTTCAGGAAGGATTTGAACTTTAAAAAATGGAAAATGACTGCTGTGTATCCCCCACTAATACAAGGACCTCGTGAAGTGAGCTGTACTTCAAATTCTGTTGGCAGAATAAGCCGTCTTCAGATGACCATTAAAACCGGTTTTGAGCTAATCAACTAATTAAAAAAAAATTCATGTGGGTTGTGGACGTCGCTGACAAGGCCAGCATTTATTGCCCATCCCGGGCAGGGCGGGCTTAACAAGGTCAATCAAGGGAAAATAGTATGGGTTGGCCAGAAGTTGATGGAGGTGGAACTAAAACCCAAGAAGCAGCAGTCCCGCCTCCAACGCGCCCCCATTGGCAAAATCACCCCATTGGCAAAATCACCCCATTGGCAAAATCACCCCATTAGCAAAATCACCCCATTAGTGTCCAAGGGCCAGAGCCGAGTGATTACTTTTTAAACATAAATAGGAAACATGTTGCAGACAACTCACTTATAGCTTCGCATGAAGATCTTTCCAGCAAAAGCTGTGAAATGGAGAACAATTTCCAGGCCACCTAAACGAATGTTTGGCACTGTGGGCCCTCGAAAGAAATCTATGAAGTGCGTAGATAGAAATTAACTGAGGTCATTAATCAAACTTTAAATGCATCAATCAACAAGTGCCCAACTTTGACATTTTAAACCTTATCAGATTTAGAAAGAACACCGAAATAAACTAAAAATTAACAGGAAGTTAAAGTATATCTTCAGCTTAGCAATTCTACGTTATTTAATCGCTGGCTTGGTTTATCCTTCAGTTCAAATGTAAAATGTAAAGTTTCAGCTTTTGTTTAGGCAAAAAATTGCATCATTAGATACAGAATACACTCACAGTCTCTTCCTTTCTTTACACCCACTCTCCTTCCTCCTTCTCCACCCGCCCCAAACGCCATTTCTCTGAGCCACACATCACTCCTTAGCCAACGGACAGGCACACAGACCACTTGCTCTCACATCATTCCTCATATTCAGCAGATTGCCAGAAAATGCACAAATAAAAAGTCCTTTGATTTTCTTTCCCTGCGAGGATGTAAATGCTCGCTCGCTTGCCCATCTCCTTACTGCGAGGCTAACACTTCATCATAAATGGAGAATCTCACATTTGAATCCATGTCTAAAAGAGGTGGCTGCAGAGATAGTGGATGCATTGGTTGTGATCTTCCAAAACACCCTAGATTCTGGAACTGTCCCAGCGGATTAGAAGGTAGCAAATGTAATCCCACTATTCAAGAAAGGAGGGAGAGAGAAAAACAGAACTACAGGCCAGTGAACCTGACATCAGTTGTAGGAAAAATGCTGGAATCCATTATTAAGGAAGTGGTAACTGGGTACTTAGAAAATCACCAAGATTAGGCAGAGTCAACATGGATTTATGAAAGGGAAATGGTGTTTGACAAATTTATTTGTTTTTTGAAGATGTAACTAGCAGGGTAGATAAAGGGGAACTAGTGGATGTAGTATATTTGGATTTCCAAAAGGCATTCGATAAGGTGCCATATAAAAGGTTGCTACGCAAGATAAGGGCACATGGGGTTGGGGGTAATGTATTAGCATGGATAGAAGACTGGTTAACGGACAGAAAACAGAAAGTAGGGATAAATGGATCATTTTCAGATTGGCAGGCTGTAACTGGGGTGCCGCAAGGATCAGTGCTGGGGCCTCAGCTATTTACAATCTATATTAATGACTTAGATGAAGGGACCGAGTGCAATGTATCCAAGTTGGCTGACGATACAAAGCTAGATGGGAAAGTAAGCTGTGAGGAGAACACAAAGAGCCTGCAAAGGGATATGGACAGGTTAAGTGAGTGGGCAATAACAACTCGTATTTATATAGCGCCTTTAATGTAGTAAAACGACCCAAGGAGTATTGTAAGACAAAAAATTTGAACCGAGTCACATAAGGAGAAATTAGGGCAGATGAAAGAGGTAGGGTTTAAGGAGCGTCTTAAAGGACAAAAGAGAGGTGGAGAGGCGGAGAGGTTCAGGGAGGGGATTCCAGAGCTTAGGGCCTAGGCAGCTGAAGGCACGGCCACCAATGGTGGAGCGATTATAATCAGGGATGCTCAAGAGGGCAGAATTAGAGGAGCGCAGATATCTCGGCAGGGTTGTGGTGCTGGAGGAGATTAGAGATAGGGAGGGGCGAGGCCATGGAGGGATTTGAAAAGAAGGATGAGAATTTTAAAATCGAGGCGTTGCTTAACCAGGAGTCAATGTAGGTCAGCGAGCACAGGGGTGATGGGTGAATGGGACTTGGTGCAAGTTAGGACACGGGCAGCCAGGTTTTGGATGACCTCAAGTTTACGTAGGGTAGAATGTAGATAATAAGCTAGGTGGAAAAGTACGATGTGAGGAGGATGCAGAGAGCCTGCAAAGGGATATAGACAGGTTATGTGAGTGGGCAATAAGGTGGCAAATGGAGTATAATGTGAGGTTATTCACTTTGGTAGGAAGAATAGGAAAACAGAATTTTTTTTAAATGGTGAGAAACGATTAAATGTTGGTGTTAAGAGATTTAGGTGTCCTAGTACAAGAAACACAGAGTTAGCCTGCAGGTACAGCAAGCAATTCGGAAGGCAAATGGCATGTGGGGCTCCTAATCAGACGCTGGAGCACATCATTGAGCACTGCCCTCAGAGGAAATTCGCAGACAGCCTACAAGATATCCACGCTGTTACACTGGAAGCTTTGGACTGGATATCTGACTTAGATATCGACATTTGATTTGCTTTGCTACTACCATACCAAAGAAGAATGATTTGTTGGCCTTTATTGCAAGAGGGTTAGAGTATAAGAGTAAGGAAGTCTTGCTACAACTGTGTAGGGCCTTGGTGAGACCACACCTGGAGCACTGGGCACAGTTTTGGTCTCCTTATCTAAGGAAGGATATACTTACCTTAGAGGCAGTGCAACGAAGGTTCACTAGATTGATTCCTGGGATGAGAGGGTTGTCCTACGAGGAGAGATTGAGTAGATTGGTCCTATACTCTGGAGTTCAGAAGAATGAGAGGTGATCTCATTGAAACATAAGATTCTGAGGGGAATTGATAGGATAGATGCCGAGAGGTTGTTTCCCTTGGCTGAAGAGTCTAGAACTAGGGGGCATAGTCTCAGGATAAGGGGTCGGCCATTTAAGACTGAGATGAGGAACAACTTCTTCACTCAGATGGTTGTGAATCTTTAGAATTCTCTACCCCAGAGGTCTGTGGAGGCTCAATCGTTGAGTATATTCAAATCTAGGGGAATCAAGGGATATGGGGATCAGGCAGGAAAGTGGAGTTGAGGTAGAAGATCAGCCATGATCTTATTGAATGGCAGAGCAGGCTCGAGGGGCCAAATGGCCTACTCCTGCTCCTAATTCTTATGTTTCTTAAGCACTTGATGGCACAGGACACTGGCCCACTAACGTGCCAAGATGCCAACCTGAAAAGTGATCTTTTAAATGTGCACTTTGCCTGACAGGAAGGGCACAATCTGATCCCTCTCTGACCTTGAATTTACAATATCGCATTCTCATGACATCTCAAAACTCTTCACAGCCAGTTAATTACTTCTGAAGTACAGCCGCGGTTATGTAGGCAAACTTACCAATAAGGAGGTTTTTCAGTCTTTTATGATCATTATCGATTTCAAATAAATCTCCTGCAAAAACCAACATAGGTTTGGACCCCTCTGTTGATTTACTGTTCTGGAATAGTAATAGAAAGTCAAAGATTCTTTAAATGTATTTCCACTGCACTGGTTCAAATACTGCTTCAGAGAATTCAAAATAGAAATCCTCATTTTGCTTATAAAATATTACTTTACCTTAAAATCACTCAAACCAGCAAACTTTTCAATTCCTAGCTCGATCATATCCAGAACATGGTAATCAAACATACGCCCTGCAAAGAGGGAAAATAATGAAGTGCTAATAGAAATACTTTATTGTGCCAACACAGTCACGTGTAATTATATAAATTGTACACCAGCTTATAAAATGTAATAAATAAACAAAATAGCAAACATACAGCGCAATCCAGTTCCAAACTGTTGGCCAATAAAGTTACACAGGTGATTCTTTGTACCGTCTCCCTCACAATTTGACAAATCATTCAGCAAAACCAGTTTATACAAAAATAAAAAAGGGCAATTTTGTCTCTGAACACATCAGTGCTAGAAAAGTCACTGATAGTAGAATCTGCTTGTAGAAAAAATTTGCAGTGCCTTGTACTTAGTGGTGCTTGGATTTGGGATTATAATCTTATATCTGGATTATTTACCGTGCATTTAATTCCCCTAACAAATTACACTTTAATCTAAAACAGGCACTGTTCAGTTTTAAGGAATTGCTTAGCAGTCAACAGGATGTCTATAACTGGGCACTCAGGTTAATATTCAGCTGTTTCTATACTACAGGAAACTTTGGTTTATCCGGAGGTTAACTGTCCGGAATGCTCGATCCACCGGCAAAATTCAGGAGTCGGTTTAGTAAGTTTTTTTCTTCTTTTCGTTGCTTTTTTTTCACCAGTCAGGCTCTGCAAGGTCTAGATAAAGCTGTTGCTTAGCTACAGAGATGCTTGCAAGCTACAGCCGACTGTTTAGAAGCTGTTGCTAAGCAACAGGGTTTGTTGCCAGATACGGAGCTTAAAAAGCTCCGTATGTTTTAACATTACCGCTGGTTTGTCCGGCAGTTTTGATGGGACGGCAACAGCTCGGTCCCGTCGGTGCCGGATATCACAAAGTTTCCTGTATATAAATTCTACCCAGCTTGTCTCTCCGCCCACTCCTCAACATCACACTGCAAAAATGTGAATACAGATAAAGTAATATTACTGCGGTCAATATTTTCTAAATATATACTTTGTTTTTGAGAGAGAACCGAGTATCATAAGAACATAAGGATTAGCAGCAGGGGTAGGCCATACGGCTCCTTGAGCCTGCTCTGCCATTCAATAAGATCTGTCTGTTAACCAATCCTCTATCCATGCTAATATATTACACCCAACCCCATGAGCCCTTATCTTACGTAGCAACCTTTTATGTGGTACCTTATTGAATGCCTTTTGGAAATCTAAATGTAATACCCACTGGAAATGTTATGTACGCTAAGTATGGTTATCAATCTTTAACTTAGACACTGTATTATCATTGTTATAAATCCCTGGGTTAAAGTTGCCCATGTGAAGGTACGGCAAGAACTTTTAAGGACACAATGTGACTAAGAGCATACTTTCCATAATTCTGCACCAGTATCAACTGTTGCAGACAGTGAGGCTGCGCAGTCTCCAGGCAGAAACCCCAGGAGGAAGGGGTGGAGTCGGGTTTTTCGAGCGGGAAACAGGAGCGACTGGAAAAGAGGGCTCGAGCTCTTAAAAGAGGGCTCAGGAGGCAAATGGCTGCCGCATCCCGTCCCGGGCTTCCAAACTCGGCCGCCGCCCTTCGTATTAGTAGCTCTGCATCCAGAACTCAAAGTGGGATTCAGTGATCGTGAAGAGAATTCAACGAAGGGGTTCGGAGTCGTAAGTCTTGCAGACATTATATATACCATGAGCTCCAACTTAAGTGCGCCAACGAAAGAGTGCACTCGAATTTGGACACAGGGACAGATTCTCCTTTGAATCCATGTAAATGGAGAATGTATGTTTATTATGTCTAGATTCATTCTAATGTATGCAAATGTCTAATTTAGTTCATTGACCTGTAATCTTCTTATACTGTCTGACGTTAAAACTATAAAGTAAGATAATTAGAATTAAGCCATTGTGGTAGTGATCTCCTTACTGGACTATAGAATACTGTCTACAACAGAGACCACATCTCACATATATCTAGAGAACCGTGAAGGGGTTACATAAATATACTACATCCACTGGTTCTCTAAGTACCCTGCTAGATACATCCTCAAAAAACCTAAGATTTGTTAAACATGAATTCCCTTTCATAAAACCATGCTGAATCTGCCTAATCATATGATTTTCTAAGTGCCCCGTTACCACTTCCTTAATAGAGGATAATAATAATGAAGGCAATCAACTCCCTTCCCAACAGCACAGTTGAGAGGAAGGGAACTCTCCTAATCAAGAAATTACAGTTGTGAAATTACATCCAATTATTTCATGGCACCGCATTTTTTTGAGGAATTAAGACTTGAGACAAGACACCAGGGTTGAAAAAAAGACAAGTAGGGAAGCAATAATTTGGTGATTGACAAGTTTCAATGATAAAACCTGGGGGGAAAAATTGAGTCGCGCCCATTTGGGGCACTACTTTTAGCGCCCCGAAAAAATTAGTGCCCCTGCGGCCGAAATTGAGTGGTAGCGCCCCAAGAGGGAAGCGGAGGCCGGGGACGGCAGCGGAGACAGGTGCTGGCAGGCAGCCAGCAACAGAAATGGCCGCCCCGGCCACAGGTCGGCCCCCCTGACCCCGTCAGACATAGTGTCCGGCAGTAAGTCAGGGGGCGCCACCGAAGATCGCGGCTTGGGAGCTGCACACGGCGATGTAGCGCCGCCGCTAACCTCCCGCTGAATTTCGCAGGAGGCGTCGGTGATGCCGCGCCTGGGGGCAAAGCAACCGAATTTCCCCCCCCTGAAGTTTGCAGGAAGGAGGAATCAGTCAGCCACTCAGAGGTAAGTGACTGGCAATAACTCTCCCTCTGGTTTACCCGCCTTGTTGGAAACCACTCAGATGTTGGGCATCTTCCTATGGCAATGCATTGGAGACCAAGAACTCGGCAGAACATGGGGGGGCGGGGGGGAGGAAATCAAACCTCTCTGTTCACTGGACATTGGTATACTTTCTGCACCCCCCCCACAGGTACATGGGAAATACCTCATCTAGAATTACAAAAATGAGCATACGAGAGACACTGTACAGTGAATACGATGCTAGATACGAAACTGGTGGTCTGACCACCCACCACTGAAAATTGCTCACAGCTATCAGAGCAAAATACATCATCAAACATACATTTTCCATTAATTATGCTTTTTCATCATCACAAACAGTATCAATCCACTGTTTCTTTATGGCCAAGAAAAATATCACTTCTCTGATGGAACATAATGTTCCAGCAAGATTGTACCACAAAATGAGACAAGTCTACCAAAACAGTAAACAAAGTTCTGAATGAACAATTGCCCAGGGTTTCAACATGAGGAAATCCAACAAGCACACAAGAGTCAGCAACCTATGCCGGATTAGAAATTGTCAAGATCATGGTCAAGAGACGGTTGTGCAATTATTGGCAGTTTGTCTGGAATGTATGACAACAACAGCCACAAACAAAATTTCTCCACGTCAGCAGAAACAGCATCTTGTACTTATACAGTGCCTTTAACGTAGGAAAATGTCCCAACGCACTTCACTTACTCTCTAATCATAAAAATAGATGCTGAGCCAAGGAGATATTAGGAGGGATGACCTGAAACTTTGGTCAAAGAGGTGGGCTTTAAGGAGGGTCTTAAAGGGAGAGGGGAAAGTGGAGAGCAGAGAGGTTTAGGAGGGTACTTCCAGAACATGGGGCATAGTCAGCTGAAGGCATGGCTGGCAATTGTGGGGCAAAGGGAGGGGGCAGAGGCACAAGAGGCTCGAGTCAAACGAACAGAGATTTCAGGATGGTTTGTAGTACCGGAGGAGGTTACAGAGGTGGAGCAGGACAAAACCATGGAAGGATTAAAACACAAGGTTGAGAATTTTAAGTTAGAGGTGTTGGAATCCAATGCAGGTCAGCAAGGACAAGATACGGGCAGAGATTTGGATGAACTGCGTTTTTTTAAATTTTTTTTTAAAAACAATCATTCTTGAGATGTGGGCATCGCTGACGAAGCCAAAATGTATTTCCCATCCCTAGCTGCTCTGAAGTAGCAGTTTGATACAACGGAGTGGCTCACCAGGGCATCCCTCCTAATATCTCAAGAATCAACCACATTGGAGTGGAACGGGCCACTTATAGACCAGACCGGGTAAGGGCGGCAGGTTTCCTTCCCTAAAGGACATTAATGAACCAGTTGGGTTTTTCCGACAATTCATGGTCGCTTTTACTGACACCAGCTTCACTGATTTTTTTTAAAAAACGGATTCAAATTCTGAAACTGCCATGGAGGGATCAGAATTCATGTTCTCAGAATGAGTCCAAGCCTCAGGATCACTAGTCCAGTAACATAACCACAACCATACAGTACCCTGTTTACAGAGGGTGGAAGAGGCGAGGTCAGTCAGGAGGGCATTACAATAGGCAAGTCTGGAGGGGACAGTGGAATGCACTACCAGAATTATTGATTGAGGTGTCAACATTTAAGAATAGGTTAATAGATGGTCGGAGGAAAGGGGAATAAAGGGACAGCCCCTAATAAAATAAACCAATGTGCTTAATTTCCACCCCTGCCCATTTTGCAAGTCTCAGTTAGTGCTATTAAATCTATACCTTCTTATTACGACATAATTGCTTCGAATTCTCCCAGTTTATTAAGGACATAAGAACATAAAAAACAGGAGCAGGAGTAGGCCATTTGGCCCCTCGAGCCTGCTCCACCATTCAATAGGATCATGGCTGATCTTCTACCTCAACTCCACTTTCCTGCACTATTCCCATATCCCTGGATTCTCTTAATATCCAAAAATCTATCGATCTCTGTCTTGAATATACTCAACGAATGAGCATCCACAGCCCTCTGGGGTAGAGAATTCCAAAGATTCACCACCCTCTGAGTGAAGAAATTTCTCCTCATCTCAGTCCTAAATGGCTGTCCCCTTATTCTGAGACTGTGACCCCCTGGTGCAAGACTCCCCAGCCAGGTGAAAGAGCCTCCCTGCATCTACCCTGTCAAGCCCTGTAAGAATTTTGTATGTTTCAATGAGATCACCTCTCATTCTTTTAAACTCCAGAGAATATTGGCCTAGTCTACTCAATCTCTCCTCATAGGACAATCCCCCCATCCCAGGAATCAGTCTGGTGAACCTTCGTTGCACTCCCTCTATGGCAAGTATATCCTTCCTTAGGTAGAAACCAAAACTGTACACAATACTCCAGGTGTGATCTCGCCAGGGCCCTATATAATTGCAGTAAGATGTATTTACTCTTATACTCAAATCCTCTTGCAATAATGGCCAACATACCATTTGCTTTCCTAATTGCTTGCTGTACCTGCATGTTAACTTTCAGTGATTCGTGTACAAGGACACCCAGGTCCCTCTGAACACCAACATTTCCCAATTTCTCACCATTTAAAAAATACTCTGCTTTTCTATTTTTCCTACCAAAGTGGTTAACTTCACATTTCTCCACATTATATTCTATTTGCCATGTTATTGCCCACTCACTTAGCCTGTCTATATCCCCTTGAAGCCTCTTTGCATCCTCCTCACAACTTACACTCCCACCCAGCTTTGTATCATCAGCAAACTTAGATATATTACATTTGGTCCCCTCATCCAAATCATTGATATAGATTGTGAATAGCTGAGGCTCAAGCACTGATCCTTGCAGTACCCCACTAGTTACAGCCTGTCAACCAGAAAATGACCCATTTATTCCTACTCTCTGTTTTCTGTCCATTAACCAATCCTCAATCCATGCTAGTATATTACCCTCAATCCCACGAGCCCTAATTTTGTTTAATAACCTCTTGTGCTGCACCTTATCAAATGCCTTCTGAAAATCCAAATACACCACATCCACTGGCTCCCCCTGATCTATTCTGCTAGTTACAACCTCAAAAAACTCAACAAAAAACACGATTTCCCTTTCATAAATCAGTGTTGACTCTGCCCAATCCTATTATTATTTTCTAAGTGCCCTGTTACCACGTCCTTAATAATAGGTTCTAGCATTTTCCCTGCTATTGATGTCAGGCTAACTGGTCTGTAGTTACCCGTTTTCTCTCTCCCTCCTTTCTTAAATAGTGGGATTACATTTGCCACCTTCCAATCTGCAGGAGCCGTTCTAGAATCAATGGAATTTTGGAAGCTGACAACCAATGCATTCACTACCTCTTTAGCCACCTCTTTCAAAACTCTAGGATGTAGGCCATCAGGTCCAGGGGATTTATCGGCTTTCAGTCCCATTAATTTCTCCAGTACTATTTTTTTTTAAAATTTTTTTTTAAACTAATATTCATTTCTTTCAGTTCCTCATTCTCGCTAGATCCTTGGTTCTCCACTATTTCCCGGGAGGTTTTTTACGTCTTCTTCCATGAAGACAGACACAAAATTTGTTTAATTTCTCTGCTATTTCCTTATTCCCCATTATAATTTCTCCTGTCTCAGCCTGTAAGGGACCCACATTTACTTTCACTAATCTTATCCTTTTTACATACCTATAGAAGCTTTTACAGACTGTTTTTATGTCTCTTGCTAGTTTACTCTCATTCTATTTTCCCTTTCTTTATCAATTTCTTGGCCCTCCTTTGCTGAATTCTAAAATCCTCCCAATCCTCAGGCTTACTACGCTTTTTGGCAACATTATAAGCCTCTTCCTTTGATCTAATACCATCTTTAACTTCTCGTTAGCCATGGTTGGATCACTTTTCCTGAGCGACTTTTGTGTCTAAAGGAATGTATATTTGTTGTAAATTATGCATTAATTCTTTAAATGCTAGCCATTGCTTGTCTACCGTCATACCTTTTAATGTAGTTTCCCAATCTACCTTAGCCAACTCGCCTCTCATACCCAAGTAGTTTGCTTTGTTTAGATTTAAGACCCTAGTTTCGGATTTAACAATCACTTTCAAACTTAATATAAAATTCTCTCATATTATGGTCACTCTTCCCCAAGGGCCCCTTTACTACAAGGTTATTAATTAACCCTTTCACATTGCACAATACTAGATCTAAAATAGCTGGTTCCCTAGTTGGTTCCTCAACATACTGATCTAGAAAACCATCTTGTATACATTCCATTAATTCATCCTCCACACTATTACTGCAAATTTGGTTTGCCGACACTCATGCACTTAAATACTGGTTTGTATTTAACACTGCTCCTATTCCCTTGATTTTTTTTGTCCAAGCAAACTGCCTGCTCCTTTATTTCAGTCTTTTCCATGCTTATAAACTGGACTATTTTATTTTCCTCCTCTACTTCCTTCCATTCCTTCTGCATGCTATCCTTTTTGCTAATTCTTTATCTGTATATTTCTCTCATCTATTTCTACCTTCTCTCTGTGCTGATTACTTTTATTTTCCCTGCCTTCTTCCTAATTTAAACAATGCTTTACTTCCCTATTTGTTTTGTCAGTTCATTAGCTCCCTTCCTATTCAGATGTAGCCCATCCAATCTTCCTCATAGCTGGTGCCAATGGCCCATAAAAAAAAACTGTTCAGCTATGCATGGAGTTCCCTAATCTTCCTATTGTTCTCTATTCCAACATGTAGTTGGAGAAGTAATCTGGAGATTACCGTCCCTGAAATCCTAATCCTAAACTAGATGCAGGAAGGATGTTCCTGATGGTGGGGGAGTCCAGAACCAGGGGTCACAATCTAAGGATAAGGGGTAAGCCATTTAGGACTGAGATGAGGAGGAATTTCTTCACCCAGAGAGTGGTGAATCTGTGGAATTCTCTACCACAGAAGGCAGTTGAGGCCAACTTATATATTCAAGAAGGAGTTAGATATATTTCTTAAGGCTAAAGGGATCAAGAGATATGGGGAGAAAGCAGGGACAGGGTACTGAATTTGGATGATCAGCCATGATCTCATTAAATGGCGGAACAGGCTTGAGGGGCCGAATGGCCTACTCCTGCTCCTATCTTCTATGTAAACCTGCTTCCTAGCCTCCTAACTCCCTTTGCAGGACTTCAGATAATGATTGACTAAACTGAAAAATAATACTTCCATTACGGGAATTTGCCAAGAGTGGGAAATCGGAGAAGGGGAAGGAAGAGCAGAGTAGTTACCTGAAATTTAAGTAGATAAACTTAACATTTATAATTATAGTGGTCTCTCATTCCGCAACTGATTAATTAAAGGGACTCCACAATACGTGAATCGACATTTATACAAACACAAGATCTCCCTCGACACTGCTCACAGGTAATCTCGGGTAGTCTCAGGTCTGGAACACAGTTGTGATGTTTAGTTGCTAACCTGGCCTGTCCCTTTAAGGATCGGCTCTAAATAAGCAAATCCAGATAACTGCAATATTGATCAACTGTGGCGATCAGGCGGCAGCTGTAATTTCTTGCAAATTTCAGGCTCCAAGTCAATGACTGGCTTTCTTGTTTAAGTGTAATGCTTGATGTTACAGCTGCATGCAAGACACAGATATGTACTGTAGATCTGATTTACAAGAACTGCAAAACAGCTCTGCAATCTTACCTATTATCAAGTTGTGTGGTCGCTTCTTGTTGTGAGAACCAAACATAAACAAAGAACAGTCAGACTTCTTCGAAAAAAATTCCTGTTAATACAAAAGGCAATCATTCAGAAGAGGAAGAAACCATTAAAAATATCATCTCAAAAACTGAAAATATACAATACTGTAGTCCCTTTGATGTTTTTCAGCAATTTATTAAAACAAATACTTTCTTTAAAAGTTTAAACATCTCCTGGCAGTAGAAATCCTTATTTTATTTCATGCTCCACCATTGTGGAGGGGGTGAAACAAATAGTACTTAGCTGAAGTTAGCAACAGAGTAATCGTGCCCTCATTAAGGGATCAGCATCCCTGAACTGCTCTCCTTTTCAGAGCAGTTAATTCTGAAGTAACTGTGCCAGCAACAGTTACTAAACAGATCCCCCTGATGGATTGGTCAGTAAATGCATCTTCTGTTGTGATACTGAGCCATGTAGACCGGAGGCGAAGGTTCAGCCACCAGGATAAGCAGAATTAGCGGATCTCAGCAACAACTGGGCACTCCAATTGTTCTCAGCACCTCTAGATACCATCTGCAGGCCTGGGGTCAGCTTCCATAGTTTGCCGACTACACCCAGCCCTACCTCTCCACCATCTTTCTTGACCCTACGACGACCTTTGTGCTATCAGACTGCCCGACCAACATCAAGTTCCTTCAGCTGAGCATCAGGAAGATTAAAACCATTGTTCTCAGCACCTGCAACAAAGTCTGTTGCCTTGACACTGATTCCATCTCCCTCCCCGACCTCTCAGGCTAAACAAGGCCATGAAAAACCATGCCAAAATTGAAAGTTATCATCAATGACAACTTCAGTGCATTAGCACGACACTCTCCCGACCAAGTGTTCGGTCTCCAGTGGAGTGTACTGAAATTAGATTTATTTCATCCAGCAGGCGAAGGAAGTTTTAAAAATGTTTTCATTTACTCGTTCCCTCAGTAAAATCCCTCCCCAATATATAAACAGCTGCAGTATTAATTGCCTCTATGGCGAGGCAGAACCTGCCTTACACCACCAGCAGAAAAATATTAGCAGTGCTAACATATAGGATAGCACCTCAAAAGTGCTCGATGATCCAACTCAATTTTTGTGTCCACAGAAACAGAATAAAACTATAAAGCTAAAATAAGCAAGCGTCTACACCATTTAAACGTTAGGCTTAACAACCTGTCAACTCACCACTGACGTCTGATCTTCAAAGGGCCGAGTAATATTTTTTCTGGTTAAAAAGAAATCGTTTTAAGAAACACATTTTTACATATTTCTTAAAAAAAACTTTCATTTTTCTGTTAAAGCTTCCCATAGCTTTTGGCGGTTGAAACAAATGGGTTTAATAATAATAAACCTGCATTTATATAGCACCGCAGCACACATCAAAACTTCTCGCAATGTTTGGAGTTCACTATTATTTGTTTGGATGCAGCACCCACTCTAAACAGCCATGAAATGAATGACCAGTTGATCTGTTTCTTGGCGATACTGGTTGAGGGAGGAATGTTGACTAGGACACCAAGAGAACAACTTCTTCCTTGAATAGTGCCATGGGATTTTTAAGGTCTTATCTCTGAAGGACATTAGGGGAAAAATTCAGTATCGCCCCATTTGGGGCGCCATTATCGGCCGTGTGCAAAGTTTAGCGCCTGGCGCTAATTATCACCTCCGACAGCAAGCTTGGCTTTTATCGCCCCTGGAGGTAATTGGAGTGCTAAATCAGGCACTTCACACCTGTCCTAAGGCGCAAAGGGCGAGGAGCGAGGCGCTACCTCAGAGCGCTGGCGAAGCAAGAAAGGGCAAATCAAAATGAACCTGCAAAGTGCTGCTCAGTACTCAAAACTCCTTCACACAGCGTTGAATCTCTCCAGAAGTCAGGCTCTCTCTCTGAATGCGTGGTGCAAAAATGTCACTGACAAAAAAAGGCAGGAAGCGGTCGTCTTTAAATAGGGCTCCCCCAGTCCCTTTCGGACAGCATAACGCTCTCCTCAACCTGTCGTTGCTAGCAGCAGGCAGTAAGGCAGGGGGCGCCACTCAATATCCAGTCCGGGGCGCTGCGCACTCGACTGACGTCACAATCTGCTGGCGCAGATCGTGGCGGTAGTGTTTAATGCCGCCGCAAAATGTCTAGTTAATTTTGCGAGCGGTGCAAACATCGCCGTGCCCAAGCGCTAGTTGCTTTGCGCCCTATTACCGCCCTCTTAAGGCGCTAACGGTTGGCGCAACCATCTGAATTTCCCCCCCATTATCTCTTGACAGTGCAACATTCCCTCAGTACTGCAATGCAGCGTCATCCTAGATTATCAGCTCAGGTTCTGGTACATACTTCTAGCCCACAAGCTTCTGACCCTGAGGCAACTGAGCCAAGGTGACAAAAGTTGGCAACCTAAATTTGCATTTCAGCAGACTACAGAATTTATCCCAAATGTATGGCAATCTGCTGAAGGCAAATCTCCAGATATCCCATTAGTTACCCTTACAATTAAAAACTGTTCACAACTCAATCCCAGGTCCAATTGTATTGTCTACTAACTTTTATAACCCTCAAAAGTTTCCGTTTGAATTCAATTTTTTGGGTGCCCCCCTTCCCCTACCCCATGAAAATCAGTATAGATCAACTCGGACTATCCTAGTCTGTATGGTTCAACACCACACCACTGATTATGTTTAGCTTCTTTGTCACTGGGGTCAAGAAAGCTTAATATACCAGATCATCCACACTAATTAGCAGAATTTCTATTAAGAGAAAAGCAAGCAAAAGATATTTTTAACAAAGTTACACAGACCAAGAACATCCCAACTTTGATCCCTGATCAGTGCAGAGTTCATTGATGTCAAGATGGAGTGGGGCACGAAAATTGGTCTCGGTGTCCCTGGGAAAGTGTGTGGGAAAAATTTTCAACTGAAATGCCTACCAATGCTTGCCATTCAGTGAAACCGGCTAGAAAGTGCATAAGTGGGCGCCGCTTGAAGACAGGACCACCACAGTTCAATAACCTGCCATGGCTCAACACAGGATGCTGTGGCTACGTACAAGAGGATTGGCAGCACTAGGGGGAAGCATATAGCAGCAGTCAGACTCCCAGAGACATGGGACAAAAATTGTAGGGAAAATTCGATATACTGAACGGCAAATGAGGAAATTAGCATCAATCTTAAAACAAACTGATTAACTCACCAACACTGCAGTGCAACTGATTTTAAAAATATATATATTTTGTATGAAGACATTATTTCTATTTATATCAGTGTAAAAAACATAAGTTTTCAAATCGAGGTTGCTGGACCGTAGACACATCTGCAAGAGGATGACTGGAGGTTGCTGTCGGTCTGTCATCGGATTTGTGTATTTTTCTACTTTTTGTTGATTTATTTGCACACTATTTCTGTTACTGTATACACATGCACTGTCAGTTGGCCTATCTGACATCAGATCATAGGTGAGTCACAACTTCCTTCAACTAAACAGCCTCCACCATAAACTCCACTCCCTTTCCACTGACCCCCACCCCCTCACCTCCTCAGGCTGAACCAGACCATGCAAAAACAAAGACCGGTTCGACCCAGAGTTCTGATTCAAATCGCACATCTTATTCATCATCAAGCCTGCTTATTTCCATCTCTTCAACATTGTCAACCTCTGCTCCTACCTCAGTCTCTCAATCCCTTATCCACTTTTCTGTCACCTCTAAACCCGACTATTCCAAGTCCTCATCAGCCTCTCATCCTCCAAAACATCAACTTGTC
Organism: Somniosus microcephalus; assembly: GCF_052327205.1. Lineage (NCBI taxonomy): Eukaryota > Metazoa > Chordata > Chondrichthyes > Squaliformes > Somniosidae > Somniosus > Somniosus microcephalus. The sequence goes on along the minus strand of NC_140995.1, from coordinate 207,409,328 downwards.
CAAAGCTCAGCCACCCATATCCTGTCCCAGTGTCCCATTCACCCATCCTTGCTAACCTACATTGCCTCCCTGCCTCCTCCACCCCCCAGAATCCCTCTGCTGCACTCACCTTGCCAATCTCTGTAACCGCCTTTAAACAGCACCTTCTCCTTTTGGTCCACTAGCTCTGACTTTTGGTGCATCCCCACCTCCTCTTCACTCCACCATCGGTGGCACAGCCTTCAGCTGCCTGAGCCCTATTCTCTGGAACGTCCTCAAACTCCTCTGCCTCTTCATTTCTTGGTCTTTAAAATCTACTCAAAACTCATCTTTTCAACCTGGGTTTGGGCCTCCCCCTTCTAATTTCTCCCTCCCTGGTTCAGCCTCCAGTCCTCTAACACGGCTCGAGACAGTTTTTATGTTAAAGGCATTGTACACATGCAAGCTGTTATTTTACTTTGGGTAACTGGCACTTTCAGAAGTTAGGACAGAGGGTAACAGAGGACATCAATATTTTCCAGCAATGCTCCACACAGAAAGTGTGAAACCCACTAACGTAAAAGGTATTTAATTTTGAAAGCTGCTTTCAATACTCAAGGTTTGATTACATAGCTTGCATGTGCTGTTGTTGCAGTGGAAATCTTGAAATGCACGAGCTTGTTAATAAAACAAGATACTTACTTCTTATACAGAACTGCATTCGGCTTCTTTAGAGAATACTGCAAAGAGAAGAACAGCAGTGTCAGTATAAACTATTCTGAAACTGCTCACAGCACAGAATATAAGCCTGGCCATCGTTCAATTTAAAGCTCTTGTAGCTTTAATCGCAGAACATACTTGTCACTTTAGGTCTGATTATCAAATTCTAATTCAGTCCAAACTGGCCTATGTTGGCAGAGATAAAGGAGAGACAATTTTTAATTACAGAATTTGAAAATCTTAAAAAATGGGGTCCAATAACTTCCAAGTTTGTAATGTAAAATGGGAATGACTGTGTTTAACAAGTACCAATCAATCCTAGTTAAATACGATTTAGACCAGTACAGGAAACTTTGTGCTATCCGGAGGTGAGCTATCTGGCAATCTGGAGCCACCGGCAAAAATCAGCCGCCGTTTTTTATTCTTTTTGTTTGTTTTTTTTGCTTTGTTTGAACAGTCAAGCTGTGCAAGGTCTGTAGCTATAGCAACAGCTTCAGCTACAGAGCTTGCAGGCCACACCCGAGTGTTTAGAAGCTGTTGCTAAGCAACAGTGTTTGTTGTCAAATACGGAGATAAGAATCTCCGTATCTCTCAACATTAACTCTGGAGAGTACGGCACTTTTTAGGCAATGGCAGCAGCTCGGTCCCGTGGGTGCCGGATATCACAAAGTTTCCTGTATATCCTGGCTGAAGTATTTAACAAAGCATTAAACAAAGATTTTCAATGAGAGGTCAGACATTTTCCTACAGATAAAGAGAAATGTCAAACTACTCCAGTGCACTCATGAACGAAGCAGCTGGTTACATGGTAATATTGGGACCTGACTCTTGTGGCTAGAGAATCAAGCATAGGAAGAAATAACAAATTCCCTCTTTCTCAACTTCAAGTTAAATTTGCAGTGAGCAACAACACTGTCCTGCCAACTCTAAGAAACAGGTTAGAATCCAGCCGAGGAGGACAGGATAAAATTCTCCTTTGTTCCAGCGGTACTATACAAAATGAGTTTGGACAATTTCAACTCATTTCCTTGCACAGCTAAATAAAGAGTGCAGAACTGCCCGTAATTCCCCACTAATTCACATGAAAAGCCATAAAGATAGCTGGAGTAAGGAATGAAAATGTGCAGCAGGAACGTTTGAGGTTGGAGTGAAGGCATATAGCTGGCACAGAGCGGAAGGAGGTTTACTCTGAATCTTATCATGTAATAGTTACCAGGGAGTGCTCACTGCCGACACTGGGTGCACAATCCCATTCTCCAGCAGTGATACTCCTCGTCTCAATAAAAATAATATATAGGAAGTACGAACAATTGTGACATAGCAATGCAACTTTGTCACCTTGGTAAACAAATCAATTATGGAAAATAATAGACAATATGTACTACAAATTTGCAATAGCCTGCTATACTCACAATATCTTTCAGAGCCCGAGTCACAATTTCACTGGTATTGCCTCCCTTGATGAGCATGGCTTTCTTAGTATTCTCACTGAGTTTGGGATCTCTCTTCTCAAGAAACCTCTTTGCCCGCTTTGTTTTGGGCTTACTAGAGTTGAGAAGTGTAAAGGAAACATTAATGAGATGAATTGACATATGTCAGAAATACCAAACAGAACTATGGAAACAAATCCCCAGCTCCATAAAGATTACATTTTTCATCCAACTGAAGGACTGGGAGAGCATCCCTCCCGCCACAGAATCCAACATCAGCTAGCTTAGCAAAGACCAGGTATCAAAGTTAGAGTCTTTAGCTTTGCGTGCTTCAGTTATACAACAACTTGCATTTATATAGCGTCTTTAATGTGGTAAAACACCCCAAGGCACTTCATAGAACATAATTCAGCAGCAGATGAGCTGAGGCAGGGGCGGAGATGGTCCGTAGATGATGTTTATCATTCCCTGTAGCGCACACCAGCCGAGACCTCAAGCGACTGATTCTCGAAGGCACGTCGGCTTCTTCAGCCCCGTCCTGGATATGATTTGAGTGGCCTCAATAAGGACCTTTATTCATCCAATCCAAGTATTTTTGATACATTATTTTGTTGCCTGTCCAACCTCATGTTACACCCTTGCCACCATAACTACTGGTTTCAATGTTATTTATGTGCCTTTGCCAAAGGAAATCCCTTGAATAACATTAAAAAAAAAAAAAAAAAATTTTAAATAATTGTTACAGGTGATCCAGAATTTGAAATGCTGATACCAATCACAAGTGGAGACTGTGGAATTTAAGATCATATATATATTTTAAAAGCACAGCAGTTGATTTCACTCCCCCGCCCTGCCAATAGAGAGTGCACATCAACACCAGGAGAAGAAAGAAGCTACAGCATCCCTTTAAAACAGAGAGAAAACCAGCCTGTGACTGCAACCCTGCCTTTTTACATTACACAGCAATAGACCAGTCGCCTGAATCAGGCTAAATAATTCTTGGGTGTCATTCCAGTATTTAAACTCTTCAGATTTAACCCCGCACCCCACGGCTAAGCAATTCAGTGAATAATACAAATAAGATGCACGACAATTGATCTCAGTATTGCAGGGCTAGGGATGGGAAAGCCAGTAATGGTTCCACTATTCCGCACCCACTGCTGGACGTGCACGTAGATAGTGGGCGAGGACAAGGTCAGGCTCAGCTGCGACACCTCCTACAGCCGAACAATCTGTCAGCAGTCAACATCTAGGTTCATGAATGATGGGCGAGGTAAAGTGTAAGGGTGGGGGGGGGGGAAATGGAGCGATGCCCAGCACTCGGGGAACTATACCTCAGCCACAAATTAATCATATCGGGGGCCGGGGTTAGAACCTCTTCAAGCATTGCAGAACTTACACCTTTCACAACCTCAGGATGTCCCGATGCACTTTACAGCCAACTAAATACTTCTGAAGCGTAATCATGGTTGTAATGTAGGAAACACAGCAGCCAAATTACACATAGCAAGATCCCACAACCAGCAGATAATGTTTTTGTTGTCTCCAGACTCAACTATTTTAATGCTCTCCTGGCCGGCATTCCACCTTGAGTAAATGTCAGCTCATCCAGGCACGATATCAATGTAAGTCTTTATTTCTTTTTCAAAGCGCTTTACAGCCAATGAAGTACTTTTTGAAGTGTAGTCACTGTTGTATTAGAAAGACTTGCATTTATACAGCGCCTTTCACGACCACCAGACGTCCCAAAGCGCTTTACAGCCAATGAAGCACTTTTTGGAGTGTAGTCACTGTTGTAATGTAGAAAACGTGGCAACCAATTTGCGCACAGCAAGCTCCCACAAACAGCAATGTGATAATGACCAGATCATGTTTTTGTGATGTTGATTGAGGGAAAAATATTGGCCAGGACACCAGGGAGAACTCCCGTGCTCTTCTTCAAAATAGTGCCTTGGGATCTTTGATGTCCACCTGAGAGAGCAGACAGGACCTCGCTTTTAACGTCTCTTCTGAAAACTCGTATCCGAACACGCACCAAGTCCCTGTCACCCATCGTCTTCTTAGGCAGTCCCTCGGAACCGAGGATGACTTGCTTTCACATTAAAAATGAGTTCTCAGGTGACTGATGAGTCCAATGCGGGACCTACAGTCTCTGTCACAGGTGGGGCAGATGGTGGTTGAAGGGGCGGGTGGGTGGGGTGCTTGGGTTGACTTGCGCTGCCTGCGCTTGGCTTCCGCTTGCTCCCGGCGAAGAGACTCGAGGTGTTCGGTGCCTTCCCGGATGCTTCTCCTCCACTTTGAGCTGTCTTGGGCCAGGGATTCCCAGGTGCCGGTGGGGATGTTACACTGTTTCAAGGAGGCTTTGAGGGTGTCCTTGAAGTGTTTCCTCTGCCCACCTGGGGCTCACTTGCCGTGTCGGAGCTCCGAGTAGAGCGCTTGTTTTGGGAGTCTCGTATCGGGCATGCGGACGATGTGACCCGTCCATCGGAGCTGATCGAGCGTGGTCATAGCTTCGACGCTGGGGATGTTGGCCTGAGCAAGAACACGGACGTTGGTGCGCCTATCCTGCCAATGGATTTGCAGGATCTTGCGGAGGCAGCGTTGGTGGTACCTCTCCAGTGCTTTGAGGTGCCTGCTGTACATGGTCCATGTCTCTGAGGCATACAGCAGGGCGGGTATCACTGCTGCTCTGTAGACCATGAGCTTAGTACTGGGTTTGAGGTCCTGGTCTTCACTCTCTTCCTCAGGCGACCAAAGGCTGCACTGGCACACTGAAGGCGGTGTTGGACTTTGTCGTCGACGTCTGCCCTTGTTGACAGTAGGCTCCCGAGGTATGGAAAGTGGTCCACGTTATCCAAGGCCTTGTCGTGGATTTTGATAATCGGGGGGCAATACTGTGTGGCGGGGGGCAGGCTGGTAGAGGACCTTTGTCTTACAGATGTTTAGTGTAAGGCCCGTGCTCTCATACGCTTCGGTGAAGGTGTTGACGATGGTTTGGAGTTCGACCTCCGAGTGAGCGCAGACGCAAGCGTCGTCTGCATACTGTAATTCAACGACAGAGGATGGGACGACCTTGGATCTGGACTGGAGGCAACGGAGGTTGAACAGTTTCCCGTTTGTTCTGTAAATTAGCTCCACTCCAGTGGGGAGCTTACGGAGGGGTGAGATGGAGCATTGCAGTAAGGAAGATCGAGAAGAGTGTTGGTGCGATGACACAGCCTTGCTTGACCCCGGTTCGTACGTGAATTGGGTCTGTGGTGGAACCCCCCTGTGCTCGCTAGCCTACACTAGCCCCCAGTCCGGCAATGCCTCGATTTTAAAATTTTCATCCTTGTTTTCAAATCCTTCCATGGCCTCGCCCCTCCCTAGTTCTGTCATCTCCTCCAGCCCTACAAGCCTCCAAGATCTCTGCTGCTCTTGAATTCTGGCCTCTTGCACATCCCCGATTTTAATTGCTCCACGAGTGGCGGCCGTGCCTTCAGCAGCCAAGGACCTAAGCTCTGAAATTCCCTCCCTAAACCTCTCTACCCTCCTCTTTGACCAAGCTTTTGGTCACTTGCCCAAATATCTCATGTGGCTCGGTGCCAAATTGATTGTGCTCCTGTGCAGCGCCTTCGGGCATTTTACTTGGTTAAAGGCACTAGATAAATATTAGCAGGGACACGGAGGCTACCTGCTCTACAAAATAGTAGCATGGGATCTTTTATGTCCACCTGAGAAAGACTTGCACTTATATAGCGCCTTTCAGGACCACCGGACGTCCCAAAGATTCCTATGTTACAACAGTGATTACACGCCAAAAAAGTACTTCATTGGCTGTAAAGCGCTTTGGGACGTCTCGTGGTCATGAAAGGCGCTATAGAAATGCAAGTCTTTCTTTTTCAAAGCACTTTAGTCAATGAAGTACTGTTGAAGCTTATTCACTGTTGTAATGCAGGGAACGCAGCAGCCTATTTACGCACAGCAAGGTCCCACAAACAGCAATATGATAAAGACCAGGTAATCCATTTTAGTGACGCTGATTGAGGGATAAATACTGGCCCACGTGCTGGGCACTCCCCTACTCCTCTTCATTGAAACTTATAAAATTCTAACAGGACTAGACAGACTAGATGCAGGAAGGATGTTCCCGATGGTGGGGGAGTCCAGAACCAGGGGTCACAGTCCAATGATAAGGGGTAAGCCATTTAGGACTGAGATGAGGAGGAGTTTCTTCACCCAGAGAGTGGTGAACCTGTGGAATTCTCTACCACAGAAGACAGTTGAGGCCAATTCATTGAATATATTCAAGAGGGAGTTAGATATATTTCTTAAGGCTAAAGGGATATGGGGAGAAGGCAGGGACAGGGTACTGAAATTGGATGATCAGCCATGATCTCATTGAATGGCGGAGCAGGCTCGAGGGGCCGAATGGCCTAATCCTGCTCCTATCTTCTATGTTTAAATAGCACTGCGGGATCTTTTACATCCACCCCGATAGAGCAGACGGGGCCTCGGTTTAAAGTCTCATTCGAAAGACGGCACCTCCGACAGTGCAGCACCTCCCTCAACACTACACTGGAGTGTCGGCCTAGATTTATGTGCTCAAAGTCTCTGGAGTGGGACTTGAACCCAAAACCAGAGGCAACTATGCTACCCACTGAGCCGATACACCTTTTAATACACAGCCCGGCTCGGCCCCGGGGCCTGACGGGGCCTGACACCCCACACAGGGCTCGGCCCCGGGGCCTGACACCCCACACAGGGCTCGGCCCCGGGGCCTGACACCCCACACAGGGCTCGGCCCCGGGGCCTGACACCCCACACAGGGCTCGGCCCCGGGGCCTGACACCCCACACAGGGCTCGGCCCCGGGGCCTGACACCCCACACAGGGCTCGGCACCGGGACACAAACACTTACACCACTCGCTCCTGCTGCATCATGGCGGCGCCCAGCACGTGGATCCAGCCAACGTCCTGGCGGAAGTCGCAGCGTGGCGACGTCACTTCCTTTAGTGAGGGGGCGGCTGATGGCGACAGCATCCCCTGGCCGCGGAGCCCGGTGCAGCGCCCCCTGGCCGCGGAGCCTGGTGCAGCGCCTATTTTGTACCTTGATGTGGAGATGCCGGTGTTGGACTGGGGTGGACAACTGTAAGAAGTCACACAACACCAGGTGTGACTTCTTTTATTTTGTGCCTGTGTGTGGGAGGGAGGAGCCCACAGGCTGTGGGGCTGCAACAGCCACTTCAGCAGGAAGGCAATTTTGTATCTATACACTTTTCTACCACCTTACAAAAAAAATGTTAAACTTCCCAAAGCGTCTAAAAATTAAATAGACTAATAATGCTGTCATGATTTCCACTGGTGAGGTTAGGAGTGATGATTTATGCTCACGCTGTGTGTGGATTTTTACAGGTTCAAGTTCCTCAAGAATCCCGCATTGCGTCTGATGTCACCTGGAATCCCAGGGTCTTGAGAACAACCCTCGGTTCCCCTTAGCTACACCTTAATGCTCAGCTGTGTCTTCCAGCCTCATAAAAACTTTCTGGGCCCCTTTCAGCCCCTTTCCTTACTGTTAATACGATAGCAAAATACTGCGGATGCTGGAAATCTGAAATAACAACAGAAAAAGTTGGAAAAACTCAGCAGGCCAGGCAACATCCGTGGAGCGAGAAACAGAGTTAACATTTCAAGTCGAAACCCTTCTTCAGAACTGAGAAAAAAAAGCAGGAAATGAGACAGATGAAAAAGCAAGTTGGGGGCTGGGAAATGGGGGAGGGGATGAAAGAACAAAAGGGAAGGTCTGTGAGAAGTAAAGAGACATTAAGAGATATTCAAGGCGAGACGAGATGGTAATAGGACAGATTAAGAAACAAAAGACGGCTCTAGATTAGGTGTGAAATGCACTGGCAGAATGAAAGACAGCTGCCATGTGAGGGAGAAAAAAAAGAGAAAAGCCACAAACCAAAAGTGTGGATAAAAAATATATAAAAATATGATATGATAGGGGCCGAGGTTATGATCTGAAGTTGTTGAACTCGATATTGAGTCCGGAAGGCTGCAAAGTGCATAATCGGAAGATGAAGTGCTTTTCCTCGAGTTTACGCTGAGCTTCCGTGGAACAATGCAAGAGGCCGCGGACGGTGAGGTCTGAGTGGGAATGGGGCGGAGAATTAAAGTGACAGGCGGCCGGAAGCTCGGGGTCCCCCTTACGGACTGAACGGAGGTGTTCCGCAAAGCGGTCGCCCAATCTGCGTTTGGTCTCCCCAATGTAGAGGAGACCGCATCGTGAGCAGCGAATACAGTATACTAGATTGCAAGAAGTACAAGTAAATCGCTGTTTCACCTGGAAGGGGTGTTTGGGGCTCTGGACAGTGGGAAGGGGGGAGGTATAAGGGCAGGTGTTGCATCTCCTGCACTTGCACGGGAAGGTGCCGGGCGAAGGGGAAGGGGTGCTGGGGGTGATAGCGGAGTGGACTAGGGTGTCTCGGAGGGAGCGATCCCTACGGAATGCTGAAAGGGGAGGTGAGGGGAAGATGCCTTTAGTGGTGGGATCACGTTGGAGGTGGCGGAAATGGCGGAGGATGATGCATTGAATGTGGAGGCTGGTGGGGTGAAAGGTGAAGACAAGGGGAACTCTATCGTGGTTCCGGGAGGGGCAGGGGTGAGGGCAGAAGTGCGGGAGATAGAACGGACGCGATCGAGGGCCGTGTCAACCACGGTAGAGGGGAATCCTCGGTTGAGGAAAAAGGAAGACATGTCGGAAGCACTGGTATGGAAGGTGGCATCGTCGGAGCAGATACGGCGGAGACGGAGAAACTGGGAGAATGGAATAGAGTTCTTACAGGTGGCGGGGTGGGAGGAAGTGTAGTCCAGGTAGCTGTGGGAGTCAGTGGGCTTGTAGTGAATGTTGGTCAATAACCTATCCCCAGAGATGGAGACAGAGAAGTCGAAGAAGGGAAGGGAAGAGTCGGAGATGGACCATGTGAAGGTGAGGGAAGGGTGGAAATTGGAGGCAAAGTGAATGAAATTGTCTAGTTCAGGGCGAGAGCAGGAAACGGCACCGATACAGTCATCAATGTACCGGAAAAAGAGGTGAGGGAGGGGACCCGAGTAGGACTGGAACAAAGACTGTTCCACATATCCCACGAAAAGGCAGGCATAGCTAGGATCCATGCGGGTACCCATAGCAACACCTTACTGTTAATTCTGAAATGATTCCACCATTCTCCCAAGATGCTCATGTTTGTGAATTGCATAATGGCATACAGTTTCAAACTAGCAAGATGCAAATTTAGGACTGACGTTCTTCACATAAAGTGTGATCACCACCTGCACTGGATTTCTGGGTAGGGTCTTAGGGACTGAAATCATTTAAGAAACAGATGCTCTCACTGTTGGTTGGGAGAGGCCCTTCAGGTCTTTCTGAATGCTTGAGCTAAAATGGGCATAAATATGGTGTAGGGGAAGCCTGTAGAGTAGGAACATAGGAACAGGAGTAGGCCATTCAGCTCCTCGAGCCTGTTCTGCCATTCAGTGAGATCTTGGCTGATCTGCAATCTAACTCCATATACCTACCTTTGGCCCATATCCCTTAATACCTTTGGTTAACAAAAAGCTATCAATCTCCAAATTAAAATTAACAATTGATCTAGCATCAATTGCCATTTGCAGAAGAGAGTTCCAAACAACTACCACCCTTTGTGTGTAGAAGTGTTTCCTAATTTCACTCCTGAAAGGTCTGGCTCTAATTTTTAGACTATGCCCCCTAGTCCTAGAATCCCCAACCAGCGGAAATAGTTTCCTCTCTGTCTACCCTATCTGTTCCCCTTAATATCCTGAAAACTTCGATCAGATTAGGAATACAACCCTAATTTGTGTAATCTCTCCTCGTAATTTAACCCTTGGAGTCTGGGTATCATTCTGGTAAATCTACACTGCACTCCCTCCAAGGCCAATATGCCCTCCCTAAGGTGTGGTGCTCAGACTGTATATAGTACTCCAGGTGTGGTCTAACCAGGGTTTTGTACAGCTGCAGCATAATTTTTACACCCTTGCACTCTAGCCCTCTAGATATAAAGGCCAGCATTCCATTAAATTTTTGATTATTTTCTGTACCTGTTCATGATATTTTAATGATCTATGTACAGGAAACTCTCGATTTACCGGCACCGAAATAACCAGAAATCTCTGTTAACTGGCAAAATTCAGGAGTAGTTTCAGGTAAGTTTTACTTCATATTAGTGGCCGTTCCTGGATCTGTGGCTGTGTAATCGGGGTGCCTGCACTTGTTGCTAAGCAACAGGGACGCTTGGTCTGTGGCCGGGGTTCCTGCACTTGTTGCTAAGCAACAGGGAAGCCTGGATTTGTTGCTGTGTACGGAGCTTTCGTACCTTTTAATTATACCTCTCTGTAATCCGGACTTTTTTATAAACCGGCACCACGCCGGTCCTGTCGGTGCCGGATAATAAAGAGTTTCCTGTGCCTGAACTCCCAAGTCTCTTTGGACCTCCACTGTTGTTAGGTTTTTACCATTTAGAAAGTACCCTGTTCTATCTATTTCAGGTCCAAAGTGGATGACCTCACATTTGCTTACATTGAAATCAATTTGCCACAGTTTTGCCCCTTCACTTAATCGATCAATATCCCTCTGTAATTTTATGCTTTCATCTACACTGCCTACAATGCCATCTATCTTTATGTCATTGGCAAATTTGGATATATGACTTTCTATGCCATCATCTAAGTCGTTAATAAATATTGTGAATAGTTGAGGCCCCAACATAGATCCCTGCAGGACACCACTAGTCATATCCTGTCAATTTGAGTACCTTCCCATTATCCCAACTCTCTGTCTCCTGCCGCTCAGCCAATTTCCGAACCAGGACAATAATTTGCCCTCAATTCCGTGGACTTCTACCTCAGATAACAGTCTCTTATATAGGACTATTATCAAATGCCTTCTGGAAGTCCATATAAATAACATCCACAGACATTCCCCTGTCCAAAATCAGACGAGATCAGGCATTTTCAAACGACTGCACCTGGTATTACCAGGTGGTCTCCCATCCAAGTACTAACCAGTTCTGAACTCTGCTTAACTTCCAAAGATCAGACAAGATCAGGCATTTTTAGACTAGTGTAGCTGTAGAAATTTGCCAGCTGGCTTTCTCTTTACTTAAAGGTCTGCAGCTTATTATTTTTTCTCAGCTTACACATTCAGATAGCACAGAAGCATTTATATTTCTTTCTTTTCCTTTTACTCCCTTTCTCCACCTTGTTCTCTATCTCTCTTGGCACTATGTCTCCCACAGACACAAATTACAAGCCCTAGCCTTCACTGACATTCCCAAAACAGCACAGATACCTCCAAGATCTTATCTCCAACCTCCAAAACTCAGTAAAAGTCTTTCCACCTCCTCTTGTCTACTGACCGTCACCTCCAACCCAACGTTCAGCTTTGCTCGGCAGGCAAAGCTGCTTCCTTCCCTGCAGCCCTCATGCACAGCCTGAATAATATCCAAAGCTCCTATCACCTTATCGTCACAACCGTCTTCTCCTTCCCAAACCTCCGGGAGTGCCGTCCCCAATCCTTGGGCCGTTTATTCTCCCTTCCCCAACATTTTCTCCCCTGATTAATTTCAACCTGGGAACACTGTCATCTGAGGGGCCTGGCGCTCCGAAAAGCTCCTAAAACACGAAGGAAAAAACAACCCAAAAACCCACCACCAACTTTTTCCAAACTCCCTCCAGTAACAAGCACCAAACAGCACCTGCTCGCTCCAGCATCTCCCACAGCCCTCTGAGCGTGCTCACATTAGTGTGGTTGTAGGCATTTGCCAGCTGGCTTTCTCTTTACTTAAAGGCCCGCAGTCCAGTCAGTTATACTTTTTTGCTAGCTTATAGGTTCATAGATTCATACAGCACAGATGGATATATATTTCTTTGTTTTCCATTTCCCCCCTTCCCCACCTTACTCTCTGTCTCTCTTGGCTCAATGTCTCCCACAGACACAAACTAAAAGTGCTACCCTTCATTGCCTTAAGCTTCAAACGAACCTTAGTTTCACCATTCACTCGCTCACTCAAGCAAATCACTCACACACTCCCCCAAATCACTCACTCACTCCCCCAAACACTCCCTGCTCATTCCAGGAGAGTTGGGAACTCTTGGCCTGGACCCCAATCCTATTCACCTTTGTCCACTTCAGAACAGAAAAAGATGTGGCCTTTCTGCATATGGATAAAAGGAGCCGGTGGTCCCGATTTGTCCGGTGGGCCACCCGGCAGGACAACGGGCTGCAAGGAAATGAGGCAAGGAAAGTGAGAGAGTGAGAGAGAGCAGGAGAGAGTGAGACAGAAAGTGCAGGAGTGATCAGCAAAAGGACTGCTGAATAAAGGCAGCGACAGCCTCCACTGACAAGAAAATCCTAGTGCACTTGGTACTGCCAGGCAGTCTCCTACTCAAGTACTAACCAGGCCTGTCTCTACTTAGTTGCAGAGATGAGATGGGATGGGGTAGTTTGAGAGTAGTGTGTCAGTGGGTGCTGGGCTGCTTTGGATCTCTTTAGTTAAAGACTTGCTGCTTTGGGTGTGTTGTTTTGCTCGGTTATTTTGTTCTTGGTTTTTTGTTGTTGATTGTGCTTGGACCCCCTTGCCCTTGTGTGGCAGCAGGAGAATGTGCAGTAAAGAAATGGTCAAAATAAAGTGAGCAGGAGAGTGAGAGGGAGCGAGAGATTGAGTGCAGCAAGGAGCAGCAAAAAGGTTGTTGATTGGTTAAAGGCAATGTGAATGTTGGGAGCAGCCTGTGGGTGGCAGCAAAAGCCTACTGCACCTGGTATTACCAGGAGATCACAAATCACTCACTCACTCAAATCACCCACTCCCCCAAATCACCCACTCCCCAAATCACCCACTCCCCCAAATCACCCACTCACTCAAATCACCCACTCCCCCAAATCACCCACTCCCCAAATCACCCACTCCCCCAAATCACCCACTCACTCAAATCATCCACTCCCCCAAATCACTCACTCCCCAAATCACCCACCCCCAACACCCCACCCCCAACCCCCCACCCCCACCACCACCCCCAAATCACCCACTCCCCAAATCACCACTCCACCAAATCACCCACTCCCCAAATCACCCACTCCCCAAATCACCCACTCCCCCAAATCACTCACTCCCCAAATCACCCACTCCCCCAAATCACCACCTCCCCAAATCACCACTCCCCCAAATCACCCACTCCCCAAATCACCCACTACCCAAAATCACCCACTCCCCCAAATCACTCACTCAATCACCCACTCCCCAAATTCATCCACTACCCAAATCACCCACTCACCCCAAATCACTCACTCCCCCCAAATCACTCACTCCCCAAATCACCCACTCATAGTCCCCCAAATCACCCACTCCCCCAAATCACTCACTCCCCCAAATCACCCACCCAACTACCCACCCCAAATCACCCACTCCCCAAATCACCCACCCCCCAAATCACCCACTCCCCAATCACCTCACTCCCCAAATCACCCACTCCCCCAAATCACTCACTCCCCAAATCACCACTCCCCAAATCACCCACTCCCCAAATCACCACCCCCCAAATCACTCACTCCCCAAATCACCCACTCCCCAAATCACCCACTCCCCCAAATCACCCACTCCCCAAATCACCCACTCCCCAAATCACTCCCCCCCTCTCCCCAACCCCCACTCCCCAATCACACACCCCCCCAAATCACACACTCCCCCAAATCACTCACTCCCCAAATCACCCACTCCCCAAATCACTCACTCCCCAAATCACCCACTCCCCCAAATCTCCCACTCCCCCAAATCACTCACTCCCCCAAATCACCCACTACCCAAATCACCCACTCCCCCAAATCACTCACTCCCCCAAATCACCCACTCCCCCAAATCACACACTCCCCCAAATCACCCACTCCCCCAATCACCCACTCCCCCAAATCACACTCTCTCCCCCAAATCACACACTCCCCCAAATCACACACTCCCCCAAATCACTCACTCCCCAAATCACCCACTCCCCCAAATCACCCACTCCCCCAAATCACCCACTCCCAAATCACCCACTCCCCAAATCACCCACTCCCCAAATCACCCACTCTCCAAATCACCCTCTCCCCCAAATCACCCACTCCCCAAATCACCCACTCCCCCAAATCACTCACTCCCCAAATCACTCACTCCCCCAAATCACTCACTCCCCCAAATCACCCACTCCCCAAATCACCCACTGCCCAAATCACCTACTCCCCAAATCACCCACTCCACCAAATCACCCACTTCCCCAAATCACCCACTCCCCAAATCACCCACTCCCCAAATCACCCACCCTCCAAATCACCCACTCCACCAAATAACTCACTCCCCCAAATTACTCACTCCCCCAAATCACCCACTCCCCAAATCACCCACTCCACAAATCACCCACTCACTCAAATCACTCACTCCCCCAAATCACTCACTCCCCCAAATCACCCACTCCCCCAAATCACTCACTGACCCAAATAACTCACTCCCCCAAATAATTAACTCCCCCAAATCACTCACTCCCCCAAATCACCCACTCCCCAAGTCACTCACTCCCCCAAATCACCCACTCCCCCAAATCACCCACTCCCCCAAATCACCCACTCCACCAAATCACTCACTCACTCAGATCACTCACTCACCCAAATCACTCACTCCCCCAAATCACTCACTCCCCCAAAATCACCCACTCCCCAAATCACTCACTGACCCAAATCACTCACTCCCCAAATCACCCACTCCCCCAAATCACCCACTCCCCCAAATCACCCACTCCCCAAATCACCCACTCCCCAAATCACTCACTCCCAAATCACTCACTCCCCCAAATCACTCACTCCCCCAAATCACCCACTCCCAAATCACCACTCCCAAATCACCCACTCCCCCAAATCACACACTCCCCCAAATCACTCACTCCCCCAAATCACCCACGCCCCAAATCACCCACTCCACAAATCACCCACTCACTCAAATCACTCACTCCCCCAAATCACTCACTCCTCAAATCACTCACTCCCCCAATTCACCCACTCCCCCAAATCACCCACTCCCCAAATCACCCACTCCCCAAATCACCCACTCCCCAAATCACCTACTCCCCAAATCACCCACTCCACCAAATCACCCACTCCCCAAATCACCCACTCCCCAATCACCACTCCCCAAATCACCCACCCTCCAAATCACCCACTCCACCAAATAACTCACTCCCCCAAATTACTCACTCCCCCAAATCACCCACTCCCCCAAATCACCCACTCCACAAATCACCCACTCACTCAAATCACTCACTCCCCCAAATCACTCACTCCCCCAAATCACCCACTCCCCCAAATCACCCACTCCCCCAAATCACCCACTCCGCCAAATCACTCACTCACTCAGATCACTCACTCACCCAAATCACTCACTCCCCCAAATCACTCACTCCCCCAAATCACCCACTCCCCCAAATCACTCACTGACCCAAATAACTCACTCCCCCAAATCACTCACTCCCCCAAATCACCCACTCACCCAAATCACTCACTCCCCAAATCACCCACTCCCCCAAATCACCCACTCCCCAAATCACCCACTGCCCCAAATCACCCACTCCCCAAATCTCCCACTCCCCAAATCACCCACTCCCCAAATCACCCACTCCACCAAATAACTCACTCCCCCAAATCACTCACTCCCCCAAATCACTCACTCCCCCAAATCACTCACTCCCCCAAATCACCCACTCCCCCAAATCACTCACTCCCCCAAATCACTCACTCCCCCAAATCACTCACTCCCCCAAATCACCCACTCCCCCAAATCACTCACTCCCCCAAATCATTCACTCCCCCAAATCACCCACTCACCCAAATCACTCACTCCCCAAATCACCCACTCCCCCAAATCACTCACTCCCCAAATCACCCACTCCCCCAAATCACTCACTCCCCAAATCACCCACTCCCCCAAATCACCCACTCCCCCAAATCACTCACTGACCCAAATCACTCACTCCCCCAAATCACTCACTCCCCAAATGACTCACTCCCCAAATCACCCACTCCCCCAAATCACTCACTCACACAAATCACTCACTCCCCAAATCACTCACTCCCCCAAATCACCCACTCCCCCAAATCACCCACTCCCCCAAATCACTCACTGACCCAAATCACTCACTCCCCCAAATCACTCACTCCCCAAATGACTCACTCCCCAAATCACCCACTCCCCCAAATCACTCACTCACACAAATCACTCACTCCCCAAATCACTCACTCCCCCAAATCACCCACTCCCCCAAATCACCCACTCCCCAAATCACTCACTCCCCAAATCACTCACTGACCCAAATCATTCACTCCCCCAAATCACACAATTCACAATTCACAATTCAAATCGCTTTATTGGCATGACAAGTTACATCTTATGTTGCCAAAGCATCAAAATACATTTATGGTTTAGCACATAAACGCAGTTCTATTCATACAGTGTATAAACAGGTATATCCCTGAGTGTATAAATATACATTCGCATTGTTTATATATATTCTTTTCTTAGTTTACTGGTTGTCCCTCTGTTCATGGCAAGCTGTAACATAGTGTGCCGCCAGTGTTATACAGTTTCTCTCCTCTCAAATCACTCACTCCCCCAAATCACCCACTCCCCCTAATCACCCACTCCCCAAATCACTCACTCCCCAAATCACTCACTCCCCCAAATCACCCACTCCCCCAAATCACTCACTCACCCAAATCACCCACTGACCCAAATCACTCACTCCCCCAAATCACTCACTCCCCCAAATCACTCACTCCCCAAATCACTCACTCCCCAAATCACTCACTCCCCAAATGACTCACTCCCCAAATCACCCACTCCCCCAAATCACTCACTCACACAAATCACTCACTCCCCAAATCACTCACTCCCCCAAATCACCCACTCCCCCAAATCACCCACTCCCCCAAATCACTCTCTCCCCCAAATCACACACTCCCCCAAATCACACACTCCCCCAAATCACTCACTCCCCCAAATCACCCACTCCCCCAAATCACCCACTCCCCCAAATCACCCACTCCCCCAAATCACCCACTCCCCAAATCACCCACTCCCCAAATCACCCACTCCCCCAAATCACCCACTCCCCCAAATCACCCACTCCCCAAATCACCCCCTCCACCAAATCACCCACTCCCCAAATCACCCACTCCCCCAAATCACTCACTCCCCCAAATCACCCACTCCGCCAAATCACCCACTCCCCAAATCACCCTCTCCCCCAAATCACCCACTCCCCAAATCACCCACTCCCCGAAATCACTCACTCCCCAAATCACTCACTCCCCCAAATCACTCACTCCCCCAAATCACCCACTCCCCCAAATCACCCACTCCCCAAATCACCCACTCCCCCAAATCACACACTCCCCTAAATCACTCACTCCCCCAAATCACCCACGCCCCAAATCACCCACTCCACAAATCACCCACTCACTCAAATCACTCACTCCCCCAAATCACTCACTCCTCAAATCACTCACTCCCCCAATTCACCCACACCCCCAAATCACCCACTCCCCAAATCACCCACTCCCCAAATCACCCACTGCCCAAATCACCTACTCCCCAAATCACCCACTCCACCAAATCACCCACTCCCCAAATCACCCACTCCCCAAATCACCCACTCCCCAAATCACCCACCCTCCAAATCACCCACTCCACCAAATAACTCACTCCCCCAAATTACTCACTCCCCCAAATCACCCACTCCCCAAATCACCCACTCCACAAATCACCCACTCACTGAAATCACTCACTCCCCCAAATCACTCACTCCCCCAAATCACCCACTCCCCCAAATCACTCACTGACCCAAATAACTCACTCCCCCAAATAATTAACTCCCCCAAATCACTCACTCCCCCAAATCACCCAATCCCCCAAGTCACTCACTCCCCCAAATCACCCACTCCCCCAAATCACCCACTCCCCCAAATCACCCACTCCACCAAATCACTCACTCACTCAGATCACTCACTCACCCAAATCACTCACTCCCCCAAATCACCACTCCCCCAAATCACCCACTCCCCAAATCACTCACTGACCCAAATCACTCACTCCCCCAAATCACCCACTCCCCCAAATCACCCACTCCCCCAAATCACCCACTCCCCAAATCACCCACTCCCCCAAATCACTCACTCCCCAAATCACTCACTCCCCCAAATCACTCACTCCCCCAAATCACCCACTCCCCCAAATCACCCACTCCCCAAATCACCCACTCCCCCAAATCACACACTCCCCCAAATCACTCACTCCCCCAAATCACCCACGCCCCAAATCACCCACTCCACAAATCACCCACTCACTCAAATCACTCACTCCCCCAAATCACTCACTCCTCAAATCACTCACTCCCCCAATTCACCCACTCCCCCAAATCACCCACTCCCCAAATCACCCACTCCCCAAATCACCCACTCCCCAAATCACCTACTCCCCAAATCACCCACTCCACCAAATCACCCACTCCCCAAATCACCCACTCCCCAAATCACCCACTCCCCAAATCACCCACTCCACCAAATAACTCACTCCCCCAAATTAGTCACTCCCCCAAATCACCCACTCCCCCAAATCACCCACTCCACAAATCACCCACTCTCTCAAATCACTCACTCCCCCAAATCACTCACTCCCCCAAATCACCCACTCCCCCAAATCACCCACTCCCCCAAATCACCCACTCCGCCAAATCACTCACTCACTCAGATCACTCACTCACCCAAATCACTCACTCCCCCAAATCACCCACTCCCCCAAATCACTCACTGACCCAAATAACTCACTCCCCCAAATCACTCACTCCCCCAAATCACCCACTCACCCAAATCACTCACTCCCCAAATCACCCACTCCCCCAATCACCCACTCCCCCAAATCACCCACTGCCCCAAATCACCACTCCCAAATCACCCACTCCCCAAATCACCCACTCCCCAAATCACCCACTCCACCAAATAAGTCACTCCCCCAAATCCCTCACTCCCCCAAATCACTCACTCCCCCAAATCACTCACTCCCCAAATCACCCACTCCCCCAAATCACTCACTCCCCCAAATCACTCACTCCCCCAAATCACCCACTCCCCAAATCACTCACTCCCCAAATCATTCACTCCCCCAAATCAGCCCACTCACCCAAATCACTCACTCCCAAATCACCCACTCCCCCAAATCACTCACTCCCCAAATCACCCACTCCCCCAAATC
Organism: Somniosus microcephalus; assembly: GCF_052327205.1. NCBI lineage: Eukaryota > Metazoa > Chordata > Chondrichthyes > Squaliformes > Somniosidae > Somniosus > Somniosus microcephalus. The sequence continues at coordinate 207,389,899 of NC_140995.1, read as the reverse complement.
ACTCACTCCCCAAATCACCCACTCCCCAAATCACCCACTCCCCCAAATCACTCACTGACCCAAATCACTCACTCCCGAAATCACTCACTCCCCAAATGACTCACTCCCCAAATCACCCACTCCCCCAAATCACTCACTCACACAAATCACTCACTCCCCAAATCACTCACTCCCCCAAATCACCCACTCCCCCAAATCACCCACTCCCCAAATCACTCACTCCCCAAATCACTCACTGACCCAAATCATTCACTCCCCCAAATCACTCACATCCCTCAAATCACTCACTCCCCCAAATCACCCACTCCCCCTAATCACCCACTCCCCAAATCACTCACTCCCTAAATCACTCACTCCCCCAAATCACCCACTCCCCCAAATCACTCACTCACCCAAATCACCCACTGACCCAAATCACTCACTCCCCCAAATCACTCACTCCCCCAAATCACTCACTCCCAAATCACTCACCCCATACACTCCCCCATCACTCACTCCCCAAATCACTCACTCCCCAAATGACTCACTCCCCCAAATCACCCACTCCCCCCAAATCACTCACTCACACAAATCACTCACTCCCCAAATCACTCACTCCCCCAAATCACCCACTCCCCCAAATCACCCACTCCCCCAAATCACTCTCTCCCCCAAATCACACACTCCCCCAAATCACACACTCCCCAAATCACTCACTCCCCCAAATCACCCACTCCCCCAAATCACCCACTCCCCAAATCACCCACTCCCCAAATCACCCACTCCCCAAATCACCCACTCCCCCAAATCACCCACTCCCAAATCACCCACTCCCCCAAATCACCCACTCCCCAAATCACCCACTCCCCCAAAATCACTCACTCCACCAAATAACCCACTCCCCAAATCACACACTCCCCCAAATCACTCACTCCCCCAAATCACTCACTCCCCCAAATCACACACTCCCCCAAATCACCCACTCCCCAAATCACCACTCCCCAAATCACCCCACTCCCCCAAATCACTCACTTCCCCAAATCACTCACTCCCCAAATCACTCACTCCCCCAAATCACCCACTCCCAAATCACCACTCCCAAATCACCCACTCCCCCAAATCACACACTCCCCCAAATCACTCACTCCCCCAAATCACGCACGGCCAAATCACCCACTCCACAAATCACCCACTCACTCAAATCACTCACTCCCCCAAATCACTCACTCCTCAAATCACTCACTCCCCCAATTCACCCACTCCCCCAAATCACCCACTCCCAAATCACCCACTCCCCAAATCACCCACTGCCCAAATCACCTACTCCCAAATCACCCACTCCACCAAATCACCCACTCCCCAAATCACCCACTCCCCAAATCACCCACTCCCCAAATCACCCACCCTCCAAATCACCCACTCCACCAAATAACTCACTCCCCCAAATTACTCACTCCCCCAAATCACCCACTCCCCCAAATCACCCACTCCACAAATCACCCACTCACTCAAATCACTCACTCCCCAAATCACTCACTCCCCCAAATCACCCACTCCCCCAAATCACTCACTGACCCAAATAACTCACTCCCCCAAATAATTAACTCCCCCAAATCACTCACTCCCCCAAATCACCCACTCTCCCAAGTCACTCACTCCCCCAAATCACCCACTCCCCCAAATCACCCACTCCCCCAAATCACCCACTCCACCAAATCACTCACTCACTCAGATCACTCACTCACCCAAATCACTCACTCCCCCAAATCACTCACTCCCCCAAATCACCCACTCCCCCAAATCACTCACTGACCCAAATAACTCACTCCCCCAAATCACTCACTCCCCCAAATCACCCACTCACCCAAATCACTCACTCCCCAAATCACCCACTCCCCCAAATCACCCACTCCCCAAATCACCCACTGCCCCAAATCACCCACTCCCCAAATCACCACTCCCCAAATCACCCACTCCCCAAATCACCCACTCCACCAAATAACTCACTCCCCCAAATCACTCACTCCCCCAAATCACTCACTCCCCCAAATCACCCACTCCCCAAAATCACTCACTCCCCCAAATCACTCACTCCCCAAATCACTCACTCCCCCAAATCACTCACTCCCCCAAATCATTCACTCCCCCAAATCACCCACCACCAAATCACTCACTCCCCAAATCACCCACTCCCCCAAATCACTCACTCCCAAATCACCCACTCCCCCAAATCACTCATTCCCCAAATCACCCACTCCCCCAAATCACCCACTCCCCCAAATCACCCACTCCCCCAAATCACCCACTCCCCCTAATCACCCACTCCCCAAATCACTCACTCCCAAATCACTCACTCCCCCAAATCACCCACTCCCCAAATCACTCACTCACCCAAATCACCCACTGACCCAAATCACTCACTCCCCCAAATCACTCACTCCCCCAAATCACTCACTCCCCAAATCACTCACTCCCCAAATCACCACTACTCCCCAATCACCCACTCCCCAAATCACTCACTCCCCAAATCACTCACTCACCCAAATCACACGCACACAAATCACTCACTCCCCCAAATCACCCACTCCCCAGATCACTCACTCCCCCAAATCACCCACTCCCCAAATCACCACTCCCCAAATCACCCACTCCCCAAATCACCCACTCCCCAAATCACTCACTCCCCCAAATCACTCACTCCCCAAATCACCCACTCCCCAAACCACCCACTCCCCAAAATCACCCACTCACCCAAATCACTCACTCCCCAAATCACCCACTCCCCAAATCACCCACTCCCCAAATCACCCACTCCCCAAATCACTCACTCCCCCAAAACACCCACTCCCCAAATCACCCACTCCCCAAATCACTCACTCCCCCAAATAACCCACTCCCCAAATCACTCACTCCCCCAAATTACTCACTCCCCAAATCACCACTCCCCAAATCACCCACTCCCCCAAATCACCCACTCCCCCAAATCACTCACTCCCCAAATCACCCACTCCCACCAAATCACCCACTCCCCCAAATCACCCACTCCCAAATCACCCACTCCCCAAATCACCACTGACCCAAATCACTCTCTCCCCAAATCACACACTCCCCCAAATCACCCACTCCCCAAATCACCCACTCCCAAATCACCACTCCCCAAATCACTCACTCACACAAATCACTTAATCCCCCAAATCACACACTCACACAAATCAGAAACCGTGTTTTTGATTGCAGTAACAGAAACATTTTGCTGCCAAATATCTTGGACAAGGAACAAGAGAAAATAAACCAACACTAAAAAAAATTAAGTTTTCACAAACCCAAAGTTAAAATCTCTTCTATTTTATTTCCAACCTTGCCAGCCCCCTTCAAGGTCGGATCCTGCCTGACTCTGAGCACCCATTTTATACGGACAAACAGAATGGGCAGCGCATTCTCCATGACAAAAATCAGGAAACATCCCCCTCGTTACGTGCATTGAGATATTAAAATGAACTCGCACACTTTAGGCTGGCCTAACGGCCAACCAAAAGATCCTGTCACGGCACCCAGTGATCTGAGATCTGGTGACAGCAATCCCTGCCCGATTCCCCAACTGGGCACCACCCACCACAGCCACCAGAAAACTTGTCCCATTACCGCTCCCTTTGCCTTGCACCATCATCCCTTTGTCATTTAATCTATCCTGCCTTCCACCCTATCACAGACCTTCCCTTTGTTCTTTCCTCCCCTCCCCCCTCTCCCTGCCCCTGCACTTGCTAAAAAACCTGTTATATCTCCAATTTAAGGAGATATTTCATAACTCTCAACAAAAATATATTCCAGTGAGAAGGAAAGACTTTAAGAGAAGGGAGAACCATCCGTGGCTAACTAAGGAAGTAAAGGATGGTATCAAATTGAAAACAAAGGCATACAATGTTGCCAAGATTGGTGGGAGGCCAGAGGATTGGGAAGTTTTAAAAACCAGCAAAGGACGACCAAAAAAAAATAGAGAGAAGATGGATTATGAGAGTAAACTAGCAAGAAATATAAAAACAGATAGTAAGAGCTCCTACAGGTATATAAAAAGAAGAGAGTAGCTAAAGTAAACATTGGTCCCTTAGCGGATGAGACTGGGGTATTAATAATGGGGAACAGGGAAATGGCTGAGACTTTGAACAAATATTTTGTATCAGTCTTCACGGTAGAAGACACTAAAACCATCCCAATAATACATAACCAAGGGGCTATAGGGAGGGGGGATCTTAAAACAATCACTATCACTAAAGAAAAAAGTACTCGGTAAATAATGGGACTAAAGAATATAAGAAGAACATAAGAAATAGGAGCAGGAGTAGGCCAATCGGCCCCTCGAGCCTGCTCCACCATTCAATAAGATCATGGCTGATCTGATCCTAACCTCAAATCTTCTATCACTCTCCATCCCACCCGAACCCATGTGATCTCCCGGGAGAGGCGAAAAACCAGGTAAAAAACCCAATGGCCAATTTGGGAGAAAAAATCTGGGAAATTCCTCTCCGACCCATCTAGGCGATCGAAACTCTTCCAGGAGATCACTCTGTCCTTATATTTTCTACAGTACTTACCTTCTGTGAAGGCGATCTCCACCCCAGCCAGGAACAGGAATAAAACCATCTCCTGAAATCTAACACAGAATTAGAACACAAGAAGTAGGAGCAGAACCAGGCTACACGGCCCCTGGGCCCACTCCACTACCCACAGGGCCATGACCATTCCGAACCTAGACTCATGCCCGATTTCCTGCCCGCTCCCCGTAACACTTAATTCCCTTTACTTCTAGGAAACTATCTATTTCTGTTTTAAATTTGGTGGTCGACTAGTATAATAGCTGAAAAAATGCCAAGGGTTTTTTCATATCCTCCATTTATATCGCACCTTATCACGCCTCTCAGAAATACCTCAACACTTCACAAACAATGGATTACTTTGGCAGGAAGATCCCAAAAACAACAGTGAGATGAATGACCAGTTAATCAGGTTGTGGCGGTGTTGGTTGAGGGAGGAATACTGGCCAGGTCACTGGAATAGTTCCCTTCTTCTCTTACAATACGGGAGCTTTTAACATTCACGCAAAAGGCAGGATGGACATCTCTTTTAATGCCTATCCGGAGGGCAGGGAGATCACTTCAGGAGTGGATCACCATTCATAACAGCGGCGAAGCTGGATGGAGGAAATCCAGCCCCACAATCTTTTTTTTGCTTAAAGGTACCCCTAAAATGCTTTGTAAAACTGATTACCCTAGTGCTGTACGTATGTAGATTGAGACGATGGTGGTGGGGCTACCTCATTGTCCACATAAAGCAGGACCCAGCTAAGGTCCAGATTGATAGAAGTTAGGCTACCCATTAATGGCTCATCGTGAGTCCCAGTGGATGGAGTGACTGTCCAGACGCTGAGAGAAGGTGGGTGATCCAGGGCTAATTGGACACAAAGGGGAGGGTTAGTTTGAAGGCTGGGTTGCAGACGAGCCAAATGTGATAGCTAGCAGTGCCCTCCGCTGGTTGTTATCTGGAAGGACTCCACAATAAATAATCGACTTCAGAAACACAGCTGGTGAGCGTCCTCTGCCGGACAAGAGGAAGAAGTGGCGACAAGGTTCTGGCTTAAAGGGGCAGGCATGTACAGAAGCCTGACATCGGTAGTGGGGAAAATGCTAGAGTCCATTATAAAAGATGTAATAGCAGAGCACTTGGAAAGCAGTGACAGGATTGGACAAAGTCAACATGGATTTACAAAAGGTAAATCGTGCTTGACTAATCTACTGGAATTTTTTGAGGATGTAACTCCCTCATTACTGCCCCTCCGACAGTGCAGCACAGTACTGGCCCCTCCACCAGTGCGGCGCTCCCTCATTACTGCCCCATTGACAGTGCAGCTCTCCCTCAGTACTGCCCCTCCGACAGTGCGGCGATCCCTCAGTACTGCCCCTCCAACAGTGCAGCGATCCCTCAGTACTGCCCCTCCGACAGTGCGGCGATCCCTCAGTACTGCCCCTCCAACAGTGCAGCGATCCCTCAGTACTGCCCCTCCGACAGTACTGCCCCTCCAACAGTGCAGCGATCCCTCAGTACTGCCCCTCCGACAGTGCAGCAATGAACGAGTTAAACGTGAACTAATGTGGTAGGTTGGGGTTAGAGTAACACTTTTGGGGGGAAGGGAATTTACTTGCACCTTAAGCACATTTTGCAAAGATAATAAGACGTATTATATCTGCGAGGGCTTGTATCAATGAGCTGTGTTATATTTTTACCCTGTCTCAGTCATGTGTTCTATAACTCCATCACATTTTCTGTATTTCAACTAAAGAGAAACAGCAAGAGAGAGAGGGAGAGAAAGAGAGGGGGAGAGAGAATGAGAGACAGTACTGAAGGGCAGTACAGTTGCCACGATTACCCTCCCATGGGCGTATGATCATTTTTAGAAAGTGCAATCTAGGTCACGGAACAATTTCCAGCAATGCTACAGGAGACCTGCTGGTATTTTCAGATGGTCTTTCTTGGCACATCACTAAGTGATATTGCATTCTTCTGCATAGTTTCTTATCTATCATAACTTCCTTATTATCTCAGCACATTTTTCATTGCTTTGTTTTTTGAGTGCTGTATATTTTGCATTTCAGGTTTTACAGAAGTAGGCAACAAGATGGAGATTAATGAGGAAGAGTTTTCTGAAAGAATTACAGAAACAAGCCATTCGGCCCGTCAGCTCCATGGCGGTGTTTATGCTCCACACGAGCCTGCTCCCACCCCTCTTCATCTCACCCCGTCAACATATCCTTCTATTCCTTTCTCCCTCATGTGCTTATCTAGCTTCCCCTTAAATGTATCTATGCTATTCGCCTCAACCACTCCCTGTGGTAGTGAGTTCTACATTCTTACCACTCTCTGGGTAAAGAAGTGTTAGCGGATTTCCCTGTGGTTACCATCGCAACAAAGATTGCCCTTCAGTACTCTCTCCCTCTTTCTATCTTTATCCCTCAATCTCCCTCAAGTAAATTCCCTCCCCCAAAAAAGTGTTATTGTCACCCCAACCCATGCCCGTTCATTGCTGCACTGTCGGAGAAGCAGTACACAGGGAGCGCTGCACTGGCGGAGGGGCGGCACTGAGGGAGCGCTGCACTGTCGGAGGGGCAGTACTGAGGGAGCGCTGCACTGTCGGAGATGCAGTACTGAGGGAGCGCTGCACTGTCGGAGATGCAGTACTGAGGGAGCGCTGCACTGTCGGAGATGCAGTACACAGGGAGCGCTGCACTGTCGGAGGGGCAGTACTGAGGGAGCGCTGCACTGGCGGAGGGGCGGCACTGAGGGAGCGCCGCACAGTCGGAGATGCAGTACACAGGGAGCGCTGCACTGTCGGAGGGGCAGTACTGAGGGAGCGCTGCACTGTCGGAGGGGCAGTACTGAGGGAGCGCTGCACTGTCAGAGGGGCAGTACTGAGGGAGCGCTGCACTGTCAGAGGGGCAGTACTGAGGGAGCGCTGCACTGTCAGAGGGGCAGTACTGAGGGAGCGCTGCACTGTCGGAGATGCAGTACTGAGGGAGCGCCGCACTGTCGGAGATCTATAATCATGTGTAAGGATTAAATGTAGAAGTTTATAATCATTAACTGCATACAATGCTAACCTGAATTATGTATAACATGTAACCCTTTTTCTTATGCTTAAAAGTCTGTGAGTAGGCTTTCACCAGACAACCTGGGGTGAGCAAGAGATTGCCACGGTCGAATAGACTGCAGTTAGCCTGGGAACCAAGGTCAGCTGCAGTTGCCATTGCGTTGGAATGTTATAACCTCCGCAGCGAATTAAAAACAAAGGCCATCAGCAGGGGCCGTGTCTCAACCTGTGGAGACATGTTCCGATTGTGTTGCCATAACTACCCCAGATATGAGTCTTGATGGTTAAAAGCAGATGATGTAATGGGGTCATAGGACTAGAACCTGTGCAAGCCCAGGTGCTGCAGACGGGCATCTTTATGATTGGATTTTGGGTTTGGGTGTCAGCCAGTGATCGGTTCAGGAGGACTCCATAGGTTTTGAATGAGAGTACGGGTATAAGAGGGGGTCGGGGGGGGGGGCGTGGGTGTCTTAACAGCCACAAATTCTAGAAGATTTCAGGAGTAGAAGATTTCAGGAAGGATCAAGGAGACACCTGGGAGGCGAGGAGAGATGAGAGACAAGAGACACAGGGTGCAGCTCACTCACGGCTGCTGCTTCTACCCAGTGTATAACGGGGTAATACAAGTCTCAATTATACTCTGTAAACTGCTGCTCAAATACTGTAATGTATTAAATCTTGCTTGTGCCGAATAAAGTTTTATCACTGTCGCCAATACAGGTCAAGCTCGAATCATTTGGAACCAGGGTCTCTCTGGGATCTTATAAATTCATAATTTTCCTTCTATCTCTTTTTATCTCTCTTTCTCTCTCTCCCTCTTTCCAAAGCGCATGTGCCTCTCACCAGCGCCAGTGCTGGCAATGATCATTGCATTGACGTTTACAAGTGATCAACGGAATCGGAATCTTGGCATTTCTTAACTGACACTTGAAATGTCATGAGGGTTCTACCTGCTCCCTGAGCCTCAACTGTCAAACATTCGAGAGGGGCAATACTGAGGGAGTGCTGCACTGTTGGAGGGGCAGTACTGAGGGAACGCTGCACTGTTGGAGGGGCAGTACTGAGGGAGCGCTGCACTGTTGGAGGGGCAGTACTGAGGGAGTGCTGCACTGTCGGAGGGGCAGTACTGAGGGGGCGCTGCACTGTTGGAGGGGCAGCACTGGAGGGTGTGCTGCACTGGCGGAGGGTCAGTACTGATGAGCGCTGCACTGTCGGAGGGGCAGTACTGAGGGATTGCTGCACTGTTGGAGGGGCAGTACTGGAGGGTGTGCTGCACTGTCGGAGGGTCAGTACTGAGGGAGCGCTGCACTGTCGGAGGGGCAGTACTGAGGGAGTGCTGCACTGTCGGAGGGGCAGTACACGGAACGCTGCACTGTTGACGGGGCAGTACTGAGGGAGCGCTGCACTGTCGGAGGGGCAGTACTGAGGGAACGCTGCACTGTTGGAGGGGCAGTACTGAGGGAGCGCTGCACAGTCGGCGGGGCAGTACTGGGGGGGGGGAGGTGGGAGGGTGGGAGGGGGGGGAGGGGGGGAGGAGGAGGGGGGGGTGAAAGAGGGGGGGCGGGGGGGTGGAAGGGGGGGAGGGAGGAGGGGGGAGGGGAGGGGGGGAGGAGGCAGGGGGGAGGGGAGGGGGGAGGGGGGGGCGAGGGAGGGGGGAGGGGAGGGGGGAGCGGTTGGGGGGGCAGGGGAGGGGGGGAGAGCAGGGCGGGGGTGAGAGCTGGGGGGAGAGTGGGTGGGGGTGAGAGCTGGGGGGGAGAGCGGGGCGGGGGGGAAAGCGGGACCGGTGGGGAGAGCCGGGGGGGGAGCGGGGGGGAGAGCAGGGGGAGAGTGGGGTGGGGGGGAGAGCGGGGGGGAGAGTGGAGTGGGGGGGTGAGCGGGAGGGAGAGCGGGAGGGAGAGCGGGGGAGGGAGAGAGCGGGGGGAGAGTGGGGTGGGGGGGCGGGGAGGGGGGGAGGAGGGAGGGGGGAATGGGGCGCGGGAGAGGGAGCGGGAGGGAGAGCGGGGGGCAGTGCGAGGGGGGAGGGGGAGGGGTAGGGGAGGGGGGGAGGGGAGGGGGGGGGAGGATAGCGGGACCGGTGGGGAGAGCAGGGGGAGAGTGGGGTGGGGGGGAGAGCGGGGGGGGAGAGTGGAGTGGGGGGGAGAGTGGGGGGGGTGAGTGGGAGGGAGAGCGGGGGGCAGAGCAGGGGGAGAGTCGGGGGCAGAGCAGGGGGAGAGCAGGGGGGGAGAGCGGGGCGGGGGTTAGAGCTGGGGGGAGAGTGGGGTGAGAGTGGGGCGGGGGGGAGAGTGGGGGGGAGTGGGGGGGTGAGCGGGGGGGTGAGCAGGGGGAGAGCGGGGGGCAGAGCAGGGGGAGAGCGGGGGGCAGAGCGGGGGGCAGAGCTGGGAGAGAGCGGGGGGCAGAGCGGGGGAGTGAGCGGGGGAGGGAGAGCGGGGGAGAGAGCGGGGGGCAGAGCAGGGGGAGAGCGGGGGGCAGAGCGGGGGGCAGAGCAGGGGGAGAGCGGGGGCAGAGCAGGGGGAGAGCGGGGGGCAGAGCGGGGGGCAGAGCTGGGAGAGAGCGGGGGGCAGAGCGGGGGAGTGAGCGGGGGAGGGAGAGCGGGGGAGAGAGCGGGGGGCAGAGCGGGGGAGGGAGAGCGGGGGAGAGAGTGGGGGGCAGGGTGGGGGCAGAGTGGGGGGAGAGCGCGGGGGGAGTGAGAACGAGAGCAAAAAAAAATCTAGGAGTGACATCACAGGATAGCAGGTAGGTGATTGGTTGGTGAGTCTCACAGTGTTGTTTCGTTCTCAAAGCTAGTGCAGTGGTTTAAATTAAGAGCTGGGGAACTATAACTATTACGTTAATAAATAATAACTTAACTAGATAAACTAATTAATTAATATAACTATAAATAATCATTTGATTAAAAACTTTAACTAATTAAATAAGCAAATAAATAAAATAAAGTCTAGAGATGGCAGGGACTAAGGCCTAGAAATTCCGTTGTTTGCGCCAGCCGCTAGCGCCTTAGGAGGAGGAGATGTGGGGCGCTAGGCGGCTAGCGGCCGGGCGCAGCGCGATCTGCGCCTCTCCCCAACTTCAGTAAAGATTTAGCGGCGGCGCAAAGCCTTTGCGCGTGCTCAGCTGCGCGCGCAGATCCTGACGTCATTTCATCGTGCAACGCCCTTTGTGCGCCCCAAACCGGAAATTCAGTGGCGCCGGCCTATTGTGCGCCTGGCGCCCCTAGCAACTGGTAGAGGGGAACGGTTCACAGTCGCTGCGGGGCGCGGGGGGCGCAAATTAAAGGGCTCTCCTCCTGCAGTAGAAAAGGCAGCCATTTTGCAAAACTCCTTCTTTGTGAGAGACGGATCTTTGGAGAGAGACAAAGGTAGAGAGCTTTCTGGTTTGGCTCAACACTCGCACAGGTACTTGTGGCTTCAGGCCACAGCTTTGCACTTGTCTTTAACTTCAGAGCCATATCATTGATTGGAAACATATAATGGGGGCTGCAATGGGTGCAAACATTGGCCTTCTCCATTGCATTCAAAGGGCTCAGAGACGCCGTGAGAGAGTGGCAGTCAAACAAATCCACCCTCCCCCTTTAAGAGCTCACCGGCGCCAGAGTGTCTGCCGTCAATCAGCAACTCGCCGCACCTGCGCTGCGCCCGCCCTCGGGGGTATCGCCCCGGGCCGCCGGCTTAGCGCCTAATGATAGTCGTGCATCGCCTGTTTTAGCGCAGCAGCAACCTCTTGGGGCGATGCCACTGAATATCGGCGAAGGTGGCGCGAAGTTGCGCCGGGCGCAAACTTTAGCGGCCGCCCGGCTGTAGCGCCCCAAACGTGGCTATACTGAATTTCTAGGCCTAAGTGTCAGGACTGTAGTATGTGGGAGTTTGTGGACAGCGAGACTGTCCCGGATTCCCACATCGGCAGGAAATGTCTCTGCCTTCAGTCACTCCGGCTCAGAGTCATTGAGCTGGAGTGCGCGTTAGAGACACTCCGAAACATAAGGGAGGGGGAGGAATTTCTGGACAGTTTTATCCTGAATACAGTCACACCTCAGAGGAAAGCACAGGTTCAGGAAGGGGAGTGTGTGACTGTTTGGGAGACGGGTAGTGCGGACTTAGGAGAGGTTGAGAAGGAGGTCCGGCAGACGCTGGCCCTGTCCAACAGGGACGAAGTACTCGCTACCTGTGAGGACAAGGAGAAAGACTGCGGGGAGGACAGCCACAATGCAGACCGAGGCACCGTGGCTCAGAAGGCTGTCCAAGGGGGGGAAGAGCAGAATAGAAATGTGGTAGTGATAGTGGATTCTATAATAAGGGGGATAGATAGCCTCCTCTGCAGCCAAGAACGAGAATCCCGATTGGTGTGCTGCCTACCCAGTGCCAGGGTAAGGGATATCTCACAGCAGCTGAAGAGGAACTTGGAAAGGGAGGAAGTAAATCCAGTTGTCATGGTCCATGTCTGAACAAACGACATAGGTAGGAACAGGGAGGAGGTCCTGCTGAGGGAGTATCAAGAGTTAGGAGCAAAATTAAAAAGCAGGACCTCGAGGGTAATAATCTCTGGATTACTGCCCGAGCCACGTGCAAATTGGCATAGAAGCAGACAGATCAGGAGAATTAACACATGGCTAAAGGGCTGGTGTGGGAAAGAGGGGTTCCTTTTCATGGGACAGGAAGGAGCTGTACCAATGGGACGGGCTCCACCTGAACCGGGGTGGGACCCGCGTCCTAGCAGAAATGGGAAATAGGGAGGTGACAAAGGCTTTAAACTAGTAAGAAGGGGGGAGGGATTGACAAGAAATGAAACCAGCCTAAATATAAACAAGGAAAGGAGAGCATAGGAAAGAGTAAAGAAAGGGAGGACATTGATGGCTAGGGAATAAATAGAGTTAAAAAACAGGAGTTTAAAAAGATGGTTAAAAATAAAGTGAGAGGAACTACAATTAAAAATGAGTTAAACTGTCTGTACAACAATGCACACAGTGTCCATAATAAAACAGGGGAGCTGGAGGCAATCATGCGTTGCGAGGAACCAGACATAGTAGGGATTACTGAGACATGCTAAATTCAGCGCGAGTTTAGCGGCGGCGGTAAGCGGTACCACCCCACTCCGCTGCACAGGCGATGACAATGTCATCACCGTGCGCAGCGCCCAGTTTTCACCCCGCCTGCAAAATTGGCCGCACGTCCCCTGAATCTGTGCTGGGCGATGACAGCAACCGATTTAAGGGGCAGGAACGGACAACAGGAGGCGCGTGGGGCGGTTAGTAAAGGGGAGGTGGCGAGGGGGGGAAAATAAAATCGGCCGACTTGCTTGTTGTGGCTCGTTGCGTCTTTGAGCGCGGGGTCCGTGCCGCGATCTGGCAGCCCAGCACTTCACTTGTATGCTGGGCTGCTGGCACGGCACCCCGCTCCCCGGTGGTCCAGGTAGGGCCCCACAGAGTTGTGGGCTTGGGCCCTCCCCTTTAATGAGGGGAACAGCCCTTCCAATACACAGCACGACGTGGCCCAGTGCAAAGCGCTGCAGAACGCACTGCCCCGATATTCGGGGTTAGTGCTCTAAGAAGGAAGTGGAGCGTTTGAATTAGCGCTCCACCTCCCTCTTGGGGCGCTAAAACTGAAGTTAGCGATCGCCGGCGCTATTTTTGCGCCGGGCACTAAATTTAGTGCCCAGGCGATGTTGGTTGCTAACGAACTTTTCCCCCATGGACTTTCAAAAGGCATTTGATGAAGCATCACATAATAGACTTATTCAGAAAATAGAAGGATATGGTATCAAAGGGACAGTGGTAACTTGATACATTATTGGCTAAGAGATAGGAGGCAGAGAGTAGTGGTGAACCAATGTTTTTCTGACTGGAGGGAAGTGTGCAGTGGGGGTCTCAAGGGGTCAGTATTAGGACTATTGCTTTTTTGTTATATATAAATGACCTGGACTTGAGTATAGGGAGCACAATTTCGAAGTTTGCGGACTATACAAAACTTGGCAACGTAGTAAATAGTGAGCAGGGTAGTAGCAGATTTCAGGAGGACATAGACAGACTGGTGAAATGGGCAGACACATGGCAGCTGCAATTTACTGCAGATAAGTGTGAAGTGATGAACTTTGGAAGGAACAACATGGAGAGGCAGTATAATCTAAATGGTACTATTTTAAGGGGGTGCAAGAACAGAGGGACCTGGGGGTACATATTCACAAATCCTTGAAGGTGGCAGGGCAAGTTGATAAGACAGTTAAGAAAGTGTATGAGATACATGGCTTTGTAAATAGGGCTATTGAATACAAAAACAAGGAAGTCATGCTAAACCTTTACAAATCATTGGTTAGGCCTCAGCTGGAATATTGTGTCCAATTCTGGGCACCGCACTTTAGGAAGGATGTCAAGGCCTTGGAGAGGGTAGAGACGAGGTTTATCAGGATGATACCAGGGATGAAGGACTTCAGTTATGTGGAGAGATTGAAGAAGCTGGGGTTGTTCTCCTTAGAGCTGAGAAGGTTGAGGTGAGAGCGAATAGAGGTATTCCAAATTGAGGTGTTCTGATAGATCAAGTAGGGAGAAACTGTTTCCTCTGGCAAGTGGGTAGGCAACCAGAGGTCATAGATTTCAAATAATTGGTAAAAGAACCAGAGGGGAAATGAGAACTTTCTTCACACAGAGAAGGTCTGTTAAGGTCTGAACGCGTTACCTGAAAGGGAATCAGATTCCATAAGAATTTTCAAAAGGCAATTAGACATGTACTTGAAGGCGATTAATTTGCAGAGTTATGGCGGAAAAGTTGGGGTGTGAGACTAAATTGGACAGCTCTTCAAAGAGCTGGCATGGACATGATGGGCCGAATGGCTTCCTTCTGTCCTATCAGATTCTATAATTCCATGACTGTGCCATTGAGGCAGATTTACTGTAAAATATGTGGCTTTGCTCTGCAAATGTCAGTGTCAGCATCGAGCACTCCCAGGGCAGGCACAGCACTCGTTAGATATAGTGCCGAGCTCCCGCTTAATAACAAAGTAACTCGAGGCTTTTCTGCTTGTGCCAGGATGGGAATTTCCCACATCCTGCGCCCTGAACAAGTTGATATAAGTTGTTCAGACGGGATTATGTTGCCAGCTGTCAGGATAGTTTGATTGCTGTTTTGAATGACTCAGTATAAACTCTGAGAACAGTTCCCGAATCACTCCAAAAGACTCTTTAAACCACAAGTGAGTTCATCTTTTTGGCACTGCATCAGCACACACTGGGTTCTTGCTCCTAATAACATGTGTGTCCATGAGCCTTTACTGGAACAGTTTATTACTGAAATATAGACTGGTATTTATATCGTGCCTTTCACCACCTCAGGACGTCCCAAAGCGCTTTACAACTAATGAAGTGTAGTCACTGTTGTAATGTAGGAAACTTAGCAGTCAATATGCGCACAGCAAGCTCCCACAAACAGGAATGTGAGATGACCAGATCAACGGATTTTTAGTGATTTTTTTAGTGATGTGGGTTGAAGGATAAATATTGGCCACAGGACACCGGGGAGAACTCTCCTGCTCTTCTTCCAAAACTGGGCGTGGGATCTTTTACGTCCACCTCAGAGGGCAGAAGGGACCTCGGTTTAATGTCTCATCTGAAAGAGGGCGCCTCTGGCAGTGCAGCACTCTCTCAGTACCGCCCCTCCGACAGTGCAGCACTCCCTCAGTACTGCCCCTCCAACAGTGCAGCGCTCCCTCAGTACTGCCCCTCCAACAGTGTGGCGCTCCCTCAGTACTGCCCCTCCAACAGTGCGGCGCTCCCTCAGTACTGCCCCTCCGACAGTGCGGCGCTCCCTCAGTACTGCCCCGCCGACAGTGCGGTGCTCCCTCAGTACTGCCCCGCCGACAGTGCGGTGCTCCCTCAGTACTGCCCCTCTGACAGTGCAGCGCTCCCTCAGTACTGACCCTCCCACAATGCAGTGCTCCCTCAGTACCGCCCCTCCCACAGTGCAGCGCACCATCAGTACCGCCCCTCCAACAGTACTGACCCTCCCTCAGTACTGCCCCTCCGACTGTGCAGCGCACCATCAGTACCGCCCCTCCAACAGTGCAGCGCACCATCAGTACCGCCCTTCCAACAGTGCAGCGCTCCCTCAGTACTGCCCCTCCAACAGTGCAGCACTCCCTCAGTACCGCCCCTCCCACAGGGCAGCGCACCATCAGTACCGCCCCTCCAACAGTGCAGCGCACCATCAGTACCGCCCTTCCAACAGTGCAGCGCTCCCTCAGTACTGACCCTCCCACAGTGCAGTGCTCCCTCAGTACTGCCCCTCCCACAGTGCAGCGCACCATCAGTACCGCCCCTCCAACAGTACTGACCCTCCCTCAGTACTGCCCCTCCGACTGTGCAGCGCACCATCAGTACCGCCCCTCCAACAGTGCAGCGCACCATCAGTACCGCCCCTCCAACAGTGCAGCGCACCATCAGTACCGCCCTTCCAACAGTGCAGCGCTCCCTCAGTACTGCCCCTCCAACAGTGCAGCACTCCCTCAGTACCGCCCCGCCCACAGTGCAGTGCACCATCAGTATTACCCCTCCCACAGTGCGACGCTCCCTCAGTACTGACCCTCCCACAGTGCAGCGCTCCCTCAGTACGGCCGCTCCTGTTAAGTCTGTGTGTTATAGTGAGAATTACTACACAGACCACAAGAGTAAATTTTAACAGGTCTTTACTAGTCCAAGGTCAGGGCGGAACTACCCAATAAATCATTACACAGCACTTATATACCGGTGTGGTCACCACCGGTATTACAGTATACAGCAGCCAAGATAAAGTAGGGCAACTCTTAAAATAGTTCTCTTAAAGGTGAAACGGTTACATACACCACAATCCTCCCTTTTTAGCTTAACAGTACATATTCCCCATTAAACATAACATACTAACATATATACACAACTTCATGTAAAAACAGTTCACAGATTCAGTCTCTGAGGAGGCCTCCTGACTCGGTCCGGATAACGCCTGGGTGGTGTAGTAGTTTTCGGTGGTGTAGTAGGTTCTTGTTGCTGGGGTGACTCATCTAATAGTCCTTCACTGGACTTAACAGCTTGAACTTTCGTAACTTCAGAACCAGCATTGCTGACTTCTAAAGGCTCGAGTACCTTGGGAAGTTTTTCTACTTCCAGACTGATTTGGCTCAGTTCGGAGGGACCACCTGCGTGACCTGGTAGGGGTGATAATGGTTCAGATGAGTCATCATCTTCTGCTTCTTCTCTATTGTCTTCTATTTCCTCCATCACTTCAGCTTTTGCCTCTGCCACCAATTCCCTGAGTGGCTTATTACTGCTGACACTGCTCACAAAAGGGTGCTCTTTCTTCTTAGCTCTCAACTGATCGATGAATTTGATATATTCCCTTTCTTGCTCAGCTTTGATTCGTTTGGCCTCATCGCGCAGACGGTTTGTGTGTTCCTGATCCATTTTCTCAATCAGTTGCTTCTGCTGTCTTCCCAGATTCTCCAACTCCGTGTCAAAGAACTTTTTCTTTGCATTCATCTCTTGCTCAAAACTGCGAATCATTTGTTCTAATTGCTGTTGTAGTTTGAAATTGAGTTGAGTTCGAGCCCGGTGTTCCTCAGAAATGTGCATGTCTGTAGACTGGACAGACTCAGAATTCTCTGTCAAACTATGTTGTTGTTGTTCAGTGGAATTCTGTTCTGATACTTTGTTCTCTCCTGAAGCATTTATGCACTCCTTCGTTTTTCCATCATTAGTCTGCAAGTCCATTTTAGACTTGTCTTTTGCACATGGGCTGGTCTTACCATCATCAGTTCCAGAGTCTGAGCTGATTGTCTTCACCGAGTTCTCACTCTCTGCTTTGTCACTGTCACTGCTGCATATGCCCTCATCCAATATTCTGGACAATCGTGCAGGTTTGACATTTTTTTTTTTTTCCGAATCTACCGTTATTGCTTTTAGGGAGTGCCAGTCCATATTTATTTTCCTGATCCACTCCCGTCCCAGAAGTGGTGGACCTCCCTCAGGTAGTACATATATGTCCATTCCTTGGTGTTCTTTGCCCTTGTGTACCACCTTGACTTTTATCTTTCCGATGGGGTATACTCTTTGCCCCGTGTATGTCTTTAATACTATCTCCGTATCCCGTAGGGGAATATGTGTGAATAACCTTTTGTAATCTTGCTTATTCATGACCGTCAACGCCGATCTGGTGTCCAATTCCATCTTCGCTTGGACTCCTGCTATCTGCAGTGTGACCCAGATAGTTTGTAGATCAGCTTCCTTACTCACATTGTGAATTCTCAGACTACCCAGTTCCTTGCTGTTGGAGTCTGAATCCGAATTCTGTTCATCCGAACTCTTCTCAGCCACCTTATGTACCTTTCTGCACTTTTCCTGCGGTGACTTTTTGTTGCTGGTCTTCTTTCCTGACCGGCATACTTTAGCTATGTGACCAAGCTTGCCACATTTTCTACATTCCTGGTTTTTAAACCAGCATTGGTTCTGATCGTGTGTTGTCTTTCCACAACAATAACATTTCGTTGTACCCAAAGCCATTTGATCTACGCTGAGTACCGCTGCCTTCAGCTGCATTTCCGCAGTGCCTCTCGCTGCGGCTTCGTGCGATGCTGCAATAGTGATAGCCTTATCAAGTGTAAGATCATTCTCTTCAAGCAACCGCTTTTGTGTTCCTTCTTTCAACAATCCACACACGAATTTGTCTCTCAGTGCCTCTGTCAGTCTTTCCCCAAACTGACAATATTTCGCTAGCTTATGCAGTTCAATTAAATACTCCGCGTTGCTTTCCTCTTTCAGTTGCGTTCTCGCATAAAATTTAAATCGTTCCGCTAACATCAGCGGTGTGGGGTTCAAATGATTCTTCAGGACAGCAACAATATTAGCGAAAGTCTGATCCGCCGGTTTAGCTGATGATAGAAGATGCTTCAATAGCCCGTATGTCTTCGCACCCATTGAGTTTAGTAAGGTTAGTGCTTTATCTTCATTTGATATTTTATTTGCCTTACAATATATCTCTATGCGTTCTACATACGTGGCCCAATCTTCAACATCGGGATCGAAATCGTTGATGTTACCATGCTTAGGCATCCTCGCAATCTTCTTGAGAAACAAAAAGAAATTTTTCTTTTATTTTTTTTTTCAAAATGGCGGTTTCCCGCGCTTGTCTTCTTCCCCCGCCTACGAAAATGGCGGCTTCCCGCGTTTGCCTTTCTCCCCCGCTGGCTGTAATGGCGATTGCCGTATTGCTGCGTTCGCCCTCCCCAGCGGTTTTCAAACCGTGCCTCCCAGCCCCTCTTGCAGTCCGGTCCTTTCCCCCCCGGCTGCGGATGAGTTCTCCGCGGTTTTTTAAATTTATTTTCTCCCGCGCCTTACGCTGACCCGGTCGCTGCGCCTCGTGGCCTCGGTAGCTGCCCGGCCTTTTTCACCGGTCGCGGTCGAGCTCTCTCTCGACGCTGTTGCGTCTCCCAGCCCGCTTGCAGCCCGGTCTTTTACACCGGCTGCGTTTGCATTCACCGCGGCTCCCGTGCCTTACGCTGCCCCAGTCTCAGCGCCTCTGGCCCCGACTTCTGTCCGGCTCTTTTCCCCGGCCGTGGTCGAGTTCTCCGCCCTTATATCCTCCGTTTTTCCCTCCCCTACTTCACAGCCAACGTGGCCGACTTGCTGCTCATCGCTGATCGGCTTACCCACCACCGTGATAGAAGGGATGATCACTGCCTGTTGCTGATGGAAGGCTTCGTGTCAGAATTCTTTCTTTGCTCTGCAGACCCGAGTCTTTTCTCAGCAGAATGATGAGGGCGGATGCCTCTTCTCGACGCCTGTTAAACTGCCTTGGATGTATCTCTGCCGCAGGGTAAGATCGTACTCGTCGCCACTGTTAAGTCTGTGTGTTATAGTGAGAATTACTACACAGACCACAAGAGTAAATTTTAACAGGTCTTTACTAGTCCAAGGTCAGGGCGGAACTACCCAATAAATCATTACACAGCACTTATATACCGGTGTGGTCACCACCGGTATTACAGTATACAGCAGCCAAGACAAAGTAGTGCAACTCTTAAAATAGTTCTCTTAAAGGTGAAACGG
This sequence comes from Somniosus microcephalus, assembly GCF_052327205.1. NCBI lineage: Eukaryota > Metazoa > Chordata > Chondrichthyes > Squaliformes > Somniosidae > Somniosus > Somniosus microcephalus. Next base: position 207,370,229 of record NC_140995.1, on the reverse strand, counting down.
TTACATACACCACAGCTCCGACTGTGCAGATCTCCCTCAATGCTGGCACTAGGGCAATGTCAGGAGTTTCAGAGAAGGCACGGGGGCAATTGGACAAGGGGAGAGCTTTTTCAGAGGGAGGATCACAGTGCCTATCTATTCTAATCCCATTTTCCAGCACTTAGTCTGTAGCCTTGTATGCTATGGCATTTCAAGTGCTCATCTAAATGCTTCTTGAATGTTGTGAGGGTTCCTGCCTCTACCACCCTTTCAGGCAGTGAGTTCCAGATTCCAACCACTCTCTGGGTGAAAAAGGTTTTCCTCAAATCCCCTCTAAACCTCCTGCCCCTTACCTTGAAACTATGCCCCCTGGTTATTAACCCCTCTACTAAGGGGAATAGTCCTTTTCTCTCTACCCTATCTATGCCCCTCATAATTTTGTACACCTCAATCAGATTCCCCCCTCAGCCTTCTCTGCTCTAAGAAAAACAACCCCAGCCTGTCCAGTCTCTCTTCATAGCTGAAACGCTCCAGCCCAGGTAACATCCTGGTGAATCTCCTCTGCACCCTCTCCAATGCAATCACATCCTTCCTATAGTGTGGCGACCAGAACTGCACACAGTATTCCAGCTGTGGCCTAACTAGCGTTTTGTACAGCTCCATCATAACCTCCCTGCTCTTATATTCTATGCCACGGCTAATGAAGGCAAGTATTCCATATGCCTTCTTAACTACCTTATCTACCTGTCCTGCTGCCTTCAGGGATCTATGTAAATGCACAGCAAGGTCCCTCTGATCCTCTGTCCTTCCTAGGGTCCTACCATTCATTGTGTATTCCCTTGCCTTGTTAGTCCTCCCAAAATGCATCACCTCACACTTTTCAGGGTTAAATTCCATTTGCCACTGTTGTGCCTATCTGACCAACTGTTGTGCCTATATTGTCCTGTAGCCTGAGGCTTCCCTCCTCACTATTTACCACTCTACCAATTTTCGTGTCATCTGCAAACTTACTGATCATACCTCCTACATTCATATCTAAATCATTAATGTACACTACAAACAGCAAGGGACCCAACACCGATCCCTGCGGTACACCACTGGACACAGGCTTCCAGTCATAAAAACAACCTTCGACCATCACCTTCTGCCTCCTGCCACTAAGCCAATTTTGGATCTAATGTGCCAAATTGCCGTGGATCCCATGGGCTCTTACCTTCTTGACCAGTCTCCCATGCGGGACTTTGTCTAAAGCCTTACTGAAGTCCATGTAGACTACATCAACTGCATTACCCTCATCCACACACCTAGTCACCCCCTCGAAAAATTCAATCAAATTGGTTAGACATGATCTCCCCCTGACAAAGCCATGCTGACTATCCTTGATTAATCCTTGTCTCTCCAAGTGGAGACTAATTCTGTCCCTCAGAATTTTTTCTAGGTCTTGTAGCACTGCCATTAAGAAGTATCACCATGGCGAACTTCGACCCTAGTGCTGAGTTCAGTGCTGGGTCCTAAGCTCACCAGGTAAACCCAGTGTGAATACAGACTCACAGAGGCGCTGTCAGCACCTGTTAAAGGGACACACACATCGTTCATGTAAGTTTGCATTTAAGCTTTTGGACTGTTTTAAAAAAAATTTTGCTGAAGTAGTGGCTTGTTGCAATAGATGATAAAAGTTTTTTAAGTGTGTAGGGAGTGCTGCTGAATGTTTGCAAGGCCTCGGATAGTAAAGGATGGCCTCTGAGAAGACAAAAAATGCTGCAAATACTCAGTAGGTCAGGCAACATCCATGGAGAGAGAAACAGAGTTCACGGTCGGGAACCTGCTGTCAAAACATGCCCACCTGCATTTCCTGATGTCAGGTTTGCCAGCGCTGAGCCGTCCCAAAATGCAGCGGCGGGGGACCCAATTCAAATCATTAACAATGCTTTTTTCCCCAGCTTTTTGAATTTGACAGGTTGCCCACCAGTTTCCTGCAGTGCCTAGACCTTGTCTTTGAAGCTGAGGCAGGAGGTCACTGGCCATTGAATCAGATGTGGAGTTGACAGCTTCAGATGTCAAGTCAAAGCTCCCCGCTGATTGAGAAATGTTCCCTTAACCACTAGCTTCTCTAAACTGCATTTTCACTACAGATTCACAAGTCTCCATCCAGTCTGACTTCATTACCTCTCCCACCATTGACAGATCGCTTCTGTCATCTCTGTTTCACCTGCCATCTATTCCATCAGCATGGGTGTACTTTATATTGTCTCACCTTGGTCCTCAGAATCTGACCACGATCAGCCCCAACACCAGCATCACCAGGCACACCAGCAGCACCAACAATCACACCAACCTTCTCCGCAATCACCCGATGCTGCACAGAACAGAGGGCATCAGCACCCGACCAGATTTCTGCCCGGGACGCCAGGGATGGCCTCAACAATGCCACATTTACTTCACTTGACGCTGCACACCCTGGCTGCCACATGATGTGCCAAGTTGGCACCATCCCACACCAACAACATAATGCATCCCTACAATGCCCAAGCCATAGAAAAGCAGAGTGTTTTTTGAATGTTGAGAGATTGGGAAATATTGGTATTCAGAGGGACCTGGGTGTCCTTGTACATGAATCATTGAAAGTTAACATGCAGGTACAGCAAGTAATTAGGAAAGCAAATGGTATGTTGGCCTTTATTACAAGAGGATTTGAGTATAAGAGTAAAGATGTCTTAGTGCAATTATATAGGGCCCTGGTGAGACCCAACCTGGAGTATTGTGTACAGTTTTGATCTCATTACCTAAGGAAGGATATACTTGCCATAGAGGGAGTGCAACGAAGGTTCACCAGACTGGTTCTGGGATGGGGGGATTGTCCTATGAGGAGAGATTGAGTAGACTAGGCCTATATTCTCTAGGGTTTAGAAGACTGAGAGGCGATCTCATTGAAACATACAAAATACTTACAGGGCTTGACAGGTTAGTTGCAGGGAGGATGTTTCCGCTGGCTGGGGAGTTTAGAACCAGGAGTCACAGTCTCAGAGTATGTGTCGGCCATTTAGGACTGAGATGAGGAGAAATTTCTTCACTCAGAGGGTGGTGAATCTTTGGAATTCTCTACCCCAGAGGGCTGTGGAGGTTCAGTCATTGAGGATATTCAAGACATAGATCGATAGATTTTTGAATATTAAGGGAATCAAGGGATATGGGGATAGTGCAGGAAAGTGGAGATGAGGTAGAAGACCAGCCATGATCTTATTGAATGGCGGAGCAAGCTGAAAGGGCCGAATTGCTTACTCCTGCTCCTGTTTCTGATGTTCTTATGTTCTTATTTCTTTCACACTCATCACCATTGTGGGGAGAGGGTACCGTTATGTCTCACCATTCACTGCAACACACTAAGCCACTTCCAAAGATGCACACAAATCTGTCCAAGAATGCAAAGTGTTGAAAATAAAGATTTCAATGTTTGACGGCACATTAACAGAAACTTAACATGAACATTGGCTAAAACACACAAGTGCCTACCCTTGTGTGTTGTTAGTTAGTATGATTGGACTAGGATGAGGGTGAGTGTGAGGGGTGACTAGTGAGATGGGGATGTGATAATATAGATAGAGAGGGATGGGTGGAGGTGCAAGGTAAGTTGGTGTGAGTAATGATGTGCAGCAGTAGGGTAGGGAAGGCAGAGTGATGGGGATGTAATGAGTGGCACAACAGGATGAAGTTGAGTGTGCCTTTGCAGTAACGTTTTGTGATCTACTGACATCATTGAAAGGTTTGCGCCACTGCAGCCTGGTCCTCCTGATGACGCTCCTGCTTGTGTCCTCCTATGCAATGTGCAACTAGGCTGTGTTGATCTCCTGGGGAGGTCTCTTCCGACTTTGGAAGGGACGAGAACCTCCCGGTGTGCTGTGACTCCCTCCATAAGCATATGGAGAGAGTCATGGGAGAGCCTGGGTGCAGCCGTGCACCTCTGTGCAGTGATTGTCAGTGTTTGCAGCACCTCAATGCTGTAGAACACTGAAAGCACAAATGTCAAAGTAAATATTGTTATAAAACACATTTTGTTGTGCACTTGAGTAGTAACAAATTCAGTCATCTGGTTATAATCATTTTATTCTTTAACTTCAGTATTAAAAGCAATTTACAACCTGAGTATTGTCACAGATAGAGTGTACGAACTTAGGCATGGGTCCTGTCTCGAGCTGCTTGAACAAATGAAAAAGTTTATATTTATACATTGTTTTCTTATCAAACTGGAACTGGCATTGCATAATATGTTAGTCTCTGGCTACAGCATAGTCCAGAGATTCAAGGCTACATTTTCTTCAACATGATGCACACAAAAATACCATGGCCTTGCTGTGGTAAGCCTAACCCTTCTAGTTTCTAGACATTCTTACCATAAATAAACATATCCAAGGCTGGTTGGTTGCGAACACCAGCAGTTGCTCAGTGAAATCTGTATCTCTCTCTCTCACTCTATCTCTCTCTCTCTCTAATGATGCCATCCACCATTTTTCCCTATATTCAATGAACTTAAACATGAACACCTTTCAGAAGCTGAATTAACCGAATTCCATACGCCAACACTTTGTATCTCACTCATGCTGTACCTGCCTTGGGAGTGTTTGATGGGATAGTGTAGAGGGAGCTTTACTCTGTATCTAACTCGTGTTATATAGAAACATAGAAGATAGGAGCAGGAGTAGGCCCCTCGAGCCTATTCTGCCAATTAATGAGATCATGCCTGATCATCCAAACTCAGTACCCTGTCCCTGCTTTCTCCCCATATCCCTTGATCCCTTCAGCCTTAAGAAATATATCTAACTCCTTCTTGAATATAATTAATGAATTGGCCTCAACTGCCTTGTGTGGTAGAGAATTACACAGGTTCACCACTCTCTGGGTGAAGAAATTCCTCCTCATCTCATTCCTAAATGGCTTACCCCTTATCCTTAGACTGTGACCCCTGGTTCTGGACTCCCCCGCCATCGGGAACATCCTTTCTGCATCTGGTCTGTCTAGTCCTGTTAGAATTTTATAAGTTTCAATGAGATCCCCTCTCATTCTTCTAAACTCCAGCGAGTACAAGCCCAATCGACCCAATCTCTCTTCATAGGTCTGTCATAAATCTCATCATCGAGAAACTAACTATGAAATAACACTGGATGGCCAGCTGGTGGCGCCGTCCAAGGAGTTTAAATACTCGGGCGTTGGCCCCAGCTTGCCAGGGACATTTTGTAAAGACAAGGGAGCTAGTGGATACAACTAGACCTCCATGTTCTGAAATAAGTTGATTAAAGCCTTGCTTTATGCTCAAACCAAGTGCGTAATGAGTTTTATTACGTCAACGTCATTCCTGCCATCCCAGGTATCAGCCTGGTGAATCTTTGCTGCACTCCCTCCATGGCAAGAACATCCTTCCTCAGATAAGGCGACCAAAACTGCACACAATACTCAAGGTGTGGTCTCACCAAGGCCCTGTACAACTGCAGCAAGACATCCTTGTTACTGTACTCGAACCCTCTCGCTACGAAGGCCATTTGCCTTCTTAACCACCTGCTGCAACTGCATGCTTACCTTCAGCGACTGGTGCACAAGGACACCCAGGTCTCGTTGCACTTCCCCTTTTCCCAATCTATTGCCATTCAGATAATAATCTGCCTTCCTGTTTTTGCCACCAAAGTGGATAACCTCTCATTTATCCACATTATACTGCATCTGCCATGCATCTGCCCAATCACCCAACCTGTCCAAATCATACTGGAGTTTCTTGGCATCCTCCTCACAGCACACACGCCCACCCAGCTTTGTGTCGTCAGCAAACTTGGAGATATTACATCTAGTTCCCTCGTCTAGATCACTAATATATATTGTGAATAACTGGGGTCCTAGCACCGATCCCTGTGGTACCCCACTAGTCACTGCCTGCCACTTGGAAAAAGACCCGTTTATTCCAACTCTTTGCTTCCTATCTGCCAACCAGTTCTCTATCCAAGTCAGTACCTTACCCCCAGTCCCATGTGCTTTAACTTTGCACGCTAATCTCTAATGCACGACCTTATTAAAAGCCTTCTGAAAGTCCAAATACACCACATGCAGTGGTTCTCCCTTATCTATTCTACCAGTTACATCCTCAAAAAATTCCAGCAGATTAGTCAAGCTCGATTTACCTTTTGCAAATCCGTGTTGACTTTGTCTGATCCTGTCACTGTTTTCCAAGTGCTCTGCTATTACATCTTTTATAATGGACTCTAGCATTTTCCCCACTACCGATGTCAGGCTTACCGGCCTATAATTCCCCGTTTTCTCTCTACCAGCTTTTTTAAATAGTGGGGTTACATTAGCTACCCTGCAATCCATGGGAACTGTTCCAGAGTCTATACAATTTTGGAAGATGACCAGCAATGCATCTATTATTTCTAGGGCCACTTCCTTAAGTACCCTAGGATGTAGATTATCAGGCCCTGGGGATTTATCGGCCTTCAATCCCGTCAATTTCCCTAACACCATTTCCATACAAATACTGATTTCTTTCAGTTCCTCCCTCTCATTAGATCCTATGTTCCCCAACATCTCTGGGAGGTTATTTGTGTCCTCCTTTGTGAAGACAGAACCAAAGTATGTATTTAAGTGGTCAGCCATTTCTTTGTTCCCCATTATAAATTCCCCTGATTCTGACTACAAGGGACCTACGCTTGACTTCACCAATCTTTTTCTCTTCACATATGTATAGAAGCTTTTACAGTCAATTTTTATGTTCCTTGCAAGCTTACTCTCATACTCTACTTTCCCCCTCTTAATTAATCCCTTTGTCCTCCTTTGCTGAATCCTAAACTGCTCCCAATCCTCAGGTTTGCTGCTTTTTCTGGCCAATTTATATGTCCTCTCCTTGGATCTTGTGCTATCCCTAATTTCTCTTGTTAGCCACGGTTGAGTCACCTTTTTTGTTTTATTTTTATGCCAAACAGGGCTGAACAAATTCTGTAGTTCATCCATGCGATCTTTAAATGTTTGCCATTGCCTATCCACCTTCAATCCTTTAAGTAACATTCCTCAATCCATCCTAGCCAACCCGCGCCTCATACCATCGTCGCTTCCTTTATTTAAATTCAGGACCCCAGTCTCTGAGTCAACTACTTCACTCTCCATCTTAATGAAGAATTCGATCATATTATGATCGCTCCGCCCCAAGGGGCCTCGCACAACAAGATTGCTAATTAATCCTTTCTCATTACATAATACCCAGTCTAAGATGGCCTGATCTCTAGTTGGTTCCTCGACATATTGGTCCAGGAAACCATCCTGTATACACACTAGGAATTCCTCCTCCATAGTATTGTTACTAATTTGGTTAGCCCAATCTATATGTAGATTAAAGTCACCCATGATAACTGCTGTGTTCTTATTGCATGCATCTCTAATTTCCCATTTAATGCCATCCCCAACCTCAGCATTACTGTTTGGGGGTCTATATACAACTCCCACTAATATTTTCTGCCCCATGGCATTTCTCAGCTCTACCCATACGGATTCCACATCATCAGAGCTAATATCCTTCCTTACTATTATGTTAATCTCCTCTTTAACCAGCAATGCTACCCCACCTCCTTTTCCTTTTTGCCTGTCTTTCCAGAATATTGAATACCCCTGGATGTTGAATTCCCAGCCTTGGTCACCCTGGAGCCATGTCTCCGTAATCCCAATTATATCATATCCGTTTACATCTATTTGCGCAGCTAATTTATCCACCTTATTACGAATGCTCCTCGCATTAAGACACAAAGCCTTCAGGCTTGTTTTTTTAACACTCTTAGACCTTTTAGAATTATTATTTACTGTGGCCATGTTTGATTTACACCTTTGATTTCTCTGACTGCCACTTTTGCTTTTCTCCTTACTGTCTATTGCTTCTATCCTTGCTTCCCTTTCCTCTGTCTCCCTGCACAGGTTCCCATCCCCCTACCATTTTAGTTTAAACCTTCCCCAATAGCACTAGCAAACACTCCCCCTGGGACATCGGTCCCTGTCCTGCCCAGGTGCAAACCGTCCAGTTTGTACTGGTCCCACTTCCCCCAGAACCGGTTCCAATGTTCCAGGAATTTGAATCCCTCCCCCTTCCACCATTCCTCTAGCCATGTATTCATCTGAAATATCCTTCTATTTCTACTATGACTAGCAGGTGGCACAGGTAGCAATCCTGAGATTACTACCTTTGAGGTCCTATTTTTTAATTTACCTCCTAACTCCCTATATTCTGCTTTTAGGACCTCATCCCGGTTTTTACCTATATCGTTGGTACCTATATGCACCACGACAACTGGCTTTTCACCCTCCCCCTTCAGAATGCCCTGCAGCCACTCCGAGACATCCTTGACCCTTGCACCAGGGAGGCAACATACCATCCTGGAGTCTCGTTTGCGGCCACAGAAACTCCTATCTATTCCCCTTACAATAGAATCCCCTATCACTATAGCTCTCCCGCTCTTTTTCCTCCCGTCCTGTGCAGCAGAACCACCCATGGTGCCAGGACATTGGCTGCTGCTGCCTTCTCCCGATAAGCCATAAGAGCATAAGAACATAAGAAATAGGAGCAGGAGTAGGCCAATCGGCCCCTCGAGCCTGCTCCACCATTCAATAAGATCATGGCTGATCTGATCCTAACCTCAAATCTACTATCACTCTATAGCCCACCCGAACCCATGTGATCTCCTGGGAGAGGCGAAAAAACAGATAAAAAACCCAATGGCCAATTTGGGAGAAAAAACCTGGGAAATTCCTCTCCGACTCATCTAGGTGATCGAAACTCGTCCAGGAGATCACTCTGTCCCTATATTTTCTACAGTACTTACCTTCTGTAAAAGGTGATCTCCACCCCAGCCAGGAACAGGAATAGAACATCTCCTGACATCTAACACAGAATTAGAACACAAGAAGTAGGAGCAGAACCAGGCTACACGGCCCCTGGGCCCGCTCCGCTACCCACAGGGCCATGACCGTTCCGAACCTAGACTCATGTCCAATTTCCTGCCCGCTCCCTGTAACCCCTAATTCCCTTTACTTCTAGGAAACTGTCTATTTCTGTTTTAAATGTATTTAATGATGTAGCTTCCACAGCTTTCTGGGGCAGCAAATTCCACAGACCTACTACCCTCTGAGTGAAGAAGTTTCTCCTCATCTCAGTTTTGAAAGAGCAGCCCCTTATTCTAAGATTATGCCCCCTAGTTCTAGTTTCACCCATCATTGGGAACATCCTCACCGCATCCACCCAATCAAGCCCCTTCACAATCTCATATGTTTCAATAAGATCGCCTCTCATTCATCTCCCTCAACAATATCCAAAGTGGTATATCTGTTTGAGAGGGGGATGGCCACAGGGGACCCCTGCACTACCAGCCTGTGCCTAATACTCTGCCTGGCGGTCACCCATTCCCTTCCTGCCTGTGCAGCCTTTACCTGCGGTGTGGCCAACTGATTAAACATGATATCCTGCCTGGGAGTGTTTGATGGGTTAGTACAGAGGATGCTTTACCCCATTATTGCCCATGATGCACCCTCCAATTAATGCTCTGATGGTCCCTCTGTTTGATACCCTGAAGGTCCCTCCACTTATTGCTTCTGACACTATTCCTCTAACAGGGAATAGACTTGTTTCAGAGCACAGAGGAGGTTGTGATATCCTTGCCTCATCCCAAACACCATTTTCACAAACTGCCTCTCTCTGCCAAAGCAGGAGGGAGACACAGTGGCTGATATAAAGAGAGGGGAGACTTTCTGGTGTATAAAGCAAGAGCCATTGAATAGTGCGACCTCACATTTGAAGATTGGGAGTTATAATTTATCAGTGGTAATTTTGGGAGTCTGTTCTCCCTATTCGGAGGCTCAGTACCTGGGAGCAAGGTTGGAGTTGGGACTGATTGTAAAACCTGTGTTCATGCCCAGTGAGACTGCAGACCAGGAGCAGAGCCTGGTCATGTGACCCTGTTATACCTTGAGTGGGAGGGGCCTGGGCTGCTTTGTGACATGGTTCCTGTGGTGTATGTGCCTTTAAGAGCCCCCTGTGTACTGTAATGCCGGTAATGGCCATTCGGGCTATATAAGCCTGTATAGTGTCTTGTATCTGTTAGTTCACCTCCAGACTTTGTTCAGTAAACAGCTGTGAAACCAACTCCTGCATTCCGTGTCTCCATTAACACACGGATACAACAGTGGCGATGAATTGGAAACGGACTTACCTGCAATTCGGCAGCACCTCAAGGAGATCGATTCCTCAGACGAAAGTCGAAGAAAAACAAGAAAGAAAAAAAAAACTGTGGTTTCACCAGCTAGCCGAGCTGGTGGCAGGTACTGCAATAATCCTTCCTGGGCGGCGGGCTGGGGCCCATCGGCTGGCTCTGCAGCGGGGCCGAGCAGCGAAGGCGGAGGCAAACAGAGACAGAGGGTGGAGCACTCGGGAGACGGCCGGCGCTGCAACGCAGGTCAGCGTTCGGACTAAGCAGAGGGAGGGAAAAGTCCCAGAGAGTCCGGCGGGAACTAGTCTCCACCTATTAAAAAAAATACCTGTGTAAATAAAAACCGCGGAGAACAGCGTTGTCAGCAGCGGCAGCGGCGGGAAAGCGCGGGAGGCGCCATTTTTTTTCTGCGGGGAAGAAAGGAAAGCGCGGGAGGCGCCATTTTTTTTCAGGATGCCTAAGACTGGCAATATTACTGCTTTCGATAGCGATATAGAGGATTGGACCACATATGTGGAAACAGTGGAGGTATATTGCACAGCAAATGAAATAGAGGATGATAAAAAGGCATCAGTACTTCTAAATCTAATGGGCGCAAGGACATACGGGCTGTTACGAAACTTAATCACTCCAGCCAAGCCGAGGGACAAGAATTTTAAGGAGATTGTTGATACCCTACAGGAGCACTTAAACCCAACACCGCTGCTGATAGCGGAACGATTCAAATTCTTCAGGAGGAATCAGCACAAGAATGAAAGTAACGCTGATTACCTCACCGAATTAAGGAAGCTGTCAAAGCACTGCCAATTTGGAGCAGGACTGGCAGATTCTCTTCGAGACAAATTCGTCTGCGGTCTCCTAAGTGAAGGAACACAGAAAAGGCTACTTTCTGAGAAAGATTTGACACTGGACAAGGCTTTCAGTGTGGCTGTATCATACGAAGCAGCCGCAAGAGGATCTGCAGAGATACAGCAAAAGCCACAGGACTGCGGCACCCATGAAATGACACAGGGTTTCGAGAGATGTTATCGCTGCGGCAGATCCACCCATGACCAGAGGGACTGCTGGTTCAAGGACAAAGCATGCATGCAATGCGGAAAGATTGGACACATTGCACGTGTATGCCGATCTGGAAAAAAAAAAATCCACGGACAGGAAAAAAATCAATAAGGAAAAGTACAGAAAGGTACAAATGATGACGGACAGTAGCTCCGAATACCAGAAGAGTGATAGCGACTCCGGAAACAAGAGACTAAGCTGTCTCAAATTACATAACGTAATTGCCAAAGAAGATTACCAGACCATTTGGGTTACCCTCACGATAGCGGGGTCCCCAGTTAACATGGAGCTAGATACAGGATCAGCTCTGACCGTCATAAGTCGACGGGATTACGAGCGGCTATTTCCGCACATACCTCTGAAAGACACATCCATTATCTTGAAAACATATACGGGGCAGAAAGTATACCCAAAAGGGAAAATAAGGGTGCCTGTTGTATACAACGGCAAGGAAATACAGAAGTTGTATTTATACGTTCTGCAAGATGGTGGTCCACCGCTGTTGGGACGTGAATGGATCAGGAAGATACGTTTAGACTGGCACTCCATTCAGGCACTGACGGTGACCAGTAAGAAAAAAAATGATGATGACGTCATACCTGAACGATTAAAAGACATCTTGGCCAATGCCAAGGAAGTGTTTCAACAGGAACTAGGAACCTTGAAAGGCGTCACCGCCTCAATAAAAGTGGAAGATGCAGCAAGTCCCAAGTTTCTTAACGCAATTCGTCCAGCAGTCGAGGCAGTGCTGGAGAATTTGGAAAAGGCAGGCGTATTATCCAAGATAGATTGGAGCGAGTGGGCAACACCCATCGTCCCGGTCATGAAGAAAACGTTAAATAATGATAAATCTGAAGAACAGAGAAAAATTCGCATCTGTGGGGACTTCAAGGTGACTGTAAACCCAGTCCTTCACACGGTACAGTATCCTCTTCCGAGGATAGAAGATATTTTCGCCTCACTATCCGGAGGGAAACGTTTCACCAAAATTGACTTGGCACAAGCATATCTACAGATGGAGGTTGAAGAGGCCTCTAAAAAGTATCTCACGATTAATACACACAAAGGCCTGTACCAGTACAATCGACTGGTTTTCGGAGTAGCATTAGCCCCAGCTATCTGGCAAAGAGCTATGGAGCAAGTCCTCCAAGGGATTCCGGGGACTCAATGCTACCTAGATGACATCCTTATAACAGGAGAAAACGACAATGAGCACCTTGCCAATTTGGAGCAGATGCTCACTAGGCTGAGAGAACGGGGCCTATGGGCAAATCGCCCCAAGTGCGAATTTTTCCAGAAACAAATATCATATTGTGGCCACATAATTAACGAGGAAGGGTTGCATAAGTCACCTGAAAAAATTGAAGCGGTCATAAAAGCCCCAGCACCTGAAAATGTCTCACAATTAAGGTCGTTCCTGGGATTGATAAATTACTATCATAAATTTTTACCGAACTTGTCAACTGTTCTGCACCCTCTTAATGAACTGCTACAAACGGGAGTAATTTGGAAATGGAGCGAAGACTGTAAACGTGCCTTCCATAAATGCAAAGGCTTGATCACGTCCAAGGAAGTTTTGGCTCATTACAACCCATCACTGCCAATCAGACTGGCGTGCGATGCATCCCCTTACGGCGTAGGAGCGGTATTATCGCATAGATTCCCTGATGGCTCGGAGCGGCCGATAGCTTTTGCGTCACGCTCATTGAACTCAGCTGAGCGTAACTATGCCCAGATCGACAGGGAAACACTCAGCCTGGTATGGGGAGTTAAGAAATTCAACCATTACCTACACGGACAAAAATTTACCTTGTTGACTGACCATCAACCCCTCGTCTCCATATTTAACCCTAAAAAGGGTGTTCCCATTATGACAGCGCAAAGGCTACAGAGGTGGTCCCTTTTCCTAGGGGCACACCAATATGACATAGAATACAAAGGATCAAAACAGCATGGGAATGCTGACGGTTTATCGCGCCTACCGTTGCCAACGGTAGAAGAGGCACCTACAGTGGACCCAGTGGAGATGTTCCACTCAACCATCGTGGAATGTCTACCAGTAACAAATTCTGCCATTGAAAAGGAAACGAGAAATGACCCGACTCTCTCACGAGTCTACGATTTAACGGTGAAGGGATGGCCAGCACATGGCGAACCACTGTTGCCAGCATTCTCGCAAAGAAGAGAACAGCTGTCAGTGTGCCGAGGAACCTTGATGTGTGGATCCAGAGTGGTGATTCCACCCAAACTCCAGGATAAAGTGCTAAAAGAGCTTCACGAGGGGCATCTGGGTGGAGTGAAAATGAAGAACCTAGCCAGAGCGTTTGTGTGGTGGCCAGGTATCGATGGAGACAGCGAAGAAATGACCAAGAGCTGCCTAGGATGCCAGAAGGTCCAAAACGCCCCACCACAAGCCCCTCTACATCAATGGGAGTGGCCCTCATCTCCATGGCAAAGGGTACACATCGACTTTGCTGGTCCATTTATGGACTCAATGTTCTTAATCGCGGTTGATGCACACTCCAAGTGGCCGGAGGTAATAAAGATGTCCTCCACCACCACGGAAAAAACCATCACAGTATTAAGGACCATATTTGCCAGGAATGGGCTGCCTGAACAGATCTGTTCTGATAATGGACCGCAATTTGTGTCCGAAGAATTCAGGAAGTTCTTAAAAAACAATGGGGTTAAGCACTACACGTCCGCCCCATACCATCCCGCCACCAATGGATTGGCTGAAAGGTTTGTCCAGACCTTCAAGAAGGCCATAAAGGCCATGGGTAATGAAGACATAAATCTACAGCATAAGGTAGATAACTTCTTGTTTGCATACAGGAATGCAACACATGTGGTTACAAACCAAACTCCCGCCATGATGTTCTTCAATAGAAGCCTAAGATGCCGGCTGGATTTGATCAAGCCAAACATCAGAAGGGACGTGGAGAACCGGCAATATCAAGGCATGAATGAAAGGCCAACTAGAACCTTCTAGATAGGTCAACAAGTTTTGGCCCGGGACTACCGTACCGAGAAATGGCAGCCTGGAACTATTTGCACACGACTAGGACCGCTGATGTATACCGTGGACATTGGAGAAAGCATAATAAGGCGCCATGCTGACCAGATCATAGAGTCATCCGAAAAGGAACAACCTACACCACAACTCTATACGCCTAATGATGAAGCAGAGATACCCATAGTATCTACCTCCGATCCGGTGATACTGGAACCAGATGAACCCGACACTGGCATTCAAGCCGAATCGACCTTGCCAAAAGAACCTACTACACCACCAGAAACTACTACACCACCAAGGCGTTATCCGGACTGAGTCAGGAAGCCTCCAGAGAGACTGACTTATAATTGATTAACTGCAGCAAATGTGTAGATTATTGTTCTTGTAACATGTTAATTAATGATTACTTAAAATGTTCTGTACTGGTTGTCTAAAAGGGGAGGAATTGTGTTGTATGTGCCTTTAAGAGCCCCCTGTGTACTGTAATGCCGGTAATGGCCACTCGGGCTATATAAGCCTGTATAGTGTCTTGTATCTGTTAGTTCACCTCCAGACTTTGTTCAGTAAACACCTGTGAAACCAACTCCTGCATTCCGTGCCTCCATTAACACACAGATACAACAGTTCCTGGCTCCTTTGTGATGTCACCTGGAGACAGGTTTACGCCCCTGATTACACAGGATCAGTGGGAGTCACTGTTGGAGGAGCTGAACTTGGCAGCTGACACTGCGAGTGAGTTTAGTCCATATAAATAGGGGGAAGGGGAAGGGAAAGTACAATGTAATATGAAAGTAAGTAATTCAACCAAATGTCATCAATTGCAATTATATTCACATTAAATATAATCATAGTCACAAAAATAGTCGCACTGTATTCCAAATACAGATTCTAGAATAAATATTAATCACTTATATTTTAAAAGATTCTTGGAGTGAAGAGAATCTCTGGAAGGTGGAAAGAGAGGAGTCGAATCATCATCACACTAACTGGGACTGGAAATGGTCGCTGGATTCACAGAGCAGACCTGGTGGGACCAAGAACTCCAGAGGTGAGAGTCTAACCAGCTACTACTGGGAGCTGTCTGACAGTTGCCATAAGGCTCAGCCTTTGCTGTGACAAGTTGACCTGAGCTTAACCCGTGTGTGAAGCTCGCCAATACCTCAGCTGGGAGTGCTTGACACTTACATGTAGATGAAGTTTTATTCTGTGTTCTTACAATGCAGTACCTGAGCTGGTGTGCTTCATTGGATAGTTTCAGAGGAGCTGCACGCTGCATTTAACACATGCTGGATCTGAGTTGGCTGTGCTTGGTCAGCCAATTTAGAGAGAGCTTCACTCTGTATCTAACCCGTGCTCGGCCTGCCCTGGCTGGGAGTGTTTCATGGGAAAGTGTAGATGGAGCATTACTCACTATCTAACCCCATACTGTACCTGCTCTGGGAGTGTTTGATGGGATAGTGTAGATCAAGCTTTACTCTGTATCTAACTTGTGCTCTGCCTGCCCAGGGAGTGTTTGATGGGATAGTGTAGAGGGAGCTATACTCTGTACCTAAGCTGTGCTGTACCTGGCCTGGGAGTGTGTTATGGGATAGTATAGAGGGAGCTTTACCCCATTATTGTCCATGATGCACCCTCCAATTAATGCTCCGATGATCCCACCACTTGATACCCCTGAAGATCCCTCCACTTATTGCCTATGACACCCTTCTTGTTACAGGGAATAGACTTATTTCAGAGCACAAAGGAGGATGTAATATCGTTGCCTCATCCCAAACACCATTCCCACAAACTGCCTCTCTCTGCCAAAGCAGAAGGGAGACACACTGGCTGATATAAAGAGAGGGGAGACTTTCTGGTGTATAAAGCAAGAGGTAGACATGGGGGCCATTGAATAGTGGGACCTCACATTTCGTGGATTAGAGGGATAATTTATCAGTGGTAATTTTGGGAGTCTGTGCTCCCTGACTGGAGTCTCAGTACATGGGAGCAGGGTTGGAGACGGAGCTGAATGTACAACCTGTGTTCATGCCCAGTGAGACGGCACAGCAGGAGCACAGCCTGGCCATGTTTGATGGGCTATTGTAGATGGAGCTTTCTTCTGTATCTAACCCATGCTGCACCTGCCTCTGGGAGTGTTTGATGGGATAGTGTAGATCAAGCTTTACTCTGTACCTATCCCGTGCTCTGCCTGCCCAGGGAGTGTTTAATGGGACAGTGTAGAGGGAGCTATAGTCTGTACCTAAACTGTGCTGTACCTGGCCTGGGAGTGTCTTATGGGATAGTACAGAGGGAGCTTTACCCCATTATTGTCCATGATGCGCCCTCAAATTAATCCTTCGATGATCCCACCACTTGATACCCTGAAGATCCCTCCACTTATTGCCTATGATGCCCTTCCTGTTACAGGGAATAGACTTGTTTCAGAGCACAAAGGAGGATGTAATATCGTTGCCTCATCCCAAACACCATTCCCACAAACTGCCTCACTCTGCCAAAGCAGGAGGGAGACACACTGGCTGATATAAAGAGAAGGGAGACTTTCTGGTGTATAAAGCAAGAGGTAGACATGGGGGCCTTTGAATAGTGGGACCTCACATTTGGAAGATGGGAGGGATAATTTATCAGTGGTAATTTTGGGAGTCTGTGCTCCCTGACTGGAGTCTCAGTACATGGGAGCAGGGTTGGAGACGGGATTGATTGTATAACCTGCGTTCATGCCCAGTGAGACTGCACACCAGTGCTCCGATGATCCCACCACTTGATACCCATGAAGATCCCTCCACTTATTGCCTGTGGCACCCTTCCTGTTACAGGGAATAGGCTTCTTTCAAGGCACAAAGGAGGCTGTAATATCCAGGGTTGGAGAAGGGACTGATTGTACAGCCTGCTTTCATGCCCAGTGAGACTGCACACCAGGAGCAGAGACTGGTCATGTGGCAGCACGGTGGCATAGTGGTTAGCACTGTTGCCTCACAGCGCCAGGGACCCGGGTTCGAATCCGGCCTCGGGCAACTGTCTGTGTGGAGTTTGCACATTCTCCCCGTGTTTGCGTGGGTTTCCTCCGGGTGCTCCGGTTTCCTCCCACAGTCCAAAGATGTGCAAGTTAGGGTGATTGGCTATGATAAATTGACCCTTAGTGTTAGGGGGATTAAATACGTGGGGTTACAGGGGATAGGGTGGGATATGTGTTGGTGTAGGGGTTACGGGGATCGGGTGGGATATGTGTCGGTGCAGGCTCGATGGGCCGAAATGGCCTCTATCTGCACTGTGGGGTTTCTGTGATTTCTGTGACCCTGTAATACCTTGAGTGGGAGGGGCTTGGGCTGCTTTGTGACATGTTTCCTGGCTCCTTTGTGATGTCACCTGGAGACAGGTTTACACCCCTGGTTACACAGCATCAGTGGGTCACTGTGGGATGAGCTGGACTTGGCAGCTGACACTGCCAGTGAGTTTAGTCCTTATAAATAGGGGAAAGGAAAGAACAATTTAATATTAAGGTAAGTAATTCAACCAAATGTCATTCATTACAAACATATTCAAATTAAATATAATCATAGTAACAAAAATAGACCGAATGTATTCCAATTACAGATTCTAGAATTAATATTAATTTTTATATTAAATGTTTCATGTAGAGAAGAGTATCTCAGGAGGGTGGAGAGAGTGGAGCCAAATCATCCTCACACTAACTGGGACTGGAGAAATGTCGCTGGATTCACAGAGCAGGTCTGGTGGGACCAAGACCCTCAATGTCAAAGACGGGATGAAACAAGAAGCCCCAACAATGATTGTAAAGGTGAGGAACTTTACTGAGGATCCCATCAGTCCAGGATTTTGCCAAGGTGAGAGTCTAACCATCTACTGGGTGCTTCTTCGACAAATGCCATAAGGGACTGCCTTTGATACGACAAGTACAATTGAGCTCAACTTGTATGTAAAGCTAGCTCATACCTGGAACAACAACAGGAAATGCTGGAAAAAATCAGCAGGCCAGGCAACATCCGTGGAGAGAGAAATAGAGTCAACGTTTCAGGTCGAAACCCTTTGTCAAGACTGAAAAAACACAGGAAATGAAACAAATTAAAAGGCCAGTTTGGGGGCTGGGAGAGAACAAAAGAGAAGTGAAGAGACATTGGGGGAAAAATTGGGTGAGTAGCACCACCTGTTAGCGCCTAAAGAGGCAGTCAGTGGCTGTAGCGCCACTGGCTGCGCCTCCCACGATATTCAGCAGGGGTGCTAATGGTGGCGTTAGCCATTTGTGCTGCGCCACCACCGATGACGTCATCGGTGTGCGCAGCGCCCCATTCGCGCCCCGAACACGATATTTGGTAGCGAACGCCGCTGTAGCGCTGTTCTCTACCCGCGCCCGGTTCACGGGGCCTTCTTGCGCCGGCAGAGGCGCAAGTTAAGGTGGAGGTGCGGGGCGGCCGCTTTTTCGGTGGCCGCCTGCCAGCACCTCCGTCCCCGGCCTCCTGGTCCCCCCCCTGCGGCATTGCCGGCTGTTTCCCGAGAGCCCGGCACTTCTCCTTGGTGCCGGGCTCTTTTGCCGGCATTCGCGATTGGGGTTCGCGCTGTTGCAGGCCCCTCCCCCTTAACAGTGGGAGGAAGGCCTGCAGTACTACGCTGCGGCACGTTGCGCTGCGATATTCAGTTTCAGCGCCCTAAGAGGGACGCGGAGCGCCTCGAGCCTCGCCCCGTCTCCCTCTAGGGGCACTTCAACTAAATTTCTGACGATCGCTACAGCTTCGAACGCTGCGCAAAAACCAGCGCCCAGGCGAACTTGGCGCCAGTTTGGCGCCTCAACCCAAAGAGGTATTCAAAACGAGACGAGATGGTGATAGGACTAGTGGAGACAAAAGACGGCTCTAGATTAGGTGTGAAATGCGCTGGCAGAATGGGGGACAGCTGCCATGTGGGAGAGAAAAAAAAGGGGGGGGCCAAAACAAAGGTGTGGATAAAAATCTAAGTAAAAATGCAATGGGGGCCGAGGTTATGATCTGAAATTGTTGAACTCGATATTGAGTACGGAAGGCTGTAAAGTGCCTAATCATACCTGGGACTGCCTGACACTTACATGTAGAGGGATTTTTATTCTAAGTTCATCCCATGCTGTACCTGAGCTGGTGTGCTTCATTGGGTAGTGTCAGAGGAGCTGTACGCTGAATTTAAAACATGCTGGATCTGAGTTGGCTGTGTGTGATCAACCAATTTAGAGAGAGCTTTACACTTCATCTAAGTTGTACTGTACCTGGCCTGGGAGTGTTAGATGGTAATGTAAAGTGGGAGGCTTTACTCTGTATCTAACCAGTGCTATACCAGGCCTGGGAGTGTTTGATGGGACACTGTAGAAGGAACTTTACTCTGTATCTAACCCGTGCTGTACCTTCCCTGTGAGTGTTTGATGAGACAGTGTAGAGGGAGCTTTACTCTGCATTAACTGAGATTGACTGATACTTTCATTGACTATTTCTTTCATATACCCAGCACTGGCCTGAACTCAGATACTTTCTGCATACTCACAGAGATCAGCACGAGAGCACAAAACATCCCAAACACAGGAGCTGACCCTGGGATGGTGCGACACTAACTGTGCAGGTACATTAACAACCTCTAGAGATGAACCCCTGTCTGCACCCATCCTACTTTATCATTTTCTTGTGGTTGCAGTTGGAATATTGCGGGTGTGTGACAGCAAGCCTAAGGAATTTCCCACCTTTGACCTCTTCAATTTTTTTATTTCAGCTCAGCTTTGAAAACCAGGGCTGTCCTTCAGATGTCACGCATTTCCTGACAGTGCATTTCCAGCACTAGACATGTGACAAGAGAGTGACACCAAAGAGGTAGGACATGTGCAGCCACACTCATCAACATCCATCTTGCCCACACCTGTTGCTGTGCTGTGAAAGATCGAGAAATGCTGGAGTTCCCCTGTGGAGGGAGGCAACGGCAGCTCTGCTGCAAAAGACAGTCAGTCACTCGACACAAGAGATGGTGAAGGAAAGAATCAGAAAATGTAAAGCTTTGAGGAGCTGGATTCTGAACAAAATGAGGTTCCTCAGATCATGGTGTATTCATACCAGATACATGTGTCAGAAATGTCTGTGTCCACAATTAATCCTGAGTGCCTCCAGCTCCAGAGGAGTAACAGTCAATTCCAGATTAACACATATTGAGGCCTGTTACAAAGGTATTGGAAACCAAACAGGACAAAGACAAATAGCACTGAACTATTGATTAATGGGAAGATCTGAATTATAGACAGATTAAATTTGATCCTGCAGGAAGGAAGGAAAAAATGAAGGAAGGAAGATACTAATCTGTAATAACCGGGACACAAGCACGAATGTGCTGTGCCATGGACTGAATAGGAGTATCAACATTTCCCACTTTCACTTTCCCACTGCTGATTATGGAGTGGGTTGGCCCCATTAGCTGGGCTTACAGTGAATCGCGCCATTTGTTTCTAACATCCAATTTGTTTAAATTCAGTTTATTGTTATGTTTCCTCTCCAGAGGCTGATGGTACAGAGCTGACCAATGTACAGACACTGGCCAACGCTGAATCAGTGGGGAAATTTATAGAGAACATTTTCTCCTCTTTTACCTCACCCATAACTCTTTGGAGACACAAGTGGTAACTTCTGGCTCTGTTAGTCACCATTCCTGTTAATGCTGGGCCAGATTGGGGACACAAGGCCCTGTCCCTCTGAAGTACTGAGATGACATTTCCATAGCCATGGAAAGCTTCATGCGACTGATGTAGAATCCAGTCTCTGGCACTTCATGAGTGGGAGGAGGATCTGCTCTAATGTCACCAGCACTGCCCTTGGGTCTTTTTCTCCCATCAGCAGCAGAACATCCCTTTACCATCTCCTGTATCAAAAACTCGGGTTGACCTGACTGGTCTTCCTTTGATTCCTTCCCTTAGTTTACAGACTTTTCTGCCGTTTATTTTTTGTAATTGTGAACCCAGGTGGAGGGCCCAGACCCAGTAGAAGCAGAGCGTGATTGAGGCCAAAGGCAAATTTGTTGGAACAAATCTCTGGGACTTAGGAATAGAATGACTGTGGAGGCTAAAAAAGTAAATAGAAAAAGAGGACACGAGAACGGGAAAAGGTTAAAGCAAAATTAAGTTACAATTAAGAAAAACAAGAAACACAATATATAAAAAACACGTTTTTAATTCTAATTTATTCATTCTCGGGATGTGGGCATCACTCGCAAGGCCAGCATTTATTGCCCATCCCTAGTTACCCTTGAGAAGGTGGTGGTGAGCCGCCTTCTTGAACCGCTGCAATCAGTGTTGTGAAGGTTCTCCCATAGTGCTGTTAGGTAGGGAGTTCCAGAATTCTGTGAGACTTGGAGGGGAACTTGGAGGTGGAGGTGTTCCCATGCACCTGCTGCCCTTGTCCTTTGAGGTGATAGAGGCCGCAGGTTTGGGAGGTGCTGTCGTGGAAGCCTTGCTGAGTTGCTGCAGTGCATCTTGTAGATTGAACACACTGCAGCCACAGTGTGCCGGTGGAGGAGACAGTAAATGCTTAAGGTGGTGGATGGGATGCCAATCAAGCAGGCTGCTTTGTCCTGGATGGTGTTGAGGTTTTTGAGTGTTGTTGGAGCTGCACTCATCCAAGGACATGGAGAGTATTCCATCACACTCCTGACTTGTGCTTTGTAGGTGGTGGAAAGGTTTGGGAAGTCAGGAGGTGAGACACTCGCCGCTAAATACCCAGCTTCTGCCTAGTTCTTGCAGCCACAGTATTTAAGTGGCTGGTCTAGTTAAGTGTCTGGTAAATGGTGAACCCCAGGATTTGATGGTGGGGGATTCAACGATGGTAATGCCATTGAACGTCACGGGGAGCTGGTTAGACTCTCTCTTGTTGGCGATGATCATTGTCTGGTGCTTGTGTGGTACAAATGTTACTTGCCACATATCATCCCCGACCTGAACATTGCCCAGGTCTTGCTGCATGACTGCCTTATTTTCTGACGAATTGTAATGTTGTCGGGTAGATGCCAGTACTGGATCAGCTTGGCTAGAGGTGCAGCTAGTTCTGGAGCACAGGTCTTCAGATCTGCAGCTGGGATGTTGCCGGGGCCCACAGTCTTTGCTGTCTCCAGTGCGCTCTACTGTTCTTGATATCATGTGGAGTGAAGTGAATTGGCTGAAGACTACAGTGAAGGTGGGGACCTCAGGAGCAGGCCGAGATGCATCATCCACTTGGCAGTTGTGACTGAAGATGGTTGCGAAGGTTTCAGCCTTGTCTTTTGCACTCACGTGCTGTGCTCCACCATCGTTGAGGATGGGAATGTTCAAGGAGCCTCCTCCTCCCGTTAGTTGTTAATTGTCCATCACCATTCACGACTGGATGAGGCAGGACTGCAGAGCTTTGATCTGATCGATTGGGTGTGGGATCGCTTAGCTCTGTCTATAGCATGCTGCTTCTGCTGTTTAGCATGCATATAGTCCTGTGTTGTAACTTCACCAAGTTGGTTTCTGATATTCAGGTACACCTGGTGCAGCTCCTGGCATGCTCTTCAACACTCCTTATTGAACCAGGGCTGGTTTGATGGTAATGGTAGAATGAGGGATATGCCGGGCCATGAGGTTACAGATTATGGTGGAATAAAATTCTGTTGCTGCTGATGGGCCCAGCGCCTCATGGATGCCCAGTTTTGAGCTGCTAGATGTGTTCTTAATCTATCCCATTTAGCACGGTGGTAGGGCCACAGGACACGATGAAGGGGTGTCCTCAGTGACTCAATAGTACCATGATTGACGGAGCTGCCTGAGTCCTGAAGGACATAGCAGCCAGACTGGCTCACAGCAGGTAGTGAGAGAATAAACACGAGCCACTACCGAGCCACACTTGGTGATGGACATTGAAGTCCCCCGCACAGAGGACATTCTGTGCCATGACGCCACAGTCCGCTGGATAAGAGATTAGCGTGTAAAGTTAAAGCACATGGGATTGGGGGTAAGGTACTGACTTGGATAGAGAACTGGTTGGCAGACAGGAGGCAAAGAGTTGGAATAAACGGCTCTCTTTCCGAGTGGCAGGCAGTGACGAGTGGAGTACCGCAGGGATCGGTGCTAGGACCCCAGCTATTCACAATATATGTTAATGATCTAGACGAGGGAACTAGATGTAATATCTCCAAGTTTGCAGACGACACAAAGCTGGGTGGGCGTGTGTGCTGTGAGGAGGATGCCGAGAAACTCCAGTATGATTTGACAGGTTGGCTGATTGGGCAGATGCATGGCAGATGCAATATAATGTGGATAAATGCGAGGCTATCCACTTTGGTGGCAAAAACAGGTGGGACAGATTATTATCTGAACAGCAATTGATTGGGAGAAGGGGAAGTGCAACGAGACCTGGGTGTCCTTGTGCACCAGTTGCTAAAGGTAAGCATGCAGGTGCAGCAGGCACTTAAGAAGGCAAATGCTACGTTGTCCTTCATAGCAAAAGGATTTGAGTACAGGAGCAAGGATATCTTGCTGCAGTTGTACAGGGCCTTGGTGAGACCACACCTTGAGTATTGTGTGCAATTTTGTTCGCCTTATCTGAGGAAGGATGTTCTTGCCATGGAGGGAGTGCAGCGAAGATTCACCAGGTTGATACCTGGGATGGCAGGAATGATGTCGATTGGGCTGGAGTTTAGAAGAATGAGAGGGGATCTCATTGAAACTTATAAAATTCTAACAGGGCTAGACAGACTAGATGCAGGAAGGATGTTCCCGATGGCGGGGGAGTCCAGAACCAGGGGTTACAGTCTAAAGATAAGGGGTAAGCCATTTAGGACTGAGATGAGGAGGAATTTCTTCACCCAGAGAGTGGTGGACCTGTGGAATTCAGTACCACAGAAGGCAGTTGAGGCCAATTCATTAAATATATTCAAGAAGGAGATAGATATATTTCTTAAGGCTAAAGGGATCAAGGGATATGGGGAGAAAGCAGGGCCAGAGTACTGAATTTGGATGATCAGCCATGATCTCATTAAATGGCGGAGCAGACTCGAGGGGCCGAATGGCCTACTCCTGCTGCTATCTTCTATGTTTCTATGGATGAGGAGGGAGTAAATGTTTAAGATGGTGGATGGGTGGCTGATTAAGCAGCCTGCTTTCCCCTGGATTCTGTCGAGCATCGTGAGCATTGATGGAGCTGCAACTGTCCAGGCAAGTGGAGAATATTCCATCGCACTCCTGACTTGTGCCTTGTAGGGAGTGAAAAGGCTTTGGGGAGTCAGGAGGTGGTGAGTCACTTCCGCAGACTACCCAGTGTCTGACTAGCTCTTGTAGCCACAATATTTATTTGGCTGATCTAGTTAAGTTCCTGGTCAATGGTGACCCCCAGGATGTTGATGGTGGGGAATTCAACAATGGTAATGCCATTGATTGTCATGGGGTGGTGGTTAGACTCTCTCTTGTTGGAGATGGTCATTGTCTGGCACTTGTGTGGCACAAATGTTACTTGCCACTTATCATCCCCAACCTGAATGTTGTCCAGGTCGTGCTGGACACAGACTGCCTCATTATCTGATGAATTGCGTATATAACTTGACACTGTGCAATCAGTAGCGAACATCCCCACTTCTGAAGGTCATTAACAAAGCAGCTAAGATGTTGGGCCTAGGACACTGTCCTGAGTAACTGCTGCAGCGATGACCTGGGTCTGAGATGATTGGCCTCCAATAACCACAACCAACTTCCTTTGTGCTAGATATGACACCATCCAGTGGAGAGTTTTCCCCTGATCCCCATTGATTTCAGTTTTATTAGGGCTCCTTGGTGCCACACTTGGACAACTGCTGCCTTGATGTCGAGGACAGTCACTCTCACCTCACCTCTGGAATTCAGCTCTTTTGTCCATGTTTGGACCAAGGTTGTAATGAGGTCAGGAGCCAAGAGGTCCTGGCGGAAACCAAACTGGGCATCGGTGAGGAGGTTATTTGTGAGTTAGTGCCGCTTGATAGCATTGTCGATGACAGCTTCCATCACTTTGCTGATGATGGAGAGGTGGTTAATGGGGTGGTAACTGGCTGTTGGATTAGTCCAGCTTTATGTGGACTGGACATACCTGGGCAATTTACCACTTTGTCGGGTAGAAGCCATTACTGGAACAGCTGGGCTAGAGTTGCAGCTATTTCTGGAGCAGAGGTCTTCAGCTCTGTATCGGGGATGTTGTCGGGTCCCAGAGCCTTTGCTGTATCCAGTGCGCTCTACCGTTCTTGATATCATGTCAGTGAAGCGAATTGGTTGAAGACTGGCTTCTGTGATGGTGGGACCTCAGGAGCTGTAATGCATCATCCACTTGGCACTCGTGGCTAAAGATGGTTGCGAAGGCTTCAGCCTTGTCTTTTGCACTCACGTACTGTGCTCTGCCATTGTTGAGGATGGGGATGTTCAAGGAGCCTCCTCCTCCCGTTAGTTGTTAATTGTCCATCACCATTCACGACTGGATGTGTCAGGACTGCAGAGCTTTGATCTGATCCATTGGGTGCGGATCGCTTAGCTCTGTCTATAAAATGCTGCTTTCGCTATTTAGTATGCATATAGTCCTGTGTTTTCAGATACACTTGGTGCAGCTCCTGGCATGCTCTTCAACACTCCTTATTGAACCAGGGCTGGTTTGATGGTAATGGTAGAATGAGGGATATGCCGGGCCATGGGGTTACAGATTATGGTGGAATAAAATTCTGTTGCTGCTGATGTGCCCAGCGCCTCATGGATGCCCAGTTTTGAGCTGCTAGATGTGTTCTTAATCTATCCCATTTAGCACGGTGGTAGGGGCACAGGACACGATGAAGGGGTGTCCTCAGTGACTCAATAGTACCATGATTGACCGAGCTGCCTGAGTCCTGAAGGACATAGCAGCCAGACTGGCTCACGGCAGTGAGAGAATAAACACGAGCCACTACCGAGCCACACTTGGTGATGGACATTGAAGTCCCCCGCCCAGAGGACATTCTGTGCCATGACGCCACAGTCCGCTGGATAAGAGATTAGCATGTAAAGTTAAAGCACATGGGATTGGGGGTAAGGTACTGACTTGGATAGAGAACTGGTTGGCAGACAGGAAGCAAAGAGTTGGAATAAACGGCTCTTTTTCCGAGTGGCAGGCAGTGACTAGTGGGGTACCGCAGGGATCGGTGCTAGGACCCCAGCTATTCACAATATATATTAATGATCTAGACGAGGGAACTAGATGTAATACCTCCAAGTTTGCAGACGACACAAAGCTGGGTGGGCGTGTGTGCTGTGAGGAGGATGCTGCGAAAATCCAGTATGATTTGACAGGTTGGCTGATTGGGCAGATGCATGGCAGATGCAATATAATGTGGATAAATGCGAGGCTATCCACTTTGGTGGCAAAAACAGGTGGGACAGATTATTATCTGAACAGCAATTGATTGGGAGAAGGGGAAGTGCAACGAGACCTGGGTGTCCTTGTGCACCAGTTGCTAAAGGTAAGCATGCAGGTGCAGCAGGCACTTAAGAAGGCAAATGCTACGTTGTCCTTCATAGCAAAAGGATTTGAGTACAGGAGCAAGGATATCTTGCTGCAGTTGTACAGGGCCTTGGTGAGACCACACGTTGAGTATTGTGTGCAATTTTGTTCGCCTTATCTGAGGAAGGATGTTCTTGCCATGGAGGGAGTGCAGCGAAGATTCACCAGGTTGATACCTGGGATGGCAGGAATGATGTCGATTGGGCTGGAGTTTAGAAGAATGAGAGGGGATCTCATTGAAACTTATAAAATTCTAACAGGGCTAGACAGACTAGATGCAGGAAGGATGTTCCCGATAGCGGGGGAGTCCAGAACCAGGGGTTACAGTCTAAAGATAAGGGGTAAGCCATTTAGGACTGAGATGAGGAGGAATTTCTTCACCCAGAGAGTGGTGGACCTGTGGAATTCACTACCACAGAAGGCAGTTGAGGCCAATTCATTAAATATATTCAAGAAGGAGTTAGATATATTTCTTAAGGCTAAAGGGATCAAGGGATATGGGGAGAAAGCAGGGCCAGGGTACTGAATTTGGATGATCAGCCATGATCTCATTAAATGGCGGAGCAGACTCGAGGGGCCGAATGGCCTACTCCTGCTGCTATCTTCTATGTTTCTATGGATGAGGAGGGAGTAAATGTTTAAGATGGTGGATGGGTGGCTGATTAAGCGGCCTGCTTTCCCCTGGATTCTGTCGAGCTTCGTGAGTATTGATGGAGCTGCAACTGTCCAGGCAAGTGGAGAATATTCCATCGCACTCCTGACTTGTGCCTTGTAGGGAGTGAAAAGGCTTTGGGGAGTCAGGAGGTGGTGAGTCACTTACGCAGACTACCCAGTGTCTGACTAGCTCTTGTAGCCACAATATTTATTTGGCTGATCTAGTTAAGTTCCTGGTCAATGGTGACCCCCAGGATGTTGATGGTGGGGAATTCAACAATGGTAATGCCATTGATTGTCATGGGGTGGTGGTTAGACTCTCTCTTGTTGGAGATGGTCATTGTCTGGCACTTGTGTGGCACAAATGTTACTTGCCACTTATCATCCCCAACCTGAATGTTGTCCAGGTCGTGCTGGACACAGACTGCCTCATTATCTGATGAATTGCGTATATAACTTGACACTGTGCAATCAGTAGCGAACATCCCCACTTCTGAAGGTCATTAACAAAGCAGCTAAGATGTTGGGCCTAGGACACTGTCCTGAGTAACTGCTGCAGCGATGACCTGGGTCTGAGATGATTGGCCTCCAATAACCACAACCAACTTCCTTTGTGCTAGATATGACACCATCCAGTGGAGAGTTTTCCCCTGATCCCCATTGATTTCAGTTTTATTAGGGCTCCTTGGTGCCACACTTGGACAACTGCTGCCTTGATGTCGAGGACAGTCACTCTCACCTCACCTCTGGAATTCAGCTCTTTTGTCCATGTTTGGACCAAGGTTGTAATGAGGTCAGGAGCCAAGAGGTCCTGGCGGAAACCAAACTGGGCATCGGTGAGGAGGTTATTTGTGAGTTAGTGCCGCTTGATAGCATTGTCGATGACAGCTTCCATCACTTTGCTGATGATGGAGAGGTGGTTAATGGGGTGGTAACTGGCTGTTGGATTAGTCCAGCTTTATGTGGACTGGACATACCTGGGCAATTTACCACTTTGTCGGGTAGAAGCCATTACTGGAACAGCTGGGCTAGAGTTGCAGCTATTTCTGGAGCAGAGGTCTTCAGCTCTGTATCGGGGATGTTGTCGGGTCCCAGAGCCTTTGCTGTATCCAGTGCGCTCTACCGTTCTTGATATCATGTCAGTGAAGCGAATTGGTTGAAGACTGGCTTCTGTGATGGTGGGACCTCAGGAGCTGTAATGCATCATCCACTTGGCACTCGTGGCTAAAGATGGTTGCGAAGGCTTCAGCCTTGTCTTTTGCACTCACGTACTGTGCTCTGCCATTGTTGAGGATGGGGATGTTCAAGGAGCCTCCTCCTCCCGTTAGTTGTTAATTGTCCATCACCATTCACGACTGGATGTGTCAGGACTGCAGAGCTTTGATCTGATCCATTGGGTGCGGATCGCTTAGCTCTGTCTATAAAATGCTGCTTTCGCTATTTAGTATGCATATAGTCCTGTGTTTTCAGATACACTTGGTGCAGCTCCTGGCATGCTCTTCAACACTCCTTATTGAACCAGGGCTGGTTTGATGGTAATGGTAGAATGAGGGATATGCCGGGCCATGGGGTTACAGATTATGGTGGAATAAAATTCTGTTGCTGCTGATGTGCCCAGCGCCTCATGGATGCCCAGTTTTGAGCTGCTAGATGTGTTCTTAATCTATCCCATTTAGCACGGTGGTAGGGGCACAGGACACGATGAAGGGGTGTCCTCAGTGACTCAATAGTACCATGATTGACCGAGCTGCCTGAGTCCTGAAGGACATAGCAGCCAGACTGGCTCACGGCAGTGAGAGAATAAACACGAGCCACTACCGAGCCACACTTGGTGATGGACATTGAAGTCCCCCGCCCAGAGGACATTCTGTGCCATGACGCCACAGTCCGCTGGATAAGAGATTAGCATGTAAAGTTAAAGCACATGGGATTGGGGGTAAGGTACTGACTTGGATAGAGAACTGGTTGGCAGACAGGAAGCAAAGAGTTGGAATAAACGGCTCTTTTTCCGAGTGGCAGGCAGTGACTAGTGGGGTACCGCAGGGATCGGTGCTAGGACCCCAGCTATTCACAATATATATTAATGATCTAGACGAGGGAACTAGATGTAATACCTCCAAGTTTGCAGACGACACAAAGCTGGGTGGGCGTGTGTGCTGTGAGGAGGATGCCGAGAAAATCCAGTATGATTTGACAGGTTGGCTGATTGGGCAGATGCATGGCAGATGCAATATAATGTGGATAAATGCGAGGCTATCCACTTTGGTGGCAAAAACAGGAAGGCAGATTATTATCTGAACAGCAATTGATTGGGAGAAGGGGAAGTGCAACGAGACCTGGGTGTCCTTGTGCACCAGTTGCTAAAGGTA
This sequence comes from Somniosus microcephalus, assembly GCF_052327205.1. NCBI lineage: Eukaryota > Metazoa > Chordata > Chondrichthyes > Squaliformes > Somniosidae > Somniosus > Somniosus microcephalus. Next base: position 207,340,423 of record NC_140995.1, on the reverse strand, counting down.
AGCATGCAGGTGCAGCAGGCACTTAAGAAGGCAAATGCTACGTTGTCCTTCATAGCAAAAGGATTTGAGTACAGGAGCAAGGATATCTTGCTGCAGTTGTACAGGGCCTTGGTGAGACCACACCTTGAGTATTGTGTGCAATTTTGTTCGCCTTATCTGAGGAAGGATGTTCTTGCCATGGAGGGAGTGCAGCGAAGATTCACCAGGTTGATACCTGGGATGGCAGGAATGATGTCGATTGGGCTGGAGTTTAGAAGAATGAGAGGGGACCTCATTGAAACTTATAAAATTCTAACAGGGCTAGACAGACTAGATGCAGGAAGGATGTTCCCGATAGCGGGGGAGTCCAGAACCAGGGGTTACAGTCTAAAGATAAGGGGTAAGCCATTTAGGACTGAGATGAGGAGGAATTTCTTCACCCAGAGAGTGGTGGACCTGTGGAATTCACTACCACAGAAGGCAGTTGAGGCCAATTCATTAAATATATTCAAGAAGGAGTTAGATATATTTCTTAAGGCTAAAGGGATCAAGGGATATGGGGAGAAAGCAGGGCCAGGGTACTGAATTTGGATGATCAGCCATGATCTCATTAAATGGCGGAGCAGACTCGAGGGGCCGAATGGCCTACTCCTGCTGCTATCTTCTATGTTTCTATGGATGAGGAGGGAGTAAATGTTTAAGATGGTGGATGGGTGGCTGATTAAGCAGCCTGCTTTCCCCTGGATTCTGTCGAGCTTCGTGAGTATTGATGGAGCTGCAACTGTCCAGGCAAGTGGAGAATATTCCATCGCACTCCTGACTTGTGCCTTGTAGGGAGTGAAAAGGCTTTGGGGAGTCAGGAGGTGGTGAGTCACTTACGCAGACTACCCAGTGTCTGACTAGCTCTTGTAGCCACAATATTTATTTGGCTGATCTAGTTAAGTTCCTGGTCAATGGTGACCCCCAGGATGTTGATGGTGGGGAATTCAACAATGGTAATGCCATTGATTGTCATGGGGTGGTGGTTAGACTCTCTCTTGTTGGAGATGGTCATTGTCTGGCACTTGTGTGGCACAAATGTTACTTGCCACTTATCATCCCCAACCTGAATGTTGTCCAGGTCGTGCTGGACACAGACTGCCTCATTATCTGATGAATTGCATATATAACTTGACACTGTGCAATCAGTAGCGAACATCCCCACTTCTGAAGGTCATTAACAAAGCAGCTAAGATGTTGGGCCTAGGACACTGTCCTGAGTAACTGCTGCAGCGATGACCTGGGTCTGAGATGATTGGCCTCCAATAACCACAACCAACTTCCTTTGTGCTAGATATGACACCATCCAGTGGAGAGTTTTCCCCTGATCCCCATTGATTTCAGTTTTATTAGGGCTCCTTGGTGCCACACTTGGACAACTGCTGCCTTGATGTCGAGGACAGTCACTCTCACCTCACCTCTGGAATTCAGCTCTTTTGTCCATGTTTGGACCAAGGTTGTAATGAGGTCAGGAGCCAAGAGGTCCTGGCGGAAACCAAACTGGGCATCGGTGAGGAGGTTATTTGTGAGTTAGTGCCGCTTGATAGCATTGTCGATGACAGCTTCCATCACTTTGCTGATGATGGAGAGGTGGTTAATGGGGTGGTAACTGGCTGTTGGATTAGTCCAGCTTTATGTGGACTGGACATACCTGGGCAATTTACCACTTTGTCGGGTAGAAGCCATTACTGGAACAGCTGGGCTAGAGTTGCAGCTATTTCTGGAGCAGAGGTCTTCAGCTCTGTATCGGGGATGTTGTCGGGTCCCAGAGTCTTTGCTGTATCCAGTGCGCTCTACCGTTCTTGATATCATGTCAGTGAAGCGAATTGGTTGAAGACTGGCTTCTGTGATGGTGGGACCTCAGGAGCTGTAATGCATCATCCACTTGGCACTCGTGGCTAAAGATGGTTGCGAAGGCTTCAGCCTTGTCTTTTGCACTCACGTACTGTGCTCTGCCATTGTTGAGGATGGGGATGTTCAAGGAGCCTCCTCCTCCCGTTAGTTGTTAATTGTCCATCACCATTCACGACTGGATGTGTCAGGACTGCAGAGCTTTGATCTGATCCATTGGGTGCGGATCGCTTAGCTCTGTCTATAAAATGCTGCTTTCGCTATTTAGTATGCATATAGTCCTGTGTTTTCAGATACACTTGGTGCAGCTCCTGGCATGCTCTTCAACACTCCTTATTGAACCAGGGCTGGTTTGATGGTAATGGTAGAATGAGGGATATGCCGGGCCACGGGGTTACAGATTATGGTGGAATAAAATTCTGTTGCTGCTGATGTGCCCAGCGCCTCATGGATGCCCAGTTTTGAGCTGCTAGATGTGTTCTTAATCTATCCCATTTAGCACGGTGGTAGGGGCACAGGACACGATGAAGGGGTGTCCTCAGTGACTCAATAGTACCATGATTGACCGAGCTGCCTGAGTCCTGACGGACATAGCAGCCAGACTGGCTCACGGCAGTGAGAGAATAAACACGAGCCACTACCGAGCCACACTTGGTGATGGACATTGAAGTCCCCCGCCCAGAGGACATTCTGTGCCATGACGCCACAGTCCGCTGGATAAGAGATTAGCGTGTAAAGTTAAAGCACATGGGATTGGGGGTAAGGTACTGACTTGGATAGAGAACTGGTTGGCAGACAGGAAGCAAAGAGTTGGAATAAACGGCTCTTTTTCCGAGTGGCAGGCAGTGACTAGTGGGGTACCGCAGGGATCGGTGCTAGGACCCCAGCTATTCACAATATATATTAATGATCTAGACGAGGGAACCAGATGTAATACCTCCAAGTTTGCAGACGACACAAAGCTGGGTGGGCGTGTGTGCTTTGAGGAGGATGCCGAGAAAATCCAGTATGATTTGACAGGTTGGCTGATTGGGCAGATGCATTGGCAGATGCAATATAATGTGGATAAATGCGAGGCTATCCACTTTGGTGGCAAAAACAGGTGGGACAGATTATTATCTGAACAGCAATTGATTGGGAGAAGGGGAAGTGCAACGAGACCTGGGTGTCCTTGTGCACCAGTTGCTAAAGGTAAGCATGCAGGTGCAGCAGGCACTTAAGAAGGCAAATGCTACGTTGTCCTTCATAGCAAAAGGATTTGAGTACAGGAGCAAGGATATCTTGCTGCAGTTGTACAGGGCCTTGGTGAGACCACACCTTGAGTATTGTGTGCAATTTTGTTCGCCTTATCTGAGGAAGGATGTTCTTGCCATGGAGGGAGTGCAGCGAAGATTCACCAGGTTGATACCTGGGATGGCAGGAATGATGTCGATTGGGCTGGAGTTTAGAAGAATGAGAGGGGATCTCATTGAAACTTATAAAATTCTAACAGGGCTAGACAGACTAGATGCAGGAAGGATGTTCCCGATAGCGGGGGAGTCCAGAACCAGGGGTTACAGTCTAAAGATAAGGGGTAAGCCATTTAGGGCTGAGATGAGGAGGAATTTCTTCACCCAGAGAGTGGTGGACCTGTGGAATTCACTACCACAGAAGGCAGTTGAGGCCAATTCATTAAATATATTCAAGAAGGAGTTAGATATATTTCTTAAGGCTAAAGGGATCAAGGGATATGGGGAGAAAGCAGGGCCAGGGTACTGAATTTGGATGATCAGCCATGATCTCATTAAATGGCGGAGCAGACTCGAGGGGCCGAATGGCCTACTCCTGCTGCTATCTTCTATGTTTCTATGGATGAGGAGGGAGTAAATGTTTAAGATGGTGGATGGGTGGCTGATTAAGCGGCCTGCTTTCCCCTGGATTCTGTCGAGCTTCGTGAGTATTGATGGAGCTGCAACTGTCCAGGCAAGTGGAGAATATTCCATCGCACTCCTGACTTGTGCCTTGTAGGGAGTGAAAAGGCTTTGGGGAGTCAGGAGGTGGTGAGTCACTTCCGCAGACTACCCAGTGTCTGACTAGCTCTTGTAGCCACAATATTTATTTGGCTGATCTAGTTAAGTTCCTGGTCAATGGTGACCCCCAGGATGTTGATGGTGGGGAATTCAACAATGGTAATGCCATTGATTGTCATGGGGTGGTGGTTAGACTCTCTCTTGTTGGAGATGGTCATTGTCTGGCACTTGTGTGGCACAAATGTTACTTGCCACTTATCATCCCCAACCTGAATGTTGTCCAGGTCGTGCTGGACACAGACTGCCTCATTATCTGATGAATTGCGTATATAACTTGACACTGTGCAATCAGTAGCGAACATCCCCGCTTCTGAAGGTCATTAACAAAGCAGCTAAGATGTTGGGCCTAGGACACTGTCCTGAGTAACTGCTGCAGCGATGACCTGGGTCTGAGATGATTGGCCTCCAATAACCACAACCAACTTCCTTTGTGCTAGATATGACACCATCCAGTGGAGAGTTTTCCCCTGATCCCCATTGATTTCAGTTTTATTAGGGCTCCTTGGTGCCACACTTGGACAACTGCTGCCTTGATGTCGAGGACAGTCACTCTCACCTCACCTCTGGAATTCAGCTCTTTTGTCCATGTTTGGACCAAGGTTGTAATGAGGTCAGGAGCCAAGAGGTCCTGGCGGAAACCAAACTGGGCATCGGTGAGGAGGTTATTTGTGAGTTAGTGCCGCTTGATAGCATTGTCGATGACAGCTTCCATCACTTTGCTGATGATGGAGAGGTGGTTAATGGGGTGGTAACTGGCTGTTGGATTAGTCCAGCTTTATGTGGACTGGACATACCTGGGCAATTTACCACTTTGTCGGGTAGAAGCCATTACTGGAACAGCTGGGCTAGAGTTGCAGCTATTTCTGGAGCAGAGGTCTTCAGCTCTGTATCGGGGATGTTGTCGGGTCCCAGAGTCTTTGCTGTATCCAGTGCGCTCTACCGTTCTTGATATCATGTCAGTGAAGCGAATTGGTTGAAGACTGGCTTCTGTGATGGTGGGACCTCAGGAGCTGTAATGCATCATCCACTTGGCACTCGTGGCTAAAGATGGTTGCGAAGGCTTCAGCCTTGTCTTTTGCACTCACGTACTGTGCTCTGCCATTGTTGAGGATGGGGATGTTCAAGGAGCCTCCTCCTCCCGTTAGTTGTTAATTGTCCATCACCATTCACGACTGGATGTGTCAGGACTGCAGAGCTTTGATCTGATCCATTGGGTGCGGATCGCTTAGCTCTGTCTATAAAATGCTGCTTTCGCTATTTAGTATGCATATAGTCCTGTGTTTTCAGATACACTTGGTGCAGCTCCTGGCATGCTCTTCAACACTCCTTATTGAACCAGGGCTGGTTTGATGGTAATGGTAGAATGAGGGATATGCCGGGCCACGGGGTTACAGATTATGGTGGAATAAAATTCTGTTGCTGCTGATGTGCCCAGCGCCTCATGGATGCCCAGTTTTGAGCTGCTAGATGTGTTCTTAATCTATCCCATTTAGCACGGTGGTAGGGGCACAGGACACGATGAAGGGGTGTCCTCAGTGACTCAATAGTACCATGATTGACCGAGCTGCCTGAGTCCTGACGGACATAGCAGCCAGACTGGCTCACGGCAGTGAGAGAATAAACACGAGCCACTACCGAGCCACACTTGGTGATGGACATTGAAGTCCCGGGCCAGAGGACATTCTGTGCCATGACGCCACAGTCCGCTGGATAAGAGATTAGCGTGTAAAGTTAAAGCACATGGGATTGGGGGTAAGGTACTGACTTGGATAGAGAACTGGTTGGCAGACAGGAAGCAAAGAGTTGGAATAAACGGCTCTTTTTCCGAGTGGCAGGCAGTGACTAGTGGGGTACCGCAGGGATCGGTGCTAGGACCCCAGCTATTCACAATATATATTAATGATCTAGACGAGGGAACCAGATGTAATACCTCCAAGTTTGCAGACGACACAAAGCTGGGTGGGCGTGTGTGCTTTGAGGAGGATGCCGAGAAAATCCAGTATGATTTGACAGGTTGGCTGATTGGGCAGATGCATTGGCAGATGCAATATAATGTGGATAAATGCGAGGCTATCCACTTTGGTGGCAAAAACAGGTGGGACAGATTATTATCTGAACAGCAATTGATTGGGAGAAGGGGAAGTGCAACGAGACCTGGGTGTCCTTGTGCACCAGTTGCTAAAGGTAAGCATGCAGGTGCAGCAGGCACTTAAGAAGGCAAATGCTACGTTGTCCTTCATAGCAAAAGGATTTGAGTACAGGAGCAAGGATATCTTGCTGCAGTTGTACAGGGCCTTGGTGAGACCACACCTTGAGTATTGTGTGCAATTTTGTTCGCCTTATCTGAGGAAGGATGTTCTTGCCATGGAGGGAGTGCAGCGAAGATTCACCAGGTTGATACCTGGGATGGCAGGAATGATGTCGATTGGGCTGGAGTTTAGAAGAATGAGAGGGGATCTCATTGAAACTTATAAAATTCTAACAGGGCTAGACAGACTAGATGCAGGAAGGATGTTCCCGATAGCGGGGGAGTCCAGAACCAGGGGTTACAGTCTAAAGATAAGGGGTAAGCCATTTAGGGCTGAGATGAGGAGGAATTTCTTCACCCAGAGAGTGGTGGACCTGTGGAATTCACTACCACAGAAGGCAGTTGAGGCCAATTCATTAAATATATTCAAGAAGGAGTTAGATATATTTCTTAAGGCTAAAGGGATCAAGGGATATGGGGAGAAAGCAGGGCCAGGGTACTGAATTTGGATGATCAGCCATGATCTCATTAAATGGCGGAGCAGACTCGAGGGGCCGAATGGCCTACTCCTGCTGCTATCTTCTATGTTTCTATGGATGAGGAGGGAGTAAATGTTTAAGATGGTGGATGGGTGGCTGATTAAGCGGCCTGCTTTCCCCTGGATTCTGTCGAGCTTCGTGAGTATTGATGGAGCTGCAACTGTCCAGGCAAGTGGAGAATATTCCATCGCACTCCTGACTTGTGCCTTGTAGGGAGTGAAAAGGCTTTGGGGAGTCAGGAGGTGGTGAGTCACTTACGCAGACTACCCAGTGTCTGACTAGCTCTTGTAGCCACAATATTTATTTGGCTGATCTAGTTAAGTTCCTGGTCAATGGTGACCCCCAGGATGTTGATGGTGGGGAATTCAACAATGGTAATGCCATTGATTGTCATGGGGTGGTGGTTAGACTCTCTCTTGTTGGAGATGGTCATTGTCTGGCACTTGTGTGGCACAAATGTTACTTGCCACTTATCATCCCCAACCTGAATGTTGTCCAGGTCGTGCTGGACACAGACTGCCTCATTATCTGATGAATTGCGTATATAACTTGACACTGTGCAATCAGTAGCGAACATTCCCACTTCTGAAGGTCATTAACAAAGCAGCTAAGATGTTGGGCCTAGGACACTGTCCTGAGTAACTGCTGCAGCGATGACCTGGGTCTGAGATGATTGGCCTCCAATAACCACAACCAACTTCCTTTGTGCTAGATATGACACCATCCAGTGGAGAGTTTTCCCCTGATCCCCGTGGATTTCATTTTTATTAGGGCTCCTTGGTGCCACACTTGGACAACTGCTGCCTTGATGTCGAGGACAGTCACTCTCACCTCACCTCTGGAATTCAGCTCTTTTGTCCATGTTTGGACCAAGGTTGTAATGAGGTCAGGAGCCAAGAGGTCCTGGCGGAAACCAAACTGGGCATCGGTGAGGAGGTTATTTGTGAGTTAGTGCCGCTTGATAGCATTGTCGATGACAGCTTCCATCACTTTGCTGATGATGGAGAGGTGGTTAATGGGGTGGTAACTGGCTGTTGGATTAGTCCAGCTTTATGTGGACTGGACATACCTGGGCAATTTACCACTTTGTCGGGTAGAAGCCATTACTGGAACAGCTGGGCTAGAGTTGCAGCTATTTCTGGAGCAGAGGTCTTCAGCTCTGTATCGGGGATGTTGTTGGGTCCCAGAGTCTTTGCTGTATCCAGTGCGCTCTACCGTTCTTGATATCATGTCAGTGAAGCGAATTGGTTGAAGACTGGCTTCTGTGATGGTGGGACCTCAGGAGCTGTAATGCATCATCCACTTGGCACTCGTGGCTAAAGATGGTTGCGAAGGCTTCAGCCTTGTCTTTTGCACTCACGTACTGTGCTCTGCCATTGTTGAGGATGGGGATGTTCAAGGAGCCTCCTCCTCCCGTTAGTTGTTAATTGTCCATCACCATTCACGACTGGATGTGTCAGGACTGCAGAGCTTTGATCTGATCCATTGGGTGCGGATCGCTTAGCTCTGTCTATAAAATGCTGCTTTCGCTATTTAGTATGCATATAGTCCTGTGTTTTCAGATACACTTGGTGCAGCTCCTGGCATGCTCTTCAACACTCCTTATTGAACCAGGGCTGGTTTGATGGTAATGGTAGAATGAGGGATATGCCGGGCCATGGGGTTACAGATTATGGTGGAATAAAATTCTGTTGCTGCTGATGTGCCCAGCGCCTCATGGATGCCCAGTTTTGAGCTGCTAGATGTGTTCTTAATCTATCCCATTTAGCACGGTGGTAGGGGCACAGGACACGATGAAGGGGTGTCCTCAGTGACTCAATAGTACCATGATTGACCGAGCTGCCTGAGTCCTGAAGGACATAGCAGCCAGACTGGCTCACGGCAGTGAGAGAATAAACACGAGCCACTACCGAGCCACACTTGGTGATGGACATTGAAGTCCCCCGCCCAGAGGACATTCTGTGCCATGACGCCACAGTCCGCTGGATAAGAGATTAGCGTGTAAAGTTAAAGCACATGGGATTGGGGGTAAGGTACTGACTTGGATAGAGAACTGGTTGGCAGACAGGAAGCAAAGAGTTGGAATAAACGGCTCTTTTTCCGAGTGGCAGGCAGTGACTAGTGGGGTACCGCAGGGATCGGTGCTAGGACCCCAGCTATTCACAATATATATTAATGATCTAGACGAGGGAACTAGATGTAATACCTCCAAGTTTGCAGACGACACAAAGCTGGGTGGGCGTGTGTGCTGTGAGGAGGATGCCGAGAAAATCCAGTATGATTTGACAGGTTGGCTGATTGGGCAGATGCATGGCAGATGCAATATAATGTGGATAAATGTGAGGCTATCCACTTTGGTGGCAAAAACAGGTGGGACAGATTATTATCTGAACAGCAATTGATTGGGAGAAGGGGAAGTGCAACGAGACCTGGGTGTCCTTGTGCACCAGTTGCTAAAGGTAAGCATGCAGGTGCAGCAGGCACTTAAGAAGGCAAATGCTACGTTGTCCTTCATAGCAAAAGGATTTGAGTACAGGAGCAAGGATATCTTGCTGCAGTTGTACAGGGCCTTGGTGAGACCACACCTTGAGTATTGTGTGCAATTTTGTTCGCCTTATCTGAGGAAGGATGTTCTTGCCATGGAGGGAGTGCAGCGAAGATTCACCAGGTTGATACCTGGGATGGCAGGAATGATGTCGATTGGGCTGGAGTTTAGAAGAATGAGAGGGGATCTCATTGAAACTTATAAAATTCTAACAGGGCTAGACAGACTAGATGCAGGAAGGATGTTCCCGATAGCGGGGGAGTCCAGAACCAGGGGTTACAGTCTAAAGATAAGGGGTAAGCCATTTAGGACTGAGATGAGGAGGAATTTCTTCACCCAGAGAGTGGTGGACCTGTGGAATTCACTACCACAGAAGGCAGTTGAGGCCAATTCATTAAATATATTCAAGAAGGAGTTAGATATATTTCTTAAGGCTAAAGGGATCAAGGGATATGGGGAGAAAGCAGGGCCAGGGTACTGAATTTGGATGATCAGCCATGATCTCATTAAATGGCGGAGCAGACTCGAGGGGCCGAATGGCCTACTCCTGCTGCTATCTTCTATGTTTCTATGGATGAGGAGGGAGTAAATGTTTAAGATGGTGGATGGGTGGCTGATTAAGCGGCCTGCTTTCCCCTGGATTCTGTCGAGCTTCGTGAGTATTGATGGAGCTGCAACTGTCCAGGCAAGTGGAGAATATTCCATCGCACTCCTGACTTGTGCCTTGTAGGGAGTGAAAAGGCTTTGGGGAGTCAGGAGGTGGTGAGTCACTTACGCAGACTACCCAGTGTCTGACTAGCTCTTGTAGCCACAATATTTATTTGGCTGATCTAGTTAAGTTCCTGGTCAATGGTGACCCCCAGGATGTTGATGGTGGGGAATTCAACAATGGTAATGCCATTGATTGTCATGGGGTGGTGGTTAGACTCTCTCTTGTTGGAGATGGTCATTGTCTGGCACTTGTGTGGCACAAATGTTACTTGCCACTTATCATCCCCAACCTGAATGTTGTCCAGGTCGTGCTGGACACAGACTGCCTCATTATCTGATGAATTGCGTATATAACTTGACACTGTGCAATCAGTAGCGAACATCCCCACTTCTGAAGGTCATTAACAAAGCAGCTAAGATGTTGGGCCTAGGACACTGTCCTGAGTAACTGCTGCAGCGATGACCTGGGTCTGAGATGATTGGCCTCCAATAACCACAACCAACTTCCTTTGTGCTAGATATGACACCATCCAGTGGAGAGTTTTCCCCTGATCCCCATTGATTTCAGTTTTATTAGGGCTCCTTGGTGCCACACTTGGACAACTGCTGCCTTGATGTCGAGGACAGTCACTCTCACCTCACCTCTGGAATTCAGCTCTTTTGTCCATGTTTGGACCAAGGTTGTAATGAGGTCAGGAGCCAAGAGGTCCTGGCGGAAACCAAACTGGGCATCGGTGAGGAGGTTATTTGTGAGTTAGTGCCGCTTGATAGCATTGTCGATGACAGCTTCCATCACTTTGCTGATGATGGAGAGGTGGTTAATGGGGTGGTAACTGGCTGTTGGATTAGTCCAGCTTTATGTGGACTGGACATACCTGGGCAATTTACCACTTTGTCGGGTAGAAGCCATTACTGGAACAGCTGGGCTAGAGTTGCAGCTATTTCTGGAGCAGAGGTCTTCAGCTCTGTATCGGGGATGTTGTTGGGTCCCAGAGTCTTTGCTGTATCCAGTGCGCTCTACCGTTCTTGATATCATGTCAGTGAAGCGAATTGGTTGAAGACTGGCTTCTGTGATGGTGGGACCTCAGGAGCTGTAATGCATCATCCACTTGGCACTCGTGGCTAAAGATGGTTGCGAAGGCTTCAGCCTTGTCTTTTGCACTCACGTACTGTGCTCTGCCATTGTTGAGGATGGGGATGTTCAAGGAGCCTCCTCCTCCCGTTAGTTGTTAATTGTCCATCACCATTCACGACTGGATGTGTCAGGACTGCAGAGCTTTGATCTGATCCATTGGGTGCGGATCGCTTAGCTCTGTCTATAAAATGCTGCTTTCGCTATTTAGTATGCATATAGTCCTGTGTTTTCAGATACACTTGGTGCAGCTCCTGGCATGCTCTTCAACACTCCTTATTGAACCAGGGCTGGTTTGATGGTAATGGTAGAATGAGGGATATGCCGGGCCACGGGGTTACAGATTATGGTGGAATAAAATTCTGTTGCTGCTGATGTGCCCAGCGCCTCATGGATGCCCAGTTTTGAGCTGCTAGATGTGTTCTTAATCTATCCCATTTAGCACGGTGGTAGGGGCACAGGACACGATGAAGGGGTGTCCTCAGTGACTCAATAGTACCATGATTGACCGAGCTGCCTGAGTCCTGACGGACATAGCAGCCAGACTGGCTCACGGCAGTGAGAGAATAAACACGAGCCACTACCGAGCCACACTTGGTGATGGACATTGAAGTCCCCCGCCCAGAGGACATTCTGTGCCATGACACCACAGTCCGCTGGATAAGAGATTAGCGTGTAAAGTTAAAGCACATGGGATTGGGGGTAAGGTACTGACTTGGATAGAGAACTGGTTGGCAGACAGGAAGCAAAGAGTTGGAATAAACGGCTCTTTTTCCGAGTGGCAGGCAGTGACTAGTGGGGTACCGCAGGGATCGGTGCTAGGACCCCAGCTATTCACAATATATATTAATGATCTAGACGAGGGAACCAGATGTAATACCTCCAAGTTTGCAGACGACACAAAGCTGGGTGGGCGTGTGTGCTTTGAGGAGGATGCCGAGAAAATCCAGTATGATTTGACAGGTTGGCTGATTGGGCAGATGCATTGGCAGATGCAATATAATGTGGATAAATGCGAGGCTATCCACTTTGGTGGCAAAAACAGGTGGGACAGATTATTATCTGAACAGCAATTGATTGGGAGAAGGGGAAGTGCAACGAGACCTGGGTGTCCTTGTGCACCAGTTGCTAAAGGTAAGCATGCAGGTGCAGCAGGCACTTAAGAAGGCAAATGCTACGTTGTCCTTCATAGCAAAAGGATTTGAGTACAGGAGCAAGGATATCTTGCTGCAGTTGTACAGGGCCTTGGTGAGACCACACCTTGAGTATTGTGTGCAATTTTGTTCGCCTTATCTGAGGAAGGATGTTCTTGCCATGGAGGGAGTGCAGCGAAGATTCACCAGGTTGATACCTGGGATGGCAGGAATGATGTCGATTGGGCTGGAGTTTAGAAGAATGAGAGGGGATCTCATTGAAACTTATAAAATTCTAACAGGGCTAGACAGACTAGATGCAGGAAGGATGTTCCCGATAGCGGGGGAGTCCAGAACCAGGGGTTACAGTCTAAAGATAAGGGGTAAGCCATTTAGGGCTGAGATGAGGAGGAATTTCTTCACCCAGAGAGTGGTGGACCTGTGGAATTCACTACCACAGAAGGCAGTTGAGGCCAATTCATTAAATATATTCAAGAAGGAGTTAGATATATTTCTTAAGGCTAAAGGGATCAAGGGATATGGGGAGAAAGCAGGGCCAGGGTACTGAATTTGGATGATCAGCCATGATCTCATTAAATGGCAGAGCAGACTCGAGGGGCCGAATGGCCTACTCCTGCTGCTATCTTCTATGTTTCTATGGATGAGGAGGGAGTAAATGTTTAAGATGGTGGATGGGTGGCTGATTAAGCGGCCTGCTTTCCCCTGGATTCTGTCGAGCTTCGTGAGTATTGATGGAGCTGCAACTGTCCAGGCAAGTGGAGAATATTCCATCGCACTCCTGACTTGTGCCTTGTAGGGAGTGAAAAGGCTTTGGGGAGTCAGGAGGTGGTGAGTCACTTACGCAGACTACCCAGTGTCTGACTAGCTCTTGTAGCCACAATATTTATTTGGCTGATCTAGTTAAGTTCCTGGTCAATGGTGACCCCCAGGATGTTGATGGTGGGGAATTCAACAATGGTAATGCCATTGATTGTCATGGGGTGGTGGTTAGACTCTCTCTTGTTGGAGATGGTCATTGTCTGGCACTTGTGTGGCACAAATGTTACTTGCCACTTATCATCCCCAACCTGAATGTTGTCCAGGTCGTGCTGGACACAGACTGCCTCATTATCTGATGAATTGCGTATATAACTTGACACTGTGCAATCAGTAGCGAACATTCCCACTTCTGAAGGTCATTAACAAAGCAGCTAAGATGTTGGGCCTAGGACACTGTCCTGAGTAACTGCTGCAGCGATGACCTGGGTCTGAGATGATTGGCCTCCAATAACCACAACCAACTTCCTTTGTGCTAGATATGACACCATCCAGTGGAGAGTTTTCCCCTGATCCCCGTGGATTTCATTTTTATTAGGGCTCCTTGGTGCCACACTTGGACAACTGCTGCCTTGATGTCGAGGACAGTCACTCTCACCTCACCTCTGGAATTCAGCTCTTTTGTCCATGTTTGGACCAAGGTTGTAATGAGGTCAGGAGCCAAGAGGTCCTGGCGGAAACCAAACTGGGCATCGGTGAGGAGGTTATTTGTGAGTTAGTGCCGCTTGATAGCATTGTCGATGACAGCTTCCATCACTTTGCTGATGATGGAGAGGTGGTTAATGGGGTGGTAACTGGCTGTTGGATTAGTCCAGCTTTATGTGGACTGGACATACCTGGGCAATTTACCACTTTGTCGGGTAGAAGCCATTACTGGAACAGCTGGGCTAGAGTTGCAGCTATTTCTGGAGCAGAGGTCTTCAGCTCTGTATCGGGGATGTTGTTGGGTCCCAGAGTCTTTGCTGTATCCAGTGCGCTCTACCGTTCTTGATATCATGTCAGTGAAGCGAATTGGTTGAAGACTGGCTTCTGTGATGGTGGGACCTCAGGAGCTGTAATGCATCATCCACTTGGCACTCGTGGCTAAAGATGGTTGCGAAGGCTTCAGCCTTGTCTTTTGCACTCACGTACTGTGCTCTGCCATTGTTGAGGATGGGGATGTTCAAGGAGCCTCCTCCTCCCGTTAGTTGTTAATTGTCCATCACCATTCACGACTGGATGTGTCAGGACTGCAGAGCTTTGATCTGATCCATTGGGTGCGGATCGCTTAGCTCTGTCTATAAAATGCTGCTTTCGCTATTTAGTATGCATATAGTCCTGTGTTTTCAGATACACTTGGTGCAGCTCCTGGCATGCTCTTCAACACTCCTTATTGAACCAGGGCTGGTTTGATGGTAATGGTAGAATGAGGGATATGCCGGGCCATGGGGTTACAGATTATGGTGGAATAAAATTCTGTTGCTGCTGATGTGCCCAGCGCCTCATGGATGCCCAGTTTTGAGCTGCTAGATGTGTTCTTAATCTATCCCATTTAGCACGGTGGTAGGGGCACAGGACACGATGAAGGGGTGTCCTCAGTGACTCAATAGTACCATGATTGACCGAGCTGCCTGAGTCCTGAAGGACATAGCAGCCAGACTGGCTCACGGCAGTGAGAGAATAAACACGAGCCACTACCGAGCCACACTTGGTGATGGACATTGAAGTCCCCCGCCCAGAGGACATTCTGTGCCATGACGCCACAGTCCGCTGGATAAGAGATTAGCGTGTAAAGTTAAAGCACATGGGATTGGGGGTAAGGTACTGACTTGGATAGAGAACTGGTTGGCAGACAGGAAGCAAAGAGTTGGAATAAACGGCTCTTTTTCCGAGTGGCAGGCAGTGACTAGTGGGGTACCGCAGGGATCGGTGCTAGGACCCCAGCTATTCACAATATATATTAATGATCTAGACGAGGGAACTAGATGTAATACCTCCAAGTTTGCAGACGACACAAAGCTGGGTGGGCGTGTGTGCTGTGAGGAGGATGCCGAGAAAATCCAGTATGATTTGACAGGTTGGCTGATTGGGCAGATGCATGGCAGATGCAATATAATGTGGATAAATGTGAGGCTATCCACTTTGGTGGCAAAAACAGGTGGGACAGATTATTATCTGAACAGCAATTGATTGGGAGAAGGGGAAGTGCAACGAGACCTGGGTGTCCTTGTGCACCAGTTGCTAAAGGTAAGCATGCAGGTGCAGCAGGCACTTAAGAAGGCAAATGCTACGTTGTCCTTCATAGCAAAAGGATTTGAGTACAGGAGCAAGGATATCTTGCTGCAGTTGTACAGGGCCTTGGTGAGACCACACGTTGAGTATTGTGTGCAATTTTGTTCGCCTTATCTGAGGAAGGATGTTCTTGCCATGGAGGGAGTGCAGCGAAGATTCACCAGGTTGATACCTGGGATGGCAGGAATGATGTCGATTGGGCTGGAGTTTAGAAGAATGAGAGGGGATCTCATTGAAACTTATAAAATTCTAACAGGGCTAGACAGACTAGATGCAGGAAGGATGTTCCCGATAGCGGGGGAGTCCAGAACCAGGGGTTACAGTCTAAAGATAAGGGGTAAGCCATTTAGGACTGAGATGAGGAGGAATTTCTTCACCCAGAGAGTGGTGGACCTGTGGAATTCACTACCACAGAAGGCAGTTGAGGCCAATTCATTAAATATATTCAAGAAGGAGTTAGATATATTTCTTAAGGCTAAAGGGATCAAGGGATATGGGGAGAAAGCAGGGCCAGGTTACTGAATTTGGATGATCAGCCATGATCTCATTAAATGGCGGAGCAGACTCGAGGGGCCGAATGGCCTACTCCTGCTGCTATCTTCTATGTTTCTATGGATGAGGAGGGAGTAAATGTTTAAGATGGTGGATGGGTGGCTGATTAAGCGGCCTGCTTTCCCCTGGATTCTGTCGAGCTTCGTGAGTATTGATGGAGCTGCAACTGTCCAGGCAAGTGGAGAATATTCCATCGCACTCCTGACTTGTGCCTTGTAGGGAGTGAAAAGGCTTTGGGGAGTCAGGAGGTGGTGAGTCACTTACGCAGACTACCCAGTGTCTGGCTAGCTCTTGTAGCCACAATATTTATTTGGCTGATCTAGTTAAGTTCCTGGTCAATGGTGACCCCCAGGATGTTGATGGTGGGGAATTCAACAATGGTAATGCCATTGATTGTCATGGGGTGGTGGTTAGACTCTCTCTTGTTGGAGATGGTCATTGTCTGGCACTTGTGTGGCACAAATGTTACTTGCCACTTATCATCCCCAACCTGAATGTTGTCCAGGTCGTGCTGGACACAGACTGCCTCATTATCTGATGAATTGCGTATATAACTTGACACTGTGCAATCAGTAGCGAACATCCCCACTTCTGAAGGTCATTAACAAAGCAGCTAAGATGTTGGGCCTAGGACACTGTCCTGAGTAACTGCTGCAGCGATGACCTGGGTCTGAGATGATTGGCCTCCAATAACCACAACCAACTTCCTTTGTGCTAGATATGACACCATCCAGTGGAGAGTTTTCCCCTGATCCCCATTGATTTCAGTTTTATTAGGGCTCCTTGGTGCCACACTTGGACAACTGCTGCCTTGATGTCGAGGACAGTCACTCTCACCTCACCTCTGGAATTCAGCTCTTTTGTCCATGTTTGGACCAAGGTTGTAATGAGGTCAGGAGCCAAGAGGTCCTGGCGGAAACCAAACTGGGCATCGGTGAGGAGGTTATTTGTGAGTTAGTGCCGCTTGATAGCATTGTCGATGACAGCTTCCATCACTTTGCTGATGATGGAGAGGTGGTTAATGGGGTGGTAACTGGCTGTTGGATTAGTCCAGCTTTATGTGGACTGGACATACCTGGGCAATTTACCACTTTGTCGGGTAGAAGCCATTACTGGAACAGCTGGGCTAGAGTTGCAGCTATTTCTGGAGCAGAGGTCTTCAGCTCTGTATCGGGGATGTTGTCGGGTCCCAGAGTCTTTGCTGTATCCAGTGCGCTCTACCGTTCTTGATATCATGTCAGTGAAGCGAATTGGTTGAAGACTGGCTTCTGTGATGGTGGGACCTCAGGAGCTGTAATGCATCATCCACTTGGCACTCGTGGCTAAAGATGGTTGCGAAGGCTTCAGCCTTGTCTTTTGCACTCACGTACTGTGCTCTGCCATTGTTGAGGATGGGGATGTTCAAGGAGCCTCCTCCTCCCGTTAGTTGTTAATTGTCCATCACCATTCACGACTGGATGTGTCAGGACTGCAGAGCTTTGATCTGATCCATTGGGTGCGGATCGCTTAGCTCTGTCTATAAAATGCTGCTTTCGCTATTTAGTATGCATATAGTCCTGTGTTTTCAGATACACTTGGTGCAGCTCCTGGCATGCTCTTCAACACTCCTTATTGAACCAGGGCTGGTTTGATGGTAATGGTAGAATGAGGGATATGCCGGGCCATGGGGTTACAGATTATGGTGGAATAAAATTCTGTTGCTGCTGATGTGCCCAGCGCCTCATGGATGCCCAGTTTTGAGCTGCTAGATGTGTTCTTAATCTATCCCATTTAGCACGGTGGTAGGGGCACAGGACACGATGAAGGGGTGTCCTCAGTGACTCAATAGTACCATGATTGACCGAGCTGCCTGAGTCCTGAAGGACATAGCAGCCAGACTGGCTCACGGCAGTGAGAGAATAAACACGAGCCACAACCGAGCCACACTTGGTGATGGACATTGAAGTCCCCCGCCCAGAGGACATTCTGTGCCATGACGCCACAGTCCGCTGGATAAGAGATTAGCGTGTAAAGTTAAAGCACATGGGATTGGGGGTAAGGTACTGACTTGGATAGAGAACTGGTTGGCAGACAGGAAGCAAAGAGTTGGAATAAACGGCTCTTTTTCCGAGTGGCAGGCAGTGACTAGTGGGGTACCGCAGGGATCGGTGCTAGGACCCCAGCTATTCACAATATATATTAATGATCTAGACGAGGGAACCAGATGTAATACCTCCAAGTTTGCAGATGACACAAAGCTGGGTGGGCGTGTGTGCTGTGAGGAGGATGCCGAGAAAATCCAGTATGATTTGACAGGTTGGCTGATTGGGCAGATGCATTGGCAGATGCAATATAATGTGGATAAATGCGAGGCTATCCACTTTGGTGGCAAAAACAGGTGGGACAGATTATTATCTGAACAGCAATTGATTGGGAGAAGGGGAAGTGCAACGAGACCTGGGTGTCCTTGTGCACCAGTTGCTAAAGGTAAGCATGCAGGTGCAGCAGGCACTTAAGAAGGCAAATGCTACGTTGTCCTTCATAGCAAAAGGATTTGAGTACAGGAGCAAGGATATCTTGCTGCAGTTGTACAGGGCCTTGGTGAGACCACACCTTGAGTATTGTGTGCAATTTTGTTCGCCTTATCTGAGGAAGGATGTTCTTGCCATGGAGGGAGTGCAGCGAAGATTCACCAGGTTGATACCTGGGATGGCAGGAATGATGTCGATTGGGCTGGAGTTTAGAAGAATGAGAGGGGATCTCATTGAAACTTATAAAATTCTAACAGGGCTAGACAGACTAGATGCAGGAAGGATGTTCCCGATAGCGGGGGAGTCCAGAACCAGGGGTTACAGTCTAAAGATAAGGGGTAAGCCATTTAGGACTGAGATGAGGAGGAATTTCTTCACCCAGAGAGTGGTGGACCTGTGGAATTCACTACCACAGAAGGCAGTTGAGGCCAATTCATTAAATATATTCAAGAAGGAGTTAGATATATTTCTTAAGGCTAAAGGGATCAAGGGATATGGGGAGAAAGCAGGGCCAGGGTACTGAATTTGGATGATCAGCCATGATCTCATTAAATGGCGGAGCAGACTCGAGGGGCCGAATGGCCTACTCCTGCTGCTATCTTCTATGTTTCTATGGATGAGGAGGGAGTAAATGTTTAAGATGGTGGATGGGTGGCTGATTAAGCGGCCTGCTTTCCCCTGGATTCTGTCGAGCTTCGTGAGTATTGATGGAGCTGCAACTGTCCAGGCAAGTGGAGAATATTCCATCGCACTCCTGACTTGTGCCTTGTAGGGAGTGAAAAGGCTTTGGGGAGTCAGGAGGTGGTGAGTCACTTACGCAGACTACCCAGTGTCTGACTAGCTCTTGTAGCCACAATATTTATTTGGCTGATCTAGTTAAGTTCCTGGTCAATGGTGACCCCCAGGATGTTGATGGTGGGGAATTCAACAATGGTAATGCCATTGATTGTCATGGGGTGGTGGTTAGACTCTCTCTTGTTGGAGATGGTCATTGTCTGGCACTTGTGTGGCACAAATGTTACTTGCCACTTATCATCCCCAACCTGAATGTTGTCCAGGTCGTGCTGGACACAGACTGCCTCATTATCTGATGAATTGCGTATATAACTTGACACTGTGCAATCAGTAGCGAACATCCCCACTTCTGAAGGTCATTAACAAAGCAGCTAAGATGTTGGGCCTAGGACACTGTCCTGAGTAAATGCTGCAGCGATGACCTGGGTCTGAGATGATTGGCCTCCAATAACCACAACCAACTTCCTTTGTGCTAGATATGACACCATCCAGTGGAGAGTTTTCCCCTGATCCCCATTGATTTCAGTTTTATTAGGGCTCCTTGGTGCCACACTTGGACAACTGCTGCCTTGATGTCGAGGACAGTCACTCTCACCTCACCTCTGGAATTCAGCTCTTTTGTCCATGTTTGGACCAAGGTTGTAATGAGGTCAGGAGCCAAGAGGTCCTGGCGGAAACCAAACTGGGCATCGGTGAGGAGGTTATTTGTGAGTTAGTACCGCTTGATAGCATTGTCGATGACAGCTTCCATCACTTTGCTGATGATGGAGAGGTGGTTAATGGGGTGGTAACTGGCTGTTGGATTAGTCCAGCTTTATGTGGACTGGACATACCTGGGCAATTTACCACTTTGTCAGGCAGAAGCCATTACTGGAACAGCTGGGCTAGAGTTGCAGCTATTTCTGGAGCAGAGGTCTTCAGCTCTGTATCGGGGATGTTGTCGGGTCCCAGAGCCTTTGCTGTATCCAGTGCGCTCTACCGTTCTTGATATCATGTCAGTGAAGCGAATTGGTTGAAGACTGGCTTCTGTGATGGTGGGACCTCAGGAGCTGTAATGCATCATCCACTTGGCACTCGTGGCTAAAGATGGTTGCGAAGGCTTCAGCCTTGTCTTTTGCACTCACGTACTGTGCTCTGCCATTGTTGAGGATGGGGATGTTCAAGGAGCCTCCTCCTCCCGTTAGTTGTTAATTGTCCATCACCATTCACGACTGGATGTGTCAGGACTGCAGAGCTTTGATCTGATCCATTGGGTGCGGATCGCTTAGCTCTGTCTATAAAATGCTGCTTTCGCTATTTAGTATGCATATAGTCCTGTGTTTTCAGATACACTTGGTGCAGCTCCTGGCATGCTCTTCAACACTCCTTATTGAACCAGGGCTGGTTTGATGGTAATGGTAGAATGAGGGATATGCCGGGCCATGGGGTTACAGATTATGGTGGAATAAAATTCTGTTGCTGCTGATGTGCCCAGCGCCTCATGGATGCCCAGTTTTGAGCTGCTAGATGTGTTCTTAATCTATCCCATTTAGCACGGTGGTAGGGGCACAGGACACGATGAAGGGGTGTCCTCAGTGACTCAATAGTACCATGATTGACCGAGCTGCCTGAGTCCTGAAAGACACAG
Organism: Somniosus microcephalus; assembly: GCF_052327205.1. Taxonomy (NCBI): domain Eukaryota; kingdom Metazoa; phylum Chordata; class Chondrichthyes; order Squaliformes; family Somniosidae; genus Somniosus; species Somniosus microcephalus. The sequence goes on along the minus strand of NC_140995.1, from coordinate 207,319,585 downwards.
CAGCCAGACTGGCTCACGGCAGTGAGAGAATAAACACGAGCCACTACCGAGCCACACTTGGTGATGGACATTGAAGTCCCCCGCCCAGAGGACATTCTGTGCCATGACGCCACAGTCCGCTGGATAAGAGATTAGCGTGTAAAGTTAAAGCACATGGGATTGGGGGTAAGGTACTGACTTGGATAGAGATCTGGTTGGCAGACAGGAAGCAAAGAGTTGGAATAAACGTCTCTTTTTCCGAGTGGCAGGCAGTGACTAGTGGGGTACCGCAGGGATCGGTGCTAGGACCCCAGCTATTCACAATATATATTAATGATCTAGACGAGGGAACTAGATGTAATACCTCCAAGTTTGCAGACGACACAAAGCTGGGTGGGCGTGTGTGCTGTGAGGAGGATGCCGAGAAAATCCAGTATGATTTGACAGGTTGGCTGATTGGGCAGATGCATGGCAGATGCAATATAATGTGGATAAATGCGAGGCTATCCACTTTGGTGGCAAAAACAGGTGGGACAGATTATTATCTGAACAGCAATTGATTGGGAGAAGGGGAAGTGCAACGAGACCTGGGTGTCCTTGTGCACCAGTTGCTAAAGGTAAGCATGCAGGTGCAGCAGGCACTTAAGAAGGCAAATGCTACGTTGTCCTTCATAGCAAAAGGATTTGAGTACAGGAGCAAGGATATCTTGCTGCAGTTGTACAGGGCCTTGGTGAGACCACACCTTGAGTATTGTGTGCAATTTTGTTCGCCTTATCTGAGGAAGGATGTTCTTGCCATGGAGGGAGTGCAGCGAAGATTCACCAGGTTGATACCTGGGATGGCAGGAATGATGTCGATTGGGCTGGAGTTTAGAAGAATGAGAGGGGATCTCATTGAAACTTCTAAAATTCTAACAGGGCTAGACAGACTAGATGCAGGAAGGATGTTCCCGATAGCGGGGGAGTCCAGAACCAGGGGTTACAGTCTAAAGATAAGGGGTAAGCCATTTAGGACTGAGATGAGGAGGAATTTCTTCACCCAGAGAGTGGTGGACCTGTGGAATTCACTACCACAGAAGGCAGTTGAGGCCAATTCATTAAATATATTCAAGAAGGAGTTAGATATATTTCTTAAGGCTAAAGGGATCAAGGGATATGGGGAGAAAGCAGGGCCAGGGTACTGAATTTGGATGATCAGCCATGATCTCATTAAATGGCGGAGCAGACTCGAGGGGCCGAATGGCCTACTCCTGCTGCTATCTTCTATGTTTCTATGGATGAGGAGGGAGTAAATGTTTAAGATGGTGGATGGGTGGCTGATTAAGCGGCCTGCTTTCCCCTGGATTCTGTCGAGCTTCGTGAGTATTGATGGAGCTGCAACTGTCCAGGCAAGTGGAGAATATTCCATCGCACTCCTGACTTGTGCCTTGTAGGGAGTGAAAAGGCTTTGGGGAGTCAGGAGGTGGTGAGTCACTTACGCAGACTACCCAGTGTCTGACTAGCTCTTGTAGCCACAATATTTATTTGGCTGATCTAGTTAAGTTCCTGGTCAATGGTGACCCCCAGGATGTTGATGGTGGGGAATTCAACAATGGTAATGCCATTGATTGTCATGGGGTGGTGGTTAGACTCTCTCTTGTTGGAGATGGTCATTGTCTGGCACTTGTGTGGCACAAATGTTACTTGCCACTTATCATCCCCAACCTGAATGTTGCCCAGGTCGTGCTGGACACAGACTGCCTCATTATCTGATGAATTGCGTATATAACTTGACACTGTGCAATCAGTAGCGAACATCCCCACTTCTGAAGGTCATTAACAAAGCAGCTAAGATGTTGTGCCTAGGACACTGTCCTGAATAACTGCTGCAGCGATGACCTGGGTCTGAGATGATTGGCCTCCAATAACCACAACCAACTTCCTTTGTGCTAGATATGACACCATCCAGTGGAGAGTTTTCCCCTGATCCCCATTGATTTCAGTTTTATTAGGGCTCCTTGGTGCCACACTTGGACAACTGCTGCCTTGATGTCGAGGACAGTCACTCTCACCTCACCTCTGGAATTCAGCTCTTTTGTCCATGTTTGGACCAAGGTTGTAATGAGGTCAGGAGCCAAGAGGTCCTGGCGGAAACCAAACTGGGCATCGGTGAGGAGGTTATTTGTGAGTTAGTACCGCTTGATAGCATTGTCGATGACAGCTTCCATCACTTTGCTGATGATGGAGAGGTGGTTAATGGGGTGGTAACTGGCTGTTGGATTAGTCCAGCTTTATGTGGACTGGACATACCTGGGCAATTTACCACTTTGTCGGGCAGAAGCCATTACTGGAACAGCTGGGCTAGAGTTGCAGCTATTTCTGGAGCAGAGGTCTTCAGCTCTGTATCGGGGATGTTGTCGGGTCCCAGAGCCTTTGCTGTATCCAGTGCGCTCTACCGTTCTTGATATCATGTCAGTGAAGCGAATTGGTTGAAGACTGGCTTCTGTGATGGTGGGACCTCAGGAGCTGTAATGCATCATCCACTTGGCACTCGTGGCTAAAGATGGTTGCGAAGGCTTCAGCCTTGTCTTTTGCACTCACGTACTGTGCTCTGCCATTGTTGAGGATGGGGATGTTCAAGGAGCCTCCTCCTCCCGTTAGTTGTTAATTGTCCATCACTATTCACGACTGGATGTGTCAGGACTGCAGAGCTTTGATCTGATCCATTGGGTGCGGATCGCTTAGCTCTGTCTATAAAATGCTGCTTTCGCTATTTAGTATGCATATAGTCCTGTGTTTTCAGATACACTTGGTGCAGCTCCTGGCATGCTCTTCAACACTCCTTATTGAACCAGGGCTGGTTTGATGGTAATGGTAGAATGAGGGATATGCCGGGCCATGGGGTTACAGATTATGGTGGAATAAAATTCTGTTGCTGCTGATGTGCCCAGCGCCTCATGGATGCCCAGTTTTGAGCTGCTAGATGTGTTCTTAATCTATCCCATTTAGCACGGTGGTAGGGGCACAGGACACGATGAAGGGGTGTCCTCAGTGACTCAATAGTACCATGATTGACCGAGCTGCCTGAGTCCTGAAAGACACAGCAGCCAGACTGGCTCACGGCAGTGAGAGAATAAACACGAGCCACTACCGAGCCACACTTGGTGATGGACATTGAAGTCCCCCGCCCAGAGGACATTCTGTGCCATGACGCCACAGTCCGCTGGATAAGAGATTAGCGTGTAAAGTTAAAGCACATGGGATTGGGGGTAAGGTACTGACTTGGATAGAGAACTGGTTGGCAGACAGGAAGCAAAGAGTTGGAATAAACGGCTCTTTTTCCGAGTGGCAGGCAGTGACTAGTGGGGTACCGCAGGGATCGGTGCTAGGACCCCAGCTATTCACAGTATATATTAATGATCTAGACGAGGGAACTAGATGTAATACCTCCAAGTTTGCAGACGACACAAAGCTGGGTGGGCGTGTGTGCTGTGAGGAGGATGCCGAGAAAATCCAGTATGATTTGACAGGTTGGCTGATTGGGCAGATGCATGGCAGATGCAATATAATGTGGATAAATGCGAGGCTATCCACTTTGGTGGCAAAAACAGGTGGGACAGATTATTATCTGAACAGCAATTGATTGGGAGAAGGGGAAGTGCAACGAGACCTGGGTGTCCTTGTGCACCAGTTGCTAAAGGTAAGCATGCAGGTGCAGCAGGCACTTAAGAAGGCAAATGCTACGTTGTCCTTCATAGCAAAAGGATTTGAGTACAGGAGCAAGGATATCTTGCTGCAGTTGTACAGGGCCTTGGTGAGACCACACCTTGAGTATTGTGTGCAATTTTGTTCGCCTTATCTGAGGAAGGATGTTCTTGCCATGGAGGGAGTGCAGCGAAGATTCACCAGGTTGATACCTGGGATGGCAGGAATGATGTCGATTGGGCTGGAGTTTAGAAGAATGAGAGGGGATCTCATTGAAACTTATAAAATTCTAACAGGGCTAGACAGACTAGATGCAGGAAGGATGTTCCCGATAGCGGGGGAGTCCAGAACCAGGGGTTACAGTCTAAAGATAAGGGGTAAGCCATTTAGGACTGAGAGGAGGAGGAATTTCTTCACCCAGAGAGTGGTGGACCTGTGGAATTCACTACCACAGAAGGCAGTTGAGGCCAATTCATTAAATATATTCAAGAAGGAGTTAGATATATTTCTTAAGGCTAAAGGGATCAAGGGATATGGGGAGAAAGCAGGGCCAGGGTACTGAATTTGGATGATCAGCCATGATCTCATTAAATGGCGGAGCAGACTCGAGGGGCCGAATGGCCTACTCCTGCTGCTATCTTCTATGTTTCTATGGATGAGGAGGGAGTAAATGTTTAAGATGGTGGATGGGTGGCTGATTAAGCGGCCTGCTTTCCCCTGGATTCTGTCGAGCTTCGTGAGTATTGATGGAGCTGCAACTGTCCAGGCAAGTGGAGAATATTCCATCGCACTCCTGACTTGTGCCTTGTAGGGAGTGAAAAGGCTTTGGGGAGTCAGGAGGTGGTGAGTCACTTACGCAGACTACCCAGTGTCTGACTAGCTCTTGTAGCCACAATATTTATTTGGCTGATCTAGTTAAGTTCCTGGTCAATGGTGACCCCCAGGATGTTAATGGTGGGGAATTCAACAATGGTAATGCCATTGATTGTCATGGGGTGGTGGTTAGACTCTCTCTTGTTGGAGATGGTCATTGTCTGGCACTTGTGTGGCACAAATGTTACTTGCCACTTATCATCCCCAACCTGAATGTTGTCCAGGTCGTGCTGGACACAGACTGCCTCATTATCTGATGAATTGCGTATATAACTTGACACTGTGCAATCAGTAGCGAACATCCCCACTTCTGAAGGTCATTAACAAAGCAGCTAAGATGTTGTGCCTAGGACACTGTCCTGAATAACTGCTGCAGCGATGACCTGGGTCTGAGATGATTGGCCTCCAATAACCACAACCAACTTCCTTTGTGCTAGATATGACACCATCCAGTGGAGAGTTTTCCCCTGATCCCCATTGATTTCAGTTTTATTAGGGCTCCTTGGTGCCACACTTGGACAACTGCTGCCTTGATGTCGAGGACAGTCACTCTCACCTCACCTCTGGAATTCAGCTCTTTTGTCCATGTTTGGACCAAGGTTGTAATGAGGTCAGGAGCCAAGAGGTCCTGGCGGAAACCAAACTGGGCATCGGTGAGGAGGTTATTTGTGAGTTAGTACCGCTTGATAGCATTGTCGATGACAGCTTCCATCACTTTGCTGATGATGGAGAGGTGGTTAATGGGGTGGTAACTGGCTGTTGGATTAGTCCAGCTTTATGTGGACTGGACATACCTGGGCAATTTACCACTTTGTCGGGCAGAAGCCATTACTGGAACAGCTGGGCTAGAGTTGCAGCTATTTCTGGAGCAGAGGTCTTCAGCTCTGTATCGGGGATGTTGTCGGGTCCCAGAGCCTTTGCTGTATCCAGTGCGCTCTACCGTTCTTGATATCATGTCAGTGAAGCGAATTGGTTGAAGACTGGCTTCTGTGATGGTGGGACCTCAGGAGCTGTAATGCATCATCCACTTGGCACTCGTGGCTAAAGATGGTTGCGAAGGCTTCAGCCTTGTCTTTTGCACTCACGTACTGTGCTCTGCCATTGTTGAGGATGGGGATGTTCAAGGAGCCTCCTCCTCCCGTTAGTTGTTAATTGTCCATCACCATTCACGACTGGATGTGTCAGGACTGCAGAGCTTTGATCTGATCCATTGGGTGCGGATCGCTTAGCTCTGTCTATAAAATGCTGCTTTCGCTATTTAGTATGCATATAGTCCTGTGTTTTCAGATACACTTGGTGCAGCTCCTGGCATGCTCTTCAACACTCCTTATTGAACCAGGGCTGGTTTGATGGTAATGGTAGAATGAGGGATATGCCGGGCCATGGGGTTACAGATTATGGTGGAATAAAATTCTGTTGCTGCTGATGTGCCCAGCGCCTCATGGATGCCCAGTTTTGAGCTGCTAGATGTGTTCTTAATCTATCCCATTTAGCACGGTGGTAGGGGCACAGGACACGATGAAGGGGTGTCCTCAGTGACTCAATAGTACCATGATTGACCGAGCTGCCTGAGTCCTGAAGGACACAGCAGCCAGACTGGCTCACGGCAGTGAGAGAATAAACACGAGCCACTACCGAGCCACACTTGGTGATGGACATTGAAGTCCCCCGCCCAGAGGACATTCTGTGCCATGACGCCACAGTCCGCTGGATACGAGATTAGCGTGTAAAGTTAAAGCACATGGGATTGGGGGTAAGGTACTGACTTGGATAGAGAACTGGTTGGCAGACAGGAAGCAAAGAGTTGGAATAAACGGCTCTTTTTCCGAGTGGCAGGCAGTGACTAGTGGGGTACCGCAGGGATCGGTGCTAGGACCCCAGCTATTCACAATATATATTAATGATCTAGACGAGGGAACTAGATGTAATACCTCCAAGTTTGCAGACGACACAAAGCTGGGTGGGCGTGTGTGCTGTGAGGAGGATGCCGAGAAAATCCAGTATGATTTGACAGGTTGGCTGATTGGGCAGATGCATGGCAGATGCAATATAATGTGGATAAATGCGAGGCTATCCACTTTGGTGGCAAAAACAGGTGGGACAGATTATTATCTGAACAGCAATTGATTGGGAGAAGGGGAAGTGCAACGAGACCTGGGTGTCCTTGTGCACCAGTTGCTAAAGGTAAGCATGCAGGTGCAGCAGGCACTTAAGAAGGCAAATGCTACGTTGTCCTTCATAGCAAAAGGATTTGAGTACAGGAGCAAGGATATCTTGCTGCAGTTGTACAGGGCCTTGGTGAGACCACACCTTGAGTATTGTGTGCAATTTTGTTCGCCTTATCTGAGGAAGGATGTTCTTGCCATGGAGGGAGTGCAGCGAAGATTCACCAGGTTGATACCTGGGATGGCAGGAATGATGTCGATTGGGCTGGAGTTTAGAAGAATGAGAGGGGATCTCATTGAAACTTCTAAAATTCTAACAGGGCTAGACAGACTAGATGCAGGAAGGATGTTCCCGATAGCGGGGGAGTCCAGAACCAGGGGTTACAGTCTAAAGATAAGGGGTAAGCCATTTAGGACTGAGATGAGGAGGAATTTCTTCACCCAGAGAGTGGTGGACCTGTGGAATTCACTACCACAGAAGGCAGTTGAGGCCAATTCATTAAATATATTCAAGAAGGAGTTAGATATATTTCTTAAGGCTAAAGGGATCAAGGGATATGGGGAGAAAGCAGGGCCAGGGTACTGAATTTGGATGATCAGCCATGATCTCATTAAATGGCGGAGCAGACTCGAGGGGCCGAATGGCCTACTCCTGCTGCTATCTTCTATGTTTCTATGGATGAGGAGGGAGTAAATGTTTAAGATGGTGGATGGGTGGCTGATTAAGCGGCCTGCTTTCCCCTGGATTCTGTCGAGCTTCGTGAGTATTGATGGAGCTGCAACTGTCCAGGCAAGTGGAGAATATTCCATCGCACTCCTGACTTGTGCCTTGTAGGGAGTGAAAAGGCTTTGGGGAGTCAGGAGGTGGTGAGTCACTTACGCAGACTACCCAGTGTCTGGCTAGCTCTTGTAGCCACAATATTTATTTGGCTGATCTAGTTAAGTTCCTGGTCAATGGTGACCCCCAGGATGTTGATGGTGGGGAATTCAACAATGGTAATGCCATTGATTGTCATGGGGTGGTGGTTAGACTCTCTCTTGTTGGAGATGGTCATTGTCTGGCACTTGTGTGGCACAAATGTTACTTGCCACTTATCATCCCCAACCTGAATGTTGTCCAGGTCGTGCTGGACACAGACTGCCTCATTATCTGATGAATTGCGTATATAACTTGACACTGTGCAATCAGTAGCGAACATCCCCACTTCTGAAGGTCATTAACAAAGCAGCTAAGATGTTGTGCCTAGGACACTGTCCTGAATAACTGCTGCAGCGATGACCTGGGTCTGAGATGATTGGCCTCCAATAACCACAACCAACTTCCTTTGTGCTAGATATGACACCATCCAGTGGAGAGTTTTCCCCTGATCCCCATTGATTTCAGTTTTATTAGGGCTCCTTGGTGCCACACTTGGACAACTGCTGCCTTGATGTCGAGGACAGTCACTCTCACCTCACCTCTGGAATTCAGCTCTTTTGTCCATGTTTGGACCAAGGTTGTAATGAGGTCAGGAGGCAAGAGGTCCTGGCGGAAACCAAACTGGGCATCGGTGAGGAGGTTATTTGTGAGTTAGTACCGCTTGATAGCATTGTCGATGACAGCTTCCATCACTTTGCTGATGATGGAGAGGTGGTTAATGGGGTGGTAACTGGCTGTTGGATTAGTCCAGCTTTATGTGGACTGGACATACCTGGGCAATTTACCACTTTGTCGGGCAGAAGCCATTACTCGAACAGCTGGGCTAGAGTTGCAGCTATTTCTGGAGCAGAGGTCTTCAGCTCTGTATCGGGGATGTTGTCGGGTCCCAGAGCCTTTGCTGTATCCAGTGCGCTCTACCGTTCTTGATATCATGTCAGTGAAGCGAATTGGTTGAAGACTGGCTTCTGTGATGGTGGGACCTCAGGAGCTGTAATGCATCATCCACTTGGCACTCGTGGCTAAAGATGGTTGCGAAGGCTTCAGCCTTGTCTTTTGCACTCACGTACTGTGCTCTGCCATTGTTGAGGATGGGGATGTTCAAGGAGCCTCCTCCTCCCGTTAGTTGTTAATTGTCCATCACCATTCACGACTGGATGTGTCAGGACTGCAGAGCTTTGATCTGATCCATTGGGTGCGGATCGCTTAGCTCTGTCTATAAAATGCTGCTTTCGCTATTTAGTATGCATATAGTCCTGTGTTTTCAGATACACTTGGTGCAGCTCCTGGCATGCTCTTCAACACTCCTTATTGAACCAGGGCTGGTTTGATGGTAATGGTAGAATGAGGGATATGCCGGGCCATGGGGTTACAGATTATGGTGGAATAAAATTCTGTTGCTGCTGATGTGCCCAGCGCCTCATGGATGCCCAGTTTTGAGCTGCTAGATGTGTTCTTAATCTATCCCATTTAGCACGGTGGTAGGGGCACAGGACACGATGAAGGGGTGTCCTCAGTGACTCAATAGTACCATGATTGACCGAGCTGCCTGAGTCCTGAAAGACACAGCAGCCAGACTGGCTCACGGCAGTGAGAGAATAAACACGAGCCACTACCGAGCCACACTTGGTGATGGACATTGAAGTCCCCCGCCCAGAGGACATTCTGTGCCATGACGCCACAGTCCGCTGGATAAGAGATTAGCGTGTAAAGTTAAAGCACATGGGATTGGGGGTAAGGTACTGACTTGGATAGAGAACTGGTTGGCAGACAGGAAGCAAAGAGTTGGAATAAACGGCTCTTTTTCCGAGTGGCAGGCAGTGACTAGTGGGGTACCGCAGGGATCGGTGCTAGGACCCCAGCTATTCACAATATATATTAATGATCTAGACGAGGGAACTAGATGTAATACCTCCAAGTTTGCAGACGACACAAAGCTGGGTGGGCGTGTGTGCTGTGAGGAGGATGCCGAGAAAATCCAGTATGATTTGACAGGTTGGCTGATTGGGCAGATGCATGGCAGATGCAATATAATGTGGATAAATGCGAGGCTATCCACTTTGGTGGCAAAAACAGGTGGGACAGATTATTATCTGAACAGCAATTGATTGGGAGAAGGGGAAGTGCAACGAGACCTGGGTGTCCTTGTGCACCAGTTGCTAAAGGTAAGCATGCAGGTGCAGCAGGCACTTAAGAAGGCAAATGCTACGTTGTCCTTCATAGCAAAAGGATTTGAGTACAGGAGCAAGGATATCTTGCTGCAGTTGTACAGGGCCTTGGTGAGACCACACCTTGAGTATTGTGTGCAATTTTGTTCGCCTTATCTGAGGAAGGATGTTCTTGCCATGGAGGGAGTGCAGCGAAGATTCACCAGGTTGATACCTGGGATGGCAGGAATGATGTCGATTGGGCTGGAGTTTAGAAGAATGAGAGGGGATCTCATTGAAACTTATAAAATTCTAACAGGGCTAGACAGACTAGATGCAGGAAGGATGTTCCCGATAGCGGGGGAGTCCAGAACCAGGGGTTACAGTCTAAAGATAAGGGGTAAGCCATTTAGGACTGAGATGAGGAGGAATTTCTTCACCCAGAGAGTGGTGGACCTGTGGAATTCACTACCACAGAAGGCAGTTGAGGCCAATTCATTAAATATATTCAAGAAGGAGTTAGATATATTTCTTAAGGCTAAAGGGATCAAGGGATATGGGGAGAAAGCAGGGCCAGGGTGCTGAATTTGGATGATCAGCCATGATCTCATTAAATGGCGGAGCAGACTCGAGGGGCCGAATGGCCTACTCCTGCTGCTATCTTCTATGTTTCTATGGATGAGGAGGGAGTAAATGTTTAAGATGGTGGATGGGTGGCTGATTAAGCGGCCTGCTTTCCCCTGGATTCTGTCGAGCTTCGTGAGTATTGATGGAGCTGCAACTGTCCAGGCAAGTGGAGAATATTCCATCGCACTCCTGACTTGTGCCTTGTAGGGAGTGAAAAGGCTTTGGGGAGTCAGGAGGTGGTGAGTCACTTACGCAGACTACCCAGTGTCTGACTAGCTCTTGTAGCCACAATATTTATTTGGCTGATCTAGTTAAGTTCCTGGTCAATGGTGACCCCCAGGATGTTGATGGTGGGGAATTCAACAATGGTAATGCCATTGATTGTCATGGGGTGGTGGTTAGACTCTCTCTTGTTGGAGATGGTCATTGTCTGGCACTTGTGTGGCACAAATGTTACTTGCCACTTATCATCCCCAACCTGAATGTTGTCCAGGTCGTGCTGGACACAGACTGCCTCATTATCTGATGAATTGCGTATATAACTTGACACTGTGCAATCAGTAGCGAACATCCCCACTTCTGAAGGTCATTAACAAAGCAGCTAAGATGTTGGGCCTAGGACACTGTCCTGAGTAACTGCTGCAGCGATGACCTGGGTCTGAGATGATTGGCCTCCAATAACCACAACCAACTTCCTTTGTGCTAGATATGACACCATCCAGTGGAGAGTTTTCCCCTGATCCCCATTGATTTCAGTTTTATTAGGGCTCCTTGGTGCCACACTTGGACAACTGCTGCCTTGATGTCGAGGACAGTCACTCTCACCTCACCTCTGGAATTCAGCTCTTTTGTCCATGTTTGGACCAAGGTTGTAATGAGGTCAGGAGCCAAGAGGTCCTGGCGGAAACCAAACTGGGCATCGGTGAGGAGGTTATTTGTGAGTTAGTGCCGCTTGATAGCATTGTCGATGACAGCTTCCATCACTTTGCTGATGATGGAGAGGTGGTTAATGGGGTGGTAACTGGCTGTTGGATTAGTCCAGCTTTATGTGGACTGGACATACCTGGGCAATTTACCACTTTGTCGGGCAGAAGCCATTACTGGAACATCTGGGCTAGAGTTGCAGCTATTTCTGGAGCAGAGGTCTTCAGCTCTGTATCGGGGATGTTGTCGGGTCCCAGAGCCTTTGCTGTATCCAGTGCGCTCTACCGTTCTTGATATCATGTCAGTGAAGCGAATTGGTTGAAGACTGGCTTCTGTGATGGTGGGACCTCAGGAGCTGTAATGCATCATCCACTTGGCACTCGTGGCTAAAGATGGTTGCGAAGGCTTCAGCCTTGTCTTTTGCACTCACGTACTGTGCTCTGCCATTGTTGAGGATGGGGATGTTCAAGGAGCCTCCTCCTCCCGTTAGTTGTTAATTGTCCATCACCATTCACGACTGGATGTGTCAGGACTGCAGAGCTTTGATCTGATCCATTGGGTGCGGATCGCTTAGCTCTGTCTATAAAATGCTGCTTTCGCTATTTAGTATGCATATAGTCCTGTGTTTTCAGATACACTTGGTGCAGCTCCTGGCATGCTCTTCAACACTCCTTATTGAACCAGGGCTGGTTTGATGGTAATGGTAGAATGAGGGATATGCCGGGCCATGGGGTTACAGATTATGGTGGAATAAAATTCTGTTGCTGCTGATGTGCCCAGCGCCTCATGGATGCCCAGTTTTGAGCTGCTAGATGTGTTCTTAATCTATCCCATTTAGCACGGTGGTAGGGGCACAGGACACGATGAAGGGGTGTCCTCAGTGACTCAATAGTACCATGATTGACCGAGCTGCCTGAGTCCTGAAGGACACAGCAGCCAGACTGGCTCACGGCAGTGAGAGAATAAACACGAGCCACTACCGAGCCACACTTGGTGATGGACATTGAAGTCCCCCGCCCAGAGGACATTCTGTGCCATGACGCCACAGTCCGCTGGATAAGAGATTAGCGTGTAAAGTTAAAGCACATGGGATTGGGGGTAAGGTACTGACTTGGATAGAGAACTGGTTGGCAGACAGGAAGCAAAGAGTTGGAATAAACGGCTCTTTTTCCGAGTGGCAGGCAGTGACTAGTGGGGTACCGCAGGGATCGGTGCTAGGACCCCAGCTATTCACAATATATATTAATGATCTAGACGAGGGAACTAGATGTAATACCTCCAAGTTTGCAGACGACACAAAGCTGGGTGGGCGTGTGTGCTGTGAGGAGGATGCCGAGAAAATCCAGTATGATTTGACAGGTTGGCTGATTGGGCAGATGCATGGCAGATGCAATATAATGTGGATAAATGCGAGGCTATCCACTTTGGTGGCAAAAACAGGTGGGACAGATTATTATCTGAACAGCAATTGATTGGGAGAAGGGGAAGTGCAACGAGACCTGGGTGTCCTTGTGCACCAGTTGCTAAAGGTAAGCATGCAGGTGCAGCAGGCACTTAAGAAGGCAAATGCTACGTTGTCCTTCATAGCAAAAGGATTTGAGTACAGGAGCAAGGATATCTTGCTGCAGTTGTACAGGGCCTTGGTGAGACCACACCTTGAGTATTGTGTGCAATTTTGTTCGCCTTATCTGAGGAAGGATGTTCTTGCCATGGAGGGAGTGCAGCGAAGATTCACCAGGTTGATACCTGGGATGGCAGGAATGATGTCGATTGGGCTGGAGTTTAGAAGAATGAGAGGGGATCTCATTGAAACTTATAAAATTCTAACAGGGCTAGACAGACTAGATGCAGGAAGGATGTTCCCGATAGCGGGGGAGTCCAGAACCAGGGGTTACAGTCTAAAGATAAGGGGTAAGCCATTTAGGACTGAGATGAGGAGGAATTTCTTCACCCAGAGAGTGGTGGACCTGTGGAATTCACTACCACAGAAGGCAGTTGAGGCCAATTCATTAAATATATTCAAGAAGGAGTTAGATATATTTCTTAAGGCTAAAGGGATCAAGGGATATGGGGAGAAAGCAGGGCCAGGGTGCTGAATTTGGATGATCAGCCATGATCTCATTAAATGGCGGAGCAGACTCGAGGGGCCGAATGGCCTACTCCTGCTGCTATCTTCTATGTTTCTATGGATGAGGAGGGAGTAAATGTTTAAGATGGTGGATGGGTGGCTGATTAAGCGGCCTGCTTTCCCCTGGATTCTGTCGAGCTTCGTGAGTATTGATGGAGCTGCAACTGTCCAGGCAAGTGGAGAATATTCCATCGCACTCCTGACTTGTGCCTTGTAGGGAGTGAAAAGGCTTTGGGGAGTCAGGAGGTGGTGAGTCACTTACGCAGACTACCCAGTGTCTGACTAGCTCTTGTAGCCACAATATTTATTTGGCTGATCTAGTTAAGTTCCTGGTCAATGGTGACCCCCAGGATGTTGATGGTGGGGAATTCAACAATGGTAATGCCATTGATTGTCATGGGGTGGTGGTTAGACTCTCTCTTGTTGGAGATGGTCATTGTCTGGCACTTGTGTGGCACAAATGTTACTTGCCACTTATCATCCCCAACCTGAATGTTGTCCAGGTCGTGCTGGACACAGACTGCCTCATTATCTGATGAATTGCGTATATAACTTGACTGTGCAATCAGTAGCGAACATCCCCACTTCTGAAGGTCATTAACAAAGCAGCTAAGATGTTGGGCCTAGGACACTGTCCTGAGTAACTGCTGCAGCGATGACCTGGGTCTGAGATGATTGGCCTCCAATAACCACAACCAACTTCCTTTGTGCTAGATATGACACCATCCAGTGGGGAGTTTTCCCCTGATCCCCATTGATTTCAGTTTTATTAGGGCTCCTTGGTGCCACACTTGGACAACTGCTGCCTTGATGTCGAGGACAGTCACTCTCACCTCACCTCTGGAATTCAGCTCTTTTGTCCATGTTTGGACCAAGGTTGTAATGAGGTCAGGAGCCAAGAGGTCCTGGCGGAAACCAAACTGGGCATCGGTGAGGAGGTTATTTGTGAGTTAGTGCCGCTTGATAGCATTGTCGATGACAGCTTCCATCACTTTGCTGATGATGGAGAGGTGGTTAATGGGGTGGTAACTGGCTGTTGGATTAGTCCAGCTTTATGTGGACTGGACATACCTGGGCAATTTACCACTTTGTCGGGCAGAAGCCATTACTGGAACATCTGGGCTAGAGTTGCAGCTATTTCTGGAGCAGAGGTCTTCAGCTCTGTATCGGGGATGTTGTCGGGTCCCAGAGCCTTTGCTGTATCCAGTGCGCTCTACCGTTCTTGATATCATGTCAGTGAAGCGAATTGGTTGAAGACTGGCTTCTGTGATGGTGGGACCTCAGGAGCTGTAATGCATCATCCACTTGGCACTCGTGGCTAAAGATGGTTGCGAAGGCTTCAGCCTTGTCTTTTGCACTCACGTACTGTGCTCTGCCATTGTTGAGGATGGGGATGTTCAAGGAGCCTCCTCCTCCCGTTAGTTGTTAATTGTCCATCACCATTCACGACTGGATGTGTCAGGACTGCAGAGCTTTGATCTGATCCATTGGGTGCGGATCGCTTAGCTCTGTCTATAAAATGCTGCTTTCGCTATTTAGTATGCATATAGTCCTGTGTTTTCAGATACACTTGGTGCAGCTCCTGGCATGCTCTTCAACACTCCTTATTGAACCAGGGCTGGTTTGATGGTAATGGTAGAATGAGGGATATGCCGGGCCATGGGGTTACAGATTATGGTGGAATAAAATTCTGTTGCTGCTGATGTGCCCAGCGCCTCATGGATGCCCAGTTTTGAGCTGCTAGATGTGTTCTTAATCTATCCCATTTAGCACGGTGGTAGGGGCACAGGACACGATGAAGGGGTGTCCTCAGTGACTCAATAGTACCATGATTGACCGAGCTGCCTGAGTCCTGAAGGACATAGCAGCCAGACTGGCTCACGGCAGTGAGAGAATAAACACGAGCCACTACCGAGCCACACTTGGTGATGGACATTGAAGTCCCCCGCCCAGAGGACATTCTGTGCCATGACGCCACAGTCCGCTGGATAAGAGATTAGCGTGTAAAGTTAAAGCACATGGGATTGGGGGTAAGGTACTGACTTGGATAGAGAACTGGTTGGCAGACAGGAAGCAAAGAGTTGGAATAAACGGCTCTTTTTCCGAGTGGCAGGCAGTGACTAGTGGGGTACCGCAGGGATCGGTGCTAGGACCCCAGCTATTCACAATATATATTAATGATCTAGACGAGGGAACTAGATGTAATACCTCCAAGTTTGCAGACGACACAAAGCTGGGTGGGCGTGTGTGCTGTGAGGAGGATGCCGAGAAAATCCAGTATGATTTGACAGGTTGGCTGATTGGGCAGATGCATGGCAGATGCAATATAATGTGGATAAATGCGAGGCTATCCACTTTGGTGGCAAAAACAGGTGGGACAGATTATTATCTGAACAGCAATTGATTGGGAGAAGGGGAAGTGCAACGAGACCTGGGTGTCCTTGTGCACCAGTTGCTAAAGGTAAGCATGCAGGTGCAGCAGGCACTTAAGAAGGCAAATGCTACGTTGTCCTTCATAGCAAAAGGATTTGAGTACAGGAGCAAGGATATCTTGCTGCAGTTGTACAGGGCCTTGGTGAGACCACACCTTGAGTATTGTGTGCAATTTTGTTCGCCTTATCTGAGGAAGGATGTTCTTGCCATGGAGGGAGTGCAGCGAAGATTCACCAGGTTGATACCTGGGATGGCAGGAATGATGTCGATTGGGCTGGAGTTTAGAAGAATGAGAGGGGATCTCATTGAAACTTATAAAATTCTAACAGGGCTAGACAGACTAGATGCAGGAAGGATGTTCCCGATAGCGGGGGAGTCCAGAACCAGGGGTTACAGTCTAAAGATAAGGGGTAAGCCATTTAGGACTGAGATGAGGAGGAATTTCTTCACCCAGAGAGTGGTGGACCTGTGGAATTCACTACCACAGAAGGCAGTTGAGGCCAATTCATTAAATATATTCAAGAAGGAGTTAGATATATTTCTTAAGGCTAAAGGGATCAAGGGATATGGGGAGAAAGCAGGGCCAGGGTGCTGAATTTGGATGATCAGCCATGATCTCATTAAATGGCGGAGCAGACTCGAGGGGCCGAATGGCCTACTCCTGCTGCTATCTTCTATGTTTCTATGGATGAGGAGGGAGTAAATGTTTAAGATGGTGGATGGGTGGCTGATTAAGCGGCCTGCTTTCCCCTGGATTCTGTCGAGCTTCGTGAGTATTGATGGAGCTGCAACTGTCCAGGCAAGTGGAGAATATTCCATCGCACTCCTGACTTGTGCCTTGTAGGGAGTGAAAAGGCTTTGGGGAGTCAGGAGGTGGTGAGTCACTTACGCAGACTACCCAGTGTCTGACTAGCTCTTGTAGCCACAATATTTATTTGGCTGATCTAGTTAAGTTCCTGGTCAATGGTGACCCCCAGGATGTTGATGGTGGGGAATTCAACAATGGTAATGCCATTGATTGTCATGGGGTGGTGGTTAGACTCTCTCTTGTTGGAGATGGTCATTGTCTGGCACTTGTGTGGCACAAATGTTACTTGCCACTTATCATCCCCAACCTGAATGTTGTCCAGGTCGTGCTGGACACAGACTGCCTCATTATCTGATGAATTGCGTATATAACTTGACACTGTGCAATCAGTAGCGAACATCCCCACTTCTGAAGGTCATTAACAAAGCAGCTAAGATGTTGGGCCTAGGACACTGTCCTGAGTAACTGCTGCAGCGATGACCTGGGTCTGAGATGATTGGCCTCCAATAACCACAACCAACTTCCTTTGTGCTAGATATGACACCATCCAGTGGAGAGTTTTCCCCTGATCCCCATTGATTTCAGTTTTATTAGGGCTCCTTGGTGCCACACTTGGACAACTGCTGCCTTGATGTCGAGGACAGTCACTCTCACCTCACCTCTGGAATTCAGCTCTTTTGTCCATGTTTGGACCAAGGTTGTAATGAGGTCAGGAGCCAAGAGGTCCTGGCGGAAACCAAACTGGGCATCGGTGAGGAGGTTATTTGTGAGTTAGTGCCGCTTGATAGCATTGTCGATGACAGCTTCCATCACTTTGCTGATGATGGAGAGGTGGTTAATGGGGTGGTAACTGGCTGTTGGATTAGTCCAGCTTTATGTGGACTGGACATACCTGGGCAATTTACCACTTTGTCGGGCAGAAGCCATTACTGGAACAGCTGGGCTAGAGTTGCAGCTATTTCTGGAGCAGAGGTCTTCAGCTCTGTATCGGGGATGTTGTCGGGTCCCAGAGCCTTTGCTGTATCCAGTGCGCTCTACCGTTCTTGATAGCATGTCAGTGAAGCGAATTGGTTGAAGACTGGCTTCTGTGATGGTGGGACCTCAGGAGCTGTAATGCATCATCCACTTGGCACTCGTGGCTAAAGATGGTTGCGAAGGCTTCAGCCTTGTCTTTTGCACTCACGTACTGTGCTCTGCCATTGTTGAGGATGGGGATGTTCAAGGAGCCTCCTCCTCCCGTTAGTTGTTAATTGTCCATCACCATTCACGACTGGATGTGTCAGGACTGCAGAGCTTTGATCTGATCCATTGGGTGCGGATCGCTTAGCTCTGTCTATAAAATGCTGCTTTCGCTATTTAGTATGCATATAGTCCTGTGTTTTCAGATACACTTGGTGCAGCTCCTGGCATGCTCTTCAACACTCCTTATTGAACCAGGGCTGGTTTGATGGTAATGGTAGAATGAGGGATATGCCGGGCCATGGGGTTACAGATTATGGTGGAATAAAATTCTGTTGCTGCTGATGTGCCCAGCGCCTCATGGATGCCCAGTTTTGAGCTGCTAGATGTGTTCTTAATCTATCCCATTTAGCACGGTGGTAGGGGCACAGGACACGATGAAGGGGTGTCCTCAGTGACTCAATAGTACCATGATTGACCGAGCTGCCTGAGTCCTGAAGGACATAGCAGCCAGACTGGCTCACGGCAGTGAGAGAATAAACACGAGCCACTACCGAGCCACACTTGGTGATGGACATTGAAGTCCCCCGCCCAGAGGACATTCTGTGCCATGACGCCACAGTCCGCTGGATAAGAGATTAGCGTGTAAAGTTAAAGCACATGGGATTGGGGGTAAGGTACTGACTTGGATAGAGAACTGGTTGGCAGACAGGAAGCAAAGAGTTGGAATAAACGGCTCTTTTTCCGAGTGGCAGGCAGTGACTAGTGGGGTACCGCAGGGATCGGTGCTAGGACCCCAGCTATTCACAATATATATTAATGATCTAGACGAGGGAACTAGATGTAATACCTCCAAGTTTGCAGACGACACAAAGCTGGGTGGGCGTGTGTGCTGTGAGGAGGATGCCGAGAAAATCCAGTATGATTTGACAGGTTGGCTGATTGGGCAGATGCATGGCAGATGCAATATAATGTGGATAAATGCGAGGCTATCCACTTTGGTGGCAAAAACAGGTGGGACAGATTATTATCTGAACAGCAATTGATTGGGAGAAGGGGAAGTGCAACGAGACCTGGGTGTCCTTGTGCACCAGTTGCTAAAGGTAAGCATGCAGGTGCAGCAGGCACTTAAGAAGGCAAATGCTACGTTGTCCTTCATAGCAAAAGGATTTGAGTACAGGAGCAAGGATATCTTGCTGCAGTTGTACAGGGCCTTGGTGAGACCACACCTTGAGTATTGTGTGCAATTTTGTTCACCTTATCTGAGGAAGGATGTTCTTGCCATGGAGGGAGTGCAGCGAAGATTCACCAGGTTGATACCTGGGATGGCAGGAATGATGTCGATTGGGCTGGAGTTTAGAAGAATGAGAGGGGATCTCATTGAAACTTCTAAAATTCTAACAGGGCTAGACAGACTAGATGCAGGAAGGATGTTCCCGATAGCGGGGGAGTCCAGAACCAGGGGTTACAGTCTAAAGATAAGGGGTAAGCCATTTAGGACTGAGATGAGGAGGAATTTCTTCACCCAGAGAGTGGTGGACCTGTGGAATTCACTACCACAGAAGGCAGTTGAGGCCAATTCATTAAATATATTCAAGAAGGAGTTAGATATATTTCTTAAGGCTAAAGGGATCAAGGGATATGGGGAGAAAGCAGGGCCAGGGTGCTGAATTTGGATGATCAGCCATGATCTCATTAAATGGCGGAGCAGACTCGAGGGGCCGAATGGCCTACTCCTGCTGCTATCTTCTATGTTTCTATGGATGAGGAGGGAGTAAATGTTTAAGATGGTGGATGGGTGGCTGATTAAGCGGCCTGCTTTCCCCTGGATTCTGTCGAGCTTCGTGAGTATTGATGGAGCTGCAACTGTCCAGGCAAGTGGAGAATATTCCATCGCACTCCTGACTTGTGCCTTGTAGGGAGTGAAAAGGCTTTGGGGAGTCAGGAGGTGGTGAGTCACTTACGCAGACTACCCAGTGTCTGACTAGCTCTTGTAGCCACAATATTTATTTGGCTGATCTAGTTAAGTTCCTGGTCAATGGTGACCCCCAGGATGTTGATGGTGGGGAATTCAACAATGGTAATGCCATTGATTGTCATGGGGTGGTGGTTAGACTCTCTCTTGTTGGAGATGGTCATTGTCTGGCACTTGTGTGGCACAAATGTTACTTGCCACTTATCATCCCCAACCTGAATGTTGTCCAGGTCGTGCTGGACACAGACTGCCTCATTATCTGATGAATTGCGTATATAACTTGACTGTGCAATCAGTAGCGAACATCCCCACTTCTGAAGGTCATTAACAAAGCAGCTAAGATGTTGGGCCTAGGACACTGTCCTGAGTAACTGCTGCAGCGATGACCTGGGTCTGAGATGATTGGCCTCCAATAACCACAACCAACTTCCTTTGTGCTAGATATGACACCATCCAGTGGGGAGTTTTCCCCTGATCCCCATTGATTTCAGTTTTATTAGGGCTCCTTGGTGCCACACTTGGACAACTGCTGCCTTGATGTCGAGGACAGTCACTCTCACCTCACCTCTGGAATTCAGCTCTTTTGTCCATGTTTGGACCAAGGTTGTAATGAGGTCAGGAGCCAAGAGGTCCTGGCGGAAACCAAACTGGGCATCGGTGAGGAGGTTATTTGTGAGTTAGTGCCGCTTGATAGCATTGTCGATGACAGCTTCCATCACTTTGCTGATGATGGAGAGGTGGTTAATGGGGTGGTAACTGGCTGTTGGATTAGTCCAGCTTTATGTGGACTGGACATACCTGGGCAATTTACCACTTTGTCGGGCAGAAGCCATTACTGGAACATCTGGGCTAGAGTTGCAGCTATTTCTGGAGCAGAGGTCTTCAGCTCTGTATCGGGGATGTTGTCGGGTCCCAGAGCCTTTGCTGTATCCAGTGCGCTCTACCGTTCTTGATATCATGTCAGTGAAGCGAATTGGTTGAAGACTGGCTTCTGTGATGGTGGGACCTCAGGAGCTGTAATGCATCATCCACTTGGCACTCGTGGCTAAAGATGGTTGCGAAGGCTTCAGCCTTGTCTTTTGCACTCACGTACTGTGCTCTGCCATTGTTGAGGATGGGGATGTTCAAGGAGCCTCCTCCTCCCGTTAGTTGTTAATTGTCCATCACCATTCACGACTGGATGTGTCAGGACTGCAGAGCTTTGATCTGATCCATTGGGTGCGGATCGCTTAGCTCTGTCTATAAAATGCTGCTTTCGCTATTTAGTATGCATATAGTCCTGTGTTTTCAGATACACTTGGTGCAGCTCCTGGCATGCTCTTCAACACTCCTTATTGAACCAGGGCTGGTTTGATGGTAATGGTAGAATGAGGGATATGCCGGGCCATGGGGTTACAGATTATGGTGGAATAAAATTCTGTTGCTGCTGATGTGCCCAGCGCCTCATGGATGCCCAGTTTTGAGCTGCTAGATGTGTTCTTAATCTATCCCATTTAGCACGGTGGTAGGGGCACAGGACACGATGAAGGGGTGTCCTCAGTGACTCAATAGTACCATGATTGACCGAGCTGCCTGAGTCCTGAAGGACATAGCAGCCAGACTGGCTCACGGCAGTGAGAGAATAAACACGAGCCACTACCGAGCCACACTTGGTGATGGACATTGAAGTCCCCCGCCCAGAGGACATTCTGTGCCATGACGCCACAGTCCGCTGGATAAGAGATTAGCGTGTAAAGTTAAAGCACATGGGATTGGGGGTAAGGTACTGACTTGGATAGAGAACTGGTTGGCAGACAGGAAGCAAAGAGTTGGAATAAACGGCTCTTTTTCCGAGTGGCAGGCAGTGACTAGTGGGGTACCGCAGGGATCGGTGCTAGGACCCCAGCTATTCACAATATATATTAATGATCTAGACGAGGGAACTAGATGTAATACCTCCAAGTTTGCAGACGACACAAAGCTGGGTGGGCGTGTGTGCTGTGAGGAGGATGCCGAGAAAATCCAGTATGATTTGACAGGTTGGCTGATTGGGCAGATGCATGGCAGATGCAATATAATGTGGATAAATGCGAGGCTATCCACTTTGGTGGCAAAAACAGGTGGGACAGATTATTATCTGAACAGCAATTGATTGGGAGAAGGGGAAGTGCAACGAGACCTGGGTGTCCTTGTGCACCAGTTGCTAAAGGTAAGCATGCAGGTGCAGCAGGCACTTAAGAAGGCAAATGCTACGTTGTCCTTCATAGCAAAAGGATTTGAGTACAGGAGCAAGGATATCTTGCTGCAGTTGTACAGGGCCTTGGTGAGACCACACCTTGAGTATTGTGTGCAATTTTGTTCGCCTTATCTGAGGAAGGATGTTCTTGCCATGGAGGGAGTGCAGCGAAGATTCACCAGGTTGATACCTGGGATGGCAGGAATGATGTCGATTGGGCTGGAGTTTAGAAGAATGAGAGGGGATCTCATTGAAACTTATAAAATTCTAACAGGGCTAGACAGACTAGATGCAGGAAGGATGTTCCCGATAGCGGGGGAGTCCAGAACCAGGGGTTACAGTCTAAAGATAAGGGGTAAGCCATTTAGGACTGAGATGAGGAGGAATTTCTTCACCCAGAGAGTGGTGGACCTGTGGAATTCACTACCACAGAAGGCAGTTGAGGCCAATTCATTAAATATATTCAAGAAGGAGTTAGATATATTTCTTAAGGCTAAAGGGATCAAGGGATATGGGGAGAAAGCAGGGCCAGGGTGCTGAATTTGGATGATCAGCCATGATCTCATTAAATGGCGGAGCAGACTCGAGGGGCCGAATGGCCTACTCCTGCTGCTATCTTCTATGTTTCTATGGATGAGGAGGGAGTAAATGTTTAAGATGGTGGATGGGTGGCTGATTAAGCGGCCTGCTTTCCCCTGGATTCTGTCGAGCTTCGTGAGTATTGATGGAGCTGCAACTGTCCAGGCAAGTGGAGAATATTCCATCGCACTCCTGACTTGTGCCTTGTAGGGAGTGAAAAGGCTTTGGGGAGTCAGGAGGTGGTGAGTCACTTACGCAGACTACCCAGTGTCTGACTAGCTCTTGTAGCCACAATATTTATTTGGCTGATCTAGTTAAGTTCCTGGTCAATGGTGACCCCCAGGATGTTGATGGTGGGGAATTCAACAATGGTAATGCCATTGATTGTCATGGGGTGGTGGTTAGACTCTCTCTTGTTGGAGATGGTCATTGTCTGGCACTTGTGTGGCACAAATGTTACTTGCCACTTATCATCCCCAACCTGAATGTTGTCCAGGTCGTGCTGGACACAGACTGCCTCATTATCTGATGAATTGCGTATATAACTTGACACTGTGCAATCAGTAGCGAACATCCCCACTTCTGAAGGTCATTAACAAAGCAGCTAAGATGTTGGGCCTAGGACACTGTCCTGAGTAACTGCTGCAGCGATGACCTGGGTCTGAGATGATTGGCCTCCAATAACCACAACCAACTTCCTTTGTGCTAGATATGACACCATCCAGTGGAGAGTTTTCCCCTGATCCCCATTGATTTCAGTTTTATTAGGGCTCCTTGGTGCCACACTTGGACAACTGCTGCCTTGATGTCGAGGACAGTCACTCTCACCTCACCTCTGGAATTCAGCTCTTTTGTCCATGTTTGGACCAAGGTTGTAATGAGGTCAGGAGCCAAGAGGTCCTGGCGGAAACCAAACTGGGCATCGGTGAGGAGGTTATTTGTGAGTTAGTGCCGCTTGATAGCATTGTCGATGACAGCTTCCATCACTTTGCTGATGATGGAGAGGTGGTTAATGGGGTGGTAACTGGCTGTTGGATTAGTCCAGCTTTATGTGGACTGGACATACCTGGGCAATTTACCACTTTGTCGGGCAGAAGCCATTACTGGAACAGCTGGGCTAGAGTTGCAGCTATTTCTGGAGCAGAGGTCTTCAGCTCTGTATCGGGGATGTTGTCGGGTCCCAGAGCCTTTGCTGTATCCAGTGCGCTCTACCGTTCTTGATATCATGTCAGTGAAGCGAATTGGTTGAAGACTGGCTTCTGTGATGGTGGGACCTCAGGAGCTGTAATGCATCATCCACTTGGCACTCGTGGCTAAAGATGGTTGCGAAGGCTTCAGCCTTGTCTTTTGCACTCACGTACTGTGCTCTGCCATTGTTGAGGATGGGGATGTTCAAGGAGCCTCCTCCTCCCGTTAGTTGTTAATTGTCCATCACCATTCACGACTGGATGTGTCAGGACTGCAGAGCTTTGATCTGATCCATTGGGTGCGGATCGCTTAGCTCTGTCTATAAAATGCTGCTTTCGCTATTTAGTATGCATATAGTCCTGTGTTTTCAGATACACTTGGTGCAGCTCCTGGCATGCTCTTCAACACTCCTTATTGAACCAGGGCTGGTTTGATGGTAATGGTAGAATGAGGGATATGCCGGGCCATGGGGTTACAGATTATGGTGGAATAAAATTCTGTTGCTGCTGATGTGCCCAGCGCCTCATGGATGCCCAGTTTTGAGCTGCTAGATGTGTTCTTAATCTATCCCATTTAGCACGGTGGTAGGGGCACAGGACACGATGAAGGGGTGTCCTCAGTGACTCAATAGTACCATGATTGACCGAGCTGCCTGAGTCCTGAAGGACACAGCAGCCAGACTGGCTCACGGCAGTGAGAGAATAAACACGAGCCACTACCGAGCCACACTTGGTGATGGACATTGAAGTCCCCCGCCCAGAGGACATTCTGTGCCATGACGCCACAGTCCGCTGGATAAGAGATTAGCGTGTAAAGTTAAAGCACATGGGATTGGGGGTAAGGTACTGACTTGGATAGAGAACTGGTTGGCAGACAGGAAGCAAAGAGTTGGAATAAACGGCTCTTTTTCCGAGTGGCAGGCAGTGACTAGTGGGGTACCGCAGGGATCGGTGCTAGGACCCCAGCTATTCACAATATATATTAATGATCTAGACGAGGGAACTAGATGTAATACCTCCAAGTTTGCAGACGACACAAAGCTGGGTGGGCGTGTGTGCTGTGAGGAGGATGCCGAGAAAATCCAGTATGATTTGACAGGTTGGCTGATTGGGCAGATGCATGGCAGATGCAATATAATGTGGATAAATGCGAGGCTATCCACTTTGGTGGCAAAAACAGGTGGGACAGATTATTATCTGAACAGCAATTGATTGGGAGAAGGGGAAGTGCAACGAGACCTGGGTGTCCTTGTGCACCAGTTGCTAAAGGTAAGCATGCAGGTGCAGCAGGCACTTAAGAAGGCAAATGCTACGTTGTCCTTCATAGCAAAAGGATTTGAGTACAGGAGCAAGGATATCTTGCTGCAGTTGTACAGGGCCTTGGTGAGACCACACCTTGAGTATTGTGTGCAATTTTGTTCGCCTTATCTGAGGAAGGATGTTCTTGCCATGGAGGGAGTGCAGCGAAGATTCACCAGGTTGATACCTGGGATGGCAGGAATGATGTCGATTGGGCTGGAGTTTAGAAGAATGAGAGGGGATCTCATTGAAACTCATAAAATTCTAACAGGGCTAGACAGACTAGATGCAGGAAGGATGTTCCCGATAGCGGGGGAGTCCAGAACCAGGGGTTACAGTCTAAAGATAAGGGGTAAGCCATTTAGGACTGAGATGAGGAGGAATTTCTTCACCCAGAGAGTGGTGGACCTGTGGAATTCACTACCACAGAAGGCAGTTGAGGCCAATTCATTAAATATATTCAAGAAGGAGTTAGATATATTTCTTAAGGCTAAAGGGATCAAGGGATATGGGGAGAAAGCAGGGCCAGGGTGCTGAATTTGGATGATCAGCCATGATCTCATTAAATGGCGGAGCAGACTCGAGGGGCCGAATGGCCTACTCCTGCTGCTATCTTCTATGTTTCTATGGATGAGGAGGGAGTAAATGTTTAAGATGGTGGATGGGTGGCTGATTAAGCGGCCTGCTTTCCCCTGGATTCTGTCGAGCTTCGTGAGTATTGATGGAGCTGCAACTGTCCAGGCAAGTGGAGAATATTCCATCGCACTCCTGACTTGTGCCTTGTAGGGAGTGAAAAGGCTTTGGGGAGTCAGGAGGTGGTGAGTCACTTACGCAGACTACCCAGTGTCTGACTAGCTCTTGTAGCCACAATATTTATTTGGCTGATCTAGTTAAGTTCCTGGTCAATGGTGACCCCCAGGATGTTGATGGTGGGGAATTCAACAATGGTAATGCTATTGATTGTCATGGGGTGGTGGTTAGACTCTCTCTTGTTGGAGATGGTCATTGTCTGGCACTTGTGTGGCACAAATGTTACTTGCCACTTATCATCCCCAACCTGAATGTTGTCCAGGTCGTGCTGGACACAGACTGCCTCATTATCTGATGAATTGCGTATATAACTTGACACTGTGCAATCAGTAGCGAACATCCCCACTTCTGAAGGTCATTAACAAAGCAGCTAAGATGTTGGGCCTAGGACACTGTCCTGAGTAACTGCTGCAGCGATGACCTGGGTCTGAGATGATTGGCCTCCAATAACCACAACCAACTTCCTTTGTGCTAGATATGACACCATCCAGTGGAGAGTTTTCCCCTGATCCCCATTGATTTCAGTTTTATTAGGGCTCCTTGGTGCCACACTTGGACAACTGCTGCCTTGATGTCGAGGACAGTCACTCTCACCTCACCTCTGGAATTCAGCTCTTTTGTCCATGTTTGGACCAAGGTTGTAATGAGGTCAGGAGCCAAGAGGTCCTGGCGGAAACCAAACTGGGCATCGGTGAGGAGGTTATTTGTGAGTTAGTGCCGCTTGATAGCATTGTCGATGACAGCTTCCATCACTTTGCTGATGATGGAGAGGTGGTTAATGGGGTGGTAACTGGCTGTTGGATTAGTCCAGCTCTATGTGGACTGGACATACCTGGGCAATTTACCACTTTGTCGGGCAGAAGCCATTACTGGAACAGCTGGGCTAGAGTTGCAGCTATTTCTGGAGCAGAGGTCTTCAGCTCTGTATCGGGGATGTTGTCGGGTCCCAGAGCCTTTGCTGTATCCAGTGCGCTCTACCGTTCTTGATATCATGTCAGTGAAGCGAATTGGTTGAAGACTGGCTTCTGTGATGGTGGGACCTCAGGAGCTGTAATGCATCATCCACTTGGCACTCGTGGCTAAAGATGGTTGCGAAGGCTTCAGCCTTGTCTTTTGCACTCACGTACTGTGCTCTGCCATTGTTGAGGATGGGGATGTTCAAGGAGCCTCCTCCTCCCGTTAGTTGTTAATTGTCCATCACCATTCACGACTGGATGTGTCAGGACTGCAGAGCTTTGATCTGATCCATTGGGTGCGGATCGCTTAGCTCTGTCTATAAAATGCTGCTTTCGCTATTTAGTATGCATATAGTCCTGTGTTTTCAGATACACTTGGTGCAGCTCCTGGCATGCTCTTCAACACTCCTTATTGAACCAGGGCTGGTTTGATGGTAATGGTAGAATGAGGGATATGCCGGGCCATGGGGTTACAGATTATGGTGGAATAAAATTCTGTTGCTGCTGATGTGCCCAGCGCCTCATGGATGCCCAGTTTTGAGCTGCTAGATGTGTTCTTAATCTATCCCATTTAGCACGGTGGTAGGGGCACAGGACACGATGAAGGGGTGTCCTCAGTGACTCAATAGTACCATGATTGACCGAGCTGCCTGAGTCCTGAAGGACACAGCAGCCAGACTGGCTCACGGCAGTGAGAGAATAAACACGAGCCACTACCGAGCCACACTTGGTGATGGACATTGAAGTCCCCCGCCCAGAGGACGTTCTGTGCCATGACGCCACAGTCCGCTGGATAAGAGATTAGCGTGTAAAGTTAAAGCACATGGGATTGGGGGTAAGGTACTGACTTGGATAGAGAACTGGTTGGCAGACAGGAAGCAAAGAGTTGGAATAAACGGCTCTTTTTCCGAGTGGCAGGCAGTGACTAGTGGGGTACCGCAGGGATCGGTGCTAGGACCCCAGCTATTCACAATATATATTAATGATCTAGACGAGGGAACTAGATGTAATACCTCCAAGTTTGCAGACGACACAAAGCTGGGTGGGCGTGTGTGCTGTGAGGAGGATGCCGAGAAAATCCAGTATGATTTGACAGGTTGGCTGATTGGGCAGATGCATGGCAGATGCAATATAATGTGGATAAATGCGAGGCTATCCACTTTGGTGGCAAAAACAGGTGGGACAGATTATTATCTGAACAGCAATTGATTGGGAGAAGGGGAAGTGCACCGAGACCTGGGTGTCCTTGTGCACCAGTTGCTAAAGTTAAGCATGCAGGTGCAGCAGGCACTTAAGAAGGCAAATGGTACGTTGTCCTTCATAGCAAAAGGATTTGAGTACAGGAGCAAGGATATCTTGCTGCAGTTGTACAGGGCCTTGGTGAGACCACACCTTGAGTATTGTGTGCAATTTTGTTCGCCTTATCTGAGGAAGGATGTTCTTGCCATGGAGGGAGTGCAGCGAAGATTCACCAGGTTGATACCTGGGATGGCAGGAATGATGTCGATTGGGCTGGAGTTTAGAAGAATGAGAGGGGATCTCATTGAAACTTATAAAATTCTAACAGGGCTAGACAGACTAGATGCAGGAAGGATGTTCCCGATAGCGGGGGAGTCCAGAACCAGGGGTTACAGTCTAAAGATAAGGGGTAAGCCATTTAGGACTGAGATGAGGAGGAATTTCTTCACCCAGAGAGTGGTGGACCTGTGGAATTCACTACCACAGAAGGCAGTTGAGGCCAATTCATTAAATATATTCAAGAAGGAGTTAGATATATTTCTTAAGGCTAAAGGGATCAAGGGATATGGGGAGAAAGCAGGGCCAGGGTACTGAATTTGGATGATCAGCCATGATCTCATTAAATGGCGGAGCAGACTCGAGGGGCCGAATGGCCTACTCCTGCTGCTATCTTCTATGTTTCTATGGATGAGGAGGGAGTAAATGTTTAAGATGGTGGATGGGTGGCTGATTAAGCGGCCTGCTTTCCCCTGGATTCTGTCGAGCTTCGTGAGTATTGATGGAGCTGCAACTGTCCAGGCAAGTGGAGAATATTCCATCGCACTCCTGACTTGTGCCTTGTAGGGAGTGAAAAGGCTTTGGGGAGTCAGGAGGTGGTGAGTCACTTACGCAGACTACCCAGTGTCTGACTAGCTCTTGTAGCCACAATATTTATTTGGCTGATCTAGTTAAGTTCCTGGTCAATGGTGACCCCCAGGATGTTGATGGTGGGGAATTCAACAATGGTAATGCCATTGATTGTCATGGGGTGGTGGTTAGACTCTCTCTTGTTGGAGATGGTCATTGTCTGGCACTTGTGTGGCACAAATGTTACTTGCCACTTATCATCCCCAACCTGAATGTTGTCCAGGTCGTGCTGGACACAGACTGCCTCATTATCTGATGAATTGCGTATATAACTTGACACTGTGCAATCAGTAGCGAACATCCCCACTTCTGAAGGTCATTAACAAAGCAGCTAAGATGTTGGGCCTAGGACACTGTCCTGAGTAACTGCTGCAGCGATGACCTGGGTCTGAGATGATTGGCCTCCAATAACCACAACCAACTTCCTTTGTGCTAGATATGACACCATCCAGTGGAGAGTTTTCCCCTGATCCCCATTGATTTCAGTTTTATTAGGGCTCCTTGGTGCCACACTTGGACAACTGCTGCCTTGATGTCGAGGACAGTCACTCTCACCTCACCTCTGGAATTCAGCTCTTTTGTCCATGTTTGGACCAAGGTTGTAATGAGGTCAGGAGCCAAGAGGTCCTGGCGGAAACCAAACTGGGCATCGGTGAGGAGGTTATTTGTGAGTTAGTGCCGCTTGATAGCATTGTCGATGACAGCTTCCATCACTTTGCTGATGATGGAGAGGTGGTTAATGGGGTGGTAACTGGCTGTTGGATTAGTCCAGCTTTATGTGGACTGGACATACCTGGGCAATTTACCACTTTGTCGGGCAGAAGCCATTACTGGAACAGCTGGGCTAGAGTTGCAGCTATTTCTGGAGCAGAGGTCTTCAGCTCTGTATCGGGGATGTTGTCGGGTCCCAGAGCCTTTGCTGTATCCAGTGCGCTCTACCGTTCTTGATATCATGTCAGTGAAGCGAATTGGTTGAAGACTGGCTTCTGTGATGGTGGGACCTCAGGAGCTGTAATGCATCATCCACTTGGCACTCGTGGCTAAAGATGGTTGCGAAGGCTTCAGCCTTGTCTTTTGCACTCACGTACTGTGCTCTGCCATTGTTGAGGATGGGGATGTTCAAGGAGCCTCCTCCTCCCGTTAGTTGTTAATTGTCCATCACCATTCACGACTGGATGTGTCAGGACTGCAGAGCTTTGATCTGATCCATTGGGTGCGGATCGCTTAGCTCTGTCTATAAAATGCTGCTTTCGCTATTTAGTATGCATATAGTCCTGTGTTTTCAGATACACTTGGTGCAGCTCCTGGCATGCTCTTCAACACTCCTTATTGAACCAGGGCTGGTTTGATGGTAATGGTAGAATGAGGGATATGCCGGGCCATGGGGTTACAGATTATGGTGGAATAAAATTCTGTTGCTGCTGATGTGCCCAGCGCCTCATGGATGCCCAGTTTTGAGCTGCTAGATGTGTTCTTAATCTATCCCATTTAGCACGGTGGTAGGGGCACAGGACACGATGAAGGGGTGTCCTCAGTGACTCAATAGTACCATGATTGACCGAGCTGCCTGAGTCCTGAAGGACACAGCAGCCAGACTGGCTCACGGCAGTGAGAGAATAAACACGAGCCACTACCGAGCCACACTTGGTGATGGACATTGAAGTCCCCCGCCCAGAGGACATTCTGTGCCATGACGCCACAGTCCGCTGGATAAGAGATTAGCGTGTAAAGTTAAAGCACATGGGATTGGGGGTAAGGTACTGACTTGGATAGAGAACTGGTTGGCAGACAGGAAGCAAAGAGTTGGAATAAACGGCTCTTTTTCCGAGTGGCAGGCAGTGACTAGTGGGGTACCGCAGGGATCGGTGCTAGGACCCCAGCTATTCACAATATATATTAATGATCTAGACGAGGGAACTAGATGTAATACCTCCAAGTTTGCAGACGACACAAAGCTGGGTGGGCGTGTGTGCTGTGAGGAGGATGCCGAGAAAATCCAGTATGATTTGACAGGTTGGCTGATTGGGCAGATGCATGGCAGATGCAATATAATGTGGATAAATGCGAGGCTATCCACTTTGGTGGCAAAAACAGGTGGGACAGATTATTATCTGAACAGCAATTGATTGGGAGAAGGGGAAGTGCAACGAGACCTGGGTGTCCTTGTGCACCAGTTGCTAAAGGTAAGCATGCAGGTGCAGCAGGCACTTAAGAAGGCAAATGCTACGTTGTCCTTCATAGCAAAAGGATTTGAGTACAGGAGCAAGGATATCTTGCTGCAGTTGTACAGGGCCTTGGTGAGACCACACCTTGAGTATTGTGTGCAATTTTGTTCGCCTTATCTGAGGAAGGATGTTCTTGCCATGGAGGGAGTGCAGCGAAGATTCACCAGGTTGATACCTGGGATGGCAGGAATGATGTCGATTGGGCTGGAGTTTAGAAGAATGAGAGGGGATCTCATTGAAACTTATAAAATTCTAACAGGGCTAGACAGACTAGATGCAGGAAGGATGTTCCCGATAGCGGGGGAGTCCAGAACCAGGGGTTACAGTCTAAAGATAAGGGGTAAGCCATTTAGGACTGAGATGAGGAGGAATTTCTTCACCCAGAGAGTGGTGGACCTGTGGAATTCACTACCACAGAAGGCAGTTGAGGCCAATTCATTAAATATATTCAAGAAGGAGTTAGATATATTTCTTAAGGCTAAAGGGATCAAGGGATATGGGGAGAAAGCAGGGCCAGGGTACTGAATTTGGATGATCAGCCATGATCTCATTAAATGGCGGAGCAGACTCGAGGGGCCGAATGGCCT
Organism: Somniosus microcephalus; assembly: GCF_052327205.1. Classification (NCBI taxonomy): domain Eukaryota; kingdom Metazoa; phylum Chordata; class Chondrichthyes; order Squaliformes; family Somniosidae; genus Somniosus; species Somniosus microcephalus. The sequence goes on along the minus strand of NC_140995.1, from coordinate 207,287,744 downwards.
ACTCCTGCTGCTATCTTCTATGTTTCTATGGATGAGGAGGGAGTAAATGTTTAAGATGGTGGATGGGTGGCTGATTAAGCGGCCTGCTTTCCCCTGGATTCTGTCGAGCTTCGTGAGTATTGATGGAGCTGCAACTGTCCAGGCAAGTGGAGAATATTCCATCGCACTCCTGACTTGTGCCTTGTAGGGAGTGAAAAGGCTTTGGGGAGTCAGGAGGTGGTGAGTCACTTACGCAGACTACCCAGTGTCTGACTAGCTCTTGTAGCCACAATATTTATTTGGCTGATCTAGTTAAGTTCCTGGTCAATGGTGACCCCCAGGATGTTGATGGTGGGGAATTCAACAATGGTAATGCCATTGATTGTCATGGGGTGGTGGTTAGACTCTCTCTTGTTGGAGATGGTCATTGTCTGGCACTTGTGTGGCACAAATGTTACTTGCCACTTATCATCCCCAACCTGAATGTTGTCCAGGTCGTGCTGGACACAGACTGCCTCATTATCTGATGAATTGCGTATATAACTTGACACTGTGCAATCAGTAGCGAACATCCCCACTTCTGAAGGTCATTAACAAAGCAGCTAAGATGTTGGGCCTAGGACACTGTCCTGAGTAACTGCTGCAGCGATGACCTGGGTCTGAGATGATTGGCCTCCAATAACCACAACCAACTTCCTTTGTGCTAGATATGACACCATCCAGTGGAGAGTTTTCCCCTGATCCCCATTGATTTCAGTTTTATTAGGGCTCCTTGGTGCCACACTTGGACAACTGCTGCCTTGATGTCGAGGACAGTCACTCTCACCTCACCTCTGGAATTCAGCTCTTTTGTCCATGTTTGGACCAAGGTTGTAATGAGGTCAGGAGCCAAGAGGTCCTGGCGGAAACCAAACTGGGCATCGGTGAGGAGGTTATTTGTGAGTTAGTGCCGCTTGATAGCATTGTCGATGACAGCTTCCATCACTTTGCTGATGATGGAGAGGTGGTTAATGGGGTGGTAACTGGCTGTTGGATTAGTCCAGCTCTATGTGGACTGGACATACCTGGGCAATTTACCACTTTGTCGGGCAGAAGCCATTACTGGAACAGCTGGGCTAGAGTTGCAGCTATTTCTGGAGCAGAGGTCTTCAGCTCTGTATCGGGGATGTTGTCGGGTCCCAGAGCCTTTGCTGTATCCAGTGCGCTCTACCGTTCTTGATATCATGTCAGTGAAGCGAATTGGTTGAAGACTGGCTTCTGTGATGGTGGGACCTCAGGAGCTGTAATGCATCATCCACTTGGCACTCGTGGCTAAAGATGGTTGCGAAGGCTTCAGCCTTGTCTTTTGCACTCACGTACTGTGCTCTGCCATTGTTGAGGATGGGGATGTTCAAGGAGCCTCCTCCTCCCGTTAGTTGTTAATTGTCCATCACCATTCACGACTGGATGTGTCAGGACTGCAGAGCTTTGATCTGATCCATTGGGTGCGGATCGCTTAGCTCTGTCTATAAAATGCTGCTTTCGCTATTTAGTATGCATATAGTCCTGTGTTTTCAGATACACTTGGTGCAGCTCCTGGCATGCTCTTCAACACTCCTTATTGAACCAGGGCTGGTTTGATGGTAATGGTAGAATGAGGGATATGCCGGGCCATGGGGTTACAGATTATGGTGGAATAAAATTCTGTTGCTGCTGATGTGCCCAGCGCCTCATGGATGCCCAGTTTTGAGCTGCTAGATGTGTTCTTAATCTATCCCATTTAGCACGGTGGTAGGGGCACAGGACACGATGAAGGGGTGTCCTCAGTGACTCAATAGTACCATGATTGACCGAGCTGCCTGAGTCCTGAAGGACACAGCAGCCAGACTGGCTCACGGCAGTGAGAGAATAAACACGAGCCACTACCGAGCCACACTTGGTGATGGACATTGAAGTCCCCCGCCCAGAGGACGTTCTGTGCCATGACGCCACAGTCCGCTGGATAAGAGATTAGCGTGTAAAGTTAAAGCACATGGGATTGGGGGTAAGGTACTGACTTGGATAGAGAACTGGTTGGCAGACAGGAAGCAAAGAGTTGGAATAAACGGCTCTTTTTCCGAGTGGCAGGCAGTGACTAGTGGGGTACCGCAGGGATCGGTGCTAGGACCCCAGCTATTCACAATATATATTAATGATCTAGACGAGGGAACTAGATGTAATACCTCCAAGTTTGCAGACGACACAAAGCTGGGTGGGCGTGTGTGCTGTGAGGAGGATGCCGAGAAAATCCAGTATGATTTGACAGGTTGGCTGATTGGGCAGATGCATGGCAGATGCAATATAATGTGGATAAATGCGAGGCTATCCACTTTGGTGGCAAAAACAGGTGGGACAGATTATTATCTGAACAGCAATTGATTGGGAGAAGGGGAAGTGCACCGAGACCTGGGTGTCCTTGTGCACCAGTTGCTAAAGTTAAGCATGCAGGTGCAGCAGGCACTTAAGAAGGCAAATGGTACGTTGTCCTTCATAGCAAAAGGATTTGAGTACAGGAGCAAGGATATCTTGCTGCAGTTGTACAGGGCCTTGGTGAGACCACACCTTGAGTATTGTGTGCAATTTTGTTCGCCTTATCTGAGGAAGGATGTTCTTGCCATGGAGGGAGTGCAGCGAAGATTCACCAGGTTGATACCTGGGATGGCAGGAATGATGTCGATTGGGCTGGAGTTTAGAAGAATGAGAGGGGATCTCATTGAAACTTATAAAATTCTAACAGGGCTAGACAGACTAGATGCAGGAAGGATGTTCCCGATAGCGGGGGAGTCCAGAACCAGGGGTTACAGTCTAAAGATAAGGGGTAAGCCATTTAGGACTGAGATGAGGAGGAATTTCTTCACCCAGAGAGTGGTGGACCTGTGGAATTCACTACCACAGAAGGCAGTTGAGGCCAATTCATTAAATATATTCAAGAAGGAGTTAGATATATTTCTTAAGGCTAAAGGGATCAAGGGATATGGGGAGAAAGCAGGGCCAGGGTACTGAATTTGGATGATCAGCCATGATCTCATTAAATGGCGGAGCAGACTCGAGGGGCCGAATGGCCTACTCCTGCTGCTATCTTCTATGTTTCTATGGATGAGGAGGGAGTAAATGTTTAAGATGGTGGATGGGTGGCTGATTAAGCGGCCTGCTTTCCCCTGGATTCTGTCGAGCTTCGTGAGTATTGATGGAGCTGCAACTGTCCAGGCAAGTGGAGAATATTCCATCGCACTCCTGACTTGTGCCTTGTAGGGAGTGAAAAGGCTTTGGGGAGTCAGGAGGTGGTGAGTCACTTACGCAGACTACCCAGTGTCTGACTAGCTCTTGTAGCCACAATATTTATTTGGCTGATCTAGTTAAGTTCCTGGTCAATGGTGACCCCCAGGATGTTGATGGTGGGGAATTCAACAATGGTAATGCCATTGATTGTCATGGGGTGGTGGTTAGACTCTCTCTTGTTGGAGATGGTCATTGTCTGGCACTTGTGTGGCACAAATGTTACTTGCCACTTATCATCCCCAACCTGAATGTTGTCCAGGTCGTGCTGGACACAGACTGCCTCATTATCTGATGAATTGCGTATATAACTTGACACTGTGCAATCAGTAGCGAACATCCCCACTTCTGAAGGTCATTAACAAAGCAGCTAAGATGTTGGGCCTAGGACACTGTCCTGAGTAACTGCTGCAGCGATGACCTGGGTCTGAGATGATTGGCCTCCAATAACCACAACCAACTTCCTTTGTGCTAGATATGACACCATCCAGTGGAGAGTTTTCCCCTGATCCCCATTGATTTCAGTTTTATTAGGGCTCCTTGGTGCCACACTTGGACAACTGCTGCCTTGATGTCGAGGACAGTCACTCTCACCTCACCTCTGGAATTCAGCTCTTTTGTCCATGTTTGGACCAAGGTTGTAATGAGGTCAGGAGCCAAGAGGTCCTGGCGGAAACCAAACTGGGCATCGGTGAGGAGGTTATTTGTGAGTTAGTGCCGCTTGATAGCATTGTCGATGACAGCTTCCATCACTTTGCTGATGATGGAGAGGTGGTTAATGGGGTGGTAACTGGCTGTTGGATTAGTCCAGCTTTATGTGGACTGGACATACCTGGGCAATTTACCACTTTGTCGGGCAGAAGCCATTACTGGAACAGCTGGGCTAGAGTTGCAGCTATTTCTGGAGCAGAGGTCTTCAGCTCTGTATCGGGGATGTTGTCGGGTCCCAGAGCCTTTGCTGTATCCAGTGCGCTCTACCGTTCTTGATATCATGTCAGTGAAGCGAATTGGTTGAAGACTGGCTTCTGTGATGGTGGGACCTCAGGAGCTGTAATGCATCATCCACTTGGCACTCGTGGCTAAAGATGGTTGCGAAGGCTTCAGCCTTGTCTTTTGCACTCACGTACTGTGCTCTGCCATTGTTGAGGATGGGGATGTTCAAGGAGCCTCCTCCTCCCGTTAGTTGTTAATTGTCCATCACCATTCACGACTGGATGTGTCAGGACTGCAGAGCTTTGATCTGATCCATTGGGTGCGGATCGCTTAGCTCTGTCTATAAAATGCTGCTTTCGCTATTTAGTATGCATATAGTCCTGTGTTTTCAGATACACTTGGTGCAGCTCCTGGCATGCTCTTCAACACTCCTTATTGAACCAGGGCTGGTTTGATGGTAATGGTAGAATGAGGGATATGCCGGGCCATGGGGTTACAGATTATGGTGGAATAAAATTCTGTTGCTGCTGATGTGCCCAGCGCCTCATGGATGCCCAGTTTTGAGCTGCTAGATGTGTTCTTAATCTATCCCATTTAGCACGGTGGTAGGGGCACAGGACACGATGAAGGGGTGTCCTCAGTGACTCAATAGTACCATGATTGACCGAGCTGCCTGAGTCCTGAAGGACATAGCAGCCAGACTGGCTCACGGCAGTGAGAGAATAAACACGAGCCACTACCGAGCCACACTTGGTGATGGACATTGAAGTCCCCCGCCCAGAGGACGTTCTGTGCCATGACGCCACAGTCCGCTGGATAAGAGATTAGCGTGTAAAGTTAAAGCACATGGGATTGGGGGTAAGGTACTGACTTGGATAGAGAACTGGTTGGCAGACAGGAAGCAAAGAGTTGGAATAAACGGCTCTTTTTCCGAGTGGCAGGCAGTGACTAGTGGGGTACCGCAGGGATCGGTGCTAGGACCCCAGCTATTCACAATATATATTAATGATCTAGACGAGGGAACTAGATGTAATACCTCCAAGTTTGCAGACGACACAAAGCTGGGTGGGCGTGTGTGCTGTGAGGAGGATGCCGAGAAAATCCAGTATGATTTGACAGGTTGGCTGATTGGGCAGATGCATGGCAGATGCAATATAATGTGGATAAATGCGAGGTTATCCACTTTGGTGGCAAAAACAGGTGGGACAGATTATTATCTGAACAGCAATTGATTGGGAGAAGGGGAAGTGCACCGAGACCTGGGTGTCCTTGTGCACCAGTTGCTAAAGTTAAGCATGCAGGTGCAGCAGGCACTTAAGAAGGCAAATGGTACGTTGTCCTTCATAGCAAAAGGATTTGAGTACAGGAGCAAGGATATCTTGCTGCAGTTGTACAGGGCCTTGGTGAGACCACACCTTGAGTATTGTGTGCAATTTTGTTCGCCTTATCTGAGGAAGGATGTTCTTGCCATGGAGGGAGTGCAGCGAAGATTCACCAGGTTGATACCTGGGATGGCAGGAATGATGTCGATTGGGCTGGAGTTTAGAAGAATGAGAGGGGATCTCATTGAAACTTATAAAATTCTAACAGGGCTAGACAGACTAGATGCAGGAAGGATGTTCCCGATAGCGGGGGAGTCCAGAACCAGGGGTTACAGTCTAAAGATAAGGGGTAAGCCATTTAGGACTGAGATGAGGAGGAATTTCTTCACCCAGAGAGTGGTGGACCTGTGGAATTCACTACCACAGAAGGCAGTTGAGGCCAATTCATTAAATATATTCAAGAAGGAGTTAGATATATTTCTTAAGGCTAAAGGGATCAAGGGATATGGGGAGAAAGCAGGGCCAGGGTACTGAATTTGGATGATCAGCCATGATCTCATTAAATGGCGGAGCAGACTCGAGGGGCCGAATGGCCTACTCCTGCTGCCATCTTCTATGTTTCTATGGATGAGGAGGGAGTAAATGTTTAAGATGGTGGATGGGTGGCTGATTAAGCGGCCTGCTTTCCCCTGGATTCTGTTGAGCTTCGTGAGTATTGATGGAGCTGCAACTGTCCAGGCAAGTGGAGAATATTCCATCGCACTCCTGACTTGTGCCTTGTAGGGAGTGAAAAGGCTTTGGGGAGTCAGGAGGTGGTGAGTCACTTACGCAGACTACCCAGTGTCTGACTAGCTCTTGTAGCCACAATATTTATTTGGCTGATCTAGTTAAGTTCCTGGTCAATGGTGACCCCCAGGATGTTGATGGTGGGGAATTCAACAATGGTAATGCCATTGATTGTCATGGGGTGGTGGTTAGACTCTCTCTTGTTGGAGATGGTCATTGTCTGGCACTTGTGTGGCACAAATGTTACTTGCCACTTATCATCCCCAACCTGAATGTTGTCCAGGTCGTGCTGGACACAGACTGCCTCATTATCTGATGAATTGCGTATATAACTTGACACTGTGCAATCAGTAGCGAACATCCCCACTTCTGAAGGTCATTAACAAAGCAGCTAAGATGTTGGGCCTAGGACACTGTCCTGAGTAACTGCTGCAGCGATGACCTGGGTCTGAGATGATTGGCCTCCAATAACCACAACCAACTTCCTTTGTGCTAGATATGACACCATCCAGTGGAGAGTTTTCCCCTGATCCCCATTGATTTCAGTTTTATTAGGGCTCCTTGGTGCCACACTTGGACAACTGCTGCCTTGATGTCGAGGACAGTCACTCTCACCTCACCTCTGGAATTCAGCTCTTTTGTCCATGTTTGGACCAAGGTTGTAATGAGGTCAGGAGCCAAGAGGTCCTGGCGGAAACCAAACTGGGCATCGGTGAGGAGGTTATTTGTGAGTTAGTGCCGCTTGATAGCATTGTCGATGACAGCTTCCATCACTTTGCTGATGATGGAGAGGTGGTTAATGGGGTGGTAACTGGCTGTTGGATTAGTCCAGCTCTATGTGGACTGGACATACCTGGGCAATTTACCACTTTGTCGGGCAGAAGCCATTACTGGAACAGCTGGGCTAGAGTTGCAGCTATTTCTGGAGCAGAGGTCTTCAGCTCTGTATCGGGGATGTTGTCGGGTCCCAGAGCCTTTGCTGTATCCAGTGCGCTCTACCGTTCTTGATATCATGTCAGTGAAGCGAATTGGTTGAAGACTGGCTTCTGTGATGGTGGGACCTCAGGAGCTGTAATGCATCATCCACTTGGCACTCGTGGCTAAAGATGGTTGCGAAGGCTTCAGCCTTGTCTTTTGCACTCACGTACTGTGCTCTGCCATTGTTGAGGATGGGGATGTTCAAGGAGCCTCCTCCTCCCGTTAGTTGTTAATTGTCCATCACCATTCACGACTGGATGTGTCAGGACTGCAGAGCTTTGATCTGATCCATTGGGTGCGGATCGCTTAGCTCTGTCTATAAAATGCTGCTTTCGCTATTTAGTATGCATATAGTCCTGTGTTTTCAGATACACTTGGTGCAGCTCCTGGCATGCTCTTCAACACTCCTTATTGAACCAGGGCTGGTTTGATGGTAATGGTAGAATGAGGGATATGCCGGGCCATGGGGTTACAGATTATGGTGGAATAAAATTCTGTTGCTGCTGATGTGCCCAGCGCCTCATGGATGCCCAGTTTTGAGCTGCTAGATGTGTTCTTAATCTATCCCATTTAGCACGGTGGTAGGGGCACAGGACACGATGAAGGGGTGTCCTCAGTGACTCAATAGTACCATGATTGACCGAGCTGCCTGAGTCCTGAAGGACACAGCAGCCAGACTGGCTCACGGCAGTGAGAGAATAAACACGAGCCACTACCGAGCCACACTTGGTGATGGACATTGAAGTCCCCCGCCCAGAGGACGTTCTGTGCCATGACGCCACAGTCCGCTGGATAAGAGATTAGCGTGTAAAGTTAAAGCACATGGGATTGGGGGTAAGGTACTGACTTGGATAGAGAACTGGTTGGCAGACAGGAAGCAAAGAGTTGGAATAAACGGCTCTTTTTCCGAGTGGCAGGCAGTGACTAGTGGGGTACCGCAGGGATCGGTGCTAGGACCCCAGCTATTCACAATATATATTAATGATCTAGACGAGGGAACTAGATGTAATACCTCCAAGTTTGCAGACGACACAAAGCTGGGTGGGCGTGTGTGCTGTGAGGAGGATGCCGAGAAAATCCAGTATGATTTGACAGGTTGGCTGATTGGGCAGATGCATGGCAGATGCAATATAATGTGGATAAATGCGAGGCTATCCACTTTGGTGGCAAAAACAGGTGGGACAGATTATTATCTGAACAGCAATTGATTGGGAGAAGGGGAAGTGCAACGAGACCTGGGTGTCCTTGTGCACCAGTTGCTAAAGGTAAGCATGCAGGTGCAGCAGGCACTTAAGAAGGCAAATGCTACGTTGTCCTTCATAGCAAAAGGATTTGAGTACAGGAGCAAGGATATCTTGCTGCAGTTGTACAGGGCCTTGGTGAGACCACACCTTGAGTATTGTGTGCAATTTTGTTCGCCTTATCTGAGGAAGGATGTTCTTGCCATGGAGGGAGTGCAGCGAAGATTCACCAGGTTGATACCTGGGATGGCAGGAATGATGTCGATTGGGCTGGAGTTTAGAAGAATGAGAGGGGATCTCATTGAAACTTATAAAATTCTAACAGGGCTAGACAGACTAGATGCAGGAAGGATGTTCCCGATAGCGGGGGAGTCCAGAACCAGGGGTTACAGTCTAAAGATAAGGGGTAAGCCATTTAGGACTGAGATGAGGAGGAATTTCTTCACCCAGAGAGTGGTGGACCTGTGGAATTCACTACCACAGAAGGCAGTTGAGGCCAATTCATTAAATATATTCAAGAAGGAGTTAGATATATTTCTTAAGGCTAAAGGGATCAAGGGATATGGGGAGAAAGCAGGGCCAGGGTGCTGAATTTGGATGATCAGCCATGATCTCATTAAATGGCGGAGCAGACTCGAGGGGCCGAATGGCCTACTCCTGCTGCTATCTTCTATGTTTCTATGGATGAGGAGGGAGTAAATGTTTAAGATGGTGGATGGGTGGCTGATTAAGCGGCCTGCTTTCCCCTGGATTCTGTCGAGCTTCGTGAGTATTGATGGAGCTGCAACTGTCCAGGCAAGTGGAGAATATTCCATCGCACTCCTGACTTGTGCCTTGTAGGGAGTGAAAAGGCTTTGGGGAGTCAGGAGGTGGTGAGTCACTTACGCAGACTACCCAGTGTCTGACTAGCTCTTGTAGCCACAATATTTATTTGGCTGATCTAGTTAAGTTCCTGGTCAATGGTGACCCCCAGGATGTTGATGGTGGGGAATTCAACAATGGTAATGCCATTGATTGTCATGGGGTGGTGGTTAGACTCTCTCTTGTTGGAGATGGTCATTGTCTGGCACTTGTGTGGCACAAATGTTACTTGCCACTTATCATCCCCAACCTGAATGTTGTCCAGGTCGTGCTGGACACAGACTGCCTCATTATCTGATGAATTGCGTATATAACTTGACACTGTGCAATCAGTAGCGAACATCCCCACTTCTGAAGGTCATTAACAAAGCAGCTAAGATGTTGGGCCTAGGACACTGTCCTGAGTAACTGCTGCAGCGATGACCTGGGTCTGAGATGATTGGCCTCCAATAACCACAACCAACTTCCTTTGTGCTAGATATGACACCATCCAGTGGAGAGTTTTCCCCTGATCCCCATTGATTTCAGTTTTATTAGGGCTCCTTGGTGCCACACTTGGACAACTGCTGCCTTGATGTCGAGGACAGTCACTCTCACCTCACCTCTGGAATTCAGCTCTTTTGTCCATGTTTGGACCAAGGTTGTAATGAGGTCAGGAGCCAAGAGGTCCTGGCGGAAACCAAACTGGGCATCGGTGAGGAGGTTATTTGTGAGTTAGTGCCGCTTGATAGCATTGTCGATGACAGCTTCCATCACTTTGCTGATGATGGAGAGGTGGTTAATGGGGTGGTAACTGGCTGTTGGATTAGTCCAGCTCTATGTGGACTGGACATACCTGGGCAATTTACCACTTTGTCGGGCAGAAGCCATTACTGGAACAGCTGGGCTAGAGTTGCAGCTATTTCTGGAGCAGAGGTCTTCAGCTCTGTATCGGGGATGTTGTCGGGTCCCAGAGCCTTTGCTGTATCCAGTGCGCTCTACCGTTCTTGATATCATGTCAGTGAAGCGAATTGGTTGAAGACTGGCTTCTGTGATGGTGGGACCTCAGGAGCTGTAATGCATCATCCACTTGGCACTCGTGGCTAAAGATGGTTGCGAAGGCTTCAGCCTTGTCTTTTGCACTCACGTACTGTGCTCTGCCATTGTTGAGGATGGGGATGTTCAAGGAGCCTCCTCCTCCCGTTAGTTGTTAATTGTCCATCACCATTCACGACTGGATGTGTCAGGACTGCAGAGCTTTGATCTGATCCATTGGGTGCGGATCGCTTAGCTCTGTCTATAAAATGCTGCTTTCGCTATTTAGTATGCATATAGTCCTGTGTTTTCAGATACACTTGGTGCAGCTCCTGGCATGCTCTTCAACACTCCTTATTGAACCAGGGCTGGTTTGATGGTAATGGTAGAATGAGGGATATGCCGGGCCATGGGGTTACAGATTATGGTGGAATAAAATTCTGTTGCTGCTGATGTGCCCAGCGCCTCATGGATGCCCAGTTTTGAGCTGCTAGATGTGTTCTTAATCTATCCCATTTAGCACGGTGGTAGGGGCACAGGACACGATGAAGGGGTGTCCTCAGTGACTCAATAGTACCATGATTGACCGAGCTGCCTGAGTCCTGAAGGACATAGCAGCCAGACTGGCTCACGGCAGTGAGAGAATAAACACGAGCCACTACCGAGCCACACTTGGTGATGGACATTGAAGTCCCCCGCCCAGAGGACGTTCTGTGCCATGACGCCACAGTCCGCTGGATACGAGATTAGCGTGTAAAGTTAAAGCACATGGGATTGGGGGTAAGGTACTGACTTGGATAGAGAACTGGTTGGCAGACAGGAAGCAAAGAGTTGGAATAAACGGCTCTTTTTCCGAGTGGCAGGCAGTGACTAGTGGGGTACCGCAGGGATCGGTGCTAGGACCCCAGCTATTCACAATATATATTAATGATCTAGACGAGGGAACTAGATGTAATACCTCCAAGTTTGCAGACGACACAAAGCTGGGTGGGCGTGTGTGCTGTGAGGAGGATGCCGAGAAAATCCAGTATGATTTGACAGGTTGGCTGATTGGGCAGATGCATGGCAGATGCAATATAATGTGGATAAATGCGAGGCTATCCACTTTGGTGGCAAAAACAGGTGGGACAGATTATTATCTGAACAGCAATTGATTGGGAGAAGGGGAAGTGCAACGAGACCTGGGTGTCCTTGTGCACCAGTTGCTAAAGGTAAGCATGCAGGTGCAGCAGGCACTTAAGAAGGCAAATGCTACGTTGTCCTTCATAGCAAAAGGATTTGAGTACAGGAGCAAGGATATCTTGCTGCAGTTGTACAGGGCCTTGGTGAGACCACACCTTGAGTATTGTGTGCAATTTTGTTCGCCTTATCTGAGGAAGGATGTTCTTGCCATGGAGGGAGTGCAGCGAAGATTCACCAGGTTGATATCTGGGATGGCAGGAATGATGTCGATTGGGCTGGAGTTTAGAAGAATGAGAGGGGATCTCATTGAAACTTATAAAATTCTAACAGGGCTAGACAGACTAGATGCAGGAAGGATGTTCCCGATAGCGGGGGAGTCCAGAACCAGGGGTTACAGTCTAAAGATAAGGGGTAAGCCATTTAGGACTGAGATGAGGAGGAATTTCTTCACCCAGAGAGTGGTGGACCTGTGGAATTCACTACCACAGAAGGCAGTTGAGGCCAATTCATTAAATATATTCAAGAAGGAGTTAGATATATTTCTTAAGGCTAAAGGGATCAAGGGATATGGGGAGAAAGCAGGGCCAGGGTACTGAATTTGGATGATCAGCCATGATCTCATTAAATGGCGGAGCAGACTCGAGGGGCCGAATGGCCTACTCCTGCTGCCATCTTCTATGTTTCTATGGATGAGGAGGGAGTAAATGTTTAAGATGGTGGATGGGTGGCTGATTAAGCGGCCTGCTTTCCCCTGGATTCTGTCGAGCTTCGTGAGTATTGATGGAGCTGCAACTGTCCAGGCAAGTGGAGAATATTCCATCGCACTCCTGACTTGTGCCTTGTAGGGAGTGAAAAGGCTTTGGGGAGTCAGGAGGTGGTGAGTCACTTACGCAGACTACCCAGTGTCTGACTAGCTCTTGTAGCCACAATATTTATTTGGCTGATCTAGTTAAGTTCCTGGTCAATGGTGACCCCCAGGATGTTGATGGTGGGGAATTCAACAATGGTAATGCCATTGATTGTCATGGGGTGGTGGTTAGACTCTCTCTTGTTGGAGATGGTCATTGTCTGGCACTTGTGTGGCACAAATGTTACTTGCCACTTATCATCCCCAACCTGAATGTTGTCCAGGTCGTGCTGGACACAGACTGCCTCATTATCTGATGAATTGCGTATATAACTTGACACTGTGCAATCAGTAGCGAACATCCCCACTTCTGAAGGTCATTAACAAAGCAGCTAAGATGTTGGGCCTAGGACACTGTCCTGAGTAACTGCTGCAGCGATGACCTGGGTCTGAGATGATTGGCCTCCAATAACCACAACCAACTTCCTTTGTGCTAGATATGACACCATCCAGTGGAGAGTTTTCCCCTGATCCCCATTGATTTCAGTTTTATTAGGGCTCCTTGGTGCCACACTTGGACAACTGCTGCCTTGATGTCGAGGACAGTCACTCTCACCTCACCTCTGGAATTCAGCTCTTTTGTCCATGTTTGGACCAAGGTTGTAATGAGGTCAGGAGCCAAGAGGTCCTGGCGGAAACCAAACTGGGCATCGGTGAGGAGGTTATTTGTGAGTTAGTGCCGCTTGATAGCATTGTCGATGACCGCTTCCATCACTTTGCTGATGATGGAGAGGTGGTTAATGGGGTGGTAACTGGCTGTTGGATTAGTCCAGCTTTATGTGGACTGGACATACCTGGGCAATTTACCACTTTGTCGGGCAGAAGCCATTACTGGAACAGCTGGGCTAGAGTTGCAGCTATTTCTGGAGCAGAGGTCTTCAGCTCTGTATCGGGGATGTTGTCGGGTCCCAGAGCCTTTGCTGTATCCAGTGCGCTCTACCGTTCTTGATATCATGTCAGTGAAGCGAATTGGTTGAAGACTGGCTTCTGTGATGGTGGGACCTCAGGAGCTGTAATGCATCATCCACTTGGCACTCGTGGCTAAAGATGGTTGCGAAGGCTTCAGCCTTGTCTTTTGCACTCACGTACTGTGCTCTGCCATTGTTGAGGATGGGGATGTTCAAGGAGCCTCCTCCTCCCGTTAGTTGTTAATTGTCCATCACCATTCACGACTGGATGTGTCAGGACTGCAGAGCTTTGATCTGATCCATTGGGTGCGGATCGCTTAGCTCTGTCTATAAAATGCTGCTTTCGCTATTTAGTATGCATATAGTCCTGTGTTTTCAGATACACTTGGTGCAGCTCCTGGCATGCTCTTCAACACTCCTTATTGAACCAGGGCTGGTTTGATGGTAATGGTAGAATGAGGGATATGCCGGGCCATGGGGTTACAGATTATGGTGGAATAAAATTCTGTTGCTGCTGATGTGCCCAGCGCCTCATGGATGCCCAGTTTTGAGCTGCTAGATGTGTTCTTAATCTATCCCATTTAGCACGGTGGTAGGGGCACAGGACACGATGAAGGGGTGTCCTCAGTGACTCAATAGTACCATGATTGACCGAGCTGCCTGAGTCCTGAAGGACATAGCAGCCAGACTGGCTCACGGCAGTGAGAGAATAAACACGAGCCACTACCGAGCCACACTTGGTGATGGACATTGAAGTCCCCCGCCCAGAGGACGTTCTGTGCCATGACGCCACAGTCCGCTGGATAAGAGATTAGCGTGTAAAGTTAAAGCACATGGGATTGGGGGTAAGGTACTGACTTGGATAGAGAACTGGTTGGCAGACAGGAAGCAAAGAGTTGGAATAAACGGCTCTTTTTCCGAGTGGCAGGCAGTGACTAGTGGGGTACCGCAGGGATCGGTGCTAGGACCCCAGCTATTCACAATATATATTAATGATCTAGACGAGGGAACTAGATGTAATACCTCCAAGTTTGCAGATGACACAAAGCTGGGTGGGCGTGTGTGCTGTGAGGAGGATGCCGAGAAAATCCAGTATGATTTGACAGGTTGGCTGATTGGGCAGATGCATGGCAGATGCAATATAATGTGGATAAATGCGAGGCTATCCACTTTGGTGGCAAAAACAGGTGGGACAGATTATTATCTGAACAGCAATTGATTGGGAGAAGGGGAAGTGCACCGAGACCTGGGTGTCCTTGTGCACCAGTTGCTAAAGTTAAGCATGCAGGTGCAGCAGGCACTTAAGAAGGCAAATGGTACGTTGTCCTTCATAGCAAAAGGATTTGAGTACAGGAGCAAGGATATCTTGCTGCAGTTGTACAGGGCCTTGGTGAGACCACACCTTGAGTATTGTGTGCAATTTTGTTCGCCTTATCTGAGGAAGGATGTTCTTGCCATGGAGGGAGTGCAGCGAAGATTCACCAGGTTGATACCTGGGATGGCAGGAATGATGTCGATTGGGCTGGAGTTTAGAAGAATGAGAGGGGATCTCATTGAAACTTATAAAATTCTAACAGGGCTAGACAGACTAGATGCAGGAAGGATGTTCCCGATAGCGGGGGAGTCCAGAACCAGGGGTTACAGTCTAAAGATAAGGGGTAAGCCATTTAGGACTGAGATGAGGAGGAATTTCTTCACCCAGAGAGTGGTGGACCTGTGGAATTCACTACCACAGAAGGCAGTTGAGGCCAATTCATTAAATATATTCAAGAAGGAGTTAGATATATTTCTTAAGGCTAAAGGGATCAAGGGATATGGGGAGAAAGCAGGGCCAGGGTACTGAATTTGGATGATCAGCCATGATCTCATTAAATGGCGGAGCAGACTCGAGGGGCCGAATGGCCTACTCCTGCTGCTATCTTCTATGTTTCTATGGATGAGGAGGGAGTAAATGTTTAAGATGGTGGATGGGTGGCTGATTAAGCGGCCTGCTTTCCCCTGGATTCTGTCGAGCTTCGTGAGTATTGATGGAGCTGCAACTGTCCAGGCAAGTGGAGAATATTCCATCGCACTCCTGACTTGTGCCTTGTAGGGAGTGAAAAGGCTTTGGGGAGTCAGGAGGTGGTGAGTCACTTACGCAGACTACCCAGTGTCTGACTAGCTCTTGTAGCCACAATATTTATTTGGCTGATCTAGTTAAGTTCCTGGTCAATGGTGACCCCCAGGATGTTGATGGTGGGGAATTCAACAATGGTAATGCCATTGATTGTCATGGGGTGGTGGTTAGACTCTCTCTTGTTGGAGATGGTCATTGTCTGGCACTTGTGTGGCACAAATGTTACTTGCCACTTATCATCCCCAACCTGAATGTTGTCCAGGTCGTGCTGGACACAGACTGCCTTATTATCTGATGAATTGCGTATATAACTTGACACTGTGCAATCAGTAGCGAACATCCCCACTTCTGAAGGTCATTAACAAAGCAGCTAAGATGTTGGGCCTAGGACACTGTCCTGAGTAACTGCTGCAGCGATGACCTGGGTCTGAGATGATTGGCCTCCAATAACCACAACCAACTTCCTTTGTGCTAGATATGACACCATCCAGTGGAGAGTTTTCCCCTGATCCCCATTGATTTCAGTTTTATTAGGGCTCCTTGGTGCCACACTTGGACAACTGCTGCCTTGATGTCGAGGACAGTCACTCTCACCTCACCTCTGGAATTCAGCTCTTTTGTCCATGTTTGGACCAAGGTTGTAATGAGGTCAGGAGCCAAAAGGTCCTGGCGGAAACCAAACTGGGCATCGGTGAGGAGGTTATTTGTGAGTTAGTGCCGCTTGATAGCATTGTCGATGACAGCTTCCATCACTTTGCTGATGATGGAGAGGTGGTTAATGGGGTGGTAACTGGCTGTTGGATTAGTCCAGCTCTATGTGGACTGGACATACCTGGGCAATTTACCACTTTGTCGGGCAGAAGCCATTACTGGAACAGCTGGGCTAGAGTTGCAGCTATTTCTGGAGCAGAGGTCTTCAGCTCTGTATCGGGGATGTTGTCGGGTCCCAGAGCCTTTGCTGTATCCAGTGCGCTCTACCGTTCTTGATATCATGTCAGTGAAGCGAATTGGTTGAAGACTGGCTTCTGTGATGGTGGGACCTCAGGAGCTGTAATGCATCATCCACTTGGCACTCGTGGCTAAAGATGGTTGCGAAGGCTTCAGCCTTGTCTTTTGCACTCACGTACTGTGCTCTGCCATTGTTGAGGATGGGGATGTTCAAGGAGCCTCCTCCTCCCGTTAGTTGTTAATTGTCCATCACCATTCACGACTGGATGTGTCAGGACTGCAGAGCTTTGATCTGATCCATTGGGTGCGGATCGCTTAGCTCTGTCTATAAAATGCTGCTTTCGCTATTTAGTATGCATATAGTCCTGTGTTTTCAGATACACTTGGTGCAGCTCCTGGCATGCTCTTCAACACTCCTTATTGAACCAGGGCTGGTTTGATGGTAATGGTAGAATGAGGGATATGCCGGGCCATGGGGTTACAGATTATGGTGGAATAAAATTCTGTTGCTGCTGATGTGCCCAGCGCCTCATGGATGCCCAGTTTTGAGCTGCTAGATGTGTTCTTAATCTATCCCATTTAGCACGGTGGTAGGGGCACAGGACACGATGAAGGGGTGTCCTCAGTGACTCAATAGTACCATGATTGACCGAGCTGCCTGAGTCCTGAAGGACACAGCAGCCAGACTGGCTCACGGCAGTGAGAGAATAAACACGAGCCACTACCGAGCCACACTTGGTGATGGACATTGAAGTCCCCCGCCCAGAGGACGTTCTGTGCCATGACGCCACAGTCCGCTGGATAAGAGATTAGCGTGTAAAGTTAAAGCACATGGGATTGGGGGTAAGGTACTGACTTGGATAGAGAACTGGTTGGCAGACAGGAAGCAAAGAGTTGGAATAAACGGCTCTTTTTCCGAGTGGCAGGCAGTGACTAGTGGGGTACCGCAGGGATCGGTGCTAGGACCCCAGCTATTCACAATATATATTAATGATCTAGACGAGGGAACTAGATGTAATACCTCCAAGTTTGCAGACGACACAAAGCTGGGTGGGCGTGTGTGCTGTGAGGAGGATGCCGAGAAAATCCAGTATGATTTGACAGGTTGGCTGATTGGGCAGATGCATGGCAGATGCAATATAATGTGAATAAATGCGAGGCTATCCACTTTGGTGGCAAAAACAGGTGGGACAGATTATTATCTGAACAGCAATTGATTGGGAGAAGGGGAAGTGCACCGAGACCTGGGTGTCCTTGTGCACCAGTTGCTAAAGTTAAGCATGCAGGTGCAGCAGGCACTTAAGAAGGCAAATGGTACGTTGTCCTTCATAGCAAAAGGATTTGAGTACAGGAGCAAGGATATCTTGCTGCAGTTGTACAGGGCCTTGGTGAGACCACACCTTGAGTATTGTGTGCAATTTTGTTCGCCTTATCTGAGGAAGGATGTTCTTGCCATGGAGGGAGTGCAGCGAAGATTCACCAGGTTGATACCTGGGATGGCAGGAATGATGTCGATTGGGCTGGAGTTTAGAAGAATGAGAGGGGATCTCATTGAAACTTATAAAATTCTAACAGGGCTAGACAGACTAGATGCAGGAAGGATGTTCCCGATAGCGGGGGAGTCCAGAACCAGGGGTTACAGTCTAAAGATAAGGGGTAAGCCATTTAGGACTGAGATGAGGAGGAATTTCTTCACCCAGAGAGTGGTGGACCTGTGGAATTCACTACCACAGAAGGCAGTTGAGGCCAATTCATTAAATATATTCAAGAAGGAGTTAGATATATTTCTTAAGGCTAAAGGGATCAAGGGATATGGGGAGAAAGCAGGGCCAGGGTACTGAATTTGGATGATCAGCCATGATCTCATTAAATGGCGGAGCAGACTCGAGGGGCCGAATGGCCTACTCCTGCTGCTATCTTCTATGTTTCTATGGATGAGGAGGGAGTAAATGTTTAAGATGGTGGATGGGTGGCTGATTAAGCGGCCTGCTTTCCCCTGGATTCTGTCGAGCTTCGTGAGTATTGATGGAGCTGCAACTGTCCAGGCAAGTGGAGAATATTCCATCGCACTCCTGACTTGTGCCTTGTAGGGAGTGAAAAGGCTTTGGGGAGTCAGGAGGTGGTGAGTCACTTACGCAGACTACCCAGTGTCTGACTAGCTCTTGTAGCCACAATATTTATTTGGCTGATCTAGTTAAGTTCCTGGTCAATGGTGACCCCCAGGATGTTGATGGTGGGGAATTCAACAATGGTAATGCCATTGATTGTCATGGGGTGGTGGTTAGACTCTCTCTTGTTGGAGATGGTCATTGTCTGGCACTTGTGTGGCACAAATGTTACTTGCCACTTATCATCCCCAACCTGAATGTTGTCCAGGTCGTGCTGGACACAGACTGCCTCATTATCTGATGAATTGCGTATATAACTTGACACTGTGCAATCAGTAGCGAACATCCCCACTTCTGAAGGTCATTAACAAAGCAGCTAAGATGTTGGGCCTAGGACACTGTCCTGAGTAACTGCTGCAGCGATGACCTGGGTCTGAGATGATTGGCCTCCAATAACCACAACCAACTTCCTTTGTGCTAGATATGACACCATCCAGTGGAGAGTTTTCCCCTGATCCCCATTGATTTCAGTTTTATTAGGGCTCCTTGGTGCCACACTTGGACAACTGCTGCCTTGATGTCGAGGACAGTCACTCTCACCTCACCTCTGGAATTCAGCTCTTTTGTCCATGTTTGGACCAAGGTTGTAATGAGGTCAGGAGCCAAGAGGTCCTGGCGGAAACCAAACTGGGCATCGGTGAGGAGGTTATTTGTGAGTTAGTGCCGCTTGATAGCATTGTCGATGACAGCTTCCATCACTTTGCTGATGATGGAGAGGTGGTTAATGGGGTGGTAACTGGCTGTTGGATTAGTCCAGCTCTATGTGGACTGGACATACCTGGGCAATTTACCACTTTGTCGGGCAGAAGCCATTACTGGAACAGCTGGGCTAGAGTTGCAGCTATTTCTGGAGCAGAGGTCTTCAGCTCTGTATCGGGGATGTTGTCGGGTCCCAGAGCCTTTGCTGTATCCAGTGCGCTCTACCGTTCTTGATATCATGTCAGTGAAGCGAATTGGTTGAAGACTGGCTTCTGTGATGGTGGGACCTCAGGAGCTGTAATGCATCATCCACTTGGCACTCGTGGCTAAAGATGGTTGCGAAGGCTTCAGCCTTGTCTTTTGCACTCACGTACTGTGCTCTGCCATTGTTGAGGATGGGGATGTTCAAGGAGCCTCCTCCTCCCGTTAGTTGTTAATTGTCCATCACCATTCACGACTGGATGTGTCAGGACTGCAGAGCTTTGATCTGATCCATTGGGTGCGGATCGCTTAGCTCTGTCTATAAAATGCTGCTTTCGCTATTTAGTATGCATATAGTCCTGTGTTTTCAGATACACTTGGTGCAGCTCCTGGCATGCTCTTCAACACTCCTTATTGAACCAGGGCTGGTTTGATGGTAATGGTAGAATGAGGGATATGCCGGGCCATGGGGTTACAGATTATGGTGGAATAAAATTCTGTTGCTGCTGATGTGCCCAGCGCCTCATGGATGCCCAGTTTTGAGCTGCTAGATGTGTTCTTAATCTATCCCATTTAGCACGGTGGTAGGGGCACAGGACACGATGAAGGGGTGTCCTCAGTGACTCAATAGTACCATGATTGACCGAGCTGCCTGAGTCCTGAAGGACACAGCAGCCAGACTGGCTCACGGCAGTGAGAGAATAAACACGAGCCACTACCGAGCCACACTTGGTGATGGACATTGAAGTCCCCCGCCCAGAGGACGTTCTGTGCCATGACGCCACAGTCCGCTGGATAAGAGATTAGCGTGTAAAGTTAAAGCACATGGGATTGGGGGTAAGGTACTGACTTGGATAGAGAACTGGTTGGCAGACAGGAAGCAAAGAGTTGGAATAAACGGCTCTTTTTCCGAGTGGCAGGCAGTGACTAGTGGGGTACCGCAGGGATCGGTGCTAGGACCCCAGCTATTCACAATATATATTAATGATCTAGACGAGGGAACTAGATGTAATACCTCCAAGTTTGCAGACGACACAAAGCTGGGTGGGCGTGTGTGCTGTGAGGAGGATGCCGAGAAAATCCAGTATGATTTGACAGGTTGGCTGATTGAGCAGATGCATGGCAGATGCAATATAATGTGGATAAATGCGAGGCTATCCACTTTGGTGGCAAAAACAGGTGGGACAGATTATTATCTGAACAGCAATTGATTGGGAGAAGGGGAAGTGCAACGAGACCTGGGTGTCCTTGTGCACCAGTTGCTAAAGGTAAGCATGCAGGTGCAGCAGGCACTTAAGAAGGCAAATGCTACGTTGTCCTTCATAGCAAAAGGATTTGAGTACAGGAGCAAGGATATCTTGCTGCAGTTGTACAGGGCCTTGGTGAGACCACACCTTGAGTATTGTGTGCAATTTTGTTCGCCTTATCTGAGGAAGGATGTTCTTGCCATGGAGGGAGTGCAGCGAAGATTCACCAGGTTGATACCTGGGATGGCAGGAATGATGTCGATTGGGCTGGAGTTTAGAAGAATGAGAGGGGATCTCATTGAAACTTATAAAATTCTAACAGGGCTAGACAGACTAGATGCAGGAAGGATGTTCCCGATAGCGGGGGAGTCCAGAACCAGGGGTTACAGTCTAAAGATAAGGGGTAAGCCATTTAGGACTGAGATGAGGAGGAATTTCTTCACCCAGAGAGTGGTGGACCTGTGGAATTCACTACCACAGAAGGCAGTTGAGGCCAATTCATTAAATATATTCAAGAAGGAGTTAGATATATTTCTTAAGGCTAAAGGGATCAAGGGATATGGGGAGAAAGCAGGGCCAGGGTACTGAATTTGGATGATCAGCCATGATCTCATTAAATGGCGGAGCAGACTCGAGGGGCCGAATGGCCTACTCCTGCTGCTATCTTCTATGTTTCTATGGATGAGGAGGGAGTAAATGTTTAAGATGGTGGATGGGTGGCTGATTAAGCGGCCTGCTTTCCCCTGGATTCTGTCGAGCTTCGTGAGTATTGATGGAGCTGCAACTGTCCAGGCAAGTGGAGAATATTCCATCGCACTCCTGACTTGTGCCTTGTAGGGAGTGAAAAGGCTTTGGGGAGTCAGGAGGTGGTGAGTCACTTACGCAGACTACCCAGTGTCTGACTAGCTCTTGTAGCCACAATATTTATTTGGCTGATCTAGTTAAGTTCCTGGTCAATGGTGACCCCCAGGATGTTGATGGTGGGGAATTCAACAATGGTAATGCCATTGATTGTCATGGGGTGGTGGTTAGACTCTCTCTTGTTGGAGATGGTCATTGTCTGGCACTTGTGTGGCACAAATGTTACTTGCCACTTATCATCCCCAACCTGAATGTTGTCCAGGTCGTGCTGGACACAGACTGCCTCATTATCTGATGAATTGCGTATATAACTTGACACTGTGCAATCAGTAGCGAACATCCCCACTTCTGAAGGTCATTAACAAAGCAGCTAAGATGTTGGGCCTAGGACACTGTCCTGAGTAACTGCTGCAGCGATGACCTGGGTCTGAGATGATTGGCCTCCAATAACCACAACCAACTTCCTTTGTGCTAGATATGACACCATCCAGTGGAGAGTTTTCCCCTGATCCCCATTGATTTCAGTTTTATTAGGGCTCCTTGGTGCCACACTTGGACAACTGCTGCCTTGATGTCGAGGACAGTCACTCTCACCTCACCTCTGGAATTCAGCTCTTTTGTCCATGTTTGGACCAAGGTTGTAATGAGGTCAGGAGCCAAGAGGTCCTGGCGGAAACCAAACTGGGCATCGGTGAGGAGGTTATTTGTGAGTTAGTGCCGCTTGATAGCATTGTCGATGACAGCTTCCATCACTTTGCTGATGATGGAGAGGTGGTTAATGGGGTGGTAACTGGCTGTTGGATTAGTCCAGCTTTATGTGGACTGGACATACCTGGGCAATTTACCACTTTGTCGGGCAGAAGCCATTACTGGAACAGCTGGGCTAGAGTTGCAGCTATTTCTGGAGCAGAGGTCTTCAGCTCTGTATCGGGGATGTTGTCGGGTCCCAGAGCCTTTGCTGTATCCAGTGCGCTCTACCGTTCTTGATATCATGTCAGTGAAGCGAATTGGTTGAAGACTGGCTTCTGTGATGGTGGGACCTCAGGAGCTGTAATGCATCATCCACTTGGCACTCGTGGCTAAAGATGGTTGCGAAGGCTTCAGCCTTGTCTTTTGCACTCACGTACTGTGCTCTGCCATTGTTGAGGATGGGGATGTTCAAGGAGCCTCCTCCTCCCGTTAGTTGTTAATTGTCCATCACCATTCACGACTGGATGTGTCAGGACTGCAGAGCTTTGATCTGATCCATTGGGTGCGGATCGCTTAGCTCTGTCTATAAAATGCTGCTTTCGCTATTTAGTATGCATATAGTCCTGTGTTTTCAGATACACTTGGTGCAGCTCCTGGCATGCTCTTCAACACTCCTTATTGAACCAGGGCTGGTTTGATGGTAATGGTAGAATGAGGGATATGCCGGGCCATGGGGTTACAGATTATGGTGGAATAAAATTCTGTTGCTGCTGATGTGCCCAGCGCCTCATGGATGCCCAGTTTTGAGCTGCTAGATGTGTTCTTAATCTATCCCATTTAGCACGGTGGTAGGGGCACAGGACACGATGAAGGGGTGTCCTCAGTGACTCAATAGTACCATGATTGACCGAGCTGCCTGAGTCCTGAAGGACACAGCAGCCAGACTGGCTCACGGCAGTGAGAGAATAAACACGAGCCACTACCGAGCCACACTTGGTGATGGACATTGAAGTCCCCCGCCCAGAGGACATTCTGTGCCATGACGCCACAGTCCGCTGGATAAGAGATTAGCGTGTAAAGTTAAAGCACATGGGATTGGGGGTAAGGTACTGACTTGGATAGAGAACTGGTTGGCAGACAGGAAGCAAAGAGTTGGAATAAACGGCTCTTTTTCCGAGTGGCAGGCAGTGACTAGTGGGGTACCGCAGGGATCGGTGCTAGGACCCCAGCTATTCACAATATATATTAATGATCTAGACGAGGGAACTAGATGTAATACCTCCAAGTTTGCAGACGACACAAAGCTGGGTGGGCGTGTGTGCTGTGAGGAGGATGCCGAGAAAATCCAGTATGATTTGACAGGTTGGCTGATTGGGCAGATGCATGGCAGATGCAATATAATGTGGATAAATGCGAGGCTATCCACTTTGGTGGCAAAAACAGGTGGGACAGATTATTATCTGAACAGCAATTGATTGGGAGAAGGGGAAGTGCAACGAGACCTGGGTGTCCTTGTGCACCAGTTGCTAAAGGTAAGCATGCAGGTGCAGCAGGCACTTAAGAAGGCAAATGCTACGTTGTCCTTCATAGCAAAAGGATTTGAGTACAGGAGCAAGGATATCTTGCTGCAGTTGTACAGGGCCTTGGTGAGACCACACCTTGAGTATTGTGTGCAATTTTGTTCGCCTTATCTGAGGAAGGATGTTCTTGCCATGGAGGGAGTGCAGCGAAGATTCACCAGGTTGATACCTGGGATGGCAGGAATGATGTCGATTGGGCTGGAGTTTAGAAGAATGAGAGGGGATCTCATTGAAACTTATAAAATTCTAACAGGGCTAGACAGACTAGATGCAGGAAGGATGTTCCCGATAGCGGGGGAGTCCAGAACCAGGGGTTACAGTCTAAAGATAAGGGGTAAGCCATTTAGGACTGAGATGAGGAGGAATTTCTTCACCCAGAGAGTGGTGGACCTGTGGAATTCACTACCACAGAAGGCAGTTGAGGCCAATTCATTAAATATATTCAAGAAGGAGTTAGATATATTTCTTAAGGCTAAAGGGATCAAGGGATATGGGGAGAAAGCAGGGCCAGGGTACTGAATTTGGATGATCAGCCATGATCTCATTAAATGGCGGAGCAGACTCGAGGGGCCGAATGGCCTACTCCTGCTGCTATCTTCTATGTTTCTATGGATGAGGAGGGAGTAAATGTTTAAGATGGTGGATGGGTGGCTGATTAAGCGGCCTGCTTTCCCCTGGATTCTGTCGAGCTTCGTGAGTATTGATGGAGCTGCAACTGTCCAGGCAAGTGGAGAATATTCCATCGCACTCCTGACTTGTGCCTTGTAGGGAGTGAAAAGGCTTTGGGGAGTCAGGAGGTGGTGAGTCACTTACGCAGACTACCCAGTGTCTGACTAGCTCTTGTAGCCACAATATTTATTTGGCTGATCTAGTTAAGTTCCTGGTCAATGGTGACCCCCAGGATGTTGATGGTGGGGAATTCAACAATGGTAATGCCATTGATTGTCATGGGGTGGTGGTTAGACTCTCTCTTGTTGGAGATGGTCATTGTCTGGCACTTGTGTGGCACAAATGTTACTTGCCACTTATCATCCCCAACCTGAATGTTGTCCAGGTCGTGCTGGACACAGACTGCCTCATTATCTGATGAATTGCGTATATAACTTGACACTGTGCAATCAGTAGCGAACATCCCCACTTCTGAAGGTCATTAACAAAGCAGCTAAGATGTTGGGCCTAGGACACTGTCCTGAGTAACTGCTGCAGCGATGACCTGGGTCTGAGATGATTGGCCTCCAATAACCACAACCAACTTCCTTTGTGCTAGATATGACACCATCCAGTGGAGAGTTTTCCCCTGATCCCCATTGATTTCAGTTTTATTAGGGCTCCTTGGTGCCACACTTGGACAACTGCTGCCTTGATGTCGAGGACAGTCACTCTCACCTCACCTCTGGAATTCAGCTCTTTTGTCCATGTTTGGACCAAGGTTGTAATGAGGTCAGGAGCCAAGAGGTCCTGGCGGAAACCAAACTGGGCATCGGTGAGGAGGTTATTTGTGAGTTAGTGCCGCTTGATAGCATTGTCGATGACAGCTTCCATCACTTTGCTGATGATGGAGAGGTGGTTAATGGGGTGGTAACTGGCTGTTGGATTAGTCCAGCTTTATGTGGACTGGACATACCTGGGCAATTTACCACTTTGTCGGGCAGAAGCCATTACTGGAACAGCTGGGCTAGAGTTGCAGCTATTTCTGGAGCAGAGGTCTTCAGCTCTGTATCGGGGATGTTGTCGGGTCCCAGAGCCTTTGCTGTATCCAGTGCGCTCTACCGTTCTTGATATCATGTCAGTGAAGCGAATTGGTTGAAGACTGGCTTCTGTGATGGTGGGACCTCAGGAGCTGTAATGCATCATCCACTTGGCACTCGTGGCTAAAGATGGTTGCGAAGGCTTCAGCCTTGTCTTTTGCACTCACGTACTGTGCTCTGCCATTGTTGAGGATGGGGATGTTCAAGGAGCCTCCTCCTCCCGTTAGTTGTTAATTGTCCATCACCATTCACGACTGGATGTGTCAGGACTGCAGAGCTTTGATCTGATCCATTGGGTGCGGATCGCTTAGCTCTGTCTATAAAATGCTGCTTTCGCTATTTAGTATGCATATAGTCCTGTGTTTTCAGATACACTTGGTGCAGCTCCTGGCATGCTCTTCAACACTCCTTATTGAACCAGGGCTGGTTTGATGGTAATGGTAGAATGAGGGATATGCCGGGCCATGGGGTTACAGATTATGGTGGAATAAAATTCTGTTGCTGCTGATGTGCC
The DNA here is from genome assembly GCF_052327205.1 of Somniosus microcephalus. NCBI lineage: Eukaryota > Metazoa > Chordata > Chondrichthyes > Squaliformes > Somniosidae > Somniosus > Somniosus microcephalus. Next base: position 207,261,567 of record NC_140995.1, on the reverse strand, counting down.
CAGCGCCTCATGGATGCCCAGTTTTGAGCTGCTAGATGTGTTCTTAATCTATCCCATTTAGCACGGTGGTAGGGGCACAGGACACGATGAAGGGGTGTCCTCAGTGACTCAATAGTACCATGATTGACCGAGCTGCCTGAGTCCTGAAGGACATAGCAGCCAGACTGGCTCACGGCAGTGAGAGAATAAACACGAGCCACTACCGAGCCACACTTGGTGATGGACATTGAAGTCCCCCGCCCAGAGGACATTCTGTGCCATGACGCCACAGTCCGCTGGATAAGAGATTAGCGTGTAAAGTTAAAGCACATGGGATTGGGGGTAAGGTACTGACTTGGATAGAGAACTGGTTGGCAGACAGGAAGCAAAGAGTTGGAATAAACGGCTCTTTTTCCGAGTGGCAGGCAGTGACTAGTGGGGTACCGCAGGGATCGGTGCTAGGACCCCAGCTATTCACAATATATATTAATGATCTAGACGAGGGAACTAGATGTAATACCTCCAAGTTTGCAGACGACACAAAGCTGGGTGGGCGTGTGTGCTGTGAGGAGGATGCCGAGAAAATCCAGTATGATTTGACAGGTTGGCTGATTGGGCAGATGCATGGCAGATGCAATATAATGTGAATAAATGCGAGGCTATCCACTTTGGTGGTAAAAACAGGTGGGACAGATTATTATCTGAACAGCAATTGATTGGGAGAAGGGGAAGTGCACCGAGACCTGGGTGTCCTTGTGCACCAGTTGCTAAAGTTAAGCATGCAGGTGCAGCAGGCACTTAAGAAGGCAAATGGTACGTTGTCCTTCATAGCAAAAGGATTTGAGTACAGGAGCAAGGATATCTTGCTGCAGTTGTACAGGGCCTTGGTGAGACCACACCTTGAGTATTGTGTGCAATTTTGTTCGCCTTATCTGAGGAAGGATGTTCTTGCCATGGAGGGAGTGCAGCGAAGATTCACCAGGTTGATACCTGGGATGGCAGGAATGATGTCGATTGGGCTGGAGTTTAGAAGAATGAGAGGGGATCTCATTGAAACTTATAAAATTCTAACAGGGCTAGACAGACTAGATGCAGGAAGGATGTTCCCGATAGCGGGGGAGTCCAGAACCAGGGGTTACAGTCTAAAGATAAGGGGTAAGCCATTTAGGACTGAGATGAGGAGGAATTTCTTCACCCAGAGAGTGGTGGACCTGTGGAATTCACTACCACAGAAGGCAGTTGAGGCCAATTCATTAAATATATTCAAGAAGGAGTTAGATATATTTCTTAAGGCTAAAGGGATCAAGGGATATGGGGAGAAAGCAGGGCCAGGGTACTGAATTTGGATGATCAGCCATGATCTCATTAAATGGCGGAGCAGACTCGAGGGGCCGAATGGCCTACTCCTGCTGCTATCTTCTATGTTTCTATGGATGAGGAGGGAGTAAATGTTTAAGATGGTGGATGGGTGGCTGATTAAGCGGCCTGCTTTCCCCTGGATTCTGTCGAGCTTCGTGAGTATTGATGGAGCTGCAACTGTCCAGGCAAGTGGAGAATATTCCATCGCACTCCTGACTTGTGCCTTGTAGGGAGTGAAAAGGCTTTGGGGAGTCAGGAGGTGGTGAGTCACTTACGCAGACTACCCAGTGTCTGACTAGCTCTTGTAGCCACAATATTTATTTGGCTGATCTAGTTAAGTTCCTGGTCAATGGTGACCCCCAGGATGTTGATGGTGGGGAATTCAACAATGGTAATGCCATTGATTGTCATGGGGTGGTGGTTAGACTCTCTCTTGTTGGAGATGGTCATTGTCTGGCACTTGTGTGGCACAAATGTTACTTGCCACTTATCATCCCCAACCTGAATGTTGTCCAGGTCGTGCTGGACACAGACTGCCTCATTATCTGATGAATTGCGTATATAACTTGACACTGTGCAATCAGTAGCGAACATCCCCACTTCTGAAGGTCATTAACAAAGCAGCTAAGATGTTGGGCCTAGGACACTGTCCTGAGTAACTGCTGCAGCGATGACCTGGGTCTGAGATGATTGGCCTCCAATAACCACAACCAACTTCCTTTGTGCTAGATATGACACCATCCAGTGGAGAGTTTTCCCCTGATCCCCATTGATTTCAGTTTTATTAGGGCTCCTTGGTGCCACACTTGGACAACTGCTGCCTTGATGTCGAGGACAGTCACTCTCACCTCACCTCTGGAATTCAGCTCTTTTGTCCATGTTTGGACCAAGGTTGTAATGAGGTCAGGAGCCAAGAGGTCCTGGCGGAAACCAAACTGGGCATCGGTGAGGAGGTTATTTGTGAGTTAGTGCCGCTTGATAGCATTGTCGATGACAGCTTCCATCACTTTGCTGATGATGGAGAGGTGGTTAATGGGGTGGTAACTGGCTGTTGGATTAGTCCAGCTTTATGTGGACTGGACATACCTGGGCAATTTACCACTTTGTCGGGCAGAAGCCATTACTGGAACAGCTGGGCTAGAGTTGCAGCTATTTCTGGAGCAGAGGTCTTCAGCTCTGTATCGGGGATGTTGTCGGGTCCCAGAGCCTTTGCTGTATCCAGTGCGCTCTACCGTTCTTGATATCATGTCAGTGAAGCGAATTGGTTGAAGACTGGCTTCTGTGATGGTGGGACCTCAGGAGCTGTAATGCATCATCCACTTGGCACTCGTGGCTAAAGATGGTTGCGAAGGCTTCAGCCTTGTCTTTTGCACTCACGTACTGTGCTCTGCCATTGTTGAGGATGGGGATGTTCAAGGAGCCTCCTCCTCCCGTTAGTTGTTAATTGTCCATCACCATTCACGACTGGATGTGTCAGGACTGCAGAGCTTTGATCTGATCCATTGGGTGCGGATCGCTTAGCTCTGTCTATAAAATGCTGCTTTCGCTATTTAGTATGCATATAGTCCTGTGTTTTCAGATACACTTGGTGCAGCTCCTGGCATGCTCTTCAACACTCCTTATTGAACCAGGGCTGGTTTGATGGTAATGGTAGAATGAGGGATATGCCGGGCCATGGGGTTACAGATTATGGTGGAATAAAATTCTGTTGCTGCTGATGTGCCCAGCGCCTCATGGATGCCCAGTTTTGAGCTGCTAGATGTGTTCTTAATCTATCCCATTTAGCACGGTGGTAGGGGCACAGGACACGATGAAGGGGTGTCCTCAGTGACTCAATAGTACCATGATTGACCGAGCTGCCTGAGTCCTGAAGGACATAGCAGCCAGACTGGCTCACGGCAGTGAGAGAATAAACACGAGCCACACTTGGTGATGGACATTGAGGTCCCCCGCCCAGAGGACATTCTGTGCCATGACGCCGCAGTCCGCTGGATAAGAGATTAGCGTGTAAAGTTAAAGCACATGGGATTGGGGGTAAGGTACTGACTTGGATAGAGAACTGGTTGGCAGACAGGAAGCAAAGAGTTGGAATAAACGGCTCTTTTTCCGAGTGGCAGGCAGTGACTAGTGGGGTACCGCAGGGATCGGTGCTAGGACCCCAGCTATTCACAATATATATTAATGATCTAGACGAGGGAACTAGATGTAATACCTCCAAGTTTGCAGACGACACAAAGCTGGGTGGGCGTGTGTGCTGTGAGGAGGATGCCGAGAAAATCCAGTATGATTTGACAGGTTGGCTGATTGGGCAGATGCATGGCAGATGCAATATAATGTGGATAAATGCGAGGCTATCCACTTTGGTGGCAAAAACAGGTGGGACAGATTATTATCTGAACAGCAATTGATTGGGAGAAGGGGAAGTGCAACGAGACCTGGGTGTCCTTGTGCACCAGTTGCTAAAGGTAAGCATGCAGGTGCAGCAGGCACTTAAGAAGGCAAATGCTACGTTGTCCTTCATAGCAAAAGGATTTGAGTACAGGAGCAAGGATATCTTGCTGCAGTTGTACAGGGCCTTGGTGAGACCACACCTTGAGTATTGTGTGCAATTTTGTTCGCCTTATCTGAGGAAGGATGTTCTTGCCATGGAGGGAGTGCAGCGAAGATTCACCAGGTTGATACCTGGGATGGCAGGAATGACGTCGATTGGGCTGGAGTTTAGAAGAATGAGGGGATCTCATTGAAACTTATAAAATTCTAACAGGGCTAGACAGACTAGATGCAGGAAGGATGTTCCCGATGGCGGGGGAGTCCAGAAACAGGGGTTACTGTCTAAAGATAAGGGGTAAGCCATTTAGGACTGAGATGAGGAGGAATTTCTTCACCCAGAGAGTGGTGGACCTGTGGAATTCTCTACCACAGAAGGCAGTTGAGGGCAATTCATTAAATATATTCAAGAAGGAGTTAGATATATTTCTTAAGGCTAAAGGGATCAAGGGATATGGGGAGAAAGCAGGGCCAGGGTACTGAATTTGGATGATCAGCCATGGTCTCATTAAATGGCGGAGCAGACTCGAGGGGCCGAATGGCCTACTCCTGCTGCTATCTTCTATGTTTCTATGGATGAGGAGGGAGTAAATGTTTAAGATGGTGGATGGGTGGCTGATTAAGCAGCCTGCTTTCCCCTGGATTCTGTCGAGCTTCGTGAGTATTGATGGAGCTGCAACTGTCCCGGCAAGTGGAGAATATTCCATCGCACTCCTGACTTGTGCCTTGTAGGGAGTGAAAAGGCTTTGGGGAGTCAGGAGGTGGTGAGTCACTTACGCAGACTACCCAGTGTCTGACTAGCTCTTGTAGCCACAATATTTATTTGGCTGATCTAGTTAAGTTCCTGGTCAATGTTGACCCCCAGGATGTTGATGGTGGGAAATTCAACAATGGTAATGCCATTGACTGTCATGGGGTGGTCGTTAGAATCTCTCTTGTTGGAGATGGTCATTGTCTGGCACTTGTGTGGCACAAATGTTACTTGCCACTTATCATCCCCAACCTGAATGTTGTCCAGGTCGTGCTGGACACAGACTGCCTCATTATCTGATGAATTGCAAATGTAACTTGACACTGTGCAATCAGCAGCAAACATCCCCACTTCTGAAGGTCATTAATAAAGCAGTTGAAGATGTTGGGCCTAGGACACTGTCCTGATTAACTGCTGCAGCGATGACCTGGGGCTAAGATCATTGGCCTCCAATAACCACAGCCAGCTTTCTTGTGCTAGATATGACACCGTCCAGTGGAGAGTTTTCCCCCGATCCCCACTGACTTCAGTTTTAAGAGGGCTCCTTGGTGCCACACTTGGTCAAATGCTGCCTTGATTTCGAGGACAGTCACTCCCACCTCACCTCTGTATTTCAGCTCTTTTTTCCATGTTTGGACCAAGGCTGTAATGAGACTGAAGATGATTGCGAAGGCTTCAGCCTTGTCTTTTGCACTAACGTGCTGTGCTCCGCCATCGATTAGGATGGGGATGTTCAAGGAGCCTCCTCCTCCCATTAGTTGTTTAATTGTCCATCACCATTCACGACTGGATGTGGCAGGACTGCAGAGCTTTGATCTGATCCATTGGGTGTGGGATCACTTAGCTCTGTCTATAGCAATGTTGCTGCTGTTTAGCATGCATATAGTCCTGTGTTGTAGCTTCACCAAGTTGGTATCTGATTTTTACATACCCCTGGCATGCTTTTCAACACTCCTCATTGAACCAGGGTTGGTTTGATGGTACTGGTAGAGGGAAGGATATATCACTCCATGAGGTTAGAGTGTGGTGGAATACAATTCCGTTGCTGCTGATGGCCCACTGCACCTCCTTGGTGCCCAGTTTTGAGCTGCTAGATATGTTCTGATTCTATCCCATTTAGTACGGTGGTAGTGCCACAAAACACGATGAAGGGGTGTGCTCAGTGTGAATACTGGACTTCATCCCCACAAGGACTGTGCAGTGGTCACTGTGACCAATACTGTCATGGACAGATGATCTGCGACAGGTAGATTGTTGAGGACGAGATAAATTGGTTTTTTCCTCGTGTTTGCTCTCTCTCCACCTGCAGTGAGCCCAGTCTGGCAGCTATCTCCTTGAGGACTTAGCCAGCTCAGTGAATCGTGGTACTACCGAGCCACTCTCGGTGATGCCCTAGCAGCCACAGTGTGCCGGATGAGGAGGGAGTAAATGTTTATGATGGTGGATTAAGCGGACTGCTTTCTGCTGGATTGTGTCGCACTTCTTGAGTGTTGTTCGATCTGCAACCATCCAGGCAAGTGGAGAATATTCAATCACAATCCTGACTTGTGCCTTGTAGGTGCTCGAATGGTTTTGGGGAGTCCGGAGGTGAGTCACTTGCCGGAGAATACCCAGCCCCTGACCTGCTCTTATAGCCACAGTATTTACGTGGCCTGGCTAGTTACTTTGCTGATGATTGAGAGTAGACTGATGGGGCTGTAATTGGCCGGATTGGAATTTTCCTGCCTTTTGCAGAAAGGACATACCTGCCCAATTTTCCACTTTGTCAGGTAGATGCCAGTACAGGAACAGCTTGGCTAGTGGTACGGCTAGTTCTGGAGTGCAGGTCTTTAGCTCTACAGCTGTGATGTTGTTGGGGCCCACAGCCTTTGCTGTATCCAGTGTGCTCTGACATTTTTTGATATCAAGTGGAGTGAATTGAATTGGCTCAGGACTGGCATCTATGAGGGTGGGGAGCTCAGGAGGAGGCCGCGATGGATCCACTTGTCACTTGTACAGGGCCTTGGTGAGACCCGACCTGGAGTACTGTACACAGTTTTGGTCTCCTTATCTAAGGAGGAGTACACTTGCCTTGGAGGCGGTGCAACGAAGGTTCACTAGATTGATTCCTGGGATGAGAGGGCTGTTCTATGATGAGAGATTGTGTAGAATGGGCCTATACTCTCTGGAGTTTAGAAGAATGAGAGGTGATCTCATTGAAACATACAAGATTCTGAAGGGGATTGACAGGGTAGATGCGGAGAGGTTGTTTCCCCTGGCCGGAGTGTCTAGAACTAGGGGGCATAGTCTCAGGATAAGGGGCGGCCATTTAAGACTGAGATGAGGAGGAATTTCTTCACTCAGAGGGTTGTGAATCTTTGGAATTCTCTGCCCCAGAGGGCTGTAAATGCTGAGTCATTGAGTATATTCAAGGCTGAGATCGATAGATTTTTGGACTCTAGGGGACTCGAGGGATATGGAGATCGGGCGGGAAAGTGGAGCTGAGGTCGATGATCAGCCATGATGTTATTGAATGGCAGAGCAGGCTCGAGGGGCCGTATGGCCTATCACAGAATCACAGATCACAGAAACCCCACAGTGCAGATAGAGGCCATTTCGGCCCATCGAGCCTGCACCGACACATATCCCACCCGATCCCCGTAACCCCTACACCAACACATATCCCACCCTATCCCCGTAACCCCACGTATTTAATCCCCCTAACACTAAGGGTCAATTTATCATAGCCAATCAACCTAACCCGCACATCTTTGGCCTACTCCTGCTCCTATTTCTTATTTCTTATTTTCTGCCTGAAGGTGGTTGTGAAAGAAGATGAGGAGAGAGAAAACACAATACAAATGCTAGAGTTGACTTTAATCATTTACAAAAATGGACCAAATATAACACTAACCATTTACATATTTTGTTCATGGACGAACAAAATGCCACCAATTAATTCTCCCCTGAGGCTAACGGAACAGACTGCTGCTGATTGGAGACAAAGAGCTAGAGACACTTTCAGAGTGAGACCTGTATGGGAGGGGAGGCGATGCCATGTGACCCAGGCAGCTCCTGGAGGGCACGGAGTTCAAAGGAACGGTGAACCCAAGGTCTCTTCCTCCTCCTGTCTTCCCTCCTCCCCCTCCCTCTCCCCATTTTAGATGCTGTCTTATTACAGATGTTAAAATATGAGGACGTTCACTGTATTTCCCACTCCATGAAAAAAACAACGTGGGATTTTAAACATCGTTCGGAGTTACATTTCATACTTCATGTACAGATTGTTGACTTTGAGAAATACTTCAGTGTAAAAACCTGTTTCATGTAACAATTAAAAAATTGTATTTACCTACTTGTTGGTCAATGTTTTCATTTCATACTTTCATCTCATCAACTCATGTAAACAGTCGATATTCATCAACACAGATAAATGTGAGGTATTACACTTTGGTAAGAAAAATAGGGAGGTCACATATTACTTGGAAATAACAAATCTAAATGGGGTAGAAGATCAAAGGGATCTCGGAGTACAAACACAAAAATCACTGAAAGTAGTGACACAGGTTAACAAGGCCATAAAAAACGCAAGCACTGGGGTTTATTTCTGGAGGGATTGAATTGAAAAGTAGTGAAGTTATGCTAAACTTGTATCGAACCTTGGTTGGGCCAAACTTGGAGTACTGCGTACAATTCTGGACACCATTTCATAAAAAGGAATTCGAGGCACTGAAGAGGGTGCAAAAAAGATGAGTAAAACATTAGAACTGAAGGACAGGCTAGGGTGTGTGGCCCAAATAAGGGTTCTTTACACAAACACACGGAGTATAAGGAATAAATTGAATGAACTGCAGGCGCGAATTCAAATTGGAGGGTATGACATTGTAGCCATTACTGAGACATGGCTGCAAGACGGTCAGGACTGGAAACTAAGTATACCAGGTTATAAGGTCTACAGGGAAGATAGGGGAAATGGCAGGGGGGGAGGAGTAGCCTTAGTGATTAAGGATGAAATCACTTCAATGATAAGAGAGGATTTAAAGAGAGGTAAGCAGGCAATGGAGACTTTATGGGTTGAATTAAGAAATAAATGATCTAAGACTGTATTGGGAGTTGTGTATAGGCCTCCTATAGCAGCTCTGAAGTGCTACATTGTATAAATGAAGAGATTAGACAAGCGTGTAGCAAAGGCAGAGTGTTTTTAATGGGGGATTTTAACTTTCACATAGATTGGGAAAAGCAGACTAGCACCTGTCAGTAAGGTAGTGAATTTCTTGAGTGTGTCCGGGATAGTTTTCTACAACAATGGCCCAGAAATTCGGGTCGGGGGCTTCCCGCGGGTGTAAGCATCTGACCTGCACTTACCTTGCGCGCCGGCCGTTGAGCTGTAGGGCCCCGTGGAATTCCGATCCGGGGCCTGGTCCAGCTGCCGGCGCGCAGTGCTTGCGCATCCCAGGGGCGCAGTTAGTTCGATGCGTCCCCTGGGATTACGTGGGCCATGGGGAGCCAATCGGAGCAGGGAATGCTCCATTTATAAACCTGACAGGAAGAGCTGTCAAGACTTATAAATACTACGGCCCCAAAACAGCACTAAATCTTCAAATATTTTTTTTTTTTAAATCACATTTTTTAAAGAAACTATAAATTACATGAAATAACTATTTTAAACAATAATTTAAATTTTTGAAATAAATAATTTTATTTTCCAACGGGGCTAAGAATAAACTTACCTTGCTTTAAAGTATTTAAAAATAATAAACCTGTGGGGAAAAATGTTTTAATTTTAATTAATTCACCACTTACCTTGTAAAAAGCAGGCCTTACGCCTGCTTTTTAAATGTCTAACTTCTGGAGACTTACCCTCCCGGGAAAACCTGTAAAAAAAAAAAAAAAATGAAGTTCGATGCACACGCGCAGCCTCTCCTGCGCACGTGTTCGACCTCTGAACCCCTGCTTTCAGGGGAACGGAAGTGCCGGTTTCCCGCGCATGCGCAGTGCATGCTGGAAACTGGCACTTCCATTGGGCTTACGAGTGAGAACCCCGTGCATACTCACCCGTGGAGACCCAAATTTCTGGGCCAATATGTCCTATAGGCAACAAGGGGGCATGTCATATTAGATTTAGTGATGAGTAATGAGCCAGATTTAGTTAACAGTCTAACTGTGCATGAACATTTATCCAATAGTGATCATAACATGATCGAGTTCAACATAGTGTTTGAAAGGGAAAAATGCAAACCAGCTGTGGTAAACCACGTTCACTATTGTATCACTGTTAGTAGTTAGCACTGTTCACCACTGTTCGTTATAACTGTATCACTGACCACTATTGTATCACGGTACGAGGTCGCCTCTTGCCACACTGCTATACCTGGGATGACCACTGCCGACTCCGCCTTGGCTCCACCCACCAGGCCAGGTATAAAGGTGAGCGACTGGCTGGTATTCCTCCTGCTTGGATCGGATCACCCACGAGAGTGGGCTCTGTTATTTAGTCAATAAAAACCTTTAGTCACCTTCGTAACTCTTCGCCTTTTATTGGAGGAATTGATAGGTATATCAATTTTATTGACTAAATTTAATGATGTCCAACAACGAGTCACAACCGGCGGAGGAGCCACCAGCGCAGCTCCCAGGAGCACAGCCACACCAGCCAGCTTGGCTGCGAGCCCTCAGACCGCCGTACCTGGACCTGAACCCACGAGCAGCAAACTCAGCCGCAGACTTTAAACACTGGCTGGTCTGCTTCGAATCATACCTGAGAGAATCCAGCGTCCCTCAGGCATCCAAACTAAGTGTCCTGCAGGCACAACTGAGCCCGAGAGTATACACTCTCATCGAGGACATGACTACCTACGAGACCGCCATCAACCTGCTGAAACAGAAGTACCGGACCCCGGTAAACTACATGTACGCTAGGCACCTCCTAAGATCACGGCCGCAACAGCCAGGAGAATCAGTAGCCGAATTCTCACAGGCGCTATATGCACTCGCCAGGAACTGTGAGTTTAAATCGGTGTCGGCAGCCGAAAATACTGAAGATAATATCCGCGACGCATTCCTGAAAGGCCTACGGTCCGAGTACTCACGGCAAAGACTGCTGGAAGCTAAAGACCTCAGCATGGAAAAAGCTGAAGCCCTCGCTATCTCCCTGGAAGTGGCCCACCAAGATCAGGAAGCATTCACCAGGTACTGCTCGCGACCCTGGGACTCGGGCCCGACCCCTACCACAGCACCCTTCCCAGCGCCGCCCCCGGGACCTACCTCTGCGTCGGCGTCCCGGACCCGACCGGCCCCGCCACCCCCGGCACCGGCCCCGACATCGGGCATCCGCGATCGGGCCGCCGGCTGTTTTTTTTGTGGCCAGGAGAAGCACCCGAGGTCGCGCTGCCCAGCCAAGAACTCCATATGTAAAACCTGCCTGAAGAAAGGCCACTTCTCCAAGGCCTGCAGGAGCGGATCCTCAGAGGCCAGCAGTGCCGCATGCGAACTATGGGGGCGGCCATCTTCGTTTAGGGCAACTGAGGCCAGCATCCCCACACATGAGTCATGGGGGCGGCCATCTTTGTTTAGGGCAACTGAGGCCAGCATCCCCACACATGAGTCATGGGGGCGGCCATCTTTGATTAAGGCAACCGACCCCAATAGTGCCTCATGGGGCCCTACCTCGTGGGAGACGCCATTTTACTCACCACGCCCGACCGCCTCGCCCGCAGATGACAACGACTCGCTCGGCTACACACTAGCTTCCGTCACCCTGGACCAAGCCCGCCCGCACCATCTGTCCAAGTCAATGATGGACATCAAAGTGAACGGCCACGCCACGACCTGCCTGTTCGACAGCGGAAGCACGGAGAGCTTCATCCACCCAGACACGGTGAGCCACTACTCCCTCTCTGTCCTACCAACGCGCAGCCGAATCTCGATGGCATCGAGGTCCCACGCCACGGACATCAGCGGCTACTGTGTCGTGACCCTGTCGGTTAAGGGCACGGAGTATAAAAACTTTAAACTCCTCGTCCTCCCCCATCTCTGCGCTGCCGTCCTACTAGGGCTGGACTTCCAATCCCACCTCCAAAGCGTAACCCTAGCATACGGTGGACCCCTCCCCCCACTCACAGTCAACAACCAGCAAACGTTAAACCGCCCACCGCGTAACACCTGCAGCCTCTCCACCCTCAAGGTCCCGCCACCCTCTCTGTTTGCTAACCTTACCCCTGACTGCAAACCCGTCGCTACCAAAAGCAGGCGGTATAGCGCCGGGGACAGAGCCTTCATTAGCTCTGAGGTGCGGCGCCTCCTGAAAGAGGGCATTATCGAGGGGAGCAGCAGCCCCTGGCGTGCCCAGGTCGTAGTCGTAAAGACCGGCGATAAAAACCGCCTGGTCATCGACTACAGCCAGACCATAAACAGATATACCCAGCTGGACGCATACCCCCTCCCCCGCATATCTGACATGGTCAATCAGATTGCACAGTATAAAGTATTCTCGACCATCGACCTGAAGTCGGCCTACCACCAACTCCCTATCCACCCTGAGGACCGCCAGTATACCGCCTTCGAGGCGAATGGGCGCCTATACCACTTCCTTAGGGTCCCCTTCGGTGTCACTAATGGGGTCTCGGTCTTCCAAAGGGAGATGGACCAGATGGTTGACCAGAACGAACTGCAGGCTACATTCCCCTACCTAGATAACGTCACTATCTGCGGCCGCGACCGGCAGGAACATGACGCGAATCTGGAGAAATTCCTCCGTACGGCCCAACGGCTGAACCTCACCTACAATAAGGAGAAATGCGTGTTTAACACCACGCGCCTTGCCATCCTCGGCTGCGTAGTGGAGAACGGAATCATCGGCCCCGACCCAGAAAGAATGCGCCCCCTCATGGAGCTACCCCTCCCCCACTGCCCTAAAGCACTTAGGAGAACCCTGGGGCTTTTCGCCTACTATGCCCAATGGGTACCCAATTACGCGGACAAAGCCAGACCCCTCCTGAAAGCCACTTCCTTCCCCCTCACGGAGGAGGCGTGCGCGGCCTTCTCCCTCATTAAGGGAGACATAGCCAAGGCCACGATGCACGCAGTGGACGAGTCCATCCCCTTTCAGGTGGAGAGCGACGCATCCGACTTCGCCTTAGCCGCCACCCTAAACCAGGAGGGGAGGCCAGTGGCCTTCTTCTCAAGGACCCTACAGGGCCCCGAGATCCGACATTCGTCGGTCGAGAAAGAGGCCCAGGCGATCGTGGAGGCAGTACGGCGCTGGAGGCACTACCTGGCAGGCAAACGATTTACCCTCCTCACCGACCAGCGTTCGGTGGCTTTCATGTTTAATAACAAGCTGAAGGGCAAAATCAAGAATGACAAGATTTTGAGATGGAGAATCGAGCTCTCCACCTACGATTATGAGATCTTGTACCGGCCAGGCAAGCTGAACGAATCCCCTGATGCCCTTTCACGAATGACATGCGCCAGCGCGCATATCGATAGGCTTCAGACCCTCCACGACCAGCTCTGCCACCCCGGAGTCACCAGACTCTACCATTTCATTAAGGCCCGCAACCTGACCTACTCCATCGAGGAGGTCAGGACCATGACCAGGAACTGCCAGACCTGTGCGGAGTGCAAACCGCACTTCTATAGGCCGGACCGAGCAAGCCTGATCAAGGCCACCCGCCCCTTCGAGCGCCTGAGCATCGACTTTAAGGGGCCCCTCCCGTCCTCTGACCGTAATGTGTACTTCCTCAACATCGTTGATGAGTACTCCCGTTTCCCCTTTGCCTTCCCCTGCCCCGACATGACCAGTAGCACGGTCATTAAGTGCCTGAATGCCCTCTTCGCCTTGTTCGGGTTCCCGAACTATATACACAGCGACCGGGGCTCCTCCTTCATGAGCGAGGAACTCCGGCAATTCCTCCTAGAGAGAGGTATTGCAGCAAGCAGGACCACCAGCTACAACCCCAGAGGTAACGGTCAGGTGGAAAGAGAGAACGCGACGGTATGGAAGGCCGTCCTCTTAGCCTTAAAGTCTAAGGGCCTCCCAACCTCCCGCTGGCAAGAAGTCCTCCCGACAGCGCTGCACTCCATCCGGTCATTACTTTGCACGGCCACTAACACCACCCCCCATGAACGAATGTTCGTTTTCCCCAGGAAGTCGACTACGGGAACCACTCTACCAACCTGGCTGACCGCCCCGGGGCCGGTCTGGCTGCGGAAACACGTGAGGACCCATAAAACGGACCCCCTGGTCGAGAGGGTGAACCTCCTGCACGCCAACCCCCAGTACGCCTACGTGGCGTACCCAGACGGGCGGGAGGACACTGTCTCCCTACGAGACCTCGCACCCTCAGCCGATCCGGAAACACCGCCACCACCCCCCCCAACCTCAGTCCAGGTAGACGGCATGCCGGAACCCCACGAGCCCTCGCCGACCACGCAAACACCAGCATCAACACCGGATAAGGCACCAGCACCGGATAAGGCAACACCACCGCTGCGGCGATCGGAGAGGCTTACGAAGCCTCCGGACAGACTGACCTACCAGAATTGGTAGTACACTTCACCCCGCCGGACTTAATTCTAAACAAGGGGTGAATGTGGTAAACCACGTTCACTATTGTATCACTGTTAGTAGTTAGCACTGTTCACCACTGTTCGTTATAACTGTATCACTGACCACTATTGTATCACGGTACGAGGTCGCCTCTTGCCACACTGCTATACCTGGGATGACCACTGCCGACTCCGCCTTGGCTCCACCCACCAGGCCAGGTATAAAGGTGAGCGACTGGCTGGTATTCCTCCTGCTTGGATCGGATCACCCACGAGAGTGGGCTCTGTTATTTAGTCAATAAAAACCTTTAGTCACCTTCGTAACTCTTCGCCTTTTATTGGAGGAATTGATAGGTATATCACCAGCTACTAAGATTCTAGATTTAGGTAAGGCTGACCAACGGGATGTCCACAGTAAACTGGGCAAATCTGTTAATGGGTAAAACGACAGAAGATCAGTGGGAGATGTTTAAAAAAGAATTGAATGTGATACAGAACCAGTTTATACCCCTGAGGGGCAAGAGCTCTACTTACCAATAAAACCCAGCCATGAACCACTAAAGAGGTAAAGGCCAGCATAAAACTATAAAGGAAAAGGTATACAAAAATACACAAAATCGCACAGATCCTGGCGAATGGGAAAGATACAAAGAACAGCAAAGGGTCACACAACAGTTAGTAAGAGTTACAAAAAGGGAGTATGAAAAGAAACTTGCAAGAGATATAAAAATCAATGCGAATTTTTTTTACAGTTACATTAGGAAAAAGAGGGTGGTCAGGAGCAATGTTGGCCCCTTAAAAACAAAGTGGTGATATTGTCACTGACAATGGGGAAATGGCAGACATGTTGAATAATTACTTTGCGTCAGTATTTACAGTAGAGGAAGAGGACACCATGCCGGAAATCCTAAAGAAACTAATATTGAATCGGGGAAAGAGACTCAATAAAACTAACGTAAGTAAAATAACAATAATGAAGAAAATAATGGCACGAAAGAGTGACAGATCCCCAGGACCAGATGGTTTCCATCCCAGGGTTTTAAAGGAACTAGGAGCACATTGCAGATGCCCTAATTATAATCTTCCAATGTTCTCTAGATTCAGGAACCGTCCTTTCGTTTGGAAAATTGCGCATGTTACTCTGCATTTAAGAATGGCAAGAGAGGAAAACCAGTGAATTATAAACCAGTTAGTCTAATATCTGTTGTCGGGAAATTACTAGGGTCTATAATTAAGGATAGGGTGACAGAACACCTCGAAAATATTCAGCTGATCAGAGAGAGCCAGCATGGATTTGTGGAAGGTACCATTAATTGGAGGGAAACTAAAATAAATCAAGGGAATGCACTTATTGAATTCAATATTAGTAATAAAATGGTAATGGAGAAAATAATGGGACCAGGATAGATAAATCACCATTTAATTAATTCAACTTTATTGTCATTGCACAAGTACATGAACAACGAAATGTGATCTTGCAAGCTCCCATGACTGGGAAAAGCAAAGCCGCTGCGTGCCGCCATTCCATTTCCACCATTCCGACAATCTTCAGCCCAATGCCCGGGCCTGCTCACCAGCCGCTCCTCCTTCCGTGACCTTCTCACCAACCACCCCTCCTCAGGGCTCCTTCCGTGACCTGTCTACACCTGGTCTTCCCTGATGGTCACCCCTCCAGGTACTAACCAGGCCTGGCTCTGGCTTAGCTTCCTAAGCCTTGGCCAGTGACCCTGTCCCTAGTCCCAGGAACAGGGCTAGTCTATCCCAGGCTATTAAAAGAAGTGGGGAAATTGCAGAAGCATTAGCTATAATCATTCAAACTCTTGATTTGGGAACTATGCTGTTAAACTCAAAAATTGCAAATGTCAGTCCATTATTTAAGAAGGGTGGGAGAGAGAAACCAGGTAACCACAGGCCTGTGAATTTAAACTCAATTGTGGGGACGCTACTAGAATCTCTCATTAGGGATAGAGTGACTGAGCACTTGTCCAAAAATGAGCTGATCAGAGAGAGCCAGCATGGCAAGACTTGGGTTGGAAGTTGGTTGGGAGGTAGGAGACAGTGATTGGGGATAAAGGGTTTGTACTCAGATTGGCAGAATGTGACAAGTGGATCTGTTCTGGAGCTGCAACTTTTTCCCATATTTATTAATCAATTGGATCAAGGAATAGAGCTGTATATCCAAGCTTCCAGATGACACTAAAGTCAGAGACACAGTAAGTAGTGTGGGAGCAGGAAGTTGCAAAACTATGACAGATGGACAAGTGTGAGGTTGTCCACTTTGGACCAAAGAAAACTACATTTTCCAAATGGTGAGAAACTAGGAACTGTAGAGGAGCAAAGAGATTTGGGAGTCTAACTCCACAAATCATTTAAAACTAGTCGACAGGTACAAAAAGTAATAAATAAGGCCAATGGAAATTTGGCCTTTATCTTAAGATGTCTGGATTACAAATAGGAAGAATTGTAATTTTAAAATTTGGCCATTTAGGATGAAAGTCATGAAGTACCTTTTCACACAAGGTATTAGAAATCTGGATTCTCTCCCCAAAGGGCTGTGGATTCTAGGACAAGTGGAGCTTTTAAGGCTGAGATTGATAGATTTTAGTTGGGAAAGACTAACAAGGGGCATGGGGCAAAGGTGGGTAAATAGACTTGAGGCACAGATCAGCAGTGATCTAATTGAATGGCATTGGAGGCTCGAGGGGCTGAATGGCCGACTCCTGTTCCTATCTTCCTTTCAATCTGCTTGGTTTCCGACAGGTTTTGTCAGGAGCAATAAAAATTCTTCATTCTTAATTCTGTTGCAGGGATTTCAAAAACATTGGTCATTTTCATGAAGGACTCGTGGCAGAATTTATTAAGGTCTTGGAGCAAGACAATCGATAAGAGTTCCTTTTACATCTATTTTTCCAGCTTACGTGGGTTAGTTGCCTTGTTAAAGAAAGATGAATGAAACTTTTCTGAAAGGTTCTGTTCCCGTTATAGACATCAAAGAGTGAGATGTACTTAACTCTTTGTACTAAACTGCTTTGACCTGCCACCAACGACATATTGGATTTAACCCTAGGCATGTGGCAGTGTTGGGATTTTGAATGATTCCGCCCAGGCCCCATCTCCAGAGCCCTGTGCATGGTGACCCTGTTTATAAATGCTGCCCTCTACTGGCAGTTGCCAGTTTTTGTCTCCCACCCACACTGCTGCATTGTGAGGTGGAGAAGCATAGAAACATAGAAGATAGGAGTAGGCCATTCGGCCCCTCCAGCCTGCTCCGCCATTCAATGAGATCATGGCTGATCATCCAAATTCAGTACCCTGTCCCTGCCTTCTCCCCATATCCCTTGATCCCTTTAGCCTCAAGAAATATATCCAACTCTTTCTTGAATATATTTAATGAACTGGCCTCCACCGCCCTCTGAGGCAGAGAATTCCACAGGTTCACCACTCTCTGGGTGAAGAAATTCCTCTTCATTTCAGTCCTAAATGGCTTACCCCTTATCCTTAGACTATGACCCCTGGTTCTGGACTCCCCGGCCATCAGAAACATCCTTTCTGCATCTAGTCTGTCCAGACCTGACAGAATTTTATAGGTTTCGATGAGATCCCCTCTCAATCTTCTAAACTCCAATGAGTATAAGCCCAATGGACACAATCTCTCCTCGTACGTCATTCCTGCCATCCCAGGTGTCAGCCTGGTGAATCTTCGCTGCACTCCCTCCATGGCAAGAACATCCTTCCTCAGGTAAGGTGACCAAAACTGCACACAATACTCAAGGTGCGGTCTCACCAAGGCCCTGTACAACTACAGCAAGACATCCTTGTTCCTGTACTCGAACCCTCTTGCTACGAAGGCCAATATACCATTTGCCTTCTTAACCGCCTGCTGCACCTGCATGCTTACCTTCAGCGACTGGTGCACAATAACACCCAGGTCTCTTTGCACTTCCCCTTCTCCCAATCTATTGCCATTCAAATAATAATCTGCCTTCCTGTTTTTGCCACCAAAGTGGATAACCTCACATTTATCCACATTATAGTGCATTTGCCATGTTTCTGCCCAATCACCCAACCTGTCCAAATCGTACTGGAGTTTCATGACATCCTCCTCACAGCTTACCCTCCCACCCAGCTTTGTGTCGTCTGCAAATTTGGACACATTACATCCAATTCCCTCGTCCAGATCATTAATATATATTGTGAACAGCTGGGGTCCTAGGGCCGATCCTTGCGGTACCCCACTAGTCACTGCCTGCCACTCGGAAAACGACCCGTTTATTCCAACTCTTTGCTTTCTGTCCGCCAACCAGTTCTCTATCCAAGTCAATACATTGCCCCCAATCCCATGTGCCTTAATTTTGCACGCTAATCACTTATGTGGGACCTTATCGAAAGCCTTCTGAAAGTCCAAATACACCACATCCACTGGTTCTCCCTTATCTATTTTACCAGTTACATCCTCAAAAAATTCCAGTAGATTAGTCAAGCATGATTTACCTTTTGTAAATCCATGTTGACTTTGTCCGATCCTGTCACTGCTTTCCAAGTGCTCTGCTATTACATCTTTTATAATAGACTCCAGCATTTTCCCCACTACCGATGTCAGGCTTACCGGTCTATAATTCCCCGCTTTTTCTCTACCACCTTTTTTGAATAGTGGGGTAACATTAGCTACCCTCCAATCCATGGGTACTGTTCCAGAGTCTATCGAGTTCTGGAAGATGACCAGCAATGCATTTACTATCTCTAGGGCCACTTCCTTAAGTACCCTGGGATGTAGACCATCAGGCCCTGGGGATTTATCGGCCTTCAGTCCCATCAATTTTCCTAACATCATTTCCCTACAGATACTGATTACTTTCAGTTCCTCCCTCTCATTAGACCCTATGTTCCCCGGCATCTCTGGGAGGTTACTTGTGTCCTCCTTTGTGAAGACAGAACCAAAGTATGTATTTAGTTGGTCAGCCACTTCCTTGTTTCCCATTATAAATTTCTCCTGATTCTGACTGTAAGGGACCTACGCTTGACTTCACCAATCTTTTTCGCTTCACATATCTATAAAAGCTTTTACAGTCAGTTTTTATGTTCCCTGCTAGCTTACTCTCATATTCTATTTTCCCTTTCTTAATTAATCCCTTTGTCCTCCTTTGTTGACTCCTAAACTGCTCCCAATCCTCAAGATTATTGCTTTTTCTAGCCAATTTATATGTCCTCTCCTTGGATCTTATGCTATCCCTAATTTCCCTTGTTAGCCACAGTTGAGTCACCTTTTTTGTTTTATTTTTATGCCAAACTGGGATGAACAATTTCTGTAGCTCATCCATTCGGTCTTTGAATGTTTGCCATTGCCTATCCACCGTCAACCCTTTGAGTGCCATTCCCCAATCAATTCTACCCAACTCGCTCCTCAGACCATCGTAGTTTCCTTTATTTAAATTGAGGACCCTTGTCTCTGAGTCAACTACTTAATTCTCCATCTTAATGAAGAATTCGATCATATTATGATCGCTCCGACCCAAGGGGCCTCGTACAACAAGATTGCTAATTAATCCTTTCTCGTTACATAATACCCAGTCTAAGATGGCCTGATCTCTGGTTGGTTCCTCGACATATTGGTCCAGGAAACCATCCCGTAAACATTCCAGGAATTCCTCCTCCACAGTATTGTTACTAATTTGGTTGGCCTAATCTATATGTAGATTAAAGTCACCCATGATGACTGCTGTGCCCTTATTGCACGCTTCTTTAATTCCCCTATTAATGCCATCCCCAACCTCCGCCTTACTGTTTGGAGGTCTATATACCACTGCCACTAATGTTTTATTCCCCTTAGTATTTCTCAATTCTACCCATACAGATTCCACATCATCTGAGCTAATATCCTTCATTACAATTGTATTAATCCCTTCTTTAACCAGTAATGCTACCCCACCTCCCTTTCCTTTTTGCCTATCTTTCCTGAATATCGAATACCCCTGGATGTTGAGTTCCCAGTCTTGGCCATCCTTGAGCCACGTTTCCGTAATCCCAACCAAATCATATTCGTTTACCTCTATTTGCGCAGCCAATTCATCCACCTTATTAGAAATGCTCCTCGCATTAAGACACAAAGCCTTCAGGCTTGTTTTTTTAACGCTCTTAGACCTATTAGAATTATTATTTACTGTGGCCACATTTGATTTAAACCGTTGATTTCTCTGACTGCCACTTTTGTTTTTCTCCTTCCTATCTTTTGCTTTTATCCCTGTTTTCCTTTCCTCTGTCTCCCTGCTCAGGTTCCCAACCCCCCGCCATTTTAGTTTAAACCCCCCCCGAACAGTGCTAGCAAACCTCCCTGCAAGGATATTTGTCCTGCTCTGGTTCAGGTGCAACCCATCTGACTTGTACAAGTCCCACCTTCCCCAGAAGCAGGCCCAGTGATCCAGAAAACTAAAGCCCTCCCTCCTGCACCAACTCTTTAGCCACGCATTCATCTGCTCTATCCTCCTATTCCTATAATCACTAGCACGTGGCACCGGGAGTAATCCAGAGATTACAACCTTTGAGGTCCTACTCTTTAATCTGCTACCTAGCTCCCTAAATTCTTGCTGCAGGACCTCATCCCTCTTCGTACCTATGTCGTTGGTCCCAATGTGAACCACGACCTCTGCCTGTTCACCCTCCCCCTTCAGGATGCCCTGCAGCCGTTCAGTGACATCCTTGACCCTGGCACCAGGGAGGCAACAAACCATCCTGGAGTCACGTCATTGGCCACAGAAACGCCTATCTGTTCCCCTTACGATAGAATCCCCTACCACTATTGCTCTCCCACTCTTTTTCCTCCCTTCCTGAGCAGCAGAAGCACCAGGAAGTTGGCTGCTGCTTCCTTCCCCTGGTGAGTCATCCCCCTCAACAGTATCCAAACTGGTATACCTGTTTGAAAGGGGGATGGCCACAGGGGTCCCCTGCACTACCTGCCTGCTTCTATTGCTTCGCCTGGTGGTCACCCATGTCCCTTCTGCTTGTGCAGCCCTACCCTGCGGCATTAACTCCAACACTGAGATTTTCTTTCACAATTCCTGGTTTGAAACCGATGTCCTAGGGGGCATCTTTGCTAGTGCTGTTGGGGAGGGCTTAAACTAAAATGGCAGAGGGTTGGGAACCTGTGCCGGGAGACAGAGGAAAGGGAAGCAAGGATAGAAACAAAAGACAGGAAGGAGAACAGCAAAAGTGGAAGGCAGAGAAATCAAGGGTGTAAATCAAACAGGGCTGCAGTAAGTAATAATTCCAAAAAGGCTAGTGTTAAAAAATCAAGCCTGAAGGCTTTGTGCCTTAATGCGAGGAGCATTCGTAATAAGGTGGATGAATTAGCTGCGCAAATAGATGTAAACAGATATGATATAATTGGGATTACGGAGATATGGCTCCAGGGTGACCAAGACTGGGAATTCAACATCCAGTGGTATTCAATATTCAGGAAGGACAGGGAAAAAGGAAAAGAAGGTGCGGTAGCAATGCTGGTTAAAGTGGAGATTAACACAATAGTAAGGAAGGATATTAGCTCTGATGATGTGGAATCTGTATGGGTCGAGCTGAAAAATACAACGGGGCAGAAAACATTAGTGGGAGTTGTAAACAGACCCCAAACAGTAATGCTAAGGTTGGGGATGGCATTAAACAGGAAATTGGAGACGCGTGCAATAAGGGCACAGCAGTTATCATGGGTGGCTTTAATCTACATATAGATTGGGCTAACCAAATTAGTAACAATACTGCAGAGGAGGAATTCCTAGAGTGTATACGGGATGGTTTCCTGGACCAATATGTCGAGGAACCAACTAGAGATCAGGCCATCTTAGACTGGGTATTATGTAATGAGAAAGGATTGATTAGCAATCTTGTTGTGCGAGGCCCCTTGGGGAGGTGCGATCATAATATGATAGAATTCTTCATTAAGATGGAGAGTGAAGTAGTTGACTCAGAGACTAGGGTCCTGAATTTAAATAAAGGAAACTACGATCGTATGAGGCGTGAGTTGGCTAGGATGGATTGGGGAACGTTACTTAAAGGGTTGACGGTGGATAGGCAATGGCAAACATTTAAAGATCGCATGGATGAACTACAGAATTTCTTCATCCCTGTCTGGCATAAAAATAAAACAAGAAAGGTGGCGCAACCGTGGCTCACAAGGGAAATTAGGGATAGCGTAAGATCCAAGGAGAGGCCATATAAATTGGCCAGAAAAAGCAGCAAACCTGAGGATTGGGAGCAGTTTAGGATTCAGCAACAGAGGACAGAAGGATTAATTAAGAGGGGGAAAATAGAGTATTTTGAGGTAAGTAATTTTAAGTAATTTTAAGTAAGCTTGAGGTAACATAAAAACTGACTATAATAGCTTCTATAGATATGTGAAGAGAAAAGGATTGGTGAAGTCAAGCATAGGTCCCTTGCAGTCAGAATCAGGGGAATTTATAATGGGGAACAAAGAAATGGCTGACCAATTAAATATATATTTTGGTTCTGTCTTCACAAAGGAGGACACAAATAACCTCCCAGAGATGTTGGGGAACATAGCATCTAATGAAAGGGTGGAACTGAATGAAATCAGTATTTGTAGGGAAATTATGTTAGGGAAATTGACGGGATTGGAGGCCAATAAATCCCCAGGGCCTGATAATCTACATGCTAGGGTGCTTAAGGAAGTGGCCCTAGAAATAGTAGATGCATTGCTGGTCATCTTCCAAAATTCTATAGACTCTGGCACAGTTCCCATGGATTGGAGGGTAGCTAATGTAACCTCACTATTTAAAAAAGGTGGTAGAGAGAAAACGTGGAATTATGGACCGGTAAGCCTGACATCGATAGTGGGTGAAATGCTAGTGTCCATTATAAAAGGTGTAATAGCAGAGCACTTGGAAAACAATGACAGGATCGGACAAAGTCAACATGGATTTACAAAAGGTAAATCGTGCTTGACTAATCTACTGGAATTTTTTGAGGATGTAACTGGTAGAATAGATAAGGGAGAACCAGTGGATGTGGTGTATTTGGACTTTCAGAAGGCTTTCGATTAGTGCGTAAAGTTAAAGCACATGGGATGGGGGTAAGGTACTGACTTGGAAAGAGAACTGGTTGGCAGACAGGAAGCAAAGAGTTGGAATAAACGGCTCCTTTTCCGAGTGGCAGGTAGTGACTAGTTGGGTACCGCAGGGATCGGTGCTAGGACCCCAACTGTTCACAATATATATTAATGATCTAGACAAGGGAACTAGATGTAATATCTCCAAGTTTGCAGACGACACAAAGCTGGGTGGGCGTGTGTGCTGTGAGGAGGATGCCGAGAAACTCCAGTATGGTTTGGACAGGTTGGGTGTTTGGGCAGACGCATGGCAGATGCAGTATAATGTGGATAAAAGCGAGGTTATCCACTTTGGGGGCAAAAACAGGAAGGCAGATTATTATCTGAACAGCAATAGATTGGGAGAAGGGGAAGTGCAACGAGACCTGGATGTCCTTGTGCACCAGTCGCTGAAGGTAAGCATGCAGGCGCAGCAGGCGGTTAAGAAGGCAAATGGTATGTTGGCCTTCATAGCAGGAGGATTCGAGTACAGGAGCAAGGCTGTCCTGCTGCAGTTGTACAGGGCCTTGGTGAGACCACACCTTGAGTATTGTATGCAGTTTTGGTCACCTTATCTGAGGAAGGATGTTCTTGCCATGGAGAGAGTGCAGCGAAGATTCACCAGACTGATACGTGGGATGGCAGGAATGACGTATGAGGAGAGATTGTGTCGATTAGGCTTATATTCACTAGAGTTTAGAAGAATGAGAGGGGATCTGATTGAAACTTATAAAATTCTAACCGGACTAGACAGACTAGATGCAGGAAGGATGTTCCCGATGGTGGGGGAGTTCAGAACCAGGGGTCACAGTCTAAGGATAAGGGGTAAGCCATTTAGGACAGAAATGAGGAGGAATTTCTTCACCCAGAGAGTGGTGAACCTGTGGAATTCTCTACCACACAAGGCAGTTGAGGCCAATTCATTAAATATATTCAAGAAGGAGTTAGATATACAGGTAGACTACCTTTTATCCGGACTTCCGAAAACCAAAACCCTCTAAAAACCGAAGGTTTTTTCGTTCAGCGTAAGTCGTGCGTACGAACGAAAAAACCTTCGGTTTTCAGAGGGTTCCGGTTTCGGAAGTTCGGATAAAGGGTAAGTCGTGCGCACGACCCCCCGCCGACCACCCCGCCGGCCCCGACAACCGCCGACCCCGCCAGCCCCGACAACCGCCGACCCCCCCGCGGACCCCGCCGGCCCCGACAACCGCCGGCCCCGCCAGCCCCGACAACCGCCGACCCCCCCGCGGACCCCGCCAGCCCCGACAACCGCCGACCCCGCCAGCCCCGACAACCGCCGACCCCCCCGC
This sequence comes from Somniosus microcephalus, assembly GCF_052327205.1. Taxonomy (NCBI): domain Eukaryota; kingdom Metazoa; phylum Chordata; class Chondrichthyes; order Squaliformes; family Somniosidae; genus Somniosus; species Somniosus microcephalus. The sequence continues at coordinate 207,237,002 of NC_140995.1, read as the reverse complement.
GGACCCCGCCGGCCCCGACAACCGCCGATCCCCCCCGCGGACCCCGCCGGCCCCGACAACCGCCGACCCCGCCAGCCCCGACAACCACCGACCCCCCCGCGGACCCCGCCGGCCCCGACCCCCGCCGACCCCGACTGACTCACGCTGAGCGTCAGCGTAAGTCGTGCGCACGACCCCCCGCCGACCCTCCCCCTTGCGGACCCCCGCCGACCCACCTTCCGAAATCCGAAATTCTCCTTTATCCGAAACAAGGCTGGTCCCGAGGTTTTCGGATAAAGGATAGTCTACCTGTATTTCTTAAGGCTAAAGGGATCAAGGGATATGGGGAGAAAGCAGGGCCAGGGTACTGAATTTGGATGATCAGCCATGATCTGATTAAATGGCGGAGCAGGCTCGAGGGGCCGAATGGCCTGCTCCTGCTCCTATCTTCTATGTTTCTATTTTCCAATCTACGGGCACCATTCCTGAATCGAGAGAACTTTGGAAGATTATAGTTAGGGCATCTGCAATGTGCTCACCTACTTCCTTTAAAACCCTGGGATGGAAACCATCTGGCCCTGGGTATTTCTCACTCTTTAGTGCCATTATTTTCTTCGTTACTGTTATTTTACTTACGTTAATTTTATCGAGTCCCTGTCCCCGATTCAACATTAGTTTCTTTGGGATTTCCAGCATGCTATTCTCTTCTTCTACTGTAAATACGGTAGAATGGAAGATTGCTGTGGTTGTTGGAGGTCAATCATCTCAGCCCCAGGACATTGCTTCAGGAGTTCCGCAGGACAGTGTCCGAGGCCCAACCATCTTCAGCTGCTTCATCAATGTCCTTCCCTCCATCATAAGTTCAGAAGTGTAGATGTTCACTGATGACTGCACAGTGTTCAGTTCCATTCGCAACTCCTCAGATAATGAAGCAGTCTAAGCCCGCATGCAGCAAGACCTGGACAACATTCAGGCTAGGGCTGATAAGTGGCGAGTAACAGTCACGCCACACAAGTGCCAGGCAATGACTATCTCCAAAAAGCGAATGTCTAACCAACTCCCCATGACATTCAATGGGATTACCATCGCCAAATCCCCCACCATCAACATCCTGGGGGTCACCATTGACTAGAAACTTAACTGGCCCAGCCACATAAATACTATGGCTACAAGAGCAGGTCAGAGGCTAGGTATTTTGTGGCGTGTGTCTCACCTCATGACTCCCCAAAGCCTTTCCACCATCTACAAGGCACAAGTCAGGAGTGTGATGGAATACTCTCCACAAGACTGAAAACTTGGCTTCTATCACCCCTGGAGGTGATTAGAGCGCTAAATCAGGTGCTACACACCTCTCTTAAGGCGCAAATGCCGAGGAGCAAGGCGCTACCTCAGAACGCTGGCGAAGCTGATGTGATGTCAGTCAGCAATGGAACACAGACACAATGGCGCCGGCCAGTTCTTAAAGGGGAAGGTCGATCTTGCTCGACATCCACACCCTGCTCATTGCAGCCTTGAATCTTGACCTGGAGAAACCTGTACATCAATTCTGCTGGAAAGAACAATGGAGAGGCCCAGGGAAAGAGCTCAGAGTGCAGCCCCCATAGTCTCTTCTAAATCGATGCAAGGAAGGTCAAATCAAAATGAACCCGCAAAGTGCTGCTCAGTACCCAAAACTCCTTCACACAGTGTTGAATCTCTCCAAAAGTTTCTCTCTCTCTCTCAGAATGCGTGGTGTAAAAATGTCGCCGACAAAAAAAGGCAGGAAGCGGTCGCCTTTAAATAGCGCTCCCCCAGTCCCTTCCCGACTGCAAAATGCTCCCTTCAAACTGTTGTTGCTACCAGCAGGCAGTAAGACAGGGGGCACCACTCAATATCCCGTCTGGGGCGCTACCAGGGCGTTGCACTCTCGACTGACATCCCGATTTGCGGACGCAGGAGATCGTGCCGGTAGTGTTCAGCACCGCCGCAAAATGTCTGGTCAATTTCACGAGCGGCGCAAACATCGCCGCACCTGGGCGCTAGTTGCTTTGCGCCCCATTAACGCCCTCTAATGGGAGGCACAAAGCAATCGGATTTTTCCCCCTATATAGAGTCATAACGGCACAGAAGGAGGCCATTCGGCCCATCGAGTCCGTTCCAGCTCTCTGTAGAGCAATTCAGTCAGTTCCTTTTCCGCACTCTATCCCTGTAGCCCTGCAAGTTTATTTCCCCAGTGCCTATCCAGTCTCCCCTTGAAAACATTGAGGCCTAGCAATTGGGTATAGCCCCGCTTGAGGCGTTAGAACTGGCGCTGCGCAAAGTTTATAGCCAGACGAAACTTATCGCTGCCTGGCGAGATATTGGGTTGCATCGCCCCCAAAGGGGATTGAGGCGCGAACTCAGACGTTGCACGGGGCTCCTAAGGCACAAAAGTTCAGGCGCTACTGATGCGCCATCAATAACTCCAGAAGACTAAGAGTTAAACTTATAACAAGTAGGCTTTTATTAACAAAAGAATACGAGCATGCCTCTGCTGGTAGACCGATCCTTAAAGCCAGGGGGACTGGAGGTCAATCACCTTTATACCTGGGCTTAGGGGTGGAGCCAGGGGCGGAGCCAGCTGAGGCATGCCCGGACATGTTCTGTACAGGCAGATTAGTGGTTTACCACATTCACCCCTTGTTTAAAATGAGTCCGGCGGGGTGAAGTGTCTCAGAAGTTCGTATAGGCAAGTCTCTCCGGGGGTCTTGTCTGCCGTAGTGATCGTCGTGGTGCCGGCTGCGGCGGTTCTTTTCCCGCGGCCGTTTCCCGCGTGGGCCGGAGCACCGGCGTGTCGTCTTCGTGGGTGCGGGTTCGGTGGGTGTATAAGGGTGGGTCACAGGGCCCTGGTGTGCCGTCTACTTGGGTTAGATGTGGATTCCCTTCTAGGGGTGTGTCATGGGTAATGGTAGTGGGTAATGGTAATGGGTAGTGGGTAATGGTGTTTTCGGTGGCACCTGAGGGTGCGAGGTCTCGTATGGAGACTGTGTCCTCCCGCCCGTCAGGATACGCCACGTATGCATATTGTGGGTTGGCGTGGAGGAGGTGGACCCTTTCGACCAGGGGGTCTGTTTTATGGCTCCTCACGTGCTTCCTGAGCAAGACGGGCCCTGGAGACGTCAGCCATGGCGGTAGCGATGTCCCCAAGGTGGATTTCCTCGGGAAGATGAACATTTTCTCGTGAGGGGTGGCGTTCGTGGCGGTACAGAGTAGTGACTGTATGGAGTGAAACGCATCGGGGAGGACTTCTTGCCAGCGGGAGGTTGGGAGGCCTCTGGACTTTAAGGCTAGCATGGCGGTTTTCCACACTGTCGCGTTCTCCCTTTCTACTTGTCCGTTACCCCGGGGGTTGTAGCTGGTGGTCCTGCTCGTGGCTATCCCTTTTTCGAGCAGGTACTGGCGCAGCTCGTCGCTCGTGAACGACGAGCCCCTGTCACTATGGATGTAGCTGGGAAAACCGAATATGGCGAAGAGGTCATTGAGACATTTGATGACTGTGGCGCTGGTCATGTCCGGGCAGGGGACAGCGAACGGGAAACGGGAGTACTCGTCAATGATGTTGAGGAAGTACGTGTTGCGGTCAGAGGAGGGGAGGGGCCCTTTAAAATCTACGCTTAGGCGCTCGAAGGGGCGGGTGGCTTTTATCAGGTGCGCCCTGTCTGGCCTATAAAAGTGCGGTTTGCATTCGGCACAGACTTGACAGTTCCTGGTCATGGTCCTGACCTCCTCGATGGAGTAAGGCAGGTTGCGGGCCTTAATGAAGTGGAAAAACCTGGTGACCCCCGGGTGGCAGAGATCGTTGTGGAGGGCCCGTAGCCTATCAACCTGTGCGTTGGCACATGTTCCACGGGATAGGGCGTCCGGGGGTTCATTAAGTTTCCCGGGCCGGTATAAGATATCATAATTGTAGGTGGATAATTCGATCCTCCACCGCACTATCTTGTCGTTTTTGATTTTGCCCCTCTGCTTGTTATTGAACATAAATGCTACTGATCGTTGGTCAGTGAGCAGGGTAAAGCGTTTACCGGCCAGGTAATGCCTCCAATGCCGTACAGCCTCCACTATAGCCTGGGCCTCCTTTTCGACTGAGGAGTGTCTAATTTCGGGGCCCTGGAGGGTTCGTGAAAAGAAGGCCACGGGTCTCCCCGCCTGGTTAAGTGTTGCGGCCAGGGCGAAGTCAGACGCATCGCTCTCCACTTGGAAAGGGATGGACTCGTCCACAGCGTGCATTGTAGCCTTTGCAATGTCCTCTTTTATGCGGGTGAAGGCTGCACGGGCCTCTGCCGCCAGGGGAAAGGAGGTTGACTTGATAAGGGGCCGGGCTTTGTCCGCGTAATTGGGCACCCATTGGGCGTAATAAGAGAAAAACCCCGGACATCTCTTCAGGGCTTTGAGGCAGTGAGGCAGGGGTAGTTCCAGAAGGGGGCGCATTCGGTCGGGGTCAGGGCCGATGACTCCGTTTTCCACTGCACAGCCAAGGATAGCGAGGCGGGTGGTGCGAAACATACACTTTTCTTTGTTGTATGTCAAATTTAAGCGCTGGGCTGTTCGGAGGAATTTTTCTAGATTGGCGTCATGGCCCTGCTGGTCATGGCCGCAGATGGTGACATTGTCCAGGTAGGGAAAAGTGGCCTGCAGCGCATTCTGGTCAACCATCCGGCCCATCTCCCTTTGGAAGACTTTGGTGACGCCGAAGGGGACTCTGAGGAAGTGGTAGAGGCGGCCGTTTGCCTCGAAGGCAGTATACTGGCGGTCTTCAGGTCTGATAGGGAGTTGGTGGTATGCCGACTTCAGGTCAATGGTAGAGAATACCCGGTACTGTGCAATCTGATTGACCATATCAGATATGCGGGGAAGGGGGTATGCGTCTAATTGGGTATACCTATTGATTGCTTCACTGTAGTCAATGACCAGGCGCTGTTTCTCGCCGGTCTTCACGACCACTACTTGGGCTCGCCATGGGCTGGTGCTGCCCTCGATAATCCCCTCCCGCAGGAGTCTCTCTACTTCTATTTTAATGAAGCTTCTATCCCCGGCACTGTACCGCCTGCTTTTTGTTGCGATGGGCTTGCAGTCGTGGGCGAGATTAGCAAACAACGGGGGGGGCTGACTTTCAGGGTGGATAGGCTGCATATTGTGCGCGGCGGTTGTTTTAAATTTTGCCGGCTGCAGACTGTAAGTGGGGGCAGGGGCCCGCCGTACGCCATCGTGACACTCTCTAGGTGGCACTGGAAATCCGGTCCCAGTAGCACAGCAGTGCAGAGCTGTGGCAGGACAACGAGTTTAAAGTCCTTGTACTCTGTGCCCATTACTGTCAGGGTCGCTACACAGTAGCCGCCGACGTCCGCTGTATGGGACTTGGAGGCCATAGAGACCCGGTGGCGCGTGGGCATGACTGATAGGGAGTAGCGTCGCACCGTGTCGGGGTGGATAAAGCTCTCTGTGCTCCTGCAGTCAAATAGACAGTTTGTTGCGTGACCGTTTACCTTGATGTCCATCGTGGACCTGGCCAGTTGGTGAGGCCTGGATTGGTCCAGGATGATGGAGGCTGTAATGATATCAGCAAATAGTGATGTTATTTGCCTGTTTGATTATCATGCCTTACTAGCATAGTTGCATGTATTGATTACTTATGCCTGACCAGCAGAGGTCATGTGAGAGACAAGCAGTTCAGTTTAGTTTCAGTTTCGTTCTAGATGCATCACTAGCATAATGTCTCCTGTAAATGCTGTTATAAAGAGTTGAACAGACTTTAGATTAAAACTCATTCTCTTTCATAAATGTCTCATCATTGAACCCACAAAGAAATCAATACATGGTGTCAGAAGTGGCTGAAAGAGATGAAGAGAAAAAATCTGAAGTTAAATCAGCTCTCCACAAATTAGCAAGCCAAAAGAGAACATCGTTGCTTACCATTGGAGAATAGCTAACGAAGTGAAAAAATGGAAGGTTTACACCCACCGGCGACGCTTCAGTTGACAGGTAATGTGGCTGAAAATTGGAGGAGATTCAAACAACATGTAGAGTTGTATTTAACGGCAATCGGAGCTGACGAGAAAAGTAATAAAAATAAATCGTCACTGTTCTTACATGTCGTGGGTGATGAAGCGCTGGAGGTGTATAATAACTTCACATTCGCTGCTGATGGAGACAACATGAAGCAAGACTGCTCACCTGACATAGCAGAGTACTGGAACTGCAGGGCGGAACTATCAGTGGTCGAAGACATCATCTACAAAGGAAGTAAAGTAGTTATCCCAAAGAGTCTGAGAAAAGAGATGTTAAAAAAGATCCATGGAGGACGCCTGGGAATCGAAAAGTGTAAGAAAAGAGCACGAGAGGTGATGTACTGGCCACGAATCAACCAAGATGTGACAAATGAGGTGGCAAACTGCACAATATGCCTGAAATATCGAGCCAGCAACCCGGTAGAACCACTAAAGCCACACCCAGCACCAGACAGACCTTACCAGAAGTAGGCGCTGACCTATTCGTATGTCAAGGGAAGGACTATCTTGTAGTCACAGACTATTACTCCCTGTATCCAGAGGTTTGTAGACTGTACACCACCACTGCAGATGCTGTGATAAGATGTATGAAAGCCATATTCTCCAGACATGGCATGGCAAGCGAGGTCTTCACAGGCAACGGACCTCAGTTTTACAATGCAAGTTTCCGACACTTTGCCAAAGAGTGGGACTTTGTCCACACAACGTCAAGTCCTCACTTTCCACAGTCCAATGGTCTAGTGGAAAAATCGGTCCAGACAGTGAAAAGACTGATGTACAAGGCAAAAGACAGTGGAACTGACTTCTACCAGAGCATGCTTGTATACCGCACAACGCCGCTCGAGTGTGGTAAGTCACCAGCCCAACTCCTGATGGGACGTCGGCTAAGGTCAAACCTACCCATCCCGGAGAACCTCCTGAAAACAAAAGAGGGGGAGAAAGTGAGGAAGTTCAAAGAACAACAGAAAGAAAAGCAAAAGTACTTCTATGACAGAGGAACACAAAACCTACCTGAACTCCACACTGGTGACCAAGTAAGGTTGAAAGACAAAACAAACACATGGACTCAGAAGGGAACTGTCCTGAGTGAAGTTCAACCAAGATCATACACCATTCAGACAGATGAGGGTGCTGTTCTGAGAAGAAATCGTCGAGATCTTCTCATGGGACCAGCCACAGCAGGTCAAGAGACTGATACTGTTGAACAACCTGATCACACAGCTGAGAACCAATCATCTGAGGCAACAACTCAGATTCAAGGACAATCAATCAGAAAATCCTCAAGACACGTGAAGCCTCCTGAGAGACTCATTGAGCAAATTTAAGGACTATTGTTATAGAAGGAAGTAATGTTATCTTATTCTTTCTTCAAGTTCTAGTGCATTTACATATTTCATGTGAACACACAAAGCAAGGTTAAAAAACCTTGATAATGATAATGTTAATGTAAGTTCATTAAGTGTTACAGTTAAAATGCAGATTAATACAAAGAAAACATGTTGTTAGTTAAAAGTAAAATACCTTTGTTTTAAGAAAGGGAGATGTAATGATATCAGCAAATAGTGATGTTATTTGCCTGTTTGATTATCATGCCTTATTAGCATAGTTGCATGTATTGATTACTTCTGCCTGACCAGAAGAGGTCATGTGAGAGACAAGCAGTTCAGTTTAGTTTCAGTTTCGTTCTAGATGCATCACTAGCATAATGTCTCCTGTAAATGCTGTTATAAAGAGTTGAACAGACTTTAGTTTAAAACTCATTCTATTTCATAAATGTCTCATCATTGAACCCATAAAGAAATCAATACAGAGGCCATCGTTGAGGTCGGTGGGTTGCTGTTGTACCCCCGCGAGGCAGTGGGGGAGTCAGGGGCCTGGTCCCAAAGTGACGTCCAAGATGGCGGCCCGCACCGCTCACACGCGGCTGGTGATGTCCAAGATGGCGGCCCGCACGGCTCACACGCGGCTGGTGGTGTCCAAGATGGCAACCTGCACGGCTCACATGCGGCGCTGCTGGAGTTGGTCGGTTTCGCCCTGCACACTTTGGCATAGTGCCCCTTCTTTCCGCATTTGGAGCAGATCGCGTCCTTCGCCGGGCAGTGTTGTCTGGGGTGTTTGGCCTGGCCACAGAAATAGCACTTTGAGCCTCTGGACATCGCAGCTGTAGTTGGGCTGCAGGTGGGCCGTGGCGGTGGTGGCGTGGCGCAGGCCTGTGGCCTTACCGTGTCCCAAGATGGTGGCCCCCGCGACATCCACGGGGCGGGGAGGGCCGTATGGTCGGGGGGGTAGGCATCCATGTTTCGGAGGGCCACGTCCAGCGAGTTAGCAAGGGCCACAGCCTTCTGCAGGTTGAGCCCACTTTGCTCTAGCAGTCTCTGTCGAGTGTAGCTGGACCTGATGCCGGCAACGTAGGCGTCTCTGATTAGGTCATCAGTATTTTCCGCGGCCGTCACCGATTTGCACTTGCAGTCCCAGCCGAGGACTCTCAGTGCCCGTAGGTATTCGTCACCCGATTCCCCGGGTCGCTGTTTGCGGGTAGCCAGGAGGTGTCTAGTGTAGACCTCGTTGACTGGCTTAGTATATTGTTCTTTTAGTATCGTGATAGCGGCCGTGTAGGATACAGTGTCTCGGATAATCGAATATACTTGGTGGCTCACCCGTGAGTTCAGTACTAGCAGTTTGTCGGCTTCGGTCCTGACGGTAGTGCTGGAGGCCTGCAGGAATGCTTCGAAGCAGCTCAGCCAGTGCTCGAAGTTATTTGATGCATCCGCCGTTTGAGGGTCCAGTTCCAGGCGTTCCGGTTTCAGGATTTGCTCCATTTCAAAACCTTTTGTTAATAAAATTGATGCGCCATCAATAACTCCAGAAGACTAAGGCCTAGAAATTCAGTTGGGCGCGCCAGCCGTTAGCGCCTTAGGAGGAGTAGATCTCGAGCGCTAGGCGCTTAGCGCCCGGGCGCAGCGCGATCTGCGCCTCGCCCCAACTTCAGTAGACATTTAGCGCCGGCGCAAAGTCTTAGCGCGCCCTGCTGCGCGCGCAGATCATGACGTCATTTCGTCGTGCAACACCCTTTGTGCGCCCCGAACCGGAACTTCACTCGCGCCGGCCCATTGTGTGCCGGGTGGCCCTAACGACTGTGAAGTGGAACGGTACACAGGCAAGGCGGGCCGCGGGGAGCGCTAATTAAAGGGCACTTACCCTGCACTATAAAGGCCAGCCATTTTGCAGCATTCACTCTTGTGCAACGGTTTTTTGGAGAGAGACCAAGGAGGAGAGCTTACTGGTTTGGACCAACACTAGGACAGGTATTTTTGGCTCAGGCCAGAGCTTAGCAATTATCTTTGCCTTCATTGAGAGCTCAGTGTTTGCCAGCATATAATGGGGGCTGCATTGAGTGCCAACGCTGACTTTCAGCCTTATGCCAGAAGGGCTTACAGACGCCATGAGAGAGTGGCAGCCCTGGCTAGACGCAGAGGGGGCAACAGGCGTCGGCAACTGAGGCCTTACCCACCCAGGGTATACCGCCAGCAGTCCTCCTATCTGACCATGTCTGCCGCGATGTGTGTTAGGAGGCTGCGATTCAGAAGGGAGGTGGTTGCAGACATCTGCCAGCTGCTTCACAGAGATCTGCAGCCACAGCTGATGCGCAGGACATCTCTGTCGGTGGCAGTGAAGGTGACGGTGGCTCTCAACTTCTATGCCACCGGCTCCTTCCAATCCGCTGCTGGGGACATCGCTAACATCTCCCAGTTCGCCGTGCATTGCTGCATCCGCCAGGTGACCGATGCCCTTTTCAGAAGGAGACATCAATTCATCTCCTTCCCCATGACCCTGGACAAGCAGCAGCAGCGTGCAGTGGGATTTGCAAGAATAGCGGGCTTCCCCATGGTGCAGGGCGCCATTGACTGCACGCATGTGACTTTGCGGGCACCTCTGGAGCATGCCGAGGATTACCGCAACCGGAAGGGCTACCATTCTCTCAACGTACAGCTGGTGTGTGACCACAGGCAGCGCATCCTAGCTGTCAATGCCCGCTTTCCAGGCAGCAGCCACGATGCCTTTATCCTGCGACAGACAACTGTGGCTGACATGTTCCAGGCACAGCCTCACCCAAGAGGATGGCTTATCGGAGACAAAGGCTATCCTTTGTGTACCTGGCTCATGACCCCGCTCCGCGCGCCCACGACCCCTGCTGAAGAGGCATACAACGAGAGCCATCAAGCGACTAGGAACATCATAGAACAAACAATCGGCGTCCTCAAGCAACGGTTCCGCTGTCTGGATCGCTCCGGGGGAGCCCTCCAGTATTCACAGGAGCGAGTCTCCCAATTCGTCGTCGTTTGCTGCATGCTGCACAACCTGGCTATCCACAGGACTCAGGCACTGCCACCTCACGTTGGACCACCACCTCAGGAGGAGGAGCAGGAGGAGCATGAGGAGGAGGAGGACGAGGAGTACCAGCCCAGGAGGGAGGCAGAAGGTCCAAGGGCCGCCCGTCGGTGGCTTATTGAACGTCACTTCTAGGCCCCCTGTCAGGGAATGGCTTGTGCCAATGAAAGAACATGATTGCAGCCGCTCCGCAAGCCCTCAGCCGGTTAAGGCAAAAAACACTTCAAAGATCAAACATGGACAATGTTAATAAATAAAATGCTTTATTGTACAAACTCAGGGCCCTTCCCACATGAAAACCAAAAACAGACGAAACCCCCAAAAAACACTCAAACACATTACTCGCTCCCACAACCTGGAGAGGATTAACAAAACAGTGCAACTAAAATGGCCGTCATCCTCGGCCTTCATAAAAAACAAACATCACATCCTCGGCCTTCAAAAAACAAACATCCAATTCCCGGCCTTCAAAAAACAAACATCCAATTCTCGGCCTCAAAAAACAAACATCCAATTCTCGGCCTCAAAAAACAAACACAACTGGCCACACATTCGACTTTTTGGCCCGCTAGGACGATGCCTTGGCCATCTTTGTGTGGCCCCTGCCCGCCCTGCTGCTCCTCCTCAAAGTAAGGCCATTGGCTGCTGCAAGGCTGGGGGCAGGCTCCAGAGGGGCACATGTCATGACGGCAGATGCCCTTGGGGTCGGCCTAGTCGAGGTCTGGCCGTCGAGCGGGCGGCTGTTGAATGCTGCAGCTGTGGCTGGCCAGCATCAGTCGCTGCAGCAGCTCCTGGCAGCTCCACTGGGGGAGTGGCAGTGGTGGCTGGAGGAATGGGGGCAAGCTGGCGGATGGCAGGCGCTCGCTGGTCGCCTGAGACACTGGCACTCGCCCGGGCCAGCACTGCAGCATGCGCACCAATCTGCCGAGGGACAGACCGCTGTGCTGCTGCAGCGCGCCAGGTGCCCTGGCGATGCCTGGCTGACACAGCGAGTGTGGCAGCAGTGAGTGCCCGTGTTGACCTGTTCAGTGACCTCATCAGAGCACCCAGTGACTGCACGGCACCACTGATCAGCTGCCCACTCGCTGCCTGATCTGCCCCGAATGCCGCCCGACTCGCTGCCTGCTCTGCCCCGAATTCCGCCAAACTGATGGCCTGTGAGGCCCCGACATCGGTCACACTCCGAGAGAGGGACTCGATGGCCTCAGGCAACCGTGCCACTACCCCCATGAGCTCCGTGTGCCGGCGCTCCGTGTCCGCGGACAAGTCCTCGAGGCGTTCCATCTCCTCGGCGAAGACCATCTCCAGACTGAAGGCCAGACTCTCCCTCTGGGGAGAAGGCCACCGAGCTGGCCGACCCTTCCTGCGTTGCTGGACGCCGCTGGGCCCAGCAATTGGACTCCCCTCTGACCCTTCCCCCCTCTGGGGAGAAGGCCGCCGAGCTGGCCGACCCTTCCTGCGTTGCTGGATGCCGCTGGGCCCAGCAATTGGACTCCCCTCCGACCCTTCCCTCCTCTGGGGAGAAGGCCGCTGAGCTTCCACCCCCCTCCCGCATTTCTGCAGGCCGCAGGTCCCATGAGCTCCCCTCCCCTCCGACACTTCCGCCACGCTCCCCTCCAGGGAAGACGTGTCCCCTACATTCGCATGGGTTGCCGCGGCTGAGGGTTCCCCTGATGGGCCGCCTTCCTCTTGCTCCTCCTCCTCCTCCTCTTCTGAGGGGCTGTCACTGGCAAGTTCAGGGACCTCCTCCTCACCATCTGAAAGCAGGAAGGCACAAGAGTAGCTTTAGAGTGAGGAGAGGGCGTCAGCGAGGGATGCATGAGTGGTGGCATTCAGCGCATTGGTCGGACAGTGGCAAAGGATGTAGATCTGATGCGCAAGTGGGACGAGAGAGGTCCAAAAGGTGATGTCCTTACCATTGGTGCCCAGAACAGGGTCGGCATCTCCACATGCAACGGGGCCAATCACCCGGCCACCCATGATGCGCTCCACGCGATGTTGCAGCTCGGTGAGCGGCTGGATCTGGGGTTGGCCTCCCCCGGTCGCAGTCCGGCTCTTCTTATTATTGGCCAGCTTGGCCTGCAAGAGAAAGGACGGCCTCTAAGTACAGTGTGTCGCCGTGATCTTGTGTGCACTGCCTCCCATGGTGGAATAGCCTGGCCAGTGTGTCGCCCTGATCTTGTGTGCACTGCCTCCCATGGTGGAATAGCTTGGCCAGTGTGTTAAGTGCAGAATGTGCAATTGATGTTCATGCCTGTCCCATAGCTGCTGGATGAGGGCTGGCCATTAGGGCTTTCAGGTCCCTTTGCCCATAATGTGAGGTGCACATGCAAGGATGAGGAGGACACTGGAAAGGGTACTCACCCCGACAATCCGAGTGAGGTCATTAAACTTTTTGCGGCATTGGACACCGCTCCTGGGGACCTCGCTGTTGGCTGACACCTTGCTGGCGACATGCCTCCAGGCTCTCCGGTAGACGCGGACCGGCGCCTTCCTGCCATTGTCCGGGTACAAAATATGGCGCCTCTTCTCCACACCACCAACCAGCACACTCAGATCAAGCTCTGAGAAGCGCTGCGCTCGTTCACGGGCCTTCTGCATGGCTTCAGGCGCTATTTGGGTCCAGCAGCAGTGTTCAGGCCTAGCTGGAGGGCTCCACTATCCAGGGCGTGGCAGCAGACCAAGTCGACCCTTCCCCCTTAAGAGCTGGCCGGCGCCAGGGTGTCTGCTGTCAATCACGAGATGGCCGCACCTGCGCTGCGCCCGGCCTCGGCGCTCTCGCTCAGCACCTCCGGCTTAGCGCCTAAAGAGAGGCGTGCAGCGCCAGTTTTAGCGCTCGAGCAAACTCTTAGGGCGAAGCTAATGAGTATCGGAGAAGTGGCCTCGATTTTGCGCCGGGCGCAAACTTTAGCGGCCGCCCGACTTTACCGCCCCAAAAGTGGCTACAATGAATTTCTAGGCCTAAGAGTTAAACTTATAACAAGTAGGCTTTTATTAACAAAAGAATACGAGCATGCCTCTGCTGGTAGACCGATCCTTAAAGCCAGGGGGACTGGAGGTCAATCACCTTTATACCTGGGCTTAGGGGTGGAGCCAGGGGCGGAGCCAGCTGAGGCATGCCCGGACATGTTCTGTACAGGCAGATTAGTGGTTTACCACAGCTACCCAATATCGGCGTGGACGGGCGCAGCGCAGGTGATCTCAATTACCGGAAACCACGAGACTTCCAGGCGCCGGCCGGCTCTTAAAGGGGTGGGTCAGTCAGCCTGAGCTGCCACACTCAACGCCCTGTAGGCCTCAGAATCGGCGCTCGCCCTTCTCTGGCGCAAGAAACTTGGTCAGAATGGAGAAGGTGAGACAGAGAGCAGAGCGCTTCAGCACTGAGGCTCTGGACCAGTTGGTGTCTGCAGTTGAGCGCCATCGAGATGTTCTGTATCCTGACAATGGCAAGAGGCCGAATCAAAAGGCTTACCGGCGATCTTGGAGGGAGGTTTCTCTGAGGGTCAACTCCAGCAGCATGGCGACCAGGACCCCTGTTCAGTGCAGGAAGAAATTCAGCGACCTCACTCGGGTCGTTAGGGTGAGTGTTGGTTATGCAAACTTCTGATTCCCTCCATCTGCACCTGACTTCGAGCACCCTGTTACCATGATGCCCCAATGGCCATCTGTCAGCAAGCACCCATGGCCCTTTCTGGGCACACACATGGACATTTCACTCAAGGCCACATGTAAGGGCCCTTGCACCATGGGGGCATGCGATGATCTCTCAAGGCCTCATGTAAGAGCTCTTGCACCATGGGGGGCATGAGATGATCTCTCAAGGCCTCACGTAAGGGCTCTTGCACCATGGGGGGCATGCGATGATCTCTCAAGGCTTCATGTAAGGGCTCTTGCACCATGGGGGGCATGCGATGATCTCTCAAGGCCTCATGTAAGGGCTCTTGCACCATGGGGGGCATGAGATGATCTCTCAAGGCATCGTGTTACAGAACTTCCCCTTCTTTCCCCTGCAGTCCAAGCTGGCGGCGAGGCGAAAGGACCAGACTCGAACCGGTGGCGGGCCTCCACAAGTCGTCACTCTGACGGATCTCGAGGAGAGAGTGCACCAGATTCATGGAGGACGTCTGTCTGGTCCTGTCACCACTGCAGCTGCCAACCCCATTTCCGACAGCGAGGGTAAGGCTCTCTCCTTTTTCAGCTGTTTCCTTCCACTTGGTACCCCCGCCAGTATGCTTCCTCAGTGTGCAGCCATGTCAGAGCCTTGCCGCAATCTGGCATGCCTTTCCGCCAACCTGTCCTTTTGCTAAAGCCACTCTTCCACCTCCCTGCTTTCAGATGATGCATCACCAACTCGGGCTCAATGCCCTGAAGCTGCCAGTGCCTCTGGAGGCGAGGATCAGGTGGAAGCCGGACCATCCGTTCCAATCTCAGGGGAGCATACACATCTACAGACTGGGGATAGTAGTTCCCTGGAGGGGAGGGGGGGTGGCTCTGAGGATCAGCCTGTTGCCGGAACAAGCAGCATGCAGCAACGCAAGGGGGGTAGGCAAGTTCGGCCACCGTCTCCCCGGAGGGCAAGGCAGGCAGTGATGACTGCTGCACAGAGTGCAGAGGAGGTGCGTCGCCTGGCTGAAATGAGCACCCAGGCCCGGCTCAGGCACACTGAGCTGATGGCTGCAGTGGGGAGGATGCCTCAGTCAATAGATACACGGGGCAACAATGGAGAGGACTCTCCAGGGCTTCAGGGCAACAATGGACAGGACTCTCCAGGGCTTCGGGGCAACAATGGACAGGACTCTCGAGGGCTTCGGGGCAACAATGGAGAGGACTGTCCAGGGCTTCGGGCCAACAATGGAGAGGACTCTCGAGGGCTTTGGGGCAACAATGGAGAGGACTGTCCAGGGCTTCGGGCCAACAATGGAGAGGACTGTCCAGGGCTTCGAGGCCGCTATGGAAAGGACTGTTCAGGGCCTCGGACAATCCCTGGAAAGGTCTGTCCAGGGCTTGTCCGAGGCAGTGGAGCGGTCGGCATCGGCCTTGTCCGAAGCAATGGAAAGAACTGTCCAGGGCTTCTCCGAAGCACTGGCACCTGGCTCACAGGTCCTCACTGCTGCCACGCAGTCACTTGCTGGCCTCGTCCACACCCAGATTGAGGCAACGCGAACTCTCACTGCAGCCACCCTATCTGCATCAGCTAGGATCACCCCGGGCCCTTCCAGTCCCATACAAGGCCAGGAATCAGTGGAGCATGCGATTGTGGCGGATGAGCCGAGCCGGTCCCCTCAGAGAGCCAGTGTGTCGTCCGACCATGGTGCAGGTGTCCTCTCTCGGCAGGTGACCATTGCACATGCCAGCGCTGGTACGTCTGCAGTGCAGCTGCCACCACCTGCAGGGCACACTGCTTCCAGCCATGCTCAGATCAAGCATCCTGCGTCCACACCCTCCAAGCCCAGAGGTCGGCCAGGCCGTCCCTCAGGGGCTTCTGCGCTTCCACACAGTCAGCAGGCGTCCCCCAGCCTTCACCCCGCCACTGGGGTTCAATTACGTAGGAGCAGCAGGGAGGGAAGGGGCCGTCCACGAAAGAGAAGTCATTCTCCATCAAGGGGCCAGCAGTAGAGGGAGGTGCTGGGACGTTTCCTTGGCCAAATTCAAGGACACCCTCACCTGTTGTAATTGTTGGAAATGGTTTGTTTAGTTTTGCGGCTTTGCCGAAGAGTTAACTGTTATTTTGTTAGTTATGGTTTCTGTTGACATGACGTTGTTTTGCTGTAATGAAAGACTTTTGTGACAATAAAGAGAAGTTTTAATGTGCTATGGTGCACGTGACTAATTACAGTGATGCTGGCCTTCAGAGGCTTTCAAACATCCAAAGTGCGCAGGAGTAAAGACACTCATCATTCCGCCAGAGGGGCCTCGAAATGAGTCCTCATGAGCCTCTGACGGATGGCCCTTCCACTTTCAGGAGCCCTTCCATCTTCCTCCTCCTCCTCCTCCTCCTCCTCCTCCTCCTCATCCGCATGCTCCTCCTCCTCCTCCTCCTCCGCCTGCTCTTCCTCCTCCTCCTCCTCCTCCTCCTCCTCGACCACCTGCTCTGCTGGTCGTTGAGGGACAGCTGGAATTGGCTGGGTGCGTCGAATCGCCAAGTTGTGGAGCATGCAGCAGACGATGACGATGTGACCCACTTGCTCCGGCGAGTACTGCAGGGCTCCCCCCGAATGGTCAAGCCATCGGAAACGCTTTTTGAGCACACCAATAGTGTGCGCTACAATGTTCCTGGTCGCCTGATGGCTGCTGTTGAACAGCTCTTCTGCTGGGGTGGCGGACACACAGAATGGTGTCATCAGCCATGGGCAGAGAGGATAGCCCTTGTCCCCAATAAGCCAGCCTCGTGGTCAAGCCGGCCCCTCAAAAAGGTCACAAACTGAGGTCTACCGCAGGATAAAGGCATCGTGGCTGCTCCCTGGGAATTGGGCGTTGACTGCCATGATGATTTGGCGGTGGTCACAGACCAGCTGCACGTTGAGGGAGTGGAACCCCTTGCGGCTGCGGAAGTCCTCAGGATTCTGGAATGGCGCCCTCAAAGCCACGTGTGTACAGTCAATCGCCCCCTGCACCATGGGGAAGTCCGCAATAGCAGCGAAGCCCTGCGCACGCTCCGTCTGCTTCTCCAGGGTCAGAGAGAAGGTGATGAATTGACGCCCTCGCCTATAAAGGGCAGCTGTAACTTGCCGGATGCAACAGTGGACTGCAACCTGAGAGATATTCGCAATGTCCCCAATGGCTGACTGAAAGGATCCGTTGCCATAAAAATTGAGGGCAACAGTCAGTTTAACGGCCACCGACAGAGAGGTCCTGCACCGTAGACGCGGCTGCAGATCCTCAGCAAGCAGGTGGCACAGCTCAGTAACAACGTCCCTCCCGATTCGGAGTCCTCACACACACTGCTCCTCCGACATGTCAAGGTATGACACCTGCTGCCTAAAGACCCTCGCAGCATACCCTCGGATTGGCCGACCTCCATTGCCCCTCCTCCTTCTGGCCAATCCCGGCCCTCTCTCCCGCCATCTCTGCCCCTTCATAGTGTTCGGCCATGAGGCGGTCGCCCTCCAAAGCATCTCCCATTCCGATGTCAGTTGGTCAAAAGGCTGTTAGGTCTAGTGCTCCAACTGCTCCGGACAGGTTTGAAGGTCCCAAGTACTCTAATGCTAAATTCCAAAAACTCTGCTCCACAGTAGCTCGCCAACTCTCTCCACCAACGATCGCAATGAACAGGCCAAGTGGCTGAGGCTTCTATACTAGAGCTGTCCCCTTTAAATAGCGGCCCCCGACTCCGAGAAGGGCCTGCTAACGCTCCTTCGAACTGTCACTAATAGCGCTAGGCGTAAAGGCTCCGGGCGCCACCCAATATCCGCTCAGGCGCCCCTAAAAGGCGTTGCACATTGAAATGACGTCATGATCTGCTTGCGCTCGCGGGCGTGCGCAAACACTTAGCGCAGGCGTTAAATGTATAGTCAATATGGGAGTTGTCGCTATCTTCATTGCGCCCGCCCCAACATTGGGTAACGCCCCAATTCTCGGTCTCTTTAGGCGCTAACTGCTGGCGCAAACAACCGAATTTCTAGGCCTGAGTGTCTCTGCTTCCACCTCTTCCGTCGGCAGCGAATTCCAGGTCATCACCACTTGCTGCATAAAAAAGTTTTTCTTCACGTCACCCCTGTATCTCTTGCGCAAAACCTTAAATCTGTGTCCCCTAGTCCTTGTACCATCAGCTAGTGGGAACAGCCTTTCCCCGTCTAGCCTATCCAAACCCGTCATATTCTTGTACACCTCAATCAAATCATCCCTCAACCCCCTTTGCTCTAATGAAAACAAATCCAACTTCTCCAACCTGTCCTTGTAGCTAAGATCCCCCATTCACGGAACCATTCTGGTAAATTTCCTCTGCACCCTCTCAAGGGCCTTCACACCCTTCCATAAATGTGGTGACCAGAACTGGAAGAAATATTCCAGTTGTGGCCTAACCAGCACTTTATAAAAGTTCAGCATAACTTCTCTACTTTTGTACTCAATACCTCTATTTATGAAGCCCAAGATCCCTTGGGGGAGAAATTCGGTATCGCCCCGTTTGGGGCGCAATTATCGGCCGGGTGCAAAGTTTAGCGCCTGGCGCTAATTATCACCTCCGACTGCAAACTTGGCTTCTATCGCCCCTGGAGGTGATTGGAGCGTTAAATCAGGCGCTACACACCTCTCTTAAGGTGCTAACGCTGAGGAGCGAGGCATTAGCTCAGAGCGCTGGCGAAGCTCAGGTGATGTCAGTCAGCAATGGAACACAGACACACTGGTACCGGCCAGTTCTTAAAGGGGAGGGTCGATCTTGCTCTCCATCCACACCCTACTCATTGCAGCCTTGAATCTCTGCCTGGAGAGACCTGTGCATCAATTCTGCTGGAAATAACAATGGAGAGGCCCAGGAAAAGAGCTCAGAGTGCAGCCCCCTTAGTCTCTTCTAAATCGATGCAAGGAAGCTCAAATCAAAATGAACCTCCAAAGTGCTGCTCAGTACCCAAAACTCTTTCACACAGCGCTGAATCTATCTAGAAGTGTCTCTCTCTCGCTCTCAGAATGCGTGGTGCAAAAATGTCGCCGACAAAAAAAGGCTAGAAGCGGCCGCCTTTAAATAGTGCACCCCCAGTCCCTTCCCGATGACAAAACACTCCCCTCAACCTGTCGTTGCTAGCGCCAGGCGGAAAGGCAGGGGGCGCCACTCAATATCTGGTCCGGGGCGTTGAACGCTCGACTGATATCACGATCTGCGGGCACAGGAGATCATGGCGGTAGTGTTTAGCGCCGCCGCAAAATGTCTGGTCAATTTCGCGAGCGGTGCAAACATCGCCGCGCCCAGGCATTAGTTGCTTTGCGCCCCATTAGCGCCCTCTTAGGGCACTAACGGGAGGCGCTAAGCAACCGAATTCTTCCCCCATATGCTTTGTTAACCACTCTCTCAATCTGTCCTGCCACCTTCAGGGACCTATGCACATTAACTCCCAGGTCCCTCTATCCCTGCACACTCTTTAAAATTGTGCCATTAAGTGTATATTGCCTCTCCCAGTTCCTTCTGACAAAATGCATCACCTCACATTTCTCTGTATTAAATTCTATCTGCCACTTTTCTGCCCATTCTTGACACTGCGGCAGCGGCGGCGGACCTCAGTGGAAAGAGGTAGTGGCGGAGCGACTACAAGAGGCGGCGGCAGCAGGTAGGCCTCACAGCGGCAGCGGACCTAAGTGGAGCGAGGCAGCGGCGGAGCGACTACAAGATGCGGCGGCAGCAGGTAGGCCTCGCAGCGGCAGCAGCGGCGGACCTAAGTGGAGCGAGGCAGCATCGGAGCGACTACAAGAGGCAGCGGCAGCAGGTAGGTTTACTAATCTCCGAGGAGGGAGAGAGAGAAGTAAAAAGTAATCAAAGTCTGACGTCACCAGAAAGCAGGTAAGTGATTGGTTGGTGAGTATTTCTCTCTTTTTCCAAACTTAAACTCTGTGGTCTATAGTTTAGAGGGTGTCTGTGGTGTAGTGGGGACTGTTTGTAAACCAGGGCCCTTAAGTATATCATTTAACTGTAGTGTAATTGGTGGGATTGATTTGATTTAATTTAATTTGAATTAATTAAAGGGTAAGTCATGGCAGGAGAGCTCGGCCCCATGGTATGCTCCTCCTGCGCTATGTGGGAACTCAGGGACACTTCCTGTGTCCCTGACGACCATGTGTGCAGGAAGTGTATCCAGCTGCAGCTACTGGTAGACTGCATTGCGGTGCTGGGGCTGCGATTGGCTACATACTGGACCATTCGCGATGCTGAGGACATCGTGGATATCATGTTTAATCAGTTGGTCACAACGCAGGTAAAGGTTGCACAGGCAGAAAGGGAATGGGTGACCACCAGGCAGAGTAGTAGGCGCAGGCAGGTAGTGCAGGAGTCCCCTGTGACCATCCCCCTCTCAAACAGATATACCACTTTGGATACTGTTGGGGGGATGGCTTATCAGGGGAAAGCAGCAGCAGCCAAAATCCTGGCACCAGGGGTGGTTCTGCTGCACAGGATGGGAGGAAAAAGAGGGGTAGAGCTATAGTCACATGGACGAAAGAGCTGAACTCAAGAGGTGAGGTGAGAGTGACTGCCCTTGACATCAAGGCAGCATTTGATCGAGTGTGGCATCAAGGAGCCCTAGCTAAACTGAAGTCAATGGGAATCAAGGGGAAAACTCTCCATTGGTTGGAATCATACCTAGCACAAAGGAAGTTGGCTGTGGTTGCTGGAGGTCATTCATCTCAATCACATGACATCACTGCAGGAGTTCCTCAGGGCAGTGTCCTAGGCCCAACCATCTTCAGCTGTTTCATCAATGACCTTCCCTCCATCATGAGGTCAGAAGTGGGGATGTTCGCTGATGATTGCACACTGTTCAGCACCATTCGAGACTCATCAGATACTGATGCAGTCCGTGTCCATATGCAGCAAGACCTGGACAACATTCAGACTTGGGCTGACAAGTGGCAAGTAACATTCGCACCACACAAGTGCCAGGCAATGACCATCTCCAACAAGCGAGACTCTAACCATCTCCCCTTGACATTCAATGGCATTACCATCGCTGAATCCCCCACTATCAACATCCTGGGGGTTACCATTGATCAGAAACTGAACTGGACCAGCCATATAAATACTGTGGCTACAAGGGCAGGCCAGAGGCTGGGAATTCTGCGGCGAGTGTCTCACCTCCTGACTTCCCAAAGCCTTTCCACCATCTACAAGGCACAAGTCAGGAGTGTGATGGAATACTCTCCACTTGCCTGGATGAGTGCAGCTCCAACAACACTCAAGAAGCTCGACACCATTCAGGATAAAGCAGCCCGCTTAATTGGCACTCCATCCACCTTCAACATTCACTCCCTCCACCACCGGTGCACTGTGGCTGCAGTGTGTACCATCTACAAGATGCACTGCAGCAACTCGCCAAAGCTCCTTCAACAGCATCTTCCAAACCCGCGACCTCTACCACTTAGAAGGACAAGGGCAGCAGGCGCATGGGAACATCACCACCTACAAGTTCTCCTCTAAGCCACACACCATCCTGACTTGGACCTGTATCGCCATTCCTTCACTGTCACTGGGCCAAAATCCTGGAACTCCCTTCCTAACAGCATTGTGGGTGTACCTACACCATATGGACTGCAGCGGTTCAAGAAGGCGGCTCACCACCATCTTCTCGAGGGCAATTAGGGATGGGCACTAAATGCAGGCCTAGCCAGCCAGCGACGCCCACATCCCATCAATGAATAAAAATTTTAAAAAATAGGGGATTCTATTGTAAGGGGAATAGATAGGAGTTTATGCGGCCGCAAACAAGACTCCAGGATGGTGTGTTGCCTCCCTGGTGCAAGGGTCAAAGATTTCTCAGAGCGGCTGCAGAACATTTTGGAAGGGGAGGGTGAACAGCCAGTTCTCGTAGTGCATATAGGTACCAACGATATAGGTAAAAAACGGGATGAGGTCCTAAAAGCTGAATATAGGGAGTTAGGAGGTATATTAAAAAATAGGACCTCAAAGGTAGTAATCTCAGGATTGCTACCAGTGCCACGTACTAGTCAGAGTAGAAATAGAAGGATATTTCAGATGAATACGTGGCTAGAGGAATGGTGCAAGGGGGAGGGATTCAAATTCCTGGGACATTGGAACTGGTTCTGGGGGAGGTGGGACGGTTTGCACCTGGGCACGGCCAGGACCGATGTCCTAGGGGGACTGTTTGCTAGTGCTCTGGGGAAAGGTTT